>NC_141693.1:734125362-734725362 GCF_964263255.1 Lissotriton vulgaris | reverse complement strand
AAGCTGTGGTTAGGCCAATCATAAAAAAAACATCTGCTGATCCCAAACAGTTATCAAACTACAGGCCTATTTCTCTGCTCCCTCTGTTCGGGAAAGTAATAGAATCAATGATTAATAAACAGCTATCTAACCATTTAGAAAACAATAAAATCCTCGACCCATCACAATCAGGCTTTTGATCCCACCACAGCACGGAAACAGCCCTAGTGGAGATTACAGATAACATCAGGCTCTCCCTCGACGCTAAACAATCCGCTATTTTAATCCTTTTAGATCTATCGGCGGCCTTCGACACCATATCCCATACCACTCTTCTGGGCCGCCTTAGGGAATGTGGTGTCGAGGGCTCCGCTTTACAGTGGTTTGAAAGCTATCTCTCAGACCGATCGTTTAAGGTGGAAATGAACGGATTCTCTTCAAAAAGTCAGATCATCAACAAAGGCGTTCCACAGGGATCAATCATTAGTCCTACACTTTTCAATCTTTACATGTCACCCTTAGCTAAAATAATTAGAGCACATGGTTTTGACACAGTGTCGTTCGCCGACGACACACAATTACTGATCACTCTGGGCCCGGATCATATCAATACACAGCATCAATTCATAGTGTATGATAACTGTAAATGGCTGGATGTCCAAAAATCACCTCCTGTTAAATGCGAGCAAGACCGAAATTCTGCTTTTCGGTAACGCTCAAAATATCTGGTCCTCCAACTGGTGGCCACCCTCATTGGAGTCGTGCCCCTCACCAAAGTTAGCTGTCCGCAACCTAGGAGTTATAATGGACAACAAACTCTCAATGGAAAACCACGTAAATACTGTGACCCGAACCTGCTATGGCATTATGTGAGCCCTTAGAAAAATCTTTAAATGGATCCCACTACATTCTCGCTTACCCCTGGTTCAGGGCCTTATCATAAATCGTTTGGATTATGGTAACACACTATTTACATCAATAAACGAGAAACTAATATCCAAACTCCAAGTACTGCAGAACACCGCAGCGAGGCTAGTGCTAAATCTCCCCCCGCGCTCACCTTCGGCTCCCAGCCTAAAAACACTTCACTGGCTCCCTATTAAAAAGAGGATTACATTTAAAATATGCTGCATTGTACATGAAACAGTCAACAATAATGGCCCAACAAATCTGGCAAAGAAGCTAAGTCAATATCAACCGACAAGAACACTTCCCTCAGCAAATAAACACCTCCTGACAGTTCCTAAGGTCCGCACGGTGAAAAACGGTAACAGATCCTTTTCCAAAACCGCACCGGAGATATGGAATACCTTACCGTTGCAGCTGCGTCTTGAAACCAACCACAAAACTTTTCGGAAAGCCCTAAAAACATGGCTTTTCTAAGAAAGAAAGGAAAAACAATAAAAAAGCCTTCTGTTCTGGCTTGGCACTCTTTTTCAGCTAGCGCTATGAGACCTACAGGTGAGATAGGCACTTAATAAAAACCAATACATAGACATAGACAAGCATTCAATTTAACATTGGAATTACCCTTTGTATTGAAATCATTTACTCATTGGCAAAGAAAGCCTTTCCATCTGCCAAACTCTAGAATGGCAATAGCAGCTTCTCCTACATTTGCAAGGGGCATCCCTGGAGCCAATATTTGCTTGGCTGCTAATTAGTCATCTCTGCATACCTTGACTAAGCATTGCTGATTGACAGCTTCAGCACACAGTGACTGATATTTTACCAGGGCTGTGCTACCCGATGTTTTAGGTTGATGGCCCATCAGACAAGCCTCCCTTAAAGTGAGGGAGTTGCATAAGGAGAGGAATCTGCGGGATGAGTAGCAATCAGAAGAAAGTTACTTACCTTTGGTCTCTAGTTCTGGTCCTATGTCTTACTGCAGATTCCTCACTGGACCCCCTCGTGGCGTGCCTTTATGAGATACTGCAGCTAATAATAAGATGTAAAAGTATCCACAATCAATAGTGTTATTGTTGCAGTTGATGAGCAGTCTCTGTTCCTCTATGCATGCCTCGGTGGGACATGGAAAAAATGCAAGGATCTGATACCAGTAAGTCAGATGTTACCATATATAGTCTAATGTCATCGCATCTTGGGTGAACAGAGCTGCAACTAGAGTCGGGTTTAGCCACTGCATGTTGCTGCAGAGCTTGTGCTGAGGGGAACATTTTTCCAAATCCGGTCTGGTGTCTGCAGCATATTCACAAGGTGAATAATCTGAGAGAAGATACAGTGCCAAATAAAAATATTGACATTGAAGGTCATTTTGCTTCAAGCACAAGTCAATTTTAATTAAGCATCAGGTGTCTGGGCATGTTTTAGATAAACTGGCTAGATGAGCTTTGGCTGCTTATTTCAAGGTGAGCTTTCTATTTAAGCATGATTTATACTATTGTAACATTTCTGTGTCACGGACATTGGCACTGCTACTGTCATAATTGACCTGTCCTACGAAGAGGCAAGCTTGCACTGCTTCTGCCACGGTGTAACTGTTTTGGGAGGGAGGGAAACGTGTGCTACTGATACACGTGGTTACTGTTTTGTCTCATTGAATTTTGAGGAAACCATTAAACTGTGCAAGAGCTACAACGATTGTCATTGCGAAAGCTTATATTTTTTCATTTGTTTTGCCACACACAATAAGGTTAGCACTGGTTATTCTGATGGATACACCTTCTGATAGAGACTTCTAGCTGTAGATTCTTAACCTTTTGTATTTACACCAGGTGTCAGACTGCATATGGAATCTTTTCAACAATCCCTCCGCACTAATGCCGTTCCACAGAAATGACATGTGGAGGCTATCTGATAGAGTTCGAGCTGCAGATTACTTACCTTAGAATAATCTCCAGGCATCAGACTGGATCCAGAAAATCTTGAGCAGCATTTCTGGGCATGGCATGTGGCGTCGATCAGCTCTGTGTCATCTATACCGAATGATATGTCCAGGCCTATGTAAGCATCACACTGGTGCGCTTATCTGAGTTTCTTTTTGCGCCATCAGAGCAGATCCGGAAGAGCTTCTCCAGTCAATTTTTTCCCACCTTTTTCGAATTGTTGTTCCCAGTGCCCTTTAGGGATATTCCCTAAAAAACTTACAGGGTTTAAATACTTCAGAGCATGTCACCGATAAATGTCAGTAATAGACCCCCATTTGGTTTGCTTGTGGTCCCTGAAGAAATCTAAGAAGTCAAAGCTTCCTTCACCACATGGGTCCTAATCATTGGACAAGCCATGAGAACGACCCCACAAGTCAAGCCCTGCCTCCGCACACCACCTCCAGAGTCTGGTTCCATTCCGTGCCTCCCTGAATTTCCTAGAGTGACCCCCCACCTAACTCAAGGAATTCTATGAGTCCATGCAATGCCTATTTGGGTAACCCGATCCCTGTGTGGCGCCTTCTGGCCTCACGGGTCAGGGATGTACCCAGACTGAAAATCCACTAGTGGGTCTGCCCTCTGTGCTATTTGGACCCACTGGTTCCCTTCCTGCATCTGGACCGACCCCAGTTGCAAATCCACAACCTTCGCAGTGGTTCATCCCTCTGGTGCTGTTCCTGGCATTGCCGAGTCCATAGTCATTCCAAACTTCAATATGGAGCCAGACCAGCATTGACCAACGTCGACTCAGACGATGACTGGACCCACAAAACTGTCCAGGTTGGTGACAGTACCTGTTTTTCTTGATCGACCCTATGGCGATTTTACCTTGGGTGGTGTTGAAGAGCCTTCTAACTACCCGGACCCCCTTGAAAACCATTGGCCCAACCATACGATGACAACTGGTAAGAAAAACTGTCTGTCACCACTGGCCTAGACACTTCTCCAGACTCTGGCCTGGTCCGCCCTCCTAGTGTGGTTACGGAGGAAAAGGGCTTCCTTTGCTATGGTGGTGAGGAGGACAGTGGAGGTCCTCGACCTTCAACTACCCTCCAAAGTCCTATCCCAGTGTGTTCCCTTCCACTCCACCAGATAGGGAATCCAAGAGGCTGGACACCTTTGATAACAGGATTTTCTCTTCCAGCAGCCTTGCACTGTAGTCGATGAACACCACATGCCTCGTGGGCCGATACAGCGACACTGTGATGGGCTCGGGTGCCCATGTGCGTCTTATGGTCTCAGTAGAGGGCGGAGCCATCCTCAGCCAGGCTATCACTGATTACATGGACGCAACAAAGTTCACAATCAGATGCAGTCTGGCTACAGCAGACTCTCTGTGCAGGGCCATTGGTTCATTGCTGGTACTTCGCCGACACGCCTACGTGAGAACAATTGGCTTTTTGGGAGCTGTCCAGGCATCCCCATAGACATTCCCTTCAATGGTAATCGACTGTTGGGACAATGCCGATTCAGCGTGTTGGCACTGCAAGAAAAGTAGCGTCACTGTCTAGTCATTGATGCTAGTCACGGCCCCACGCCAGCCACACTCTTGTTTTCACTCCTTCATTGACTATGGAAGGGGATATCAGCCACCTTTGTAAATGTAAATGTAAATGTGTGTGTCTTTTTTTGTGGCCATGGCTGCAGCTCCCACAAAACCAGTGGGAACCAAGGCCAGAGATCTGTCAAGCCTGCCTCCCCTTCTCCCTCTGGCAACCATGCTTCTAAACCTCTTTAGTACCCCTTTAGTATGCCCTCATGACAACAACCAGGCAGGATCAAGCACCGCCTGCCCCAGTGGCATGACATTGGACAAGTGGGTGCTCCAGATTGTCCAGCGAGGTTATGACCATCCACTTCTGGAAACCCTGTCACCTTTGCATCTGTTCTCCCATCATCCGATGGTGGTCCCTTTACCCCTGCTGTGCCAGGAAGTGGAGACCCGTTTGGCCAAACTAGCTATTGAGAGGGTGACGGCATCAGAAGTAGGTTGTGGGTGCTATTCCTGCTACTTTTTGGGGTGAAAGAAGGACCAAGGCCTCCACCCGATTCTGCACCATTTCAACACTCTCCTGAGGAGGGAAAAATTAAAGATGCGAATTATTGCCCCTGGTCCTGTCCATGCTAGACCCTGGAGACTAGATGGTAACGTTGAACCTGCAGGATGCCTATTTTCATATCCTCATCCTGTAGGCCCTTCAACATTATCTGCAGTTCACATGGAACAAGAATATTTCCAATTTGCAGTGCTCCACTTTGGTCTCACCAGTGCCACTCAGGAATTAACAGAAGTGATGGTGGTGGTTGCACCACATCTTCTGAGGTCAGGGGTGCAATCCTCTCCCCTATCCCGATGACTGGCTTCTGAAGGTGGGTTCTCGCAAGACAGTTGTCGGCCACCTCCAGACTATGGCGTACCTCCTGCTCTCTACGGTTCACTATAAACATGCCAAGGTCACATCTGACACTCGGATGCTCCCTTTCATCAGAGCCATTCTGAACACAATTCAGTTCTGTACCTATCCTCCAGAGCCAAGAGTCCAGGACATTTGGGCTATGAGCCTGATGTTCCAACCTCAGTCCTGGATTTCGGTAAGACTTAGACTGCTGGGTCTGATGGTCTCCTGTGTCCTGCTGGTGAAGAACGCTCAATTGCATGTGCAGGCTCTGCAGTGGGACCTGAAGTCCAAGTGGGTGCAGCATCAGGGGAGTCTTTCAAACCTGGTCCAGATCACAGGGGAAATTAGAAAAATTGCAGTGGTGGCTGACTAAGTACGATTGGGTCAGTGGCACACCCCTTCCCCATTGAGAGCTCATAGTAGTGGCAGATGCATCACACCTGGGCTGGGGTGGCCACCTGGGAGACGTGAAGATCAGAGGACTGTGGTTCATGGAGAGTCTCAGCTCTACATCACCTTGCTGGGAGTTGACAGCGATTCGCTTTCCATTGAAAGCCTTCCTGCCATCCATCAAGGAAACACTGGTTCAGGTATTCCCAGACAACACAATCGCCATGTGGTACTGCAACAAACAGGGCAGGGTGGGGTTGTGAACCTTGTGCCAGGAGGCACCCCTGTGTTTTTCCTAGCACTGGCGCGAAATTTAGCTGCCTAGCATCAACGCAGGCACCCTTGCACCAAAGTGCAAGAGTGCCTACGTTGCAGGAAATGATTGTTTATGTGTAGGAATGTCCCTTCCTGCACATAAACAATCACTAATGACAGTTTGCTACTTCTGTGGGCTGCAGGGATCACTGACATAATATCGATGACCAAAACATCCCCATACACAAATAGCGACACAAAAATATCGTTTGCCAAAATATCGACATCCTAACTTTATAATTTAAATCACTAAAATATGGAAACATAATATAGATGTAAAAAATATCGATGTACAAAATATCGTTTTTTATATATAAGAAATAAAGGTAAATTAATTAAATAATAAAATTAACTAAAATAAGTATTTAGATGTAATGTAAATTTAAAAAAATTTAATAAATGTAATTAAAATTGTAAATATACGTATATAAAAAGTAATATATAAATGTATATTTACATTAAAATAATGAACTAATTTTCATTTATTTTAAAATGTTATAATATATACAAATTAACATATATATACACACCTATAACATAACATTTAATTAAAAAAACATATAAATTAAAACATTAATATATTTAATCATTTTTAAACTTACATTTTGCACTACATTGAGTGCAACAGTAGGAAAAGTGTTGGCTATCGAAGGGGAAAAAATTACTATTCTCTTTCCAGTGAGTGTAACAGTAGGGAAAATGTTGGATAGCGGAGGACACAAAATTACTATTCCCTCTCCAGTGAGTGCAACAGTAGGGAAAGTGTTGGATAGAGGAGGGAAAAAATATACTATTCCCACTCCAATGAGTGCAACAGTAGGGAAAGTGTCGGATAACCGAGGGGTAAAAATTACAATTCCCACTCCAGTGAGTGTAACAATAGGGAAATTGTCGGATAGCGTAGGAGGAAAAATAATATTCCCATTCCAATTACTGCAACATTAGGGAAAGTGTTAAATAGTGGAGAGGAAAAATTTACTATTCCCACTCCAGTGAGTCCAACAGTAGGGAAAGTGTTGGATAGCGGGGGGTACAAATTACTATTCCCACTCCAGTGAGTGCAACAGTAGGGAAAGTGTTGGATAGTGAAGATGTAAAAATTGCTACTCCCACTCCAGTGAGTGCAACAGTAGGGAAAGTGTTGGCTGGCGTAGGGGTAAAAATTACTAATCCCACCCCAGTGAGTGCAACAGTAGGGAAAGTGTTGGCTGGCGTAGGGGTAAAAATTACTATTCCCACTCCAGTGTGTGCAACAGTAGGGAAAGTGTTGGATAACGGAGGGGTAAAAATTACTATTCCCACTCCAGTGTTTGCAACAGTAGGGAAAGTGTTGGATAACGGAGGGGTAAAAATTACAATTCCCACTCCAGTGAGTGCAACAATAGGGAAAGTGCTGGATAGCGTAGGGGTAAAAATTACTATTCCCACTCCAGCGTGTGCAACAGTAGGGAAAGTGTTGGATAACGGAGGGGTAAAAATTACAATTCCCATTCCAATTACTGCAACATTGGGGAAAGTGTTGGATAGCGGAGGGGTAAAAATTACAATTCCCACTCCAGTGAGTCAAACAGTGGGGAAAGTGTTGGATAGCGGGGGGGGGGGTACAAATTACTTTCCCCACTCCAGTGAGTGCAACAGTAGGGAAAGTGTTGGATAGTGAAGATGTAAAAATTGCTATTCCCACTCCAGTGAGTGCAACAGTAGGGAGAGTGTTGGATAGCGTAGGGGTAAAAATTACTATTCCCACTTCAGCGTGTGCAACAGTAGGGAAAGTGTTGGATAACGGAGGGGTAAAAATTACAATTCCCACTCCAGTGAGTGCAACAATAGGGAAAGTGTTGGATAGCGTAGGGGAAAAATTACTATTCCCATTCCAATTACTGCAACTGCAACATTAGGGAAAGTGTTGGATAGCGGAGGGGAAAAATTTACTATTCTGACTCCAGTGAGTCCAACAGTGGGGAAAGTGTTGGATAGCGGGGAGGGGTACAAATTACTTTTCCCACACCAGTGAGTGCAACAGTAGGGAAAGTGTTGGATAGCGTAGGGGTATAAAAAAAATTCTATTTACACTCCAGTGAGTGCAACAGTAGGGAAAGTGTTGGAAAGTGAAGATGTAAAAATTGCTATTCCCCCTCCAGTGAGTGCAACAGTAGGGAAAGTGTTGGATAGCAGAGGGGTCAAATTTAATATTCCCACTACAGTAAGTGCAACAGTAGGGAAAGTGTTGAATAGCAGAGGGGTAAACATTTATATTCCCACTGAAGTCAATACAAAATTAAATACAAACAAAATGCCAACTACAGTCCAAAAAAGTTAACAAAAACAATATATATAAAAATTACAAAAGATAAAACATATTATGTTTAAAAAAAGTACCTACAAACATTATTTTATACAAATTAAAAAAAATGTTTTCAAACAAATAACTATTTAATAGAAAGTAATTATAATCAAAAACATTAATTGTTACATAAAAATAATATTTATTTCCTACCCTATAACACTACACAATTCAAAACACAGATCTGATTTTCTAAAAAAGTGTACCTCCATAATTAACATAATTAATTATTAAAAAAAGCAAATATGAATGAAAACTAATTAAAACAGTAAAAATTAATTTACTCACCAAACATTACCCCAATAAAACCAAAATCCACACACAAAATAAAAGTAAACATAAATATTTATCAAATAATAAATGAATAATGAGCAACTAATTAATTAAACCTAAAATACTTTCCACCCCCTACCCCAGTAAATACCACAACACACACCTAAAAATAATGACACAATTTCCATAACTAATTTTACATTATTAAATTATTATCAATTAACAACAACTTATTAAATGAAAATAATTTACTTCCCACCCTTTACCACTATAAACCCCACAACTCACATCTCAAATTAGTTACCCAATTGCCATATTTATTTTTTAATTAATTACCATTATTCAACAATTAATTATTTATTAATTTGAAATCAATTACTTCCCACCCTATTCCCCTACAAACTCCACCACTCATTCCTAAAAAAAGACACAATTAACATAATTAATTACTAAATAATTAATCAATATTAATTAACAAACAATTCATAAACAATTATTAATACATTAATTCCTACAGTTAACATTATAAATTAAATAAATATTATATAAAAATTATAATTCATTGTATTAAAATTCATTACTCCCACCCTAGTACCCTACAATTCCATGACCTGCTCCTACTAAAATGTTACAATTAACATAATTATCAAATAATTAATAATAATTAACAACCAATTAATAATTAATGAATAGATTAATTCCCACAATTAATACTATACAATCTAAATTAAATAAATACTAATCAATAAGAAATATTACAAATGTTGATAATTATATTACTTCCCACCCTGTTCCCCTATAATCCCATATCCCACTCCTAAAAATAACAGAATTAATATAATTACCAATTAATTAAAATGCAAAACCAATTAATAATTAATTAATTACCACAATTGACACTAAAAAATCTAAATTAAATAAATACTAATAAGTAATAAAATATAATTAATTTATTATCATTAAATTACTTCCCACCCTATTCCCCTTTAAACCCACATCCCGCTAGAGAACTAAAAGCAAAATTTAATTAACTACTAAAAATGTAACACATGTATTAAAAAACAAAAGCAATACTTATACAAAAAAATAGATCACATACTTCCAAAATACAAACTAAAATACATTACACTAATGTAAACATCAATATTTTAAACCACAATATTTTTGCAACCCATATTACTAACTTCATATTTTCAAAAATGATGTCTCTTACCTTAAAGCTTATATTTTTTACCACAATATTCTTGCTATCGATATTCCTGTATCACGATATTTCCAACTCGATATTTGTGTATGCAAATATTTAAAACGTGATATTTTGTCTGTGCACTGTGCTGCAGAATACAGCACACATAGAAGTAGCAAATCATCATTATTTAATGATTGTTTATGTGCAGGGAGGGACAGCTTCCTGCACGTAAACAATCAATATTGACATTTTTCTTTTTCTATGTGTGCTGCATTTTGCAGCACACAGAAAAATCAAAAACAAGGAGAAATGCAACTATTTCTCCTCGTATCCCCATTGTAATGCCTGCTCCTACATGGTGTTAGTTTTTGGCACTGCCTCAGATTTACACCTTCTCGTAAATCTCGTACAGAGTAAAAAACAATGGGTGTTGTGGTGGAACACCCACAGCAATAGCCATTATTATTATTTTATTTATTATTATTTCTTGAATTTATATGGCGCACAGCTACCCGGATGTTTCCCTGCACCTACGGACAATGCAATACAAGAGGCAAGGGCCAGCGGGAGGATAGAAGTTTTACTGATTAAAAAGCCAGGTTTTCAAATGTTTGCGAAATTTGAGGTACTGCTTTTCAAGGCGTAAATGAATAGGAAGGGAGTTCCACAGGGAGGGAGCCAAAGAAGGCAAAAGAGCGTCCTCCCATTCTGGCTCATTTGATTCTCGGCATCTGAAATTTTTATTGATTCGAAGATCGAAGTAAGCGTGAAGGGCGATAGTGTGGCACCAAGGCACTTAGATAATGGGGAGCAGAGCCCATGTTTATTCTGTACATATAACAGAGGGCTTTAAATTTGGCGCGATTATCAATTCTCAGCCAGTGAAGTTCACGAAGTACGCCAGAAGTCGGAGCTGTTCTAGGAAGTTGGCAGAGCAGTCTAGCAGCTGAGTTTTGAATTACTTGAAGCTTGAGGAGCACTTCCTTGTCAGCACCTAGATAGAGTACGTTACCGTAGTCCAATCTGGATACTACCAAGGCCTGGATGATAGTTTTCTGAGTAGCAGAGGGAAGCATCGAGAGGTTTTTCCTAAGCCACTTTAGAATAGTAAAACAAGTTGAAGCAACTTTGCTGCTTCATCGACAGTTGGTCGTCAATGATTACGCCAAGGTTACGTGCCGATTGTGATGGGAGGCGAAGATCACCCATCTGCAGGGGCCAATGTTGGGGGCCCCAGAGGGTTTTGTTGTTGCAGAAGATGAGGAGTTCCGTTTTCCCCTCATTTAGCTTAAGTTTATTAGCGTGCATCCAGTCGGCTATCTTTTTTAACCCTGGTTGGAGAGAGGGTGACTTTGAAGTTTCCTTGGAGGAAAGCGAGAAGATAAGCTGGGTGTCATCAGTGTAGGAGTAAAAGGTTAAGCCTGCTTTCTCTGCTATCGTGGCCAGAGGGCTGATATAGATGTTGAAGAGCAATGGACTAAGAATGGAGCCCTGGGGGACTCCATAAGGAGACACCTGAGTCAGGGACTGAGCAGTTGGAGAAGAGACCTGAAAGGTCCTATCAGATAGAAAGCTGGACAGCCACTTGAGTGCCTTACTGCCGATGCCCTTAGCCTGGAGAATTTTTAGAAGCGAGGGGTGGAAAACAGTACTGAACGCTGCACTTAGATCCAATAAAATAAGTGCCACTGTCTCTCCTTTGTCGTATGTAGGATGTTTTGTGTCTCAACAAACTTAGTCAACTGGAGGTTAATGTGCTTTTCCAGGATCTTAGAGAGAACGGTGAGCAGAGAAATGGGGCGGAAGTTAGAGAGGACCTCAGGGTCCAAGTTGACTTTTTTAAGCAGAGGGAGGACCATCGCATGTTTCCAGGCTGCAGGAACCCTGGCTTCCTGGAGAGATGTGTTAAGAAGCTCCATGATAGTGGTGAGTATAGGGAGGTCTAGTTTTTGAAGAACAGCGGGGGGACCGGATCCTGTGGGGAGCCAGACTTGATGCTCGTGAGAATATTACGAAAAGAAAGAATGTCCAGAGCAGTCCATCCGTCTAGTGGGCTGTTGCTACTGACTTGAGCAACTTCCTGTGAGGTACAAGGTATTGTGGAATAATTAGGTTGTAGATTAGTTGAGGTAGGTGAATGTCCGTAAAATTCAGAATAGATTTTAGCAATTTTATCCACAAAAAATGTTGCCAAATTATTACACTGCTTAGAGTCAAGACCCGGAGGCTTGGGTAGACAGGTGGCGCCAAAGAGTTCCTTCACTACTTTAAACAACAATTTTGAGCAGTTTTGTGAATGTAGAATAATGTGATTGGCGTGCTCAGCCCGAGCACCGTTGCACATTCTGTGATAGTTGTTCAAAACTAGTTTATACGAGGATTTTTTTGCCGGCTCATAATTTTTCCGCCAGCGCCTTTCTACATTTTTACATTTAGTTTTTTCTATTTTACGTTTTTCAGAGAACCATGGCGCTGGAGGGCGATGGTGGTCCACTTTTTTATTGGACAATGGGAGGCATGCATCAATGGCAGAAGTTAGCCAATTGTGAATGACCTCATCTTCATCTAAGTTTGCTCTTGAAATTATCGGCATGGTGTTATTCAGATGAAGATTCAGACTGTTAATATCTAGATTTTTCCAATCTTTGCAGTCTCTAAGATCAGCGAGAGAAGCTAATTTCTTCAGGCACCGTTCATGTGTAATCTTAAATTCCACAAGAAAATGGTCGGACCAAAGAATGGGAATGGCTTGCTTGCAAGAGATGGTGGTAAGGTTGGAAAAAATTGGATCCAGTAAATGTCCTGCCTCATGAGTGGGGCCTAAGTTATGGAGACAGACATTCATAGCGGCCAAGTCAGCTATGAGAGTAGAGCTGATAATGCAGGAATCTTCATTAAAGTGTAAATTCAAATTACCTAAAATCATGAAGTAAAGGGGCAATGAGGTCTGGGAGTGCAGCTGCCCAATGTCCAGCAGGTCCGGGAAGGGGGGGGGGGGGGGGGGGGGGTACATTAAGGTCCCAGAAGGAGGGAAGTTGGGGGACAACTAAAGTTTAAACAGACCGGCTTCACAGTCCTTAAAATCCAAGTCATCCCATTTGCAAGTGTAGGATGTTTTAAAAATTATTGCTATGCCACCATCATTCCTGACTGCACGACTCTTACTA
This sequence comes from Lissotriton vulgaris, assembly GCF_964263255.1. NCBI lineage: Eukaryota > Metazoa > Chordata > Amphibia > Caudata > Salamandridae > Lissotriton > Lissotriton vulgaris. Next base: position 734,712,418 of record NC_141693.1, on the reverse strand, counting down.
AGATAAGTGTAGTTAGGGGGAAGTGCATACGCCATATCGGGTCCGGAGCTCTCATTAAGCCAGGTCTCAGTTAGAAAGATGGCGTCAGGTTGAAAGTCGGTACGGAGATCAAGAATATCTACCTTATGTTTTGGGAGTGATCTACAATTAAGGCTAAAGAATTTGAATTGGGTGTGGGACTCATTATTCTTCTTGGTCACAGTTGCGGTTGGGTTGTATTCATGACAGGTGGAATTCGAGTGGAGGTGCGGTGGGAAGGTAAGTCCACAGCAGGGGCGGTTTGAAGTAACCGTATCGGGAAAGAAAGATGAGCATTGCGAGTTGGGGACAGGCCGAAGGGCCAGAAGGGTTTTGCTGGCATAGGTTATGTGGCCGTTATGGGTTCGGACAGGGTTTCTGGAACCAGGCCACAGGCTGCGGACGGGCGCAGACGGGCTTGCCTTCGTCGCGCCAGCCGTGCGCCCGCTGCGGGCGTCCGCTGCGTCTAGAGAGAGGCATCTTATCTTAAGAAGAGAGTAGTCCGCTGCAGAGCAGCTGAGAGATGGCCTAACCCGGAAGTCGTAAATCACTTCCTGTCACACTATTCACGTCCCTCCACGCAAACCGAAAAGTCGGCGGTGGACCAGGGACACAGTGCAGGTAAGGGCGGTGCTAGTTATAATTTTAAAAGAATTAGTGAAGCGTTACCAGTTAAAAACACAGTGCAATGTCAAGGTTAAAATAAGCAGTGCAAGAGTTGCAGAAAATAGCGAGGCAGGAGCCCTTTTCCAGGCTCTCCTCTCACCAGCAATGTAGCATCTGTCTCTCGTCAAGCGCTTCCGCTGCTCGGAGCGAGAGGCCTCTTCTTTTAAGGAGGGAGTAGTCAGCTGCAGAGCAGCTGAGAGGTGGCCTAACCTGGAAGTCGTAAATCACATCCTGTAGGAGAGTAGGGTCTGCTAACCTATGGTCACCCCAATTTTTGCTTTTTGCTTCACTGGTTTTCGACTTAATGTGGCTGTGGACCTGCTAATCAGACCCACAGCCTGCTGTTCTATCTCTAAATTCACAGACATGTACTATCGGTACATAACCAAATTGGTACTGGACATCTTGTCAGCCCCTATACAGTGTACCATAGGTGCATCCAAGGCCTACCAGGGGCTGCAGCATAGCTTTTGCCACCCCTGGCTGGTTCTTAAATTGACACAACTGGCTGATCACTCAGCTGGGGCAAGTTGGTGTAATCACCCCTTGCTTAGATATAGTATACCTATATCTAAACCTATATCTGGACACATATAAACCTATAAGTCACTCCTATGGCAGGCCTTATCAATCCTGGAGGCAGAGTGCTTGGTTTTACGTGAGATGGTGCTCGAGCATGAGCTGAGCCTGTCTGCAGCTGTACGGAACAACTCCCTAAGCTGTTCCGGGATAATGCCATACCATATACTCTTAAGTGCATTATAATTAGGGCTCCCAGTTTTATGGTATTTATTTTTTTGCTATTTCCGTCTGTATTTATCCATATTTATTTTTTGTCTATTTTATCTGTATTTATCCACATTTATTTTTGCGACGTGCAAAAGATGATGCGACAGCTAGTATTTTTCCACATTTATTTAAATTGACAATGCATGGGCCTGGTTGTTATTGGTCAACACAATACATTCATCTAAAAACTTTACCATTGTAGTACAAGCACTGTCAGCAGGAGATGGCAATTATCTTATCACCAATTAAGGAGCCAGGAGCGCGGATAAGGCACAGGTTGAGTCGGCTACCAATAATGATTTATATCTTCTTTTGCCAGTGCCAGAACCCGGGCCCAAGTGAAATAAACGACATAATGCACGCTCCCCCAACCCAGGAAGGAGGCTGTAGGACATAAATCCTGGTTTTGACAGAGCGAGCCCCATGCTAAACATTAACTCTAACGTGGCTTTAAGTCAGCCCAATTGTTTTTACTGGAAGCGGAGTGAACTAACCCATAGTTGCCTAGGTTCAGAATGACATGTGTGACATTTTCATAATTTCAGTGAAATTATGAGCCACATTTTTATGACTGAGTGGCTCTGTTTGAGCAAAATCAAGCAGGCACACTTACTAATGCAACTCAACCATGGTGGGGAGTTAAACCCGCCCTAGAAGGATGAAAGGAAGTGGAACAGCCAGCCCTGCTGAAACCTCAACCTAACCCTGATCCAGAGGCGCAACTGGAGTCAAATTTCGGGGAGGGGGGTGCTAATAAAAATGTAGGGGGGTGGGGCAATAGGTAGAGTGGAGATGCAGGGACTCTAAGTGGGGTGAAAAAAACAACAAAGCCTCGTTAACAAGTGAATGGTCTTTCAAAGACCATTCACTCGGGTGCAGCTGCGATACGCTCAAGACCAGTCTGTGTGTATGTCCGGGAAGCTGTCTCAACCCGGACAGGCACACACAACGGGGGAGGGGGGCCTGAATAGATGGGTGATAGCGCGCTTGCTCTCACCCATATGGTTCTCCCTTCCCACTAGCTCCCTGTTGCTGCACCGCCCCCCATTTGTGGTCTTTTAAAAAAAATGCATTTATTTTGTTTGTCGAGGAAGAGGTAGTAAATTACTGCTGGTGCACCTCAAAAACACTTTTTTTGCTGCTTCTATTTTCTTTTTTTAAACTATCCATCTGTGTAATGCAGCATGCGGGTGCCTACAAAATGATGCGGCTAGGGGAATGGCCTTTTTTTTATTAGCCTTTCTTCTTGCTATTTAGTTTGCTTCTTGCTGATGCTGTACTTCATGACGAAAATGCCGGACTGCCTTGGGTCCCAAGAGTTACAGCAGACATGAATCTCATTACTTGACTGTCTCTCCTAGTGACCTGACCAGCAAAGATCCTTACACCCTCCTTGTCCGTCCCAGTACATGTCGCCCACCCCACAATACATGGGCACACCTCCCACTGTACAACCCCAGAACTTAACCTGCAGCGTAAACGCTAATCATCTGTGAAGTGCGGCTGCAATAAAACAGTCGCCAGCCCGGGAGGCTGTCTCTGCACGGGCTGCCACACGACAGGGGGGAAGGTGTACGGGGGGTGGGCGGGATAGGAGCTGTAGACTGACTTGATCGGCAGTCAATTATGTGACATTTATAGCACGCAGATGAATAGTGCCTTGGGGTAGCCTTTCAGATTACACATTGTGGGAGCTGCAGACGTCATGAATTGTATTAAAAGCATTGAAGAAGGCTGATTCAAGATGTTTGCTGCGTCTGACGATCCTACATTGCCTGCTGTTTACAGGAGAGCTGTTGCCATGCAAAGTGATGCCTAAGCCAAATATGCGCTGCAGATGCTGCTTGGGCGCTCCTCCAAGGTTGTCATATAGGTACAACTTCAGATTACTCAGCAAGGGAAGGCTGTTTATGCAGACTATCTTTCTGCCACTGGAGGGGGGCAGTGTGTTGTTCTAAGCATCTTCAACAGGAGCGTAGCACTCCAACACTGAAGCACAGCAGCGGGCAAAATGTACTCGTATTTTGCCGTTTCTACATATAAATACAGACAAAGGAAAAATACTTTTCCGTCTGTATTTATATGTAAAAATCCGTAAAAACGGAAAACCGGGAGCCCTAATTATAATCCATCGCGGTTATGTGCTAACTTTGGTTTGGCGTTATCAAAACATGTCGTGTAAGGTGTCATACGATTTAGAATACTATCCCCTCGACAGTCCTGTCGACTGGGATAGCATTCCACTCTTCTAGAGGGAGAAGACATGTTACTTTACTAAAACGCGGTTATTCCTAACCAGAGCCTCAGCATCACAAAACGGATGCTGCTGCCACCTCCTGCTGCTGACCGAAACTTGGCAGAGGAGGCCTGGACAAAGGGTTTCCTGTCGCAGGGAGGTGCTACACCTCCCCAGACAGGAGATAGTGTATTGGGGCAGGGTGGGTTGAAAGAAACTAGACAGTGCCTGGGGCGCACAAGGCTTCCCCTTGCATAATCCGGTCAAACCGGTTCTGGGGCATACCAGCCCCAGTTCCAGCGTGACCCTGGACAAAGGGAAAGGGGTGTAACCACCCCCTTCCTGGGTCCCACCCATAGGAGGAACCTAGTAGGTAATCCAGCCCCCAAGATTGGTATAAGAATGGGAACAGTGCCAACGCACTCAGATTATCCTGACTGAAACTTATGAAACAAAACTCTGGACCCTTCGACATCCTACTCGACGTAGAAGACTGAAGAATCTCCCTTGTGGTCAAGGAGTGACCACCCTGTGCAAACAGGCACCATCCAGCACCTCGATGTTTGCTTTGTTGCAGTTCCCGCCGGAACTCGAGCAACAGAGATTGACAAGACCCAGTGTGCCTGCCTTTTAACAGCCCGATCCACAGTCCCTGCAGGGCTGAGGCCCGTGGAGGCGACCTAAAGCGTGGGTCCCGCCATCTTGGAAAGACCACGAGGTGCTGACCGTGCAGCTCCCGAGGCCCCCTCGAAGCTGTGCATTGGGGTTTGAGAAGCCCCAGCCCTGAGCCTCTCTTGCACTGAAGCTCACCCCTCTACACTCACCAAGTGCTGCGTGGAGCCCTTCTGCATCTTTTGGCTCAACGCGTTGGTCCGGTCGCTTGCCCGTTGGCTAGCGGCCCCAGTACTGTCGAACCTTTGAATTTGACTCGTGAGTCTGATTGCTCCAGACTTGCCCTCGCTCCCCTGAAAAGGAGCACCCGCTCTGACCCTCCTGGTCCAAGTAAGAAGCGATCTTTGAATCCTGCGTGGGTTGCGCTTGCCAAGGTTTGTTTGCTCCAATCCGGAAGCCGACACCACCGACAGCGCGAGCTGTGGGACAGCTTGTGATCCACTCCTGGACATCCTCGGTGCCCAAGAGTCCACGTGGCAGCGGAGACAAGCTTCACAACATCGACCTGATTGCGCCCGACATTGCCTGGTTCCTTCCTGGTTCCACCCTGGTCACTGCTGAGTGACCCAGACTCTGTCCCCTCTGCTTTCAGATCATCTATATCTTCGATCCACCCTTGGATCACACCGGACACTTCTCTTCTCGACGCCTGCAGCATCTTCATCTTCAGGCACCATCAACCTGCGTGACGAAACCCGACACTACTTTGCACCGGTGCACCCGCTTCCTGTGGGTGAGGTAACTCAGCAACGCCGGTGCTCCTGCACTGGTACACAACTCTAGTGTATATGTCTAAAGTTTCGTCCTTCTAGGTTAAACGGAAGTCTCATTTTACAGTAACTTTTACGCACCATTGACTTTACATTGGTGCATGCCTGTGCTTTAAGCGCTGCACCCGAGTCCCGCTGGCTTTTCCCGACTTCAGCATTGCTAGTCCTGATAGCTCCCAGCGATTCCCCAGGCCCTAGGCCTGACCACTGTTCGATTAGTGATACTTATACCACTTTTTTATTATATGGTTTGCGTGGCCCCCTGCCTCATCCATAATTGTGCAACTTATATATGTTTAACTGTGCTTTTGTTTAAACGCTTGTGCTTCTAGACTCATAAAGAGTATAGAGGATTATTCTAGTAATAAATACATATATTTTTTATAATATATAACTTGTGTGGTGTCCTTTCATTTGATATTACAGGATTGTGATTGGTAAAACAGCTCGCTTAACATGACCTCTTGAGTTAAGCCTTTAAGGCTGCTTAGTTCATGCTACCCTTAGGATAGCTTGTCTATAAGGTTGACTTACAACCAGACACCATAAGGGATTGTTTGGACTGATACAAGGTGCCCCCAGAATTGGAGACATCATATATCAGGCCAACTTCTCACACATCCTGTCGCACTATTCACGTCCCTCCATGCAAACCGAAAATCGGCGGTGGACCAGGGACACAGTGCAGGTAAAGGCGGTGCTACTTATAATATTAAAAGAAAATTGTATACCCCTTTCATTCCAAGTGATGCCTGCAAAGGGGCCTTATTTACAAGGTGGCGTTAAGCCACAAAAAGTACCTTAATGCTGCTGTGTAGATATGGAGAAGGACATATCCCGACCAGAACGTCGCTAAAAGTGACGCTCTGTTGGCGATAGCTCCTTTTAAATATGCCCCATTGTGGATTTTCCACTGAATCATTCTTGCCTCGAGTACTTGAGGAGATCGGGACCGACCGGGCCAAAGTCATCCTAGTGGCTCAAGATTAAGCATGGAGAGTCTGATAACCAGAGCTCCTGGGCTTGAGCATATGTCCTCCCATTTGTCCAGCAGTCGAGGCCGCATTGACTCGCCGGTGGGGTAAATTTAAATAAAAACTTACCTTCGCAGCCCGGTCCTGTCCCGTGTTGCCTTGTCGCTGCTCGGAGACCTCTCGGGAAGCAGGCAGCTTCCCTCTCCTAAGCCAATCACAACACTGCAATGGCAGCATTGTGATTGGCTGGGGCGCTGACCACACAGGAGTCTATTGAGAGGTCATTTTCTCCATGTAGGCTGCATGCAAGACCGGGCTGCGTGGATAAGTTTTTATTTAAAATTACCCCACCTGCACCCCACCCGCGAGTCAATGCGGCTTCGAGTGATGGTAACACTGTGCAAGAGGCTTGGCGTTCAGTAGCTCATGATGATTTTCACTGATCAGAAGTAGCTCTCACTGCAGAAAAGGTTGGAGACCCCTGCTGTAGATTGCATTGTACACAATACAGCTAAAGCTGGCTGTAAGCAAGACCTAAAAATGAACTATTATAAGCTGTCCATAAATGTACTTGTTTCAACTCACAGTAAAGTGGTCTCAGCAGAATCTTTCGGGAGTTCCTTCAGAACACTAAAATCTCATACCTATCTTGCTCCGAGACCAATATGAAAAGGCTTTTCATTTTTAAAGACCTCTCTTGGTTCTTTTCTAGTATTCAGTGCACCACACGAGTTTCCTGTAGGGAGGCAGACCAGAGGATGTGGGTAACCAGCAAGGATAGTGCAAGTACCAAATAATGAAGCACAGGACCTCTCCTAGGCTAAAGACAAGCGGTGAATTAGTATTTGTGCTCGCAGTTTTCTTCTACAGCATGTACTAAAAATCTTTTCAGTCATCTTAAGACCAAGAGCGGCCAGGCAGTTCTTTGTGTATTTACTGGAACTGGGTGGATATTTGTGTAGTGTTTGTAACTTGTTCTAACCCCCAATTTAGAAGCTTGTCGTGATTTGCAGGAACCTTGTAATGGTGATAACAATACTCCCAACTGCCAGGATGGTATGAATGTATTGAATTAATTAAATGAGGTTACATTTAGAACAAAATATCAGTTGTTACTGTGTATTTATGGGCCTCTGAACGCCAACTCATCCGCAAAAACATGACAGCGGTGGGGAAAGCAGTATTTGTCTCCTTCTGAGGAGAGGAGTAGACAGGAAGAGTTAGCTTTTAAGTCCTTACTTTAGGGGAATCAAGAGTTACACTTGTTGCCAGTGTTGTACGCTGGAAGGGAAAGTGTGTAAACAGAAACACATGATGCGTGACGCATGTTTATAGGCCCCAGTCCTTATAGAGCACTCTAAAAATCAACATGGTGAACAGACTGGTTGAAGGACCTTACAAAGGAGAGATGAATTTTCTACAGGCAGGCTGTAAAATTGATGCATAAGTAACAACATGATTTTTTTCTGGGACTAAGGTAGGCCAATGACTCGCACAGCAGTTTTGTACAAGCATTGGCGAAGCCGATAGGTTTGACCTATGCAACATCTATTGGCTTTGGGAATGTTTTTTAGACAAGTTAAACAGCCACACGGGCTGCTGTGCAACATGGCTTAAAGTAAAAAAAAATGTAAACGCTGTGATGCGACTAGCGCTGACCACATCCTAGAGCTTTTCTTTTTTCTTCTTCATTTAAGCCATGTTGCACAGCAGTCCATGCAAGCACGGACAGCAGGAGGAGGGCAGGGGATAGAAAGCAAGAAAGGACAGAGGGAGGGCGCAGGGCGGGTAAAGCAGCAATGAACAGTGAGAGGAGGGTAGGGGTGTGATAAAGAAGCAACAGACACTGGGCCTCATTAATGAGGCTGTGCGTCACTTTTACGCCGCCGGTGCGTCACTTTTTGTGACGCACCAGTGGCGTAAAAAATGCACCTTGTTGCACCATATTTACAAAGTGACGCATCTACCTAGATGCGTCACTTTGTAAACCCCTCCGCCACATTATACCTGCGCCAGGTATAATGTATGCAAGGGGGGCGTATTGAGGCAAGGAAGGATCGTAGAAGTGACGCAGTGAAATCTATGAGAAGGGAGGGCACTGGCCACAGACAGCAAGTTATACTTGGTTCATGCTCCACGACGGGGACACACACAAAGCCCTAGGAGTAAGCTGAGGTGAGGAGGATAAGAAGCAAGGAAACAAGAGTGACATCGCAGCCAACCAATGTTTGGTATTGGTAAGTAAGGGGGCTCTAAGCTAGTTTCAAGCTATTTTGTTGTTGTTAACAATCGGTTTTGCTGACTGCATTTTTAGTTTTCGCCTGGCAAGTAGGTAGGCATGTGCTGTGATGCTGGTGCTGGGATCACTACTAAACTGGAGATCCGATTGACTGTGCAGCTGGTAATGCTTCTGTTATTTCACTCTGATTGGTGAGGTTCCAGCTGTTGTTCTTTAACCTTGCATAAGTGGATGAGGTCTCAGCTTTGCAACTTATTATGTAACTGTTTAGGTCTCACCTACCAGACAGCAAAAGATATCTGGTAGCGAAAGACCTTTTGAGGGCTTACCAAATACTTACAGTAGGTTTACAGCCTGTCTATTGCTAACTATTGCTTGGCGTTAATGCCACTTTCATTTACTTCATTCTTATTTAATGGCATACCTTCCTCTTCTTGCGTTGCCACCCCCCTCCGAACCCCCTCCCCCTCCCCCCCCCCTCCCCCCCCCCCCCCAATCATAGCCTCTTTACTGTGATTTCAAGCTTGTACATTTGGTGGACACATCCCGTAGCCATTCTGTCTAAAGGAGGTCACAGTCCCTCCCAGTCAAGGCCCCTTTCTTCACTTTTCAGAGAGAAATTCACACCTTCCAGGAGGCTGCAGTTAACAGGGAATATTATCAGAAAGGGCTACTAGAGCCTTTTGGCAGGAAAAGGCAACTTTCCAAAACTGTAATTTTTAAACTAGTAATTTAAAATAAGACTTTACCATCAGATTGGATTTTAAATTCCTATTAATTTAAATCTTTATATCAAGATTCTAGCTATTACCAAACTGAAGGTATACATTTTTAGTTCTAAAAGTATACCCTAGTGCTTTTAAATGGGAGAGTAAGTCTTGCCACAGTGAAAAACGACTTTGGAGATTTTTCACTGCCAAGACATGCTTACAGCATACCTTAGGGGTGAGTTGCCAGTATTAAACAGAATGGTTTAGGCCTGTCAAAGAAGTTATCTTGTCAGGTTGAATTTGCAGTTTTCAACTGCACACTCAGTCTGCAGGGGCAGGCCTGAAGACATTCTTCTACTTTGTCACTTTAGTGGTGGTCCAGTATGTGCTGCAGTCCACTGGTATGATTTAAATTACATTACCTGGGTACACAGTGTACCACATATTGGGAAGGAACTTGTAGGTAAGTTAAGTATACCAATCAGGGATCAGCTAATAGCACATACAATTTATGGGTCAGAGCACATACAGTCGGCACAGGACATGAGCACTCCAGGGTTCAATCAGTATACTAGCACTACATCTAGCAAAAAGTGCATTTCTTCAAGCAAGGCTCCCCTCAGCTCAAAGAGAAGGAGCAACAGCCATTCTGTTAGACCTGTCATCCCTAGGGTGGTCTTTCCCCATTTTTTTTCCGCCCTTGCCTTGTTTTTTCCACGACCTTTTTTTGTTGGACTTAGGTCTCCGGGCACCTTACCGCTGCTAATCAGTGCTAAGGTGCAGGTGCTCTCTCCTACCAACATGGCTGCCACAGGCCCCTGCTACTGCTGAGTGGTCTCTTTAGTAGCATCATAGTAGCCAGGAGCTTGCTGGGACCTTAAGATACTGTAGCAACACCAGCCCGCCTTTTCTGCCCATATCTAGACTGTGGAAGCTCCTGGAACCTTCCGGAATAGGGGAGGGGTCTCACTTTTCCACTTTAGAGAGTGGTCACCTGACCTAGGAATATTTAAGGAAAGGAGGGAAACCTTTTTGTCAGTTGGGGCATCACTGGACCTGGGGAACCTCTGCAGGAGTCTTAGGTGGTAGGGCCTAGGGGAGGAACCTATACCACTGGAAGTGGCTGGGCCTAGGCATTGCCTTCTAAGTTGAGTAAGGGACTCGACCAAACCCACTGATCTGGCCCAGCGTGGGGAGAACCCAGGGAACCACCTGCAGTTATCTACAGGAACCAGCCTGACTTTAAGCCACCAACTCAAGCCCCCCCCCCCTTATCACCTATCCCCCCAAGGAACTACCTGAGAAGGGCGCAAAAGCCATCAAGCCCCAAGAAGAACACCTATTACCAAGAAGGACTGCTGGGGATCAACCAGGTATTAGCGCTGAACCATCCACGCGTTCCCCTGCTCAGCCTGGACCCCCCTGTGCTGTCCTGTCGCAGTTGTGGTGCTGAACTACCTGAACTGCCTTCGCTGCGCTCTCCTGCTGTGCCCCCTGAGAAGCGCTGTGCCCCTAAGAACTGCTGCTGGCCTAAGCGCTGTGAGCGCTGCTGTGATCCCTGAGCGCCGTGGCCCTGAAAGCGCTATTTCCTTCACCGCTACGGCCCGGGGTTACCTGCTCTGCCCTGCGCTGTCTGGAAGTCCTCTGGGGGCCGGGGAACACCGCCGCCGCCCGGGTGCCAAGCCGAGAAGTTGCCGCTATCACCGCTGCAGCCCGGGATTGCTAGTGCTGCCCCCTTGTCGCCTGGATGCCGTCTGGGCCTCGCGGACACCGCCGCAGCCCGGTGCTTGCCTGTGGAGGTCCCCGCCTGCGAGGTGCATCGTTGCGGCGGCCCCCGGAGTCAGGAGAGGGCCGCCGGAGTGCAGAGTTGGGCCGCGCTAGGCCCTGAAGCAGCCACCATCCTCACGTGACGGGGGCGTCGTCACGGGCTCTGCCCCAACCAGGGCCGTACCCCGATTAGCTGTCCGGCCGAGCCCCTCCAAGCGAGCCTCGGATTTGCTCTGGAGCCCGGCCGACAACAGCACTGTCCCGCCATTGGTGGAGTCTGCCGCGCCTCTTCTTCGCAGCGTCCTCGCTGGTCCCGGGGCCCAAGGAGCTATCGGAAGGCCCAGGACCGGTTTCCCCAGCAGCGTGCGGCCCCCAGGAGGGTCCCACCAGCCAGAAACCATTGCAAGGGCAAGGTAATCCCCCGGGGAGGAGGGCGGAAGGCCAGAGAGAAGTGCGGGCCCCGGAGGAGCGGAGAGGGAGCCCCATGACCGCCCCTCCCCGCGGGCGGAACTGTGGTTGGGCCCAGTTGGCCACAGTTGCATGGACAGGGACCCCTGGACCGGGCAAGAGCCCACAGTGCGAGTTGGGTGACTGTTTTGCTAGTAGATTTAACCCCTCGTTAGGGGATTGTCCTTTGTAGACTGCCCTTACGCAGGATCTAGGAGACCCTGCTTTATTGATTCCGCTGAGGTCCCACGTTACTACTGAAGCCTGCTTAAGGAAATGCCGCCTGTTTCTCTACAAGAGTGGTTTTACTTCTGCCTAATGAAATATTAGCTGAGCTCTGAAAGAATGAATTACTTACCTTTGCTACTATGATGAAATGTTGCCTGAGTCCTCATGAAACCAATTTACATCTGCCTACCAATGAAATGTGCTATTGAGTTAATGCTGAATTGATTAATAGTTTGCCATGAATGATTTGCCAACCCTGAATTTGATCTAGATAAAAGTGTATTGATTTTAACAGACCAGCTGGTGTGGTGTCAGTTATTGTGTGCGTTTCCTGTCTCAGTGGGTGTGTGTGCAGCACTGCTACTTTAAACCTCAGCTTTCGGGTGCCTTCCCGCTCGTGCCAAGCTACCCCCGTGGAATTGGTGACCCCAGTTCTCACACATTCCCTTGGTAGTTCTTGAATATTCAGCGGAAATATTGTGGAAAGCCCTTGACACGTTGCAGGGTTATTTCCAGACCCACATCCTTCTGTCAGGACCAATCGCTGTGAGGATTACATCTCCTTCAACACTTTCAAGCCTTTGCTCAAATTTTACCTTGAACTGGACTAGACCTTTGTCCAGCTCTTCCCTAACAACTACTACCTTGGACCGTTTAAAATCCAGTCTATCTTGTCTGAAGTTTGAGAGACACAAGCTGTCTCCTGAGAGCAAAGCATACCTTACATCTTCTTCAAAACACTTGTGGTAATACCCAACCCCATATAGACAATATTCAGTCTATTTTTCAAGGGGGACCACCTTCATCCACCTGTTTCCTGGTGGTCACAGCAATTTTCAAGTTGGGATTTTTAAACAAATTAAAACATGTAAATATGCAAACAACTGTTGGCTAAAAACGCTAAATTATTTAAAGGTATCGCAGATGACTTAAGGTCCCTTGTCAGCTATGAATAGCCATGTTAATGAAAACGTTTGTGACTAAGGCCCTCTTTAAGAGTAACCCTGCTAAGAATTAAATAAATATTTTACCTTTTAAAATGCGATGCATTGGAGATCAATATTTAAAACGTGTAATAATTTTCACCATGTTGGGTCACAACGTGGATTTATTTTTGCTTTGTGCGCCAAAATCAGCATTCACCTTTATTTATTGGGCATCCCCCCCCCCCCCCCCCCTGTAAATTTGGCGGGTATCTGGTGACATTTAACTAGGGAAAACTGTGAGGAAGGTGGTAATTACCACAAGAGAAATTGATACTTACCTGTAACTCCGGTTCCCCAGCATTTGTATCTTTTACATATTCTAAAGCTTGAATCATTCCCTGTCATCAGGCTGGCGATCCCTGGAAATCTTAAATAACAGTAAACATTGTTAAAATGGCAACGAGGCCCAACAGCAGTGTTTGTTTAGTAGCACATCTGCCTTATATGAAGCAATCGGAACTTTATTCAATCAGGTGGAGTGCTGGCTCTCCTACTCCCACTAGAGCCAACCAAAGCTCAGATTTAATAGAACAAGTGAGAGAAGAGTATATAATAAATGAACCTCTGGCTGAAGAAAAGGTAGGGTCACACGAAAATATGAAAGATATCAACACTGGAGAACTGGGGTTACAGGTAAGTAACTAATATCTTCACCAGCATTCATATATACACATGCTTGAATCAGATCAGTAAGCAGTTTATGATAATCATAGTAAATACAATAAAAGTGGAAAGCAGGCTCAACATTACTGAAACCGGTCATGAACAACAGCTTGTCCCACCGCCGAGCTATCTTCTACGTTAACATCAATGCAGCAGTGTTTTATAAATGTGTGCCTCGTCTTATAGGTAACGGAACTGTAGATGTCTCACAGAGACACACCAAGATAGTATTGCAGTCATGTCCATGCACCTGGTGGAATGCACATTTGTTCGCCCCTGGAGCAGACGCTTGGCTTTGCTGTGGCAGAAGATGGTGAACGCTGATAACCAACCTGTTATTCCCCTGCTTGGAAGTGGTCGACGGATTCTTGAATGACCAAAGAACACAAACAGTTGGTTAGTAGAGCGAACGTCTTTTCTGTCAATGTAAAATGTAATGCACCTTTATACATGAAGGGAGTGAAAAGACATTTCAGCTATGTTGTAGGATTTGGTTAGTTGAGATGGAAGTCAGTATGGACTTTTGGAGCAAACTTGGGATTGGTCCGTAAGATGACTTTGTCCTTAGTAAAATGAAAGGTAGGGTGCTTTCACTGTAAATGCATGCATTTCTCAACTCTTCGCACTGATGAAAGCACCAATAGAAGCAACGATTGCTAGGGAAAGGAACTTAAAATGTGCTTTATGGAAAGATTCGACAGGAGGCAACACGAGTTGGCTCAGGACAATATTTAGTTCCCAGGGTACTGGTGGGCATAGTATCGGGGGGGGGGGGGGGGGACTCCCTTAATGAAATGTTAGATGATATTCTTCAAGAATAATGTGGCCTGGTTGTCTTCTGTTCTCCAGAGCCATTAGATTACTGCCAAATAATCTCTTATTTGAGGAGTATTTTAGCCCATCTTTTGCCAAGCTCAGCAAATAAGGAAGTATTTGATGTAGTGTTATTGCTATAGGATGTTATACTTTGGTCTTGCATCAGACACAAAAATGTTTCCATTTGCCATTGTAGGTTCTTGTGGTTACTTGTGTCTTGGCTTGCGCCAGGATGTATCCAAAATTTTCGGAAAGATCATGATAACCATACTCTAAGACATCAGGCATCATGCAGTTAGACACAATGCCTGATGGTTGTGGTGCAGAATGTCTCCATTGTGCCTGGAAAATAGCTTGGGGTGTATTTCAAAGGTATTAAAGGGTGTACCGAGAGTTTCAAGACCCTGTGTACCAATACCGAGGAGGCCAGGCTGGGGCAATGAGGATCAGGTTACAATGGTCAATCTTCACTTTCCTGAAAACCTTCGTGATCTGGGAAACTGTGGAAAGGTATAGGCAAAGACACTGGACCATCTGATAGAAAATGCATTGCCCTTGGACACTGGTTGCCAAACCATATGGCAAATTTTGTTGAATCGGGTGACCCCCTTTGTGGAAGATGCAATCCACTTGGTCCTTGTCAAGTTCCCATTCCTGACAGTCGGTTAATGTGTGACTGAGTGGGTTGGCCTGATCGCTTTGCCTTCAGGAATATGCTCCACTGAAATATCCATGTGATGGAATATAGCCCAGTCCCACAGTGACTGTGCCTCTTCTGACAGAGTGTAGGATCTCTACCCTCCTTGTTCGCGATGTAATACATTAATGGTGTTGTGGCGCCTCGGGGTGTCCCTGACTGACTGGCGTTGGGGTGATTGGGGATACCGACCCCTCGAATAGACTTACTGACACCGGTACTCTGGGTAAAGCAGGTTTTATTGTTTTAAATGTTCGTTTTCTGTGGATGGTTTTCCTGTAATATGGCAGGGGGTTTCTGTGTCGTCAGACAGTCTTTGTTGGCGTTTTTCCGTTGCTTTCCGTCTCTCATCCCGGTGCCTTCTGGGACTGGTGGTTCTCCCTTCTTCCTCCACGATGTCGAGGCGTCTCGCCCGTGCAGGGAAGAAAAACAACGGAGTTTTAGATACTGTTCGACGTAGCAGCACGGGGAAGGGAGTGAGGGATCACATGTGCACTCGTATCAGACTATGGCCCGCAGTGTTGGGATAGTGAGGGAGGGGAAGTGCACAGGGTGTGAGTTACCTCTGGTAGCCACACTTCCCTCGATGAAGTGTGGCTGGGCGAAGCGCCTTCCTGTTGGCCTCCTGGCTTGGTGGACTCCTCTCCTCTGGACCTTCCCCTTTCAACGCTTCTCTCTCCGTCCTCGTCTCTGACCGCCGTCTCTCGCCGTTCTCCCTCCTCCGATTTCGTCTCAGTCTCACTCCTCCGATGGTCTCTTTCCTCCGCCTCCTGCCTCTGCTCCGCTTCGCCGTTGACGTCTCTCCTCTGCTCCCGCCTCTCCTCCGTTCTCCGACTCTGCTCCCCTCCGCACTCGTCCTCCTCCGTCCTACTCCTCTCTCCTCCGCACTCGTCCTCCTCCTTCCAACTCCGCTCTCCTCCGCAATCGTCCTCCTCCTTCCAGCTCCGCTCTCCTCCGAGTGTATAACACACCTGGGATGATTCCTGACCGGCCTTTACCTGGGGCGAGGGGGTGTGTCTTGTGACGGTGTCCCGTTCTAACTCCGCCCACTTAAAGAAGCAGGGCTCGTTGCTGTCTTCCGGATCCGTTTCTTCCAGGACGTCGGTGTCTCTCCAGGTCCCTGTATGCTGGTCAAAGAGAGGTGAGACAGGTAAGCCTGGTGGACCCGAGGCCTCCCCGTTACACCCCTCCCTACTTGGATTCTCCCGATCGGGGAGAGGAAACCTGGAGAGGTAGTCAGCGCTAGCGTTGCCCTTTCCTTTTCTGTGTAACACTTGGAAGGAAAAAGGTTGTAACGATAGGAACCACCTCATCACTCTTGGGTTGTTGGAGGCGTTGCGACTCATCCATTGGAGAGGCTCGTGATCAGTGTACAGTTTAAATGGGTGTCCCTCCAGGTAATACCGCAGTTTATCAACTGCCCATTTGATTGCCAGACATTCTTTTTCAATAGTGGGGTACCTCACCTCCCTAGGGAACAGTTTTCGACTTATAAACAGGATGGGGTGTTCAATTCCTTTTTCCGACGTCTGGGATAACACTGCCCCTATCCCGAAATCGGAGGCGTCTGTGTGGAGAATGAAGGGTTTGGTGAAATCGGGGGATGAGAGCACGGGATGGGTGGTGATTATCTCCTTTAGAATGTGGAAGACCCTTCTCATCTCAAGGGTTGGTTCCCTGAACCCGGCTTTTGGGGTTTGCTTCTTCAGGGTGTCGGTGAGCTGGGCGGCTATGTCAGAGAAGGAGGGTATGAACCTACGGTTATACCCCACTAATCCCAGAAAGGCTCGCATGTCCCTGATGTTGTTGGGAAAAGGGGTATCTGCAATGGCTCAGACTTTTTCATCTTGAGGTTCAATGACTCCATGCCCCAAGACGTACCCCAGGTATTTCACCTTTTGGAAGCCGATCCTTGACTTCTTCGCATTGACATGGAGTCCCGCTTTGGCTAACTGTGTTAAGATGGTTTCCAGGTGTCTGAGGTGGGTCTCCCAATCGGGGCTGAAGATAATGATGTCGTCTAGGTACGCCGAACTGTATTCCTGATGTTCCCGGAGTACCTCATTCATCAATCGCTGGAACGTTGCGGGGGCTCCGTGTAATCCGAAGGGGAGGACTGTGAATTCAAACAATCCGTCAGGTGTGGAAAATGCGGTCTTCTTGTGATCTTCTTCTCGCAGTGGCACCTGCCAATACCCCTTTGTGAGGTCGAGGGTGCTGATGTATCGCGCTTCCCCTAATTTCTCGATCAACTCGTTGATTCTTGGGATGGGATAAGCATCGAATGAGGAGACCGCGTTTAAGGCCCTGAAGTCCATGCAGAACCTACTGCTTCCGTCGGGTTTCGGCACCATCACGATTGGAGAGGACCATTCGCTTTGGGATGGACGTATGACACCAAGGCTGAGCATTTCTCTCACCTCCCGGCTGATGGCTTCCCTTTTTGCGGCGGGTATCCGATAGGGTCGCTGCTTCACGATGGTCCCTTTCGGTGTTTCAATCCGGTGTTCTGCCAGGTACGTCGACCCCGGGAGGTCCGAGAAGATGGACGAACACCGCCTAAGGACTTCCTGTAATCCTTCTTGTTGGCCTAGATATAGTTCTTCGTTGATGACCAGTTGGCTAACCGTGGTCTCCCTTTGTTTGTCTTGGGCAGGGGTTGTATATGCAGAAAGGGGAGGGGCTCCCAGCCACTTCTTGAGGACATTAATATGAAAGATCTGGGTTTTCCTTCCTGTTAGCCATAGCCGGTATGTCGTTTTACCGATGGTTTCCAGAACCTGGTAGGGACCTTGCCATTCCGTATGAAACCTCTTAGTGGTGGAAGGCAACAACACCAGGGCCCAGTCGTTCACCTCGAGTTTTCTCCATTTTTTTCCCTTGTCATAATGTGTTCTTTGTTTCATTTGGCTCTTTTCTAGCTGGGAGTATGCCAATTCCCTTATCTTCCCCAGCTGGTTTTTTAGATTCTGGCTATACTCGAGTAGAGTATTTGTATCTCTGGATGGTTCGGCCTCCCAATACTCTCTGGTCATATCTAGGAGACTTCGGGGTCGTCGGCCGTACAGCATTTCAAAGGAAGAACACCCAAGACTGCTTTGGGTCTGTCCTCTAATGACGTAGAGGGCCAGGGGTAGCAACATGTCCCAGTCCGTTCTGTTGGCCGTGAGCATTTTCTTCAGAATGCTTTTTAGGGTCCCGTTATATCTTTCCACGAGGCCGTCTGTCTGCGGATGGTAGATGGAGGTCTTGATTTGATGTAGATCTAATAGAAGGCACACCTCTTTCATCACTCGTGACATAAAGGGGGTGCCTTGGTCCGTAAGGACCTCCTTCGGGAACCCGACCCGTGAAAAGAGCTCTAGGAACTTCTCTGCGATGTTCTTGGACGTGGGGGATTTCAAGGGGAAGGCTTCGGGAAATCTGGTGGCATAGTCCACAATGACCAAGGCGTATTGGTTCCCCTTCCGAGTCTTAGGGAGGGGGCCAATGAGGTCCATGGCCACCCTCTCAAACGGGGTTCCAATAATCGGTAGTGGCTGCAAAGGCACTGCCGGGGGTCTGTGCACGTTTTTGCGCTGACAGACGTCAGAGGTCTGGCAGTGGGTCTTGATATCTTGATAGACTCCCGGCCAGTAGAAGTTCTTTAGGATATTCTGGGTGGTCTTCTCGCTGCCTGTGTGTCCTGCTAGGAGGTGGGTATGGGCATAAAACATCACCTGGTCCCGGAAGCATACTGGTACAAGAAGTTGCTTGGGTTCGTCTATCCTCCCTTGTCTGTAGAGGAGTTCGTCTTGGATCATAAACCGGGGGTACCTGGGGGAGGGGTTATCCTGGTCGGCGTGGGCCTGTTCCCAGGCGTTAAACAAAGTGGCGTCATTGGCTTGCGCAAACTGGAAACTGCGGTCACCCTCCCACGGATCAGGGGCTGTGAGCACTCTCTTGGGGCCTGCCGTCCCGATTTTAAGGGTCTCTGAAAAAAGGTCTAGGAAGTGGGGATTGTCTGTCCCTATAATGAGCTCTTCGGGGAGGCTGTCTAACAGCCCTACCTTCACCACTATGCGTCGCCCCCCCTCTAACTCCAAAGGGACGTAAGCGACCTGGTAGCTTTTTATATCTCAGTGGAAACACTTGATGTGCACTAGGGACTCTGGCATTACCTGGGGTTCACACACAAACCGCCCCTGAATCACTGATTGCTTGCACCCCGAGTCCAACAAAGCCTTGACTTTCCTCCCGTTCACCTGGACACTCACGTGATAGGCCCCTCCAAGCTCAGCGGAGAACATTACTGCTCGCGGTAGATACCCCACCTCCATGGGTTCTTCCTGGTTCCTCTTCCGTGGGCAAAATCTAGCAATATGGCCCCAGGTGCCACAGTCAAAGCATTGAGGGCCTCGGAATGGGGTGATGTCCGGGGTTGGTGGTCTGGGACCAGGAAGCCCTGGAGGGGGTCGTGGTTTGCGGTCCATCCGAATAGGGGCTCTGACGTTTCTCTCGGGCTCCGTCAGATGTAGTCTAGGTTGAGCCCGTGAAAATGTGGATGCCATTTCCATTGCTTGTGTTGTGGTCAGGTTTGAGTGTTGCCTCAACCACCGTTGTGTCCCGAATGGCAGCGCCTCGAGATACTGCTCCAAGTAGATTTTATCCATTATGGCCTCCTTTGTACTCTGTGTGGGTGTTAGCCACTTATCGGCCGCTGACTTCGGCCGAAAGAACAAGGTCTTCGGGTTCTCTCCTGGGGTCCCTCTCTCCTTGCGGAATCGAACGCGGTATGCTTCTGCGTCTAATCCTAAATGATCCAGGATGATGTTCTTTATTTGTCCATATGGGGTCTGCCCGTTGCCATTGGCCACCTGATAGGCTGCCTGGGCTTCCCCTGTTAACAAAGGCGCGAGAAAGAATGGCCATTTCTCTAATGGCCAACCACAGGCAAGGGCGACTCTCTCGAAGTTGACGAGGAACGCGTCTGGATCTTCTCCAGCGATATACTTCTGTAGAGATATGCCGGATGGTGTGGGTACGTGTTGTCTAATCTCTCGCACCGGGTTGCCTGCCGGGTCGATCGTTATAGGCTGTAGTTCACCCAGTCGCTTCACCACGGTGTCTCTGAAATTGTCCCGGTCAGCCTGAGCGGTGGCTATCTGTTGCTCCACCGCCCACCCCAGCTGTTCCTGCCCTTTGACCAGTCTTTGTAGCAGCTCTTCCATCTTAGTGTCCCAGATGGTTACTGTGCTGCCTGCATTCTCCACCACTTGTGGCGCCTCGGGGTGTCCCTGACTGACTGGCGTTGGGGTGATTGGGGATACCGACCCCTCGAATAGACTTACTGACACCGGTACTCTGGGTAAAGCAGGTTTTATTGTTTTAAATGTTCGTTTTCTGTGGATGGTTTTCCTGTAATATGGCAGGGGGGTTTCTGTGTCGTCAGACAGTCTTTGTTGGCGTTTTTCCGTTGCTTTCCGTCTCTCGTCCCGGTGCCTTCTGGGACTGGTGGTTCTCCCTTCTTCCTCCACGATGTCGAGGCGTCTCGCCCGTGCAGGGAAGAAAAACAACGGAGTTTTAGATACTGTTCGACGTAGCAGCACGGGGAAGGGAGTGAGGGATCACACGTGCACTCGTATCAGACTATGGCCCGCAGTGTTGGGATAGTGAGGGAGGGGAAGTGCACAGGGTGTGAGTTTAAGGTCTTTTGCTAAGGGGGTTTAGCCCACTTAAAGCCCGCCCAGCCCGAAAGCCGTGATCGTACCTCTGGTAGCCACACTTCCCTCGAGGAAGTGTGGCTGGGCGAAGCGCCTTCCTGTTGGCCTCCTGGCTTGGTGGACTCCTCTCCTCTGGACCTTCCCCTTTCAACGCTTCTCTCTCCGTCCTCGTCTCTGACCGCCGTCTCTCGCTGTTCTCCCTCCTCCGATCTCGTCTCAGTCTCACTCCTCCGATGGTCTCTTTCCTCCGCCTCCTGCCTCTGCTCCGCTCCGCCGTCGACGTCTCTCCTCTGCTCCCGCCTCTCCTCCGTTCTCCGACTCTGCTCCCCTCCGCACTCGTCCTCCTCCGTCCTACTCCTCTCTCCTCCGCACTCGTCCTCCTCCTTCCAACTCCGCTCTCCTCCGCAATCGTCCTCCTCCTTCCAGCTCCGCTCTCCTCCGAGTGTATAACACACCTGGGATGATTCCTGACCGGCCTTTACCTGGGGCGAGGGGGTGTGTCTTGTGACGGTGTCCCGTTCTAACTCCGCCCACTTAAAGAAGCAGGGCTCGTTGCTGTCTTCCGGATCCGTTTCTTCCAGGACGTCGGTGTCTCTCCAGGTCCCTGTATGCTGGTCAAAGAGAGGTGAGACAGGTAAGCCTGGTGGACCCGAGTCCTCCCCGTTACACGTGTGTGGTCTGTTCCTATGAGAACCACTCGACCTGCCAGCCCTGGAAAAAATGCCTGGAGACCCAATCTTATCGCCCAGAGCTCCAGGATGTTGATGTGGAGCTTCTTTTCCCCGTCTGAGCATTATCCTCCAGTTGAGAGTTCCTGTATGTGACCTCCCAAGCCTTCTGTTGTAAGTATCACTCTGTCTGATGTTGGATGGAAGGAAAGCTCTACGCTGAGATTCGTAGGGATCTGCCATCATACCAGCACTTGCTTCAGACAACTTGTGAGTAGGACTATGTTGTCCTATAAGTTATTAATTTATTTCCATTGACTGTCCAGTTCTTATTGGATAGCCGCATCCAGAGCCTGCAATAGGCTATAAGTATGGGCACTGAAATGATGTAATTGTGTGGCCGTGGCATTTTTCCTATATTTATAGATTTGTCGCATTTGCCACATAATCCACCATCTGCTGCAAAATCTGCAGGAACAAATTGTTTCTAGCTCAAATTGTTCAGACATATTAAAAGCACAGCAACATATGTTGCTGCACGGTGTTGGCCCTATACAAAGCTGGGCTGGTCACCTTTCTGTTGCTTATTGCTATATTTGAGAGTTTAACTGGAACAAATGAGGTACAGCCGATGCCCAGACTGTGTTAACACATGTAAAAATGACAAAATATTTATATAGTACTATCATAAAATGTGCTGCATTGCACCACATAATTTGCAGTTTCTTGACACATAAATTACTCAACCTTGCCATATAATATGGTCCTCCCCTGCCACACAATTCTAGTGGCCTCGCTATCAGACCCATGCATGAAAACATCAGACCCAGTAAAGACTTGTATTGTCTTAATGTGACTGCATGCTTGACAGAGATGATCCTTGCTACGGAAGGGCGGGTTCTTAATCTTTCCACTGAGGGGAAAGCATTTCCCAGTTCTGTCCAATATCGTCCCTAAGAATGGAAGTTTTGTTTGAAGTTCTGTGAATGATTTGTTGACATTCAGTTCCAGTCCCAATTCGTGAAAAGACTGATGCAGGCAGACGTCTAATTGTTTGCTGTTTCTTTTGACGGAGCCTTGACCAGCCAGTCATCCAAGTAGGGGCATACTTGGTGACCCTGACTTCTAAGGTAAGCAGCAACCAGTTCTAGGTACTTGATGAAAATCCACAGTGCAGACTTGAGACTGAAGGGGAGAGCCTTGAATTGGTAATGCTGCCAACCACTTGAAAGCAAAGGTATTTTTGGTGCTTTACGTGTAGGAGGATGCGAAAATACGCATCCTCAAGACAAAAGGTTGTAAGGTAATTGTTGTCCTGGAGCATGAGGAGGACTTCTTGGAGCTTTATCACACAAATGCCTGCCTTCTGAGAAATGTGTTGAGTTCTCGGAGGTCCATGATAGGTCTCCATTGACCAGTCTTATTTGTTTACTATGAAAAACCAGTAGAATACTTGCTTCCTCTGGGCTTTCAGAACTGGGTTGATTGCTTCTTTGTGGAGGAGAAAAAGAATTTCCTGATGCAGCTCCCTTAAATGAAGATGATGGGGCATATTACCTAGAATAAGCGTTAATTATCCCTAAGCTTGGTTAGCGGCTATAATTTTATCGCCGTGCTTCGCCTATTTTTATCACTTAGAAACCTTGCTATTATCAAGGTTTATCTCCTGAGCGATAAAAATCGGCCGAAATGCATGAATATCGCTGAAAAGTCAGCGATATTCATGCATTACTGAGCTAATGCTCTTAGCCATGTTATCCACCTACCATTGGATAGCATGGCTAAGAACTGCTCTGGGCAGGCGTTAGCTTTTGGAGATATTTGCGCTTAGCGCGAATATTTCCAAAAGTAGGTAATAGGAGATAGCGATGTTAGCGACTGTTTCCAGTCGCTAACATCTTGGCACGCCCACTTTGCATGTCATTAGCGATAATTATCGCTGACATGCAAAGTGGGCCCCAAGATGATCGCTATCTCCTACTAGCTGTCGCTTATTGGTATTAGCGACAGCTAGGTAATAGGGCGATAAAATTATCGACGCTTTAGCGGGAAAAATTCCCTCTAAAGCGGCGATAAGGCCCTTGGTAATATACCCCGATGTTCCTTAGTGGGTGGACAGATTGTGCATTCAGGACATACCTTAGACTTTCTTCAGAAACCTCCAATCTTCACAACCAACAGTCCATTGTTATAGCAGGGGGAGAGGTGAAATTCTTCTCCATATTGGTTGATGTGAGGACGTTAATGGCGGAAGCTGCAGGAAGTCAGACACATTTTTCTTGGTCCTGGAAGCACGCTGTAGGAGATCTGCCATCGTTTTGTTGTTTCTATAGATTTTACAAAGCTTCATCAACAAGTTTGCCAAACAAGACTGAGTGGAACGTCCAAACCCTTTGCTTGTATTCTAGAACTGAAAGCAGTGGACCACATCCAACCATGCTATCTCAAACAGCAGCCTCTGACAATTGGCAAAAACCTGCATTGGATATATCCAAAGCAGCATCAATATTAGCTGCTGATATTGTTGCACCTTCTCTGACAATATTTGTAGTCATATATCTCTCATTCTCTGGTATGTGGTCAATTAGTGGCAAAACGACATGCCACATCTGGCAGTCAAAGTGGTCTTGAAGTCCTAAAACATTTTCAGCCTTGATTGACGTAACCACCATGGACCCAACTATACAGCCAAATTGTCAATGCAACTCCCTTCCCTATCACTGGGTGGCCAGGAAGGCATGATTGTGTTTTTCGACCTTCGCTGAGCTGCAGAGCTGATGACAGTCCCAGCCTCCCTTAGGGCCATCGAAAGCTGGATCCTGTGTCAGGAGTCTGGTACTTCGTCTCCAAACGAGGCACTACTACTGGTATTGGCCAGCGTTTTCATTAATTTCTGACCAGATAAGCTCAAGGAAAGGAATAGTCTTTATATATAATTGGTTGAAGTTCTTGAAAATCATATGGGAAGGACTGCTGTTCTACAGAGGTTATTGGCAGACTGAATTATTTAACCGCTCTCTCCATTAGTGCATGGAAACAGGCTATGTCATCCTGAGGAGAATCTGGGTGAATAGAAGACTTACCACCTTCTTTAGGTGTCACTCAGTTTTCCCTTTGTTGGGGCCTTCATGCTGAGGCAATTTGCCTTCTATCTCCATGTCTGAATAAGGTATACCAGAAGAATCCTCATCTCCCATGTCCCATGGGGATGGTGGCAATTCTTGAAGGCGTAATGGGTGAACGTGGAGTGGGAGGAGTTGGTGGCAGTGGAGGAGTGGAAGATATGGGTTGGCCCACATGAAGTTGAGAAAGTAGCTTCTGGGAGATTACATCAGCTGTTATATTGGTTTTCTTTTTCTTCTTTTAGATTTTGTATAGCCATGAGGATGATGTGCCCCAAAATTCTGTGGCCGATGATCATACTCATGATAGGAGTGTCCACCATCTAAGACATCTCCCTCAAATTCTGGCACGTAACATACACTTAGTTGTATGGGGCTGTAACTGTCTCTGAGGCATCTTGGTCACTGTCTTTCTTTTCTGACTCTGAGTCCAAAATTTGAGCTGGGAGACTCGCCAGCATTTTAAAATGTGACATAGTAAGTGGCGTGGAAAAACTGTTGTCATATTGACGTCAAGGTTGGCATCAACGGGATCGTCGTTGATGGGGCTGATGTCAGTAGCAAGGACATTGTTGCTCTTGTTGTCAACTAAGAAGATCTCATTGCAAATGAGCTTCTGTCGATGATAGTTTTTTAAGTAGACGATGGGTCTGGTCATTGATGTGGTCATCGGCGGCATTAACATTGACAACTGTGTCATAGGTGACACTGTTATTGTTGTCAACAGTGGATTTTTTTTTGTCGTAGGCAAAGATGAAGTCACCATTGGAGATTAGAATTCACGCCGAAGGTCCAGAAGGCTTTATTTTTGTGCAGACTTGTTATCTTCATGTTTGGAGCGTTTCTATGAGGAAACCCTATCTTATTGTATGAGGAGAATGCTGCAGGCGCTTTTGGTTGTATGCCCAGCTCCGGAAAGGCACATGCTTTCTTTTTTGCACCGCCTTCATGGATGTGCTAGGAGGAGCACTTTAAACTGAATCAAACCCTGAAGATGAGCCTATCCCCCCTTGCAGGAGGGTAATTTTCTTCCCTAACACATATAAGTCAATCTCCTTTCTCTGTCCTTTAGGGTCTTTGGAGTGAGGTTCCGTGATTCTGAACCCGTTCAATAAAGGTCGTCGTACCTAGACGATTTTGGTATCAGCGGACCGCAAATGACGAGTGCGGTATGTACGAATGTTGTCGTCATAATCGATCAATGGGAACACTATGTACTCAGGGATTTCGTTCGAACCTTTGGGTTCCATTTTGTGTACGGCAGCCATTTTGTGGTTGCCCTCACATAGGCTGATGACTACGGCCGAACAAGTCCTTGGGACACGTACACCTTCAGCTGACTTTTGTGGGACCTGAGCGAGCTGACTCCCTTGCCCGAGGCTGACCTCGTTGAGCCAGTTCCTTGTTAGGCAGCTGGTCAGATAGAGATCAAAGAGCAGGATATTGCTGAGTTTATGGTACATGCACACACCCTTCTATCTTGCTTCTCATCTGTTTCTGTTCCTTCCTTTATGGCTTAATTTCTGATATGGGTTGAGGTCTTTTATTGCATTCGTCCGGCCTGTCCGAGCAGGAATGTTGGATTTTGCCTAGTTATTTCTGATGGGCTGGACAACGGAAAGTGGGTTTGTCGTCATGTGATATGTTTGAAATGTCATCAATTGATTGGTCAGTTTGTATGTAACTGATGCTAGCCAGGAATGTGATTTTTAGCATAAAAGACGATGCTTCGCTCTATGAATTTGTGCAGTCTCTAGCGAACCACCCGTGTTGTGCTTCGTAGACCTCTGTTCCTGGTTGCAGCCAATAAACTTGGTCTTTGACGTCACCAAGAAGTATTGTGTCTCTGTATTCTAAGACAGGTGAACCCGAAGACATCGGGCGTTTCCTCTGGTGCCGCTGGGTTCTAAAACCCGGTACTTCAGTTGGCGCCCAACATGGGACGACTTCAGCGGTACCGGTCCAAGCCTGAAGATCGCGAGGAGCTTCGTGTGAAAATTCTGGAGGCAGGCCTGCCACTTCATCGACCCCTGTATGTCGTCGTGGTCCGAAAGTCTTTGCTGCGAGGTTCCCCGCTTTCCGGCGGCTACGAAGGACTGCTGCCCTGACTGTCGCCCTGTCTTGGAGCCATTAGACAATTTGTAAAGCGAGACGATAGACGGGTCTTCTGGCAACGCCATCGACATTTCAGTTAAGTATGAGTGGAGCGTCTCCCAGTCCTTAGTTTTGTTTTGGTATCCCCTTGGGATTCTTTGATTTGAGACCTGCAGGCCTCAAAGCCGAGGGACTCGTGTATTCGCGAGACTATCATCTTTGATATTCCCTTGAAGTTAGAAGCTAGATTAGTGAGCAGAGATGCCTGGTCTTAGCAGACTTGGAAAGATATTTTGTTGTGGTTGTAATAGGGATTCCCGATTGGAGGACTCGTGTCCGGTTCCTCCGATTGGAACTCCGACCTATGAGCTCTATATAAAACATGGCGTGGGCCCCATCACGTATAATGAAGGATGGATTAGGTATACCAGGAAAGACTGTGTCCTACAGTGGCCCCGTTATGGTAGCTTTGTGTAGGAAGGTGGCTACCTGACTATGGTTACCCCAGATTTTTTGCCCTGTGTTTAGCTGGTTTTCGACTTAGTTGGCCTGGTTCCCTGCTAATCAGGGCCCCAGGCTATATGCTCTCTCTGTAAAATGGATTCCATGTACCCTAAGTGCATAACTAGATTGGCTTGGGTCACCTTATCAGCCCCTGTACAGAGCACTATAGGTGCCCAGGGCATAGGTGCATCCAAGGCCTACCAGGGGCTGCAGCATATCTTTTGCCACCCCTGGCTGGCTATCTAAAATTGACACAACTGGCTGATCACTCAGCTGGGGCAAGGTGGTGTAATCACCCCTTGCTTAGATATAGTATGCCTATATCTAAACCTATCTGGGCACATATAAAGCTATAAGCCACTCCTATGGCAGGCCTTAACAATCCTGGAGGCAGAGTGCGTGGTTTTATGTGAGATGGTGCTCTAGCACGAGCTGAGCCTGTCTGCAGCTGTCGGGACCAATTCCCTTTGCTGTTCCGGGATAATGCCAAACCATATACTATTAAGTGCATTATAATCCTCGCAGTTATATGTTAACTTTGGTTTGGCTTTGTCAAAACATGTCTTGTAAGGTGTCATGCGATTTGGAATACTATCCCCTCGACAGTCCTGTCGACGGGGATAGCATTCCACCACTCTAGAGGGAGACGACATGCTACTTTGCTAAAACGCGGTTGATTTTAAAAGGAGCCTCAGCACCACAAAATGGATGCTTCTGCCACAGACACGGGTCTGACCTCCTGCTGCTGACCGAAACTCAGCCAAGGAGGCCTGGACAAAGGGTTTCCTGTCACAGGGAGGTGTCACACCACCCCAGACAGGAGATAGTGGATTGTAGCAGGGAGGTTTGAAAGAAACCAGACACTGCCTGGGGAGCACAAGGCTTCCCCTTGCATAATCCGGTCAAACCGGTTCTGGGGCATCCTAGCCCCAGTCCCAGCGTGACCCTGAACAAAGGGAAAGGGGTGTAACCACCCCCTTCCTGGGTCCCACCCATAGGATGGGACCTAGCAGGTAATCCAGCCCCCTAGATTGGCATAAGAATGGGAGCAGTGCCAACGCACTCAGATTATCCTGATGAAACACAAGAAATGAAACTCTGGACCCTTCGACATCCTACTTGACGTAGAAGACTGAAGAATCTCCCTTGTGGTCAAGGAGTGACCACCCTGTGCAACAGGCACCATCCAGCATCTCAATGTTTGCTTTGTTGCAGTTCCCGCTGGAACTCGAGCAACAGAGATTGACAAGACCCAGTGTGCCTGCCTTCTAACAGCCCGATCCACAGTCCCTGCAGGGCTGAGACCCGTGGAGGCGACCTAAAGCGTGGGGCCCGCCATCTTGGAAAGACCACGAGACACTGACCGTGCAGCCCACGAGTGACCCTCGAAGCTGTACTTCGGGGTTTGAGAAGCCGCAGCCCTCAGCCACTTTTGCACCGAAGCTCACCTCTCTACACTCACCGAGTGCTGCGTGGGGACCTTCTGCTTCTTTTGGCTCAACACATTGGCCCGGTCACTTGCCCGCTGGCCTGTGGCCTCTGTGCCGATGAACTACGAAATCTAACTTGCGATTCTAGTTGCTCCAGACTTGCATCCGCGCCTCTGAAAAGGAGCACCCCCTCTGACCCTCCCGGTCTGAGTGAGAAGCAATCTTCCAGTCCTGCGTGGATTGCTCTTACCAAGTGTTGTTTGCTCCAATCCTGAAGCCAACAGCGCAGACGGCGAGAGCCTTTGTGGGACAGCTCGTGTTCTACTCCTGGATGCCGCAGATGCCCTAAAGCCCACGTGGCAGCGGAGAGAAGCTCCTCGACAACCACCTGATTGCGCCCGACATTGCCTGGTTCCGTCCTGGTCCCACCCTGGTCACTGCTGAGTGACCCAGACTCTGTCCCCTCTGCTTTCAGGTACTCTACAACTCTGATCCACCCTTGGATCACACCGGACACTTCTCCTTCACAACGCCTGCAGCATCTTCAACTTCAAGCACCAACAACCTGCGTGACGAAATCTGACACAACTTCGACCCTATGCACCCGCTTCCTGTGGGTGAGGTAACTCAGCAACGCTGGTGTTCCTACACTGGTACACACCTCTAGTGTCTGTGTCTAAAGTTTTATCCTTCTAGGTTGAGCGGAAGTATCCTTAAACTATAACTTTGTAACTTTTACGCACCATTGACTTTGCATCGGTGCATGCGTGTGCTTTAAGCGCTGCACCCGAATCCAGCGGGCTTTTCCTGACTACAGCATTGCTAGTACCGATTGCTCCCAGGGATTCCCCTGGCCCTAGGCCTAACCACTGTTCGATTGTTATCTCTTATACCACTTTCTTAATATATGGTTTGAGTGGCCACCCGCCCTCATCCATAATTGTGCAACTTTCATATGTTATACTGTGCTTTTGTTTAAACACTTGTGCCCCTTTGCTCATAAAGAGTACTGGGGATTATTCTAGTAATAAATACATATATTTTTATAATATATACTTGTGTGGTGTCCTTTCATTTGATATTACAGGATTGTGATTGGTAAAACAGCTCGCTTAACACGACCTCTTGAGTTTAGCCTTTAAGGCTGCGTAGTCCTTGCTACCACTAGGATAGCTTGTCTATAAGGTTGACTTACAACCAGACACCATAAGGGATTGTTTGGACTGATACAAGGTGGTTCCAGAATTGGAAACATCATATATCAGGCCAACTTCTCACACTTTGAAACAGAGATTTTAGACAATCTCGAAGTTAAACTGTTCAAGAAGAAAGCCCGTCCGGCAATGTTTGACTCTTTCTGCTTATGACGAAAGGAAGCCAAACAGAAAAAAATTAAGTTAGCAAAGCGAAATAAACAAGAACGAGGTATGTCAATGGTGCAAGCTGCTATACAGTTTAGGGATAATGAAGAAGAACAAGAAAGCGAACAGTTGCTTAGGCAACGTAAACTAGCGATAGATAAGTGCTATCCAGCTTTGCCACCTCAGCAGCAAGATGAAAAGAAAGACCTTGAGAAAGATCCTTTGATGTCGCATCTATTGAGTTCGCCACCCCCTTATGTGCAGAGTGCTACAGCACCTCCGCCACCTTTAGTTGCACAACATCCGGTTGCTTTGCTACTTGTGGTTCCTCAACAGCCAGCTCCTCTTCCGTTGGCTCCTATTCCTTTGGCGCAGCCTTCTCAAGGGCCGCCGACTTTGCTACTTCCTTCATCTGTTACTCCTACACCTGTATTGTCTACTCCTACTGCTACTGCTTCTATGCATGCTTCTGCCCATCCTGTTTTTCCTCCTGTTCTTTTGTCAACTTCTCCTTCTGTTCGACAGAGAATGACCAATACTGTTGCTGGTCTCTTTTCTCCTTTTTTTTGGATCATTGGGTATGTCTCCTGTTCCAGAGCGTAAGCAATTGCGTAGTCAATTGCCTGGTCCTGATGAACGTTCAGTGTTGGATCATTTAGTGCATAAATGGGTTACTTACCCTTTGCTCTATAGTTTTGAGTGTGTCATGGATGTTTTCCGTCAATGGGAAGCACCGACACAGAGATATGTTTTTGGGATAATGTGTGTTTTCCTTCGTGAAGAATGGGAAGATGGTGAGTTAGGACGAGCTCCGCCTGAGTTGTTCCTTATACAGTCTGAGTTCGCGAAGGGAACTATAGTGGGTTTTGATGTTGAGAAAGCAGTTGCGACATTTTTGTCGTTTAGGAGTCAGTCTCCTGCTAGGTCGTTGTTTGAGCCTGATTCTTCAGTTAGGAGAAAGGAGCGACAATATCCGATGAGAGAGGTTCCCCCGGTTTGGAGACCGGGTGATGCAAATGCTATTCCACCTGTTCAGCCACATTTCCAGCGCGTTTGGGTACATGTTCCATGGAAGCGAGTTGAAGTTTTGGCCCTTAAGCAGTCTTTGCCTGATCCACGTAAAAATCCTGCAGGGTACTATAAGGAATTAGCGCAGACTGCGGGTTCGTGTATTATGAATCTGGCCGACATAGACTTGTTGTTTGGGAATGTTGTTCCACAGCCTATATGGGGAATGATTCGTCATACGGATCATGCGCAAGAGTTAGGTGACACATGGAATAATATTAGAGCTGCAGATGCTAGACAAGTAGGTGGTGCTAAACCAGAGGATTTAGTTGCAGACCTCCCTGGTAGGATTGTTGATTACATGAAGACTTTAATGCCCGCCGTGAGTGTTAATTGGGACAAGTTCTCTGCATGTAAGCAGGAGAAAGACGAAAGTGTGTCCAACTTTTTTACTAGGTTCGAAGAGACGTTTGTCGACCATAGTGGTCATGATATGAGTACGGAAGGTGGTCAACGGTTGTTCGTTGACAAGTTTGTGCATAATTTGCTTCCCGAGTTGTGTAATAAGTTGAAGGATTCTGAGAGTGTTTGGGCTGTTTCTTCGTCAGCACAGATTTTGGCTACTGCCCAGTACTACGAGAATAGGGATAAGGATGAGAAAGAGAAAGCGGATAAAAAGACTAAAGAATTAAAGACAGGTTCTTTTACAGCAAGCGTATCCGCTTCGTAATAATCAGCGTGATCATCAGCAACCTCAGCAATATCAGAGAAACTCGCAAAGGTTCGAGTCTTCTCAACAGCGTTTTCCTGTAGGCCCTAATCAGTGTGCGTATTGTAAAGAAGAGGGTCATTTCAAGAGTAGTTGTCCGGTTCTGTTACAGCGCACGAATGGTGTTTCTGGTGTGAGAGGTCGAGGTGTTCAGCAAGCTCCTAGAGGTAGAGGACATGTGTGTTTCCTCAGAATGCGCGTTCCTTGCCTCCACAGAATTCAATGAATAGTTTTGATCAGCAGAATGGTGCGTCTGGTAGGACAGCTCAGTACTATGTGGATGATTACTATGTCGAAGGTGAGAATATGGATGGTAATGATTGCTAGGACAGCCATAGACAAAGAGAGGGAGTTGTTTCAGTTCCAGTAGATCAGAGTGGACCTTATGTTGAAGTGATTGCTTCAGGTGTGTCAGAGCCTTTTCTGTTTAATACTGCTGCGAAGAGTTCTATTATGCACTCTAAACTCCCTGGCGCACCTTTGTCTGGCTTAACGAATGTTTCAGTAGGTTTTTCTGGCGCCCCGGTTACTAATCCGATTTCTAGTCCGTTGTCTATTTCTGTTGGACCTTGTGAATTTGAAGCACCCCTTATTCTGACGACAGGTTGTGGTGAGAACTTGTTGGGATTGGACTTGTTGAAGAGATTGTATGCAACGCTATATTGTTCTCCTTCGGGAGTACACCTTACATTGGGTAAGAGAGTGATCTCTCCGATGTATTTATCTAAAGATCGACTTCCGCCTGAATTGTCTTCTCTCCCTGATTCTCTTTGGGCTACTGGTCCTAATGATGTGGGTCTCTTGGAGATTCCGCCATATGTTGTGACGTTGAAAGCGAATGCTAGATTGCCGCGTATTCCCCAATATCGAATTTCTAGCGATGGTGAACGAGCACTTTTGGCGATCATTTATGATCTGATTGAGAAAGGTGTGATTAAGGAAACGAGAGGTAATGTGTGCAATAGTCCTGTTTTGCCTGTTCTGAAAAGAACTGATTCTTCACAGCTTCCTGTATATAGGTTTGTGATCGATCTCCGCGAGGTGAACAAGATTGTAGTTCCGCAATTTCCTGTTGTGCCTGATATCACCGCTTTACTGACTTTGATTCCGGCTTCAACCACGTGGTTTTCGGTGATTGACTTGAAGAATGCTTTCTTCAGCATCCCGATTGCCGTGGAGAGTAGGGATATTTTTGGCTTCTCTTTAGGAGGCCGAAGTTTCCGGTTTAAGCTCGCTCCTCAAGGCTATTGTGAGAGTCCATCGATCTATAGTCAGGCTTTGAAAACAAGCTTTGATTGGTTTACCTGATGGTGCTGCTCTTATTCAATATGTTGATGATCTATTAGTTGCTGCTGACAATGAAGAGATTTGTAGATAGGCTACTTTGTCGTTGTTACGTCATTTGTCTGATTTCCATCATAAGGTGTCTCTTTCAAAGTTGCAATATTGTCGACAAGAAGTTACCTACTTAGGTCACCTCTTATCGAAGGAGGGAAGGAAACTGACCCCAGAAAGAATTCAAGCTATTGCGAAAATGAGTGTGCCTACGACATAGAGAGAAGTACGTGCTTTTCTAGGTATTACGTCGTATTGTAGACAGTGGATCCCGAATTTTTCATTGCTTGCGAAGCCTTTAATAGCTCTTACTGTTAAGGATACTCCAAATCCTATTCCTTGGACTGACGAATGTCAGAAGAGCTTTTCAGAATTGCGTGATGCGTTGTGTTCGGCTCCTGTGTTGGGTACTCTCGAATACAGTAAGTCTTTTACATTGTATGTCCACGAGAGAGAGGGATGTGCATTGTCAGTTTTGACACAGCAGTTTGGCGATAAGCAACATCCATGTGCTTATTTTTCGTCGACTTTGGATCCGGTAGCTAGAGCATTGCCGAGTTGTTTGAGAGCTACAGCAGCAGCGGCTGTTTCGATTCGACAGTCTGCTGGCTTAGTGATGGACAATACATTGATTGTGATGGTTCCACATGCAGTGGATACCTTGTTGAATCGCACCAAGACACAGCACTTAACTAGTGCTCGGTTGTCGGGTTACGAATTGACACTCTTAGCGAGTCATGTGCATATAAAGAGATGCAACACGTTGAATCCAGCTACGTTGTTGCCGATTTCAGTTGAGACAGATGTTGTTGAACAGCATGATTGCTTCCTTAGGACAGAGGAAGAAACGAAAGGGAGGATAGACCTTAGGGATACTCCTCTTGCAGAGTGTGATGGTACCTTATGGGTTGATAGTTCGTGCTTTAAGCTTCCGAATGGTGATACGACTGCGGCATATGCTGTTACGACTTTGTATACGATTGTTGAAGCTGCACGTATCCCACATAATTCAGCGCAAGCAGCAGAGTTGATTGCATTGACAAGAGCGTGTGTGTTGTCGAAAGGAAAATGAGTGACTGTGTATACCGATAGCCAGTACGCGTTTGGTGTGGCTCATAGTTTTGGACGTTTGTGGAAAGAACGTGGGTTCCTGACTTCGCATGGAACTAAGATTCAGCATGGTCAGTTGGTGAATGAACTTCTTGAATCTTTTACTTTGCCGTTGCAAGTTGCGATTGTGAAATGCAGTGCGCATAAGAAAGTTACTGATGATGTTGGTCGTGGTAATGCGTTTGCAGATGAAGTTGCGAAAGAAACTGCGATAGATGTGATGAGTCGAATGTATATTGCGGGTCCGTCGAGATGGGTTCCGGATGGAAGTATGTGTGAAGATACGATTGAGTGTGAAATCCATCCAAGCTGAAGCTACAGAGAAAGAGTTGAATGAAAGTAAGTAAGAAAGTAAGGGTAAATTGGATTCGAATGGTTGTTGGATTCAGTTGTCAGAGCATCAGCGATGGTTGTTACCCAATGCGTATGTACTTCCAGTGGTTACGATGGCTCATGGAATGGCTCATATTAGCGTGAAAGGGATTTGCAAGTTGTTAGCTCCAGTATGGCAGAATGCTGGAATTCCTAAGTGTGCAGAGAATCTGGTTAAGAATTGTATGGTGTGTTTGATGTATAATCCTGGTAAGGGAACTCCGACTCCAGCTGGTCATTTTGCTCCTCCAACGTATCCGTTCGAGGCTTTGCAACTAGATTTTATCCACATGGAGAGGTGCAACAACCTGAAATATGTGTTAGTGGTTGTTTGCTCCTTTTCGAGATGGGTGGAAGCCTACCCTTTGAAAGATAACACTGCCTTGTCCACAGCGAAAGCCCTTATTAAGGAATTTTTGCCCTAGGTATGGTTTGCCGAGAATGATCTGGAGTGACAATGGGAGTGAATTTGTGGGTGCATGGGCGGAAAATCCGTTTCGCTCGCGGATTTTGCGGATTTTCGGTAAATTCGTAATCCGCGAGATTCGCGAATCTCCCGCAAAATCCGCAAATCCGCGAGCAGCGGATTTTATGGCTTGCTCGCACTGTTCGCGTGAGTTCGCGGCTTCCCAGTACAACTTCGCGCCCCGCGAATAAGCGCTAAATTGCAGAAATACGATCTTAGCAAAACTGAAACTACTTACCAGGTTCGAAAGTTCAGGCTCATCATTAGTAGCCATTTCCTGTAGTGCTTCCTGAGGGGCCCCTCCAGAGTTCAGTTGCCAGTTGCAACTATTATGTGACCCTGCTCTGAACCTCAGAATAGTTACACATATGCCACAAAGGTCCTGAATTACAGCTAAGGGAGACAAGCAGGAGCCAGGCTGGAAGTTCAAATCCATTAATCAGCCCCTAATTCATTATTGTCAGTTGGGGCAGGGCAGGTGTTGTAACTAATTTTGCAACAATGAAAGCACTTAGCAAGTGCAAAAGATCACTAATCAGGAAGCACTAAGGAAGCAGGTGCCAGCTAAAAAAATATTCTGTGACACATTAATCAGCCCCAAATTAATTCAGGTCACTTGAGGCAGGGAAGGTGTGCTTTGCTTTGCCACAATAATGTACACTGACTGGACAACCAGAGGGTGCTGTGATGAAACAGAGGGTGGCATGGGTGGGCCAGAGGGTGGCATGAGTAGTCAGAGAGTGGCAGTGGTGACAGAGAGTGGCAGTGATGAAGAAGAGTGTCCCAAACAGGCTGGACACATAGAAACAACAAGTTTGCAAAACTTGCGACCCGACAGGTAAGTTCGCGTTTGCGAAATTGTACAAAACCCTCGCAACCTGGCAGAAACCCGCGCGAACACAAAAAAAAAATCTGCAAATTGGCGAGAATTCGCGGATTTTGCGGATTGCGAGTTCGCGAGGTCAGACCTCGTGGTAAATTGCGAAAACTCAGAAAAATGCATTTTAATGCATTTTTCTGAGTTGCATGTTACACACACACATGTCCTTTGGACATGTGTGTGTGCAACACCTGTGTAAAATTTCATTTGAGGGGTGCTACAGGCACCCTTCAAATCGCTATCTTATTTGCGATTAGCAAAATGCTAATCGCAAATAAGGAATACTCCCCATTCATTCCTATGGGCCTTTTGGCCCATAGGAATGAATGGCGAGTTATTCCTTATTTGCGATTAGCAATTTGCTAATCGCAAATAAGGAATATGTAGGAATCGCATTTCTTCATGCAATTTCTACATGAATCCCGTTTTGCGAGTCCTTAATAGCGATTCGCTATGAATCGCTATTAGGGCCTCGCAAAACGGGAGTATGATGAATCAGGCTGAAAGTCCTTATGAGGTGGTGTTTGGTCGCCCAGCAAATATTTGGGGAGTGTCGCGGCCGAAAAAATGTAGCGAGATAGAACATCCTGTATTGCTTGATTACTTGTACGAATTGACGGCTAAATTGCGTGGTTTGCACCAACAGGTTCATGATGCACTGCCACAAGCTTCTGGAGATCCAGGACATGCTATTGAACCTGGAGCGTGGGTCCTTGTGAAAAATTTCCAGCGGACCAAGAACGAGCAGCCCCGCTGGATCGGCCCCTACTTAGTCCTTTTGGTTACCCGTTCCGCAGTACGAGTGCACGGTAAAAAGAACTTGATCCACGGCGTACATTGTAAGAGCGCCCCTTTGCCTCTGCCATATGACCGGTGGGTCTAGGAAGGACTTCCTGACTCTGAGACTGAAACCGTGCCTCGTTTTCTGCCTTTTAGCGATGCCCGTTTGGTTGGAACGAACACTGAGCGAGAAAGCGACGATCTTCTGCAAGAAGCTGTGCCTCCGTCGAATCGTTTGGACACTTCTGAACCTGAGCTCTTATTCCGAGAACAGACATTGCCTGGCAAAGAGCGTTATAATTTGCGACCGAGAGTCGCTGGACAAATAAAATCATAAATTCTTTCTTTTCTGGTTTTGAAGGTTTAGCTCTCCTCCGAGGAACTATTTTGATTTTTGTTTTTCGAACCACCATCCGGGTTCAGCTGTAGGGTTGCAGTGTCAAGTCTTTGGAGTGCAAGCCGAAGACATTAGGTTGACTGTTCTGGTTGGTCTGAGGGCGTTTCCCTAGACCGACAGACGCATTCCTTAGCACAGAACACCCTACCGCCTGGAGCAGCAAGATTAGAGGATGGAGTTTTTTGAGATGGAGAGACCTGTTGAAAGAATGAGCCTTAAGAGCAAAATATGTAAATTAATGAGCAGAAAACGTTTTTTAATATTGTGTTTGTTTATGTTGTTTAGTTTAATGATGTTTTTAATTGGATATGTGACATACTCTTTTAAAGTGACGTCTGTGCCCACTACACAACCTATGCCTCCTCCTACTGTTTCTTCACTTTCTTTTCACCCTCTGCCCGAACATGAAACTGTTAGAAGACTGGAATTTACTAACAAT
Organism: Lissotriton vulgaris; assembly: GCF_964263255.1. Lineage (NCBI taxonomy): Eukaryota > Metazoa > Chordata > Amphibia > Caudata > Salamandridae > Lissotriton > Lissotriton vulgaris. The sequence continues at coordinate 734,675,303 of NC_141693.1, read as the reverse complement.
TCCTTTGTTCAGCTTTTGCACCAACACCAGCTAGTAATGAACACGACTAATTGTTGGGTGTGTGGCCTTATGCCTCATACTACCGATAAAGGTATTCCTTACCTGGTTTTGCCTTTTAGCTATAATTGTTCTGTCTGGGCATACAGAACGATGTTCATTTATGCTCATGGAGTCTGTCCCCAACGTTCTGTGAAAGATAGTCTGAAGACTAGTGCTCTGGTTAAGGGTATAGTCAACATGATTAGAGGAATAAGTTCCTATGAGACTATCCCGAGAGATGAGACACAAGCATACATTGGATGGAACGTTACTGGATATGGAGTTAGTCTGAGTGTTAACCAGCGAGCGAAAAGATCTCCTCCGATTTGGATAGTGCCCCAGGGTCATTATTGTCTGCAAGGTAATGGCAAGAATCCGAGAGCTCAGTTAGGGAAGAGTGTTTGCCCTGAGACGTATGTTTTTGCGTCGCAGACTTCCCCAGCGTTCCTAGCAGCTAAGGGTACCTATTTCATCTGTTACGATAAAGCGTATACATGGTTGCCCCCTGATTTTTTGGGCACATGTTTTGTCTCAGTCCTGTTGCCTCCCACATTTACAAGTGCGGCAGATTACCACAAGACGAGAGTTGTTAGAGGTGTCTTCAGTAAGGAAGATACCGCAGGACAAGAATTGGGAGATTTTCTGAAGGGTTTTCTGCCGTTCTGGGGACCTATGGCTAATAGCAGGAACATTCGACAGTTGACGAGAGTGGTTGAGTCCACCATAGTCGAAACTGCCGGTGCCCTTAGTAACTTGACTGCTGAGCTCCAGTCAGACCGCCTTATGACTCTTCAGGACAGAGTTGCGTTACATGTCATACTTGGAGATAGAGGTGGGGTGTGTAAATTGATTCAATCGAGCTGCTGCGTTTTCATTCCAGACAACGCTCCGACAGTTTTCCAAGCCATTTCCAGGTTACATAAGATCTCCGAGTCTGTACATATATACGAAGGAGATTGGTCGTTGATGGGATGGTTTTGGGGATTGTTATCCACGTGGGGATGGAAGATTCTGATGGTCATTGGGATGATCTTAGCTATCCTTTTCCTGCTCTGTCTTTGTGTACAGTGTGCTCCTGCTATTTGTGGCCTTTGTGCTACTTCGTGTGCGAGGAGACCTGTCCAGAGAGAGTTGCTGAGTACTTGGATGATGCTACAGCAACATCTTGATGATCTGATGAATATAGACCTGGGTTCAGACTGACATGGGTTTGGGTTTGTTGCCTATGTAAGGGCAAAAGGAGGGTCTGAGGTTCCGTGATTCTGAACCCGTTCAATAAAGGTTGTCGTACCTAGACGATTTTGGTATCAGCGGACCGCAATTGACGAGTGCGGTATGTACGAGTGTTTTCATCATAATCGATCAATGGGAACACTACGTATTCAGGGAGTTCGTTCAAACCTTTGGGTTCCATTTTGTGTACGGCAGCCATTTTGTGGTTGCCCTCACATAGGCTGATGACTACGGCCGAACAAGTCCTTGGGACACGTACACCTTTAGCTGACTTTTGTGTGACCTGAGCGAGCTGACTCCCTTGCCCGAGGCTGACCTCGTTGAGCCAGTTCCTTGTTAGGCAGCTGGTCAGATAGAGATCAAAGAGCAGGACATTGCTGAGTTTATGGTACATGCACACACCCTTCTATCTTGCTTCTCATCTGTTTCTGTTCCTTCCTTTATGGCTTAATTTCTGATATGGGTTGAGGTCTTTTATTGCGTTCGTCCGGCCTGTCCGAGCAGGAATGTTGGATTTTGCCTAGTCATTTCTGGTGGGCTGGACAACGGAAAGTGGGTTTGTCGTCATGTGATGTTTGAAATGTCATCATTTGATTGGTCAGTTTGTATGTAACTGATGCTAGCCAGGAATGTGATTTTTAGCATAAAAGACGATGCTTCGCTCTATGAATTTGTGCAGTCTCTAGCGAACCACCCGTGTTGTGCTTCGTAGACCTCTGTTCCTGGTTGCAGCCAATAAACTTGGTCTTTGACGTCACCGAGAAGTATCCTGTGTCTCTGTATTCTAAGACAGGTGAACCCGAAGACATTGGGCGTTTCCCCTGGCGCCGCTGGGTTTAAAAACCCGGTTCTTCAGTAGAAAATAAAATAGAAATGTCACAGTGTGAAAGCTTGTGCATAGGATAAAGGCAATAAATAGATTGCTCATGTGATTCATCAGTAACCCTTTTCTGACCACAAGTCCAAAGAGATTTCTTCTTTTTGTCAGTCATGGTGACAGTTTGTGGCTGTTGGCAGCTGAAAAGCTCTCCTGGCCCAGTTAAATAGAAAAACAACTTACAATAGTCTGAAAACTGAAGGTTAAGATTTGTTCTGTTGACCGTAAAAAGTAACAGATTAGGGTCACTGAAAGCTCAGAGTAGGGGTCTGTCTGGGGACTCCCACTCACATGACAGGCTTCTAGTGGGAGCAGCAGAGACAGCACTACCACCTCATTGGCTGAAGTTCGGGTTGCTTCAAATGAAGCAGATGTGACACTAAACAAACACTGTTGTTGAGGCCTATGACCATTTTCAGACAATTTGCTGCTGTTTAAGATTACCATGGATTCCCAGCCTGAAATCTGGGAATGATTCAAGCATGTGAATAAATGAAAGATCCAGTGCTGGAGGACTTGTAATTCTGATCCGGGTGCAAACAGTAGTTTTGCAGAGGGAACGGAAAAGATTGGGCACAGGTAATGAAGGCCTAAAGCAAAACAATAGATTGGCAAATGTACTGATCACTTCTTACTCTGCATTGCAATAGGCTAAGCTACAGCTGACTTAAAGCACATGGTGAATGGCAGTGGCAGACAGAGGAGCAGGTTTTCCCGTGAATCAGAACAAAAGGAATAACTGACGAAGCTTCTGGTCCAGATTTTATGAAAGCCACCCCACCAGGGTTTCTATGCCATACTTTAAATAGGCCTATTAGGAATGGGGGGGATTGGCAGTGCTCTACCATAGTTCTATTAAGGCAGTATTTCAGCCCGACTCCAATTCAGCATGTGAGGCCTTGTCCTTTAATTTTAGTTTATCCCGCCATCATACCTTTAAAGGTATTTTATTGTATAGACTACCGGGAGCTAGGAACCCCTTTGCTGCATCAACTGGAAGTCTACTGGAAGTGGGCCTTTGCTCTGACACCTATACCATTATGGGAGACTTTAATTACTATTTGGAGGCTGTTACCGAACCAGACACAGGGAATCTGATGGACATAATGAACAGCCCGACCTGAGGCAGCACGTAATTGGTCGAACTCATGTGGCAGGTCATAGCCTAGATGGTATTTTTTCGAACCACCCCTGTCTTTTGTTCATTGGGTTAATACCTCTGGTGTGGACTGACTATGCTGCCGTTCAATTTGAGTTGACTTTCATGGCTCAGCGCGCAAGTGGGAAACGTCGGAAAGGACAATTTGAAATCAGAGCCTGGAGCAAAGTTGAGGGGACCGTTTTTCAGGAGCTCCTTACCACCACAGCAGGCCAAATGCCTTTGGGAGTGGAGGAGGCCACCATTGCATATACTAAATGGGCGGAGCAAGCCTGGTGTAAAGTAGCCCCAGTAAAAACCCTCTTCCCCAAAAGATTACAACTCTCCAAACCATGTTTACGGAAGAATTGAGAAATCAAAAACTCATATGTAAACGTCTTGAGCGGAGCTGGAAGAAAGGCGACAAAGAAACAGAGAAAACATTATATAAAATCAGCCTCCAGAGCTATAAACAACTCCTTTTTTTCCGCTAAACAAAAGTTCTATGCAACACAAATTGACTTAGTGAAAAATTTGTCGAAAGAGCTGTTCAGAACGGTTTCTAGCCTGGCCTCCCTTTGTCGAGTTAAAGTTCAGTCCAGTCAGGAACTATGTGAAGATATCGCTAAGTTCTTTTTGAATAAAGTGGAGACCACCTTCTCGGCCTTTAGCAGTCCAAGCACTGCCGGGGTGAACACGGCAAGGGAGGAACTTAAGCCCATGGAGGCTCCCCCCTCTACCTTGGACACATTTTTATCACTGTCCTTGAATGACATTTCTGGGCTCCTTATGGCAGCTAAATCAGGGTCGCCTTATGATCCATGCCCAGTCTCCATGGCCAAATCGGCCCGGGTCCGGTCGCTCCAGCACTTTAATCTATCTATAATTGCATGTTTGAAACAGGGCAGTTCCCCAAACTCTGGAAGGTTGCCTCTATACTGCCCCTTCTAAAGAAGCCTAGCCTGGACACTAAGGATCCAAATAACTTTCGCCCTATCTCAGGTCTCCCTCTCCCAGCAAAACTGATTGAAAGAATTATGAATCAACAACTCAGTGCCTTTTTAGGCGAAACACAAGCCTTGGATTCCACCCAATATGACTTTAGAAATGGTCATTGTACTGAGTCTGCTCTCATTAAGGTCACAGATGAGATCAGGGAAGCCGCGTACCGGGGTGGAAAGGCGGCTCTGATCTTACTTAATCATTCCGCGGCCTTTGATAATGTCCATCATGACATTTTGATGGATCGCCTAAGGGCATGTGGGATCCAGGTTAAAGCTTTGGATCTTGTAAAATCCTTCTTTGAAGACCGAGTACAAATTGATTCTCTGTGGCAATACCAGTCGAAACCTTTTGCACTTCCTTGTGGCATCCTGCGGGGGTCTTCACTGAGCCCTACGCTTTTTAACATGTAGTAGTAGTAGTATAAGGCTTTATTTCGATAAAAACATATCATGAAAAGCATCACATTTTATAAAAAAATGTGATAATTCATTTACACCAAATTCTAAATTTAAAAACGATGAAAGATAAAACCACAATTAAAATTAAAAGTCATGATTTGATCAGATTCATTAAGATTAAAATTAAACACTTTTTATAAGCCTTTTTGCTCTGATGGACCATGCCCACGATAAGAACTTTGAGAGACCAAAGAGGTACAATGTCCGTGTGTCTGACATTAAAATACGGAGTGCCTCATTTGATTGTCTAGTGCCCAACAACCGACATAAAGGTTTGAGCCACCTTTTCCTCGGCTGCACATATGTCGGGCAGGCAAATAAGATATGGGCCACAGATTCCATTCTACTTTGGCAGATGGGGCAGAAAGGTGTTGTTTGGGACGGGGGTTTCCAGCGAGCAGTTAAGGCGCGTACTGGAAGAGCCCTGACCATAAATCTAAAATACAAAGCCCTATCAGCAGATTTCCAAACAACATCTAGGTACGGTTCCCGAAATGGGACATCCTTATGCCTTAGGAAATCTTCCGTTAATCTACCAAGAGTTGAATCAGTATTAGTTCTAGAGGCGACCCATTTCCAATAGAGGGTCTTTAGAGTTGCCTTCAGGGGGGAGGAGCTACTATCCTAGGCTTCTTTAAGGCCTAGCTCGCCAAGTAGAGTTTTTACATCTTTTAGCCATTTTATTTTATACCATCCCGCCATTGACATTACTTCAGCTAGCCCCTTCGCATACTTGGCAAGTTCTGGTACTCGCCACAGCCAGGCCCATAAGAGCAACGGCCGCACTCTCGCCAGATCATTGATAGAATGACATCCTAAGTCAAGTAACAAGGGTATCATTGGGGTACTCTGCGGGAGTGACATGAGGTGCCTTAAGAATTTATTTTCGGACCTCGTCAAGTGATCAATGTTAGAAGTGCCCCACAGCTTTGCCCCTTAAAGGGCAGAACTGACCCCCTTCGCTTTATAAATGTCAATGACTGGAGCAATCGGTCTGGTCGAAGTGGAGCGCTGTTCCTTAAGGAGCGCCCCTGTAACCCTTTTATTGCTTAACAACATTTTGCAAAGATGTGGGGTCCACTGCATGGTATCAGAGCGGCGAATACCTAAGTAGTCAAATACAGTAACCCTTTCCAGGGAAGCATGATTTAATATCGGAGGTCGCCCAAGTTTTTTCAGGGGGTTCAGCACCAGGTACTTTGTCTTATCTGTATTTATTACTAGGCCTCGTTGAATACAGAAAGCCTGAAAGTTATCAAGGAGGCTTTGGAGGCCCACAGGGGTCTTAGATATTATAAGCATGTCATCGGCGAATAAGAGGGTGGGAATTAGGGGGCGTGGCCAGCAACATGGCCGACTAGGTCGAGTCTCCCGGTAGCTCCGGTGAGCCGACGCTGATCCAACTACCTACTGGTGCCCAGAAGTCCCGTAATTGCCGCCCAGCGCACCCTGATGCCCATGTGAACTTGTGGGGAAGAAATCTCCCTGTGTGCTGTCCTGGCGGCAGCTCTGGAGGCAGAGGACGATCTGGTGCGGGGTCCATGAGAGATCCAAGATGGCGCCTATCTGCGACTGATGCCCGGAGACCCTGGCTCCCTACGGACCTGTCGTGATTTCTGGCGGTGAGCGAGGGGGTTGCAGGGCCTGAGGCCGCCAAAGACGCTGGTGGACGACTACACCTCCGGATAGCAAAAACTGCGGGAGCCCGGGACACCATAAGCTGTAGTCGGCGTGGTCCGCGGTGGAGAGAGGGACCGCGCCGTGTCGGACCTGCTCTGCGGGGGGCTCTCCTGCCTCCCGCCTTCCTCTCTCGTCTCCTCTTTCCCCCCACCCCTGCGGGGCCTTCGCCTGGAGCACTGTACATGGAGACTGGCGGAGTAACAAGACCGGTCTGGTGATCTCCGGCGGTGGCGCCTAGCGAGACAGCAGCCACCCGGTGGGGGAGGCGGACGTGCCCGGATACGGCGGGCTAAATTGAGACCGAGGCGGTGAGGCCTGAGGAACTCTGCCAGCTCCCGCGAACAGAATCTGAAACCAAAACGACCTGCAGAACCCGGTGAGGGCCGGAGTCCGGTGAGTGGGGCCGCAGGGCCGGATGCCCCGAGACAGACAAGATCTGCCCGAGAAGTGTTTGTTAGTTTTATTAGCTAATGCTTTTTAGACACTTCTTCAAATTTTTCGGTTTTCCTAGAGCGTTTATTCTTTATTTTTACATTTTTCGGGTTTTGTATGGTATTTCGAACGACCTTCGTGGAATGGATTTATCTGTTTTGGGACAGTTGTATTTTTCCATTTTTTTTTTGGGTAACTTTTTTTTGAAACTGGATTGTTTTGGTGGAAATGGATTCTACAGCATTTGGAATGTGTTTGGTAATTGTTTTAAATGTTACTTATTGTGGGTGGGTAATGTTATAATGAATATTGTTTTGTTTTATGTATGTCAAAGATTATTAATGTGTGTATATATATTTTATAATATAATATATATTGCATACATTAATTATTTTCGAGATAAAATGTATGATTGTTATTATATTGTATTTTTAGATTTGTCTAAAGGAATTGTTTGTGGCTTAGAGTAGTATTTTGACTATTATATTGAGGTATTCTATGCCTGTTGTGCTAGGGTACAGCGTTACTTGTTGCTCTAGGTATTTGTGCATTTGCTTTGTTTGTTTGGATGTTTTTGGAGTTAGTTCAGTAATGGATTTCTACATTCTGAATTCCTGATAACTTTGCTCTTTCTGGAGGCATTTAATAAATTTTTCAAATGTTGGTTTAGTTCTGCCTGTTGATTGGAGGAAGGCATTGTGCCAACCTCCAACGGCGTTGTTGGTTTTAGATTCTCCATTTAAGGTGCTTCTGTAAACGTTCCACCAGGGTATTAATAATTTTGGATTTCTCCTGTGGCCAGATCTACGAGTCTACCTATCCAAGTATCCTCAAAGTAGTCTAAGAGAGGACTTAATTTTGCCTCATTTTGGAGCCGATTAGGATCGCGGACGGAAACGGGTTCCGTCCGCCAAGGAAGCGGCAAAGATACTCCCGACCGCTCCGCGGATAAACCCCCGTTGCGATTAGGATAATAATGTAACGAAACTCCGACCGCGGCGGACGGACCACATCAAACTCCGTCCGCGGCGGACGGAGTACACCTGAGACCGCCGCTAGCGGACGGAACCTAAGAAACACCGCCCGCCGCGGACGAACATGACCGCGGGAACAGCCACAGCCACCGCTATACCTGCGAAGGCTCCGTGCCCGCGATTAGGATAACGCCGCCACTCCTACGGAACTCATCTCCATCCACGACCGCAGCGGAAACAATGCAACGATAAACGGAGCATCCCAGCGGAAGGCCAACACGAACACCATCCCTACCGTCAAACCAATGTCAAAATGGCTGACGGAAGTAAATACAAAACACACGAAACAGGACACCCACCCACCTGAAACACCCACACCAATCACAAACCACAATGACACCCCCCAAGCACCTACAAATCCACACAAGTTAACACACCCACCTAGCACCTGACTGGCAACAACCATTTGGGACACAACCACGACACAGAGTATAAAATGATTCACACCCACTACCACAATCCTCTGCATCACAGCATAGCTGCTAGCAAGAGGTTCAATACGACGAACAGCAGACAAATATTTCACACATACAACCAGCACACAAACACACCCACCACACAAACACCCACCACACCATTCCTACACACCACACACCTGCACATCCCAACCCACTCCACCCACACCTTGATCAGCACACACCATAGCACTAAAGAAAAACCCTAAATTCACTGAGACAGAGTTGAAGGTCATGGTGGATGAAATCATCCATGTTGAACCTCACATTTTCGGCACACTAGTCCAGCAGACCACCGTGGCAACCAAAAACCACATGTGGGACAGGATAGTAAGTCGGGGGAATGCGTCAGGGACCGTGCCAAGGACAAAGCACAAGATCCAGAGGCGGTGGCACAACCTCAAAACCAGGGTCAAAGGCATCCGTGCAAAAAACCACCTGCGGGCACACCACACTGGCGGCGGCACACCCCCGGAGCCCATACCGTATGCAGAATGGGAGGAAAAGGTGCTGGGCATACTGCACCCAGAGAGCCTGGAAGGAATCGACGAGGGAGAAGAGGCTGGTAAGTACAAACCAAGCACCACTATCACACCGACATGGTCTGCCTTACACAACTGAGAAGACACATCTCCCAGGCCCCAACCAATGCATGTGGGCCACATACTCACCAAAATGTGAACGACTCCCAACAGGCCCCCATGTCCACAGGGAGGGTGGTGGTGTGTGTTGAGAGGTGGGTGGGGTGAGTGAGAGGTCACTACTACGACTCCCAACAGGCCCCCATGTCCACAGGGAGGGTGGTGGTGGGTGGTGAGAGGTGGGTGGGGTGTGTGAGAGACCAGCACTACAACTCCCAACAGGCCCCCATGTCCACAGGGAGGGTGGTGGTGTGTGTTGAGACATGGGTGGAGTGTGTGAGAGGTCACTACTATTACTCTCAACAGGCCCCCATGTCCACAGGGAGGGTGGTGGTGGGTGCGGTGAGTGAGAGGTCACTACTACGACTCCCAACAGACCCCCATGTCCACAGGGAGGGTGGTGGTGTGTGTTGAGAGGTGGGTGGGGTGAGTGAGAGGCCACTACTATGAATCCCAACAGGCCCCCATGTCCACAGGGAGGGTGGTGGTGGGTGGGGTGAGTGAGAGGTCACTACTAGGACTCCCAACAGGCCCCCATGTCCACAGGGAGGGTGGTGGTGGGTGGGGTGAGTGAGAGACTAGCACTACAACTCCCAACAGGCCCCCATGTTCACAGGGAGGGTGGTGGCGTGTGTTGAGAGGTGGGTGGGGTGTGTGAGAGACCAGCACTACAACTCCCAACAGGCCCCCATGTCCACAGGGACGGTGGTGGTGGGTGGGGTGAGTGAGAGGTTACTACTACGACTCCCAACAGTCCCCCATGTCCACAGGGAGGGTGGTGGTGGGTGGGGTGAGTGAGAGGTCACTACTATGACTCCCAACAGGCCCCCATGTCCACAGGGAGGGTGGTGGTGGGTGGGGTGAGTGAGAGGTCACTACTACGACTCCCAATAGGGCCCATGTCCACAGAGAGGGTGGTGGTGGGTGGGGTGAGTGAGAGGTCACTACTACGACTCCCAACAGGCCCCCATGTCCACAGGGAGGGTGGTGGTGGGTGGGGTGAGTGAGAGACTAGCACTACAACTCCCAACAGGCCCCCATGTCCACAGGGAGGGTGGTGGTGGGTGGGGTGAGTGAGATACCAGCACTACAACTCCCAACAGGCCCCCATGTCCACAGGGAGGGTGGTGGTGGGTGGGGTGAGTGAGAGACTAGCACTACAACTCCCAACAGGCCCCCATGTCCACAGGGAAGGTGGTGGTGGGTGGGGTGAGTGAGATACTAGCACTACAACTCCCAACAGTCCCCCATGTCCACAGGGAGGGTGGTGGTGGGTGGGGTGAGTGAGAGGTCAGTGATATGTAATGCTGGAAAAATAAAACATGTCATGTCCACAGCATTGATCATGAAAATCTTGTCCCTCAGGTGATCGCAACTTGACTGGCGAAACCAGCAACCGCCTGCAACAGTCACCCCACTCACAGCCAGGACTCTCTGGGGACGATCCCATTGCCAGCTCCGGTGCGGAGGACGGAGCAGGCCCAAGCACACTCACAGGGCCATCAGGACATCCCTGCCTCCACAACCTTGGCCTGTGTCACTCCAGCAACACCTGCCATAGTGAGCTGTACAGCCACCACCACCACCTCCACCACCACCAGTACCACCACTCCTGCCTGTACCACCCTGCCTGACCCATCGCACGACGCAGGGCCATCTACATCCCAGCCAAGCAGGGAGAGTGGACGGGAAAGGAGAGAGCTGAGGGCACATCGCACAAGCAGGAGTGCTTCTCACCGGCGAGCTAGGGAAGGACACCCACCCCATCCTGGCGCAGAAACACTGGAAGCCCTAGCCAGAGTCCAGGCCTCCTATGAGCGTGGGCAGGAACAGGCTGATCGTGCCCACCAGGACTCGGTAGAGAACAGTAATCTGTTGCGTTCCATTGACAGCCGCATAGGGCAAATAGTGGACCTCATGGACCAGCAAACAGCACTGTGGAGGGACTGGTTATCCCACACCACACCACCCCCCCTCACCCAAGTGCCCAGCCGCCACGATCACCAACACCACCGCCACCGCCACCTGAGCCCATGGACACGGATGTGGCCGCTGACCAACCTGGCCCCCCAGCTGTCTCCGTTCCGGCTCCAAGACGGAGGGGCCCCGTGCGAGGCTGGAAGTAGGTGAGAGCAGTGGGGATGCTCCATATACCTGCTCAAAGAGTGGCCACCAATTACTCTAACCTTGCCTGAGCCTGCCATCCTCCCGCAAACTATCCTGTCCCACTACGCCAAGTATTGGCACAGGTCTGCTGGACTAGCTGGACATCACCCAATGTGGTGTCACCACGGTCTTTTCATCTACCATGACCTTCAACTCACACTCCCCCACCCAACGCTTACTTGTAAATATGCAACAGCATCAATTCACAACCTGTAAATAAATTTCACTTAAACACACAATGATGTGTTGCCTCCATGTTTTAATCACATGATTGACTCAGAAACAGACGTTACCAGGTGCAGGGATCTATGTTGGTGAGAATCATGCCTCTGTGGGAGTGACTTAGGGAAAAAGAGACAACAAACACATGTCAGGTAACTGATTCACACCCATCACAACACACTGCACTGCAACATCCCACAAACCACACTCATCACCAAATCAGTGGATGAGAGGACACACATCATGGAGATTTGCATGTAGACAAAATATACCACACACACATGCAAACATGACATACCAGAACAGCCAGCTTAGAAACACCACATCCACACACCACCAACAAACATACATCACGCATTGTCAACCTGCACAAGAGGTAGTTACTCACATTCAAGGGAAATAGCGATCAATGAGCTGACGCCTCTGGTCCACACCTTCTTCCTCACCACTATCCTCATCAGTCGACATGGATGGGATGGGAGACCGAGGAACTTGTTGGTCTTCAGGGTCCAAGATCAGTTCAATGTCATTGCGCAAGGCCAGGTTGTGGAGCATGCAGCAGGCAATCACGATCCTGCATACTTTGCCTGGTGAGTAAGGCAGGGCCCCTCCGGTCTTATCCAGGCAGCGAAACCTAGACTTTAGCAGTCCAAAAGTACGTTCCACCACTCTACGTGTGCTTCCATGGGCATCATTGTATCGCATTTCACCAGCTGTTGTTGGATTACGTATGGGACTCAGCAGCCATGGCCGGTTTGGGTACGCAGAGTCGCCTATGTAGGGAGATGACGGACACAAATATCACAACCAGAATTGGTGGGTACCCCATGCCACACAGAAAACACAACTGTCCCCACAGCATACTCACCAACAAGCCACGCACGTTCTGGATGCAGATTTGCCATCAGTTGGGGGACAATGCTGCTCCGCATGATGTGGGAGTCATGTGCGGAGCCTGGAAATCTTGCACACACATGGGATATGATGTTGTCGGCCAGGCACACCACCTGCACGTTGAGCGAATGAAAGTGCTTCCGATTTTGATATACCGGCTCACGTGCCCGGGTGGAATGAGACCGATATGGGTGCCATCAATGGAACCCACTACGTGTGGTATCTGTCCCAGTGCATAGAAGTCTGCTTTGACTGCTGCCAACTCTGCCGGCCGTGGAAAATGGATGTATTCATCCTTGTAAATCATTATGGCTTTGAGAACATCCCGCAGTACCATGCTGAACATGGACTGTGACATCCCCCAGGCATGTCCAACTGTGTACTGAAAGGTGCCAGTTGCAAAAAAGTGAAGTGCCGCCATCACCTTTGCTGTGGGTGTAATGGAACCTGGATATGTTCGTGGCTGTAGATGAGGAGACAATTGGTCTACAAGCTCCAGCAATCTACCTCGATCAAGCCGGAATTTCCTGATCACCTACTCGTCAACCATATCCTCCAGCACAGTGTATGGGCGATGCACATTTGGAGCCCTCCTGTGTGGGAGTAGATGTAGTAGATGTCAATTTACCAACAACGCATAGCTGTGCAACTCTATCACATGTAGGCCAACACTAGCAAAATGAGAAATGTTGTCGATTATTATCATATGTGTGACATCTCTGAAATTACCTACAATACGGAGTAGCATACAAACAATGTGCAGCCACTAACAACATGGTGTGTGTCAACATGTACAATGTAACTTACTCACATGTTAAAAGAACTGCCAACAAGACATGCTTAAGGACCCAAATGTGGACAAGCGTCATCACAGGCACACATGCACGTGCACACACAATACGATAATGCTACACACACTCCATGTCATCATGCACCAATGACCACACCTACAATGGTGAGCATCCTCACATGACATGCATGGTCACACAAGAGGCAACACACATACGCATACACAGAATGCATGTGTACCCCCACCATTGTTACTTGCACACACAAACCACACACTGACAACAGATTCTGAATGTGGCCAGACAGCCTTGATGTACTGTGTAGATGTGACGAAGTTGAAACGTGTGTACGGAAATACAAGACGTCAACACGTCGACATGCACATGTGTAGCAAATTGGGTGCACATCAATGGGCATAGTATGAACACACATGATATAGTGCATGACATATGCTGTTTCGCCATCATGGTCACAACCCTCATAACGCATGTGCGGACTACCACGATGGTGCAGCATTTGAAAATATACAATCAGTGGCGCCGCCATGGCGGTGCACTGCTTCCGCTATTTTCGATTGTGCATACGCGCCCCGCGTTCCTCTTCCCATTATCTGCATGTGCACGGACCGTCACAGTCACACATCGGCAACCGCATGTGCGCGCTTCTGCGACGGATGCTTCTTTTGCAACATTGTTCAATCAGTGGCGCCACCATGGCGGTGCACGCATTCCGCGGAGGAGGTGCAGGGCAACACATCCTTGTGATGATGAAATTCGAAATGGCAGTTCATGACCCCTCTTCCAGTCACATTGCATCATCCACCGCAGACCGGCCGGCCACGGCTGGTCCACAACCGCCGTGCCAGGCCAGTCACCCACCGCCGTGCCAGGCCAGTCACCCCCACCGGCCCAGCCCAGTCCACAACCGCCGTGCCAGGCCAGTCACCCACCACCGGCCCAGACCGGTCCACAACCGCCGTGCCAGGCCAGTCACCCACCGCCGTGCCAGGCCAGTCACCCACTGCCGTGCCAGGCCAGTCACCCACCGCCATGCCAGGCCAGTCACCCACCACCGGCCCAGCCCGGTCCACAACCGCCGTGGCAGGCCAGTCACCCACCGCCGTGCCAGGCCAGTCACCCACCACCGGCCCAGCCCGGTCCACAGCCGCCGTGCCAGGCCAGTCACCCACCGCCGTGCCAGGCCAGTCACCCACCACCGGCCCAGCCCGGTCCACAACCGCCGTGCCCGGCCAGTCAACACCCAGCGGTGGGTGACTGGCCTGGCACGGCGGGGGGTGACTGGCCTGGCACGGCGGTTGTGGACTGGGCTGGGCCGGTGGTGGGTGACTGGCCTGGCACGGCAGTGGGTGACTGGCCTGGCACGGCGGTGGGTGACTGGCCTGGTACGGCGGTGGGTGACTGGCCTGGCATGGCGGTGGGTGACTGGCCTGGCACAGCGGTTGTGGACCGGGCTGGGCTGGTGGTGGGTGACTGGCCTGGCACGGCGGTTGTGGACCGGGCTGGGCCGGTGGTGGGTGACTGGCCTGGCACGGCGGTGGGTGACTGGCCTGGCACAGCGGTGGGTGACTGGCCTGGCATGGTGGTGGGTGACTAGCCTGGCCCGGCGGTGGGTGACTGGCCTGGCACGGCGGTGGGTGACTGGCCTGGCACGGCGGTTGTGGGCTGGGCTGGACCGGTGGTGGGTGGCTGGCCTGGCACAGCGGTTGTGGACCGGCCGTGGCCGGCCGGTCTACGGTGGATGATGCAATGTGACTGTAAGGGGGGTCATGAACTGCCATTTCGAATTTCATCATCACAAGGATGTGTTGGCCCGCACCTCCCCCGCAGATTGCGTGCACCGCCATGGTGGCGCCACTGATTGAACATTGTTGCAAAAGTTGCATCCGTCGCGGAAGCGTGCACATGCGGTTGCCGATATGTGACCGTGACGGTACGTGCACATGCAGCCAATGGGAAGAGGTAACGCGGGGCGCGTATGCTCAATCGAAAATAGCGGAAGCCGTGCACCGCCACACCAGGGCCAGTCATTGGCCCTTTTTGAAAGAGGCATCCAGGGGGAACCAATTGCTGCCAACGTGTGCCACTGACATGGGCTCAGGGCCCTATATATGTGTGATTTCCAAAATCACACATTCACTGCTGTGATCCAGTGCTGCCTGTCACCATCACCTCGACCTGCTGCTGCTGAGCTGCACAACGACTGCTGCCTGTGACCATCACCTCGACCTGCTGAGCTGACCAACGACTGCTGCTGTAGTGCCACAGTCCAGGACCTTGCCATGCAGAGAGTGCGAGAGATCCGGTATCGGCCCTTCACCGCAGCAGAACCAGATGTTCTTGTGGCCGGTGTGCTCAGCCACTACAAACAGCTCTACGGTGCATCCGGACAGGTGGTAAGTGCAGAGGTGTACATGTTGTTGGCCATGAGGTGGTCACTGGCTCCTGTCTTCTGTAAGCCTGGCGGTGTGCTGTGGGACCTTCACATGTGTTGTGCAGAGCATGGCTGCATGTAGATACGTGTTTCTACGAAGTTTGTGCATGTCATACTGTCCACTTACATTACCCTCTTGTCTCCCATCATGGTAGGTAAAGCTGCACCTTCGCAAGGCCATGTGGAGGACCATAGCACGTGATGTACGGGCAGTGGGGGTGTGCAATAGACGACACACACACTGCCACAAGCGCTGGGACGACATATCCAGGCTTAGCAAGAATGTAGCTGAGATGACACTGGAGATGATTCCAAGAACTACACGTCTGGCCCGACGCACCATGACCCCTCTTATGCACCGTATCATTGCTGTGACGCATCCTGACCTGTCCGCCCGGCTGAGTGTGGATCAACAGCAAACTAGCGGTAAGCAGACTGTATGTGTATGTTACTTGGGAGTGCAATGCATGTATTGGTGCTCAGACACAGTAGTGACTTCCGTGGTGCGTATGTTTTGCAGGAATACCATTTTGGTGCCATTAGCGGAGTGTAATTTGGCATCCATGTCCGCCATGTTGACAGGCTACTTGCTTAGTAGTTGAGGGTTCAAGGACATGCCGTAGAGGTCTGTGGTCCCATGGCAAGACATGTGTGCAGATCTACATGCACTTGCCCTGTTCGTATGATGTACATGTTTCACGGCCACCACTGGTTCTTTAATGTGAGGATGACTGGTAGGGGTGGGACGTGTGCAGGATGGGGGCTACATGTTCTTTGTCTGAAATGGAATTAGAGATTTGTTGTCCTTCAGTACTTGAGTGTGGCACTTACTTACACCTCTTTTCTCTCTATTTCAGCTTTGGCAGAGAGCACTGACCCACAGACGACGGAGATGAGTGGTGGCAATGCATCGAATCAGACATCACACACACGCAGACTGACACAGAAGAGGGCAGCCCCGGAGAGGGGGACAGGACCGTCCCTGAGGACTCGCATGTCGAGACACCATCGTCCTCATCTTCCGACAGTGTTGGTGAGTCAGCACTGTTGTCACAGACAGGGAGTGGGCAATCAACACCTTCGGTCGGGACACAGCACACAGGGCCCACACTGCCACCAACTGCACCAAGTACTGCTTGTGCACGCAGAAGTAGGGGGAGCAGAGTGGCCTTCGGTGCAGGCACTGCTGCCCCTGCCCCGGTGACCCAAAGTGCACTTTGTGCTGAGGCTGTTGATCTGCTGCGACAGCTTTGTGTGGGGCAGACCAACATGATCAATGCATTCCAAGACCACGATAGGAAGTTGAGGCAGGTGGTGGCATTCATGTACGGGATGCATGGCGATGTTGCTGGTCTACACAGAACAGTTCAGTCATTGGCAAACACTGTGTCTTCTGCCATTTTACAGTCGCATAGACAAGGTGCTACTTCTGTTCCCCCATCTACACCACTTGATGTCTCAGGGGGGAGTGAATATTCTGACCAGGACTCTTTTACAGGTTATTGCATTAGAAGCAGCCACAGGCAGCACGGCAGGGCACGGAGGGCACAGACACCATCCCCTAGGACAGGAAAATCTGTTACCAAAGACAACGTGAGATACACTGGAGTTCACACACAGGATCCCCAAGGGGTGTTGGGGGAAATGGCTTCACATGCTACACAGGCATCCCAACACAAAAGATACTCCCAACGCAAGGGAAACTCCCAAGTCCAGGGACACTCCCTTGGACAAGGACACTACAAAGACAAAGGCACCTCAAAAGAGCAGGGACACTCCCAAGGACAAGGACACTAATAAGGAAGGGGCGACTCCCAAGAGCAGGGACAAGGACACTACAAAGACAAAGCCCCCACAAAAGTGCAGGGACACTCCCAAGGACACTACTAAGGAAGGGACGGCTCCCAAAAGCAGGGACAAGGACACTACAAAGGCAAAGACACCTCAAAAGAGCAGGGACACTCCCAAGGACAAGGACACTACTAAGGAAGGGTGACTCCCAAAAGCAGGGACAAGGACACTACAAAGGCAAAGGCACCTCAAAAGAGCAGGGACACTCCCAAGGACAAGGACAAAACTAAGGAAGGGGCGACTCCCAAGAGCGGGGACACTCCCAGGGACAGGCACACTACAGAGGAAGGGGCATCTCCCAAGAGCAGGGACACACCCAGGGACAAGGTGTCTTCTAGAGACAGGTACACTACAAAGGACAAGTCTGCAGCCAGGGACAGGGCACCGTCCAGGGAACAGGGAAAGTCCAGAGACAAGACTCCTCCTACGGCCAAGGCACATCCAAGGGACAAGGCTTCTCACATAGACACTAGCTCCATCAAGGACATGTATACATCACCCCTGGCTGCACTGAGGCTGATGTTGTTGAAGGAACGGAAAACAGATGTCTCCGCGGCGGAGCTCCCCCATACCTCCACTCCCATCCAGGCCCGTCAGAAGCAGAGGAAGGAGGACTCTGTTGTTGCATCCCCCATTACACATGATGCAGAGGCCAGAAGGCAGGCACACAGCAAACGACAAGCAGGGTCCAGCACGTCCCCAGAGAGAAGACCCCCAGCAGCAGATCCTCTACCTTTGGTGGGTGATATTTCATTTGAGTCCGCACCACTTGCCAGTCATGTCATGTCCAGGGTGCCCTCACATATCCCTAAGAAACGTAGACACGCACCATTGACACCTGACCACCCTGATGTCACTCCAGTACAGCTATCCCCAGCTCCCAGAGCCACCCTGCCTCCTGGCCCATACAGCCCTGTGGCTCATCATTTCGGTGTTGCCAGTGGCGCATCAGAGGTTCACTCTCAGTTGTCAGATAGTGGCACTGTGTCTGTTGTTTGCTGTCATGCATCATGTAGTGGCACTGTCTCAGTTGTGCCCTCTCCTGTTTCTGGTGCTGGCAGTGTGTCTGGGTCTATGGCTCATGTGTCAGTAACTAGAGCTGTGGATGTGTCTCACACTCCTATGTCTGGTGCTGGCAGTGTGTCTGGGTCTATGGCTCATGTGTCAGTAACTAGAGCTGTGGCTGTGTCTCACACTCCTATGTCTGGTGCTGGCAGTGTGTCTGGGTCTATGGCTCATGTGTCAGTCACTAGAGCTGTGGCTGTGTGTCACACTCCACGTTCTGGTGCTGGCAGTGTGTCTGGGTCGATGGCTCATGTGTCAGTCACTAGAGCTGTGGCTGTGTCTCACACTTCTGTTTTGGGTGCTGGCAGTGTGACTGAATCGAGGGCTCATGTGTCAGTCACTACATATGTGGCTGTGTGTCACACTCCTGGTTCTGGTGCTGGCAGTGTGTCTGGGTCTATGGCTCATGTGTAAGTCACTAGGGCTGTGGCTGTGTCTCACATTCCTATGTCTGGTGCTGGCAGTGTGTCTGGGTCGATGGCTCATGTGTCAGTCACTAGAGCTGTGGCTGTGTCTCACACTCCAGTTTCTGGTGCTACCAGTGTGTCAGAGGCAAGTAGTTCAGGCAGTCCACCAGCTTCCGTGATGTGAGGTGTTTACCTTCACTCACATGTCATTTGGCTTGGTGTGTAGATTGTCCATTGTAACCAGACTTGCATTGTTCTTGTCCTTGGGATGGGTACCTTGCACCACGTACTTGTGCTGCCTCTGATGTCCCTGCTCTGTTGGCCACAATGCCCTGTTGCCGTTCTGATACTGCAGTCTGCCCTCTCATGTGCTGCCTCTGATGTACCTGTTCAGTGCAATGGACTGTTGATGCACTTAGCCCCTCTCATGTGCTGCCTCTGATGTACCTGTTCGATGCCATGGACTGTTGATGCACTTAGCCCCTCTCATGTGCTGCCTCTGATGTACCTGTTCAGTGCAATGGACTGTTGATGCTCTGTGCCCCTCTCATGTGCTGCCTCTGATGTCTCTGCTCTGTTGGCCACAATGCCCTGTTGCTGTTCTGATACTGCAGTCTGCCCTCTCATGTGCTGCCTCTGATGTACCTGTTCAGTGCAATGGACTGTTGATGCACTTAGCCCCTCTCATGTGCTGCCTCTGATGTACCTGTTCAGTGCAATGGACTGTTGATGCTCTGTGCCCCTCTCATGTGCTGTCTCTGATGTACCTGTTCAGTGCAATGGACTGTTGATGCACGTAGCTCCTCTCATGTGCTGCCTCTGAGGTCCCTGCTCTGTTGGCCACAATGCCCTGTTGCTGTTCTGATACTGCAGTCTTCCCTCTCATGTGCTGCCTCTGATGTACCTGTTCGGTGCAATGGACTGTTGATGCACTTAGACCCTCTCATGTGCTGCCTCTGATGTACCTGTTCAGTGCAATGGACTGTTGATGCACTTGGCCCCTCTCATGTGCTGCCTCTGATGTACCTGTTCAGTGCAATGGACTGTTGATGCTCTGTGCCCCTCTCATGTGCTGCCTTTGATGTCCCTGCTCTGTTGGCCACAATACCCTGTTGCTGTTCTGATACTGCAGTCTGCCCTCACGTGCTGCCTCTGATGTACCTGTTCGATGCCATGTACTGTTGATGCACTTAGCCCCTCTCATGTGCTGCCTCTGATGTACCTGTTCAGTGCAATGGACTGTTGATGCTCTGTGCCCCTCTCATGTGCTGCATCTGATGTCCCTGCTCTCTTGGCCACAATGCCCTGTTGCTGTTCTGATACTGCAGTCTGCCCTCTCATGTGCTGCCTCTGATGTACCTGTTCAGTGCAATGGACTGTTGATGCACTTAGCCCCTCTCATATGCTGCCTCTGATGTACCTGTTCAGTGCAATGGACTGTTGATGCACTTAGCCCCTCCCATGTGCTGCCTCTGATGTACCTGTTCGATGCCATGGTCTGTTGATGCACTTAGCCCCTCTCATGTGCTGCATCTGATGTACCTGTTCAGTGCAATGGACTGTTGATGCTCTGTTCCCCTTGCATGTGCTGCCTCTGAGGTCCCTGCTCTGTTGGCCACAATGCCCTGTCGCTGTTCTGATACTGCAGTCTGCCCTCATGTGCTGCCTCTGATGTACCTGTTCGATGCCATGGACTGTTGATGCACTTAGCCCCTCTCATGTGCTGCCTCTGATGTACCTGTTCGATGCCATGGACTGTTGATGCATTTAGCCCCTCTCACGTGCTGCCTCTGATGTACCTGTTCAGTGCAATGGACTGTTGAAGCTCTGTGCCCCTCTCATGTGCTGCCTCTGATGTCCCTGCTCTGTTGGCCACAATGCCCTGTTGCTGTTCTGATACTGCAGTCTGCCCTCTCATGTGCTGCCTCTGATGTACCTGTCCAGTGCAATGGACTGTTGATGCACTCAGCCCCTCTCATGTGCTGCCTCTGATGTACCTGTTCGATGCCATTGACTGTTGATGCTCTGTGCCCCTCTCATGTGCTGCCTCTGATGTCCCTGCTCTGTTGGCCACAATGCCCTGTTGCTGTTCTGATGCTGCATTCTGCCCTCTCATGTGTTGCCAATGATGTACCTGCTCTGTTGTACCCAGTGCGCATGCTCTAGCATACTCAGTGATTATACCCTTATTATGTTTAATAAAGCAAGTCAATCATGTGTAGTGGTTTGTCGTTGTCATTCCTGCTTGTGTACTCCAATTGTGGATAGCTTTTTGCGATCTAATGTGATTTCTCAAACATGACACTCCCCCTCCCAAAGTCACAGCCCTGCCAGGTACTCCCCTTCAGACACCAAATGGTGTTTTGTGTACCTGCGTCGTCGATGATGGTCCTTGACTTGCAGGTGGTGGAGCGCGAAGAGTATCGGAAATGCGTGTAGCGCTGGGTCCATGACGGCGAGCAGCTTGTGGAGGGTATCTCTGCTATGTGTGGTTTCTTCGCTGTGGGGAATCCGCCGTGTTCAGGCAGGTTGTTTTTACGCAGCGGTTTTATGTGTGTTTTCCGCCATCGTGATTTGGGGGACGGTCGCTGACGTCAGTCCGTACGGCGGCGTCTCTGGATTTGTTACGTCCGCCGCGGATTCGGGTGTAGTTCGGCGACGGTGCGCCTCTTCCGTCGCGCACAGACTTTTGACACTGTTTACTATCCTAATATGGCGGACGAAGTGACCGCGGCAGGCGGACACGGAAAAGGCATTTTCCGCCTACTCCAGGACTGTGGTCGCACTTCCGTCCGCCATCCTAATGAGCCCCTCAGTTTGTAAAATGGGCTGTCTATTAAAAGGTTGGAGTGTTCGGCCACATCTGTTTCAGGAACGTAAGCTAGTGCTATCAGTTTTTTTATTTGATATGCAAAAGATGAGCTTGTAGCATATTCTATGCTTAGGGTTGTTTTTTGTAAATGCCTCCAAAGACACTGATTAAAATGATAATAGCAGCCTTGGATACAGGTATGGGGTGTATTTTTAAAATACTTGAGAGCATTGCTTGTTCAAAATCCAGTATTATTTTTTCTGGGGAATAGTCATTTGTTTTTTGTTTGATAATGTTTAATAATTCCATATATGTTGAATTAGTTTTATTTGGAAGCAGTGCATACAGTAAAGGTATATTACAGTTTTGATATAAGCCATGTATGGTGTAAAGTTGGGAGAAAGGTCTGGGACAGATGTTAAAAGTACCGTCCATCATCCAATATTGGCATTGTTGGAGTTTTATTAGGTTTATGGCTGTACCAAAGATTATTAGTCTTTTCTCCTTGTTTTCATTTTCGTCAATAATAAAAGGTATTTTGTTTAAAGTTATAGTTTGGTCAGGAGTTAAATTTATATTGCTATATGTCTTAGGAGGTGGAGTGGTAGTGGTAGTTGTTTTTTTGGTACATGATTTTGTTCTTTTGAGAGAAATGATATTAGACATTTGGGTAATGGCTGTTTTAGGTATTTGGGGAATTTGTTCTTTTAAGATTAGGCTTGTTGGTTTTTGGGACCCTGTACTTGCTTCTTTAATGTTTTCTAATGCTGTTCTGACTTCTATTTCTATTACATTTGGTGGGTGGTTGTGTTCCCTGGTGTAAAGGACAGTTGCTTCTCTAGTTGTTGCTCTTCCATAACATTTGTTGGAGTAATATTTGCAACATTTCCAATTAACTTTCATCCCAATTTGTTTCTCTTGGGTATAGGTGTAACCCATGTAGCAGAGTAATAGTTTCCCTTTTTTGCTGGTGACAAATTCTGCTCCTTCTGTCATTTTGTTCTTTTTTAATCTATAAGAAATATATGTTATAGTTATTTTAATTATAGTTATATGTATTTTAAGTTGGAATTAAAAACATTTATATTGTGCATGCTAACCTTTGGTAGAAGTTTAGTCTGTGATTTTGATGTTCTTTACTCTTTTAGTTGTGGTCAGTATTTTCTGGTTTTTCTTTATCTAAAAAAAATTCATTTATTTGTGTTAATTGTTCAGTTATATATTTTGTAGTTGCTTTTACGGGTTTTGCTATAGGTTTTAGCTTATACTTATTTTAGCTCTTTGAAAAGTCTTTGGATATACTTACTTTGTTAGTTATATCTTCGTTTGTTGAATTCAGTTCTTTGATATTTGTTGGTAGAGTATGTTGTAGTGGTGCTACAAAATAAAACGTACATATGCATTAGTTATTAAATTATGTTTGTAATTTTAAAGTTTGTAGCAGTTAGTTGTAGCCACATTATTTTATTGACTTACTTTTTATAAATGGCTTTTTATGTTGAGTTTTAATGTTCTTGTAGGTGTAGTCGAATCTATCCAATTTTCCGTTCTGGTCTGTATTTTCTTTGGTTTCTTTCTCTGTAAAAAAAAAAAGTTATTTATGTTCAATGTTTAGAAAAATCTTTTAGGTTGCAGTCATCTTTTATGCTTTAGGTTTTAGGCTTAACTTATTTAATAGTTAGAGAAATATATGAACATGCTTACTTTGTTAGTTGTTTCTTAGTTTTCTTAGTGTTTTTTCTGTTCTTTAGTAGTGAAGTTTTCTGTAGTGGTAGGAGATAATATAAAATACATATGTATGAGTTATTTATCCATTTTAGTAGCTTTTTTATTTTAGCTGTTAGTTTACTTAAGTTAAATTTTAGGTACTTACTTTTAATCCTCTGATTTGTAGGTTGAATCTTGATTTTCTTGTAGGTGCTGTCGAATGTATCCACAGTATTCTCTCCTGTCTTTTATTTTTGTCAGGTAGTTTGTTAGTCGGATTTAATTGTTTATATAGTGTTTTGGAGTTAGTAATTAGTTTGCTATTGGTTAATTTATGTTAGTAGTGTTTTTATTGGTTTGTTTGTATTTTTGAAAAACAGTTTGTGTAATTATTTACCATATAAGGTTAACGCTAATTAATGTTTTGCATATATATTTTGATATACGTGTAAGAAATATAATTAAAATTTCTAAATCTTGTTCTTTTAATTGGGAAAAGAATTATATTTATAGTTTGTTATGAAATGTTTATTTTAGTGTTTATAGTATTTTTTAAATGTTAAAAAGTGTTATAGAATAGTAATAAATATGTTCGATATTTCTAAAAATACGATATTATTGTTGGCGATAATTTTAGTCTCGATATTTTTAACTTAGTGTTTATATTTTTTAGTAGTGGATAATTAAATATAGCGATATATATGTTGTCGATATTAGTGATATCGATGTTTATGTAGTGCGATATTTAATTTCCGATATTTGTGTATGTTTTTAATTATGTATAGGATGTCGATATTTTTGATGTCGATATATTTGTGTCGATATTTTTGTAGTACGATATTGTGTCTTATCGATATTATGTCATAGATTCGGTGAAGACAACAAATGCCCCAATCGTCGCAACTTTCCTCTACAGCTGTTGGTTTCCTTCGGCGGGCCTCCTGGCCTGAGCCTGTAGCCCTTTTCCAATTTTGCACCCTGCACCCCGCTGCCCCTGTGCCGCTGATGTTGTAGTGTTGGTGCTGCCTTGAGTGCTGTCCAGTGTTGGCTTTAACCCCTGGAGACTGGTCCCCCAAGCTGCTTTTATTTACTTGTAAGCAGCCTCTGATTGCCCCAGTTCCTATTGATTTGTATTGAGTGCCCAATCTCCAACTTGCACCATATATTTGACGGCCCCTGTGCCACTGGTGTTGTACGTTGGTTCTGAACTAAACCTTGCCCAGTACTGACCTTAACTTCTAAAGTCTGGTCTTGTACGTCGATGTTGCCTATACGTATGTTGAATGTTTTCTTCCTCTCATAGGTTAACATTGCAAAGTCTGAAAATTGCACTGTGTCCACTTTTTACATTGAAAAGTATTTCTATTGCAAAACGTATTTACCTGAGACAAAGTTTTGTGGTTCTACAAAAATGAATATAACCAAGTATTATTTTTATAAATTGCTCTTGGATTTATTCATTGAGTGTGTGTCTCATTTATTGCCACTGTGTGTACAACAAATGCTTAACACTACCCTCTGAAAAGCCTGCCTGCTCACCCACACTACAACAAAAGAGAGCATTAGTATTATCTACTTTAGCCTCTGTAAAGCCTCTGGGGATTCACCGGACTCTGCACACTATACCTCTTTTTGGTACAGTATATAGAGCTATCTTCCTTCAACTGACATGAAGAGAAAAAGGAAAACATTTGATGAAGTTAAGCTAAAATTGAAAGAGAAGACCTTTTGACCAGGGACAGATGCCTGCACTGCTCCACGCCCACAGACGATTTTGCTCATCTCGCCTGGTTATGCCCCCGAATTTTGGCATATTGGCCGGAGGTCTGCGCAACTATTTCCGAAATCACCTCTTCACCACTACAGCCTAACCCCATGATCTGCCACTTGGGCTTTGTTAAATTCTGCCCTGACGCCTCCCGTCGTTTGACGGCCATGCTGTTAGTTCTGGCAAGGCGCAGGGTCTCCATTTGCTGAGGCCACAGGCCCACGCCCAAGGTGCTGCTCGGGCTTGAAGACGCATCTCGCTGCCACACCCTCCTATCTGAGTTCTAGGATCCCCTGCCAGCCAAAACCCATCCACTAGATAAATGAGGCCCACTTGTCACCTATCTCTCAAGCCGTAATTCTCAGCAATCAGCAACCTCTACCGTGCTCCCCGCCTGCTCACTGTCCGGTGTGGGTCCATAAGCGGGTCCCATCTGATCCACGACCTCCCGCCCCCACTGCCTATTTCCCCTGTGTGTGGTGTTCCCCCCTGAGTGTTTGCTCTTGCCCTCTCTCAATGAGTCTTTGACAATTCTTCATGACATTGTCTCTATTGTCACACAAACGTGCATTGTCTTTGCTGTGCTGCAATGTACTGATGCGACTTATCTTCTGCATTTGTGGTAATTATGTAATTATATTGTGCATATTTTTAAATAAAGTTTTTTTTTAAAATAAATAAAATTGAAAGAGAGAAGCATCTCCTATGCCTATTGCTGCCAGCAAAACTAAGAATCGTTTGAGACCTTAAGAGGCACCTCAACAGTTAAAGAAACTGAGGCCAAATCGGTGTTGGCACCAGTCCAGAAGCTTATCACAGGTTCCAGAGATTGAGAAGAGATACATGATAGGAGCATGGTTTGGCTAAATTTGAAAAACAGTACATTGAAAGTAACATTTGGAACACATTACTGATTGGGAAGATCATATAAATAAAATAGAATTTTTTTTAAACAAAATGTTTTAATGAACTTCTATAAATATAAATTTATAAAAACATGAAATGAAAGATTAGCTAGCCCAGCTGCCCATGCACGGTTGAGGCCTAATCCGTAGGCAGATGTGCACATGTAAGTTCAAGTTCAGAAAGCTTTATTCGGTTTGCATGACAACCATAAAAGCGACAAAAGACAAAACAATACATACAGTTACATTTGACCAATATGATCATAAAATACAGAAATGTTATTTACTCTACTGGTAGCAGATTTATCTAAGCATTCCATAGTCTTGCTTACCAAGCGGTAGAAAGCACTCGAATGGCGAAACATTATTAATAAATATTAAAAAAGACACATTCCAACGATCACGTAGAAACTAAAACAGTAGATAGAAGGAACTGTTTCATTTAAGTGCATTGTGCTAGAGAGGTATCCTAACTAGAAATTTTTCAATTTCACTAAGGTGACATAAAAGGAACTTGAGTTTTTAACAGCACAGCACGTAATGTGCATATTCACCTTCTCCTACAAAGTGACATGTGCAAAACTATAATATTAAAATCATAGTACTCAGCAATATGCTCTAGCTATATATACATAAATGTAAGCTAGCATGTACTTGTCCCAAAATAAAGATTAAAAATTGTTATTGTACTATTGATTTCCTGGCTGCTCTGCATTTTAATATAAATTAGAACATTTCAATGTTGGGAGCTCCATTGCAGACAATGGAGTGCTCCCTGCTTCTATGGGCCGGTAAAGGCCCACAGACCAACATTCCAATGTTCTACAAAGGCTTCTCGTAGCTCAAGGGGATTTATATCCCCTCGAGCTTCGAGAACCCTTTGTTTAATTTGTTAGAACATTCTGCCCTCTAGTGGCAGAATGTTCTAATAGCCTTATAGCCCTTCGTAGCAGGGCTATACCGGCTATTAAAGTCCCGCTTTCGGCTCGGGCCTTTAACTATTCAGCGGGCCTTTACTAGCCGGTATAGCCCGCTACGGCGGGCTATAAGGCTATATAGTGCAACCCGAAAGCAAATATCTGTATTCTCAAGGGCACATAGCAGGTTGATTGCATCCACTGTTGTACGTACATGATATTTTAAAAAGATAGGCTTCAAATAAAATTTCCTAATGAATGAGTAAAATTTGCAGAATAATATAAAATGGCAACAACTCTGGTTGGAGGTATTGTCACAAGGACATTTCATGGTAGACTTTTCTCCTATTTCTGGAAAGGATACTAAATGATGGGCAATCCCCAACCTCAGGCGTGTCAAGACAAAACGGTGTGAGGGTCTTGACACATCCGTCAAGTATGCTTGAAAACCACTATTGAGTCTGAGTTGTCTATAAAATACAGAGGTTTTTTGGGTCCTAAGTAATTTTAGTCGCTCTTCCCTTTTGTATAACAAGAACGAGTCTTTAATTTCTTTCTTTGAAAAGGGGATTGCGTATTCTGACACCTTTAGAATGTTAAAATCAAACAAAGTACTACACCAATATATATTATAACTCCATCATGGGATGCGAGAGCAATAGTCTAGTTTAAGACAAGCTCTGATTATTCTCTGTGTAAACTCGGTCTCGCTCTTATTCCAAATTGAACGCCAGAATAGCAGTGGGCGTAGAGCTGCTAAATCTGATATATAATTGAGGCCGGTTTCTTGATGGATAAGATCAATTGAGGCCGAGGTTGGGACACTCGGAAGCCGTTTTAAGAAACAGTTTTCGTTTTTTTGAAGTTCAACTGTGGAGGAGTGACCCCATACTCCAGCCCCATATAGGGCTGAGGAAACACATTTAGTGTTATAGATGGTCACCATATCTTTTATCCTCCGGCCCCCTAGTTTATTTGCAAAATGAAAGATCCCGTTTGTGTTCCTTATCATTTTCAATTTTATATTTTCTTGCTCGCCTACCCATTTACTGTTATTTCCAAAAATAATGCCTAAATAACAAAAAGATTTAACGGCTTGTATTTTTGAACCATCAAGAAAAAAAGGCCTTAATATTTTCTTTTTCTTCCCGCAAGCCATGGTATAAGTCTTTGACTTATTAATTAAAAGTTTCCTATCCTTTATAAAATTAGCAAATTCATCAATAAGCCGCTGAAGGCCTAAGGGGTACCTGAAATTAAAACAGCATCATCTGCATATAGCAGAACAGACACCACTGTACCATCAATTTTTGGGGGATCAGCTGGGGTGTTATTTAATATTATAGCTATTTGATTAATAAAAAGAGAGAATAAAATGGGGACCAATACGCAGCCCTGCCTTATACCTCTTTTTACTGGAAAAAAAGGAGTCCGTTCGCCTCTGGGCCCGTATCTTACACTGCATGTTAGCCTCTCGTATACTCTTGCCAGAAAAAATACTATCTCCTCCTGGGCCCCGGATTCAAGCAACACTTTCCATAAAAGGGAGTGGTCCACTAAATCAAAGGCGCTACTCAAATCAGCAAAGCACATAAACAAGTTACCCTCTTTGGCTACAGTGTATTTGCTGATGAGTAGATCTAAATTAACGCATTGTTCGATGGTTCCCAGACCCTTACGGAATCCATATTGAACTGGTGTTAAAACCCCCTTGTCTATGGCCCAAGTTTCCAGTCTTTTTAAGAGTACCCTGCTCATCACTTTTATGGAGGAGTCCAGCAGTGATATTGGACGATAATTGCAGGCCTCGGAACGTGAAAACTTTTTAAAAAGTGGTACACTGAATGACTGAGCCCATGTTACAGGGATATTACCCAGGGCTGCAGTATTAACATTTTTTGTCAGAATCAGAGCCCATAGATCCATCAGGTCCTTATTATTATTATTATATTTATTTTTATAGAGCGCGCAGCTACCTGGAGGTTTCCCGGCGCTAAAGACATTTTGAGCGAAAATACAGTAGGGGGACAGAAGGGCCTGTAAGAGGATTATTGGTTGAACAACCATGTTTTTAGGTTCCTACGGAATTGGAGGTAGCATTTGTCCGTACCGAGCTGGATGGGGAGAGAATTCCAAAGAGAAGGGGCAAGGTTGAGAAGGAACGTCCACACATTCTTGCTCGGTTTATCCTGGGTACCTGAAACTTATGTTGGCTTGAGGAGCGTAGGGTTCTTGGGGGGCAATATTGATGAACAAGGGTGCTCAGGTAGGATGGTGCTTTGCCTGCCTTAATTCTGTGCATGAAACACAAGGCTTTACATTTTGTGCGTCCAACTTATACAGATCTATCGGGACACCATCCGGGCCCGGTGCTTTTCCCCCATTACTGTTTATTAACCCTTCCCTCACCTCTTCATCAGCAGTTAATAGCGGTAATCTAGACCATGTAAAATCATTATCTGAAGGTAAAATTAAGACCAACCTATCAGGGTTAAATATATTAGAAAAATGTTGAATCCATTCAGTGCAATTTACATGAGATATCAATTCGGGGGTACAGTTATCCTTTAGAAAAGGACTGTTAACAGTTTCCCAAAAAAGTTTGCTGTTTTTGGTGTCAGCAGCCATAATTAATTTATCCCTGGCATCTTGTCGCAGTTCTTTTTTTTGCATCAGCAAGGTTTGATTATAAACCTTTTTGAGTTCCTGAATAATCAGTTGGTTTCGGGGCTTGGACCCTAACGCTTTTTTAAGTTTGTTTAGTGCCTGAGTACACTTTGGGTTAAACCACCTCGTACCACCCTGTTTATTCGCTCTAGGGATTTTTGTTAACAATTTTTTAATTACATTATTTATTTCGGAGAAAGTTGTTAATAAAGTTTCTGGTATAACTACCTCTTTAAGGCAGTAGTCAATGGCATCCCTACATCTGGTGACCACTTCTTTTTTAATCGTCTGGGGATCTACACCATCCCACTTGATTCTCACCCCATTGGGCCTAACAGGGATGATATCTACAAGTCGGTCCTCGGTATTAAATATTTTTCTACCCCAATCTAGTAATACTATGGAGATGCTATTGTGGTCACTAACCCCCTGCTCCGTTATCCAGAGATCTTTAACACCATCACTGCTTGAGATCTTCCCCTCCTGTGCTGGACCATAATGTTAATGGGTTTGGTCATGACGAGCTCAGCTCGTCATGAGCACACAAGCACGTGCCTCATGACGAGCTGAGCTCGTCATGAGCATCGAAGGGGTTAAAAGAACTATTTTCTGAAATTACAATGTGGTCTATATTACTGTTCCCATTCCTCCCCGTAAATGTCGGACACTTTGTATGTCCTTTCTTCGTTGAACAATCTAACAGCTCAAGATCAAATTTTGCCATAAGTGTGTTCAAGGCCATACCATAATCACAATGTGGGAAGGCTGGGGTGGTACTATGGGTCTTCATGAATGATGAAGGGTTAAAATCACGCTCTACCATCTGATCACCAAAAAGAGCACTTCTTATCTGCCTTGATAGTGAAAATTTCACATATGGCCCTACCAGAGAGAACCTGAAAATATGCTTGAAAACCCTAAATTTAGCTATGCACGATCAGCAAATTAAATTCTACAAATTCCCTGAATCCTGGGGTTATAGATCCAAGGCAAAGGCCAAAAAGACATGCCTTAGACTAACAAAATGCACTAGGCCCACACTAATGTTAAACATGCATTTCTGTTGCACTGAAAAACAACGTGGTAAATTGGCCTGGCGTGAAGTACAGTAATTTTCCACAGCATCAAGACCAACGCCCCCACACACGTACACAAGACCCAGCTGGTGCAGGTTGACACATCTTGGGAGGTTGACACATCTTGGGACTTTCCACTGAAATATTATTTTGAAACATTGCTTGCACGAAGTAAAAGCTGCAACCTCTCGCAATAGCAGTACCTATCGTAAGTTCCGCTCTCACACATATTTTAGAAATATGAACAGGACAAGATGTTCTTTGTTTATGTTCTGGGGTCAAGCATGGCCAACCAACCGTTAGGACACCTGACCGCCTCCACTGTCCTAGGACAATGCGGTCAAGCCACCTGCGTCAGAAAGTATGTCAGGACAGTGTCAGTTCTGTGATTTTAGGTATAAAAGATTCACCATCACAATTAGAAGGCAGAACTCTCCAAGCTGACCTTTTGGGCGGTTCTCCGGTCGACAGACTATCTGATTTGGGACTGCCAGAGCCTACTCTTCCAGGTGATGCCTTCCTGAATAAGATAGCATTTCAATCTTCTTATTTAGCTTAACTTGCCAAGTGCTTTTTCATCCATACCAAATTCCTTGCATTATAAGGTATCATTTTAGTATAAAGATCCTCAAGGGTTCTTCTTCCTAGATAGGTGCTTTAAGGCACTAGGCCTGATAGAAATGTACTCTGTATAATCCAGCTGAAAATTCAATTGTGCCTTTTTTAATCTTAGCCTCTGATATTTTATTCTTGCTAGAATACTTAAACCTGCAATGATGTTACTCCTCTGGAAAGTTGTGTGTAGACAAAGTATTTTCTTGATCAGGATTTAATGCCTTCTTAAAGCCTCCATTTTACACCCGAAGCTATGTTTTACTAAGATAGCTACTCTTGTTCACTTCACAGTATTTTAGGAACAATTGATATCTTGCATATTTTCTGGCAGAGTGAAGCCAGGTTTTCTTAAAGAACATTTTTTAGCAATATGCCTTATTGATATACATGTGTGTGTAAAAATAAACGTGCCACTCCAACTTGAAAAGTCGTCATTTCACATTATTGTTCCTTCTTTACCAGTGCCTGATTGAGACGGTTCCCCAGACCACAGTTGAACGCGGCCACACCCTTAAGGGGGCACGAAAGGGCCTCTAGTTTCCCTCTCTCAGCGGATGCTATTGCGGTATACATGCCATTGGCCTGGTATGGTGGGGGCGCCGAAGGGGCAGTGGGCAGGGTGGCAGTGTGTTCTTGCGTGTCGTCTTTAAAGATACCCAGAGAAATGCAATTCCCTTGAACAGGACTAAACAGTGTTCAGAAAATACAGTTAAAACCTAAATCACAAAAAATCATATGTATCGTGACACACTGAATAAAAATGGAAATAACAATTTATTATGTATACATACAATAAAAATTCAACTCAATTACAAACAATTCTTAACCTAAACACATAAAAAAATGTTTAAGTAAAAACAAATTAATACAAAATGTAAATAACATAACATTCAATTATGACCCGCATAATTGGTAAAAGAGAGACAGAAACAGCCAGACATAAAAATTGTGCAATGCTCCTAGTATATTCGGACTCCTAGTTTCCCACATCCATGTCGTATGTACAGAACATCAATTTATCAACAAGAATGGAGGAGTCTTGAATTATACAGTAGAAAAAGCGTTGACGCGTTTCGGTGGATTTTCTTGCTTTGTACCACCTTTCTCAAGACTAAAATGACATCTGTCGCAATCAAGGAGTCATATGATTTCCCTGTAAATAGATATACAACATATTTTAAAAGATTGACATGAACTAGTTGGTAAATCACATTCAATACATGATCAAAAATAGAAATACATGTCACTGCGTCCTACATATAGTTTAATCCTACTGGTTAACCTTTTCGGTTTATAAGAAAGATTAACTACCCTCCATTTACTAAATGAATGGACTCCTGTATCAATTGTCTATATTGGAACAAGTATCATCGGTAGGACAGAATCGGCCTATTTATTATTACTGCTTACATCTATAGGTGAAATACATATAAACCTATGGTAAGTCCATGTAGGGGAATTCTTTTATCATTCATCTTAAAGATTGACTAAAAAACAAGGTCAGTTGTTATAGTGTTAAGAGTAAATGACCTAGAATATAGAGGGACTCTGCTCTATTTTTTCATGTTGAGTAGTTTGCAGAAATGTTATTAGCCCTCATGCTTCTAAGATGAAGTGATAGACAATTGTTACGTAGGAATTGTCATCATTATGCCTAGAAGGCCTGAATGAGAAAAGATCTATTGTTTGGAGTGCTACCCCTAAATAACCAGAAACATGTCTTACCTAAAATCCTAAGAGAGATGCAGAATTATTCTCAGGTGCATGTTTAAAATTCTCGCAGGAAAGGACGATACCTTCAGAAAAAGCCACTGGCCTGTAATACAACTGATAGGGAAAAGAGATAAAGAACTGAGCTGTCAGAGTTGTCTGGAAATCTATCTATTGGTCTATTAATGGCCTCAAAAGACAGAAAGTACCTTATAATGTAAACGTGGTGTGTTCAAAAGTTCCCTTTATTACGGCTGAATAAGCTGCACCTTAGTCGCTTTGAAAAATCGTGTCATACTTTTCTTGTCATATTTTTCAATAGAACCTAAAAGAGCACAAAAAGCGATTAGGGGCTCGATTGGGTGCTGTAGGTGTGTGACTGGAAGTTAGATCTTTACTGGGTATAAGTACAGTCAGACATACCTGTATTTAATTTGTAGGCATGAAGGCGCGGTGAAGGAGCATGCTAAAATTAGCTCCTTGCCCCAGTCAACGTAAACACAGCCCCGCCGAGTCTATCAGTCTCCGGTGCGAGAGTAATTAGCTGTAAAAAGACCGGGTAGAAATGGAGCGTGTCTGAGTACAAGACTCATTAAGTAGTCAGGAAAGAATGGCATCTAGGTTAGATGCGAGCCTTAAGTTTTGCATGACAGCGCTTACCTACTGTGAAGACTCTTGACGCCGGAACATCTATCTCCGTGGCGTTTCCCGAATTTGTGTACGCTCCGTGATTTACATATCAACCAGCCAGGTGGGATAAGTTTACAAGTTGACCTATCGAAAAACGGCATATAGAAGCTCCGTAATTTGCATAGAGGAGGCGTCTCCTAGTTGGTTGAAACTTCGAGACATGAGTGTAATCGCCCGCAAAGTTTTGAAGTTTCCTATCTGGTCCGCTACCCTGAAGTAGTGTGTACGGATTGGTAGGAACAGGCTTCCAAGTTACCACCATTCAAACTAAATAAACACTAACTAAGTAATACGCGGGAGTCTCCAAAATCGGACTCTCTTTCTCGTGCATCGCACCACGAGGAAAAGGAAAATAAGCCGCTCGGGGATGTTCGATATGCCTCTGGGTACTGTCTAGGTATTACAAATTGATTAAGCCGGACCAACAATGTCGCAAGCGATACTGCGGGGAGCAAAGTGCTCAGATATTTTCGTCGAGAAATGTACAAGGCTCTGATATCATAAGAGGGAAAGGGCATTGCCTCATTCCAAAGTCGACATGGGGGCATAAAAGGCGGACCGTCATATGCTAAAGAAAAGTACACTACAGTTCGGAAAGACACAGTGCTGGACACAAGTAAATGCCCAAGTCGATGGTTGGATATGGTTCAACCCCCAACTCCTATTCCTTGAATATAGGGTAGCACTGGTTATATGTGAAGCCAGGATGCTGGCAACAGATCGGTGGACGTAATGCGGGCCCAAAATGTAAGTGGGATACCGAACAACCTAAAACTACTATTTCGTCAAGAGAGGGTGCCGCAGATCACATGGTAAGCTAGACTCCTGGCATGAATCGATAGATGTAATGGAAAAATCGATGTACCATGTGAAACCTATTAAATGGCTATATTAGATACACTTGGCCCAATCTTCCCTAGTATTTAATCCTTTGTAAATAGTATTCAAGTAACAGAAATACCATTGTTCTCTTGTTTTTCTCATTTTCTCGATGTCTCCTCCTCGTCGAGTCGTTCTAATTTTTTCTAGAATGAACCAACTCAAGTCTTCGCAAGAGTGGTTGAGCTCTCTAAAATGGTCGGTGAGGGGTGCGTTACATTTGTTGGTCCGGATTGCCGACTTATGTTCGAGAACGCGCAGACGTAATTCTCTGCTTGTCTCCCCTACATAGCCCAGATTGCATAGGCACAGCAGAAGGTACACGACATTTTGACTGCGGCTATTGTTGAACGTATTAGGGATAAGTTTCTTGCCATTGTATTCAAGAGTGGTCTTGACAATACAATGGGGGCAGATAGAGCAGTTCCCACATTTGAAATTTCCTATTGCTGTGGTTCCTGTCAATGTGAGCTGGGTCTCTTTTTGAGGTTTATATGTGTGGACAAGATAATTTTTCAACGTTTTGTTCCTCCGGAAGGAGAAAAGGGGTTTAGCAAGTTCTCTGTCTGAGTCAAAATTAAGAATCTTCCAGTTTCTGTTGACTAAGTTTTTGATCTGATTGCTGACGTGTGAGTATTGGGTCACAAAGGTTATTCTATCCATATTAGTAACAGGCCGAATTTTATTTTGGTCTAACAGGCTTTCTCTATTGTAAAACCGTGCACGTTTAAAAGAATTTTTAATAAGTTTATTCGGGTAACCCCTTTCTTTCAGCTTCCTCTTGGTTGTTTCTGAATGTTTATAAAAATCCTCCAGATTAGAGCAATTTCTCCTCAATCTGAGAAATTCGGCAAAAGTCACATTGTCCTTTTGTGCTTTCGGGTGATTACTAGAGTAATGTAAAAGAGAGTTTTTATCAGTTGGCTTGGTGAACAGCTCAACCTTAAGGCTACCTTCTTCCTCTTTGATGATGATGTCTAAAAACTCTACCCTAGAGTTCCTATGATGTCCGGTGAATTTTAAGTTCTGATCCCCCAAATTAAGCCATTCTAGGAAGCTGGTTAGGTCCTCGCTGGCACCGCTCCAGAAGAAAATGATATCGTCTATGTAGCGGTGCCAGCAGGAAATATTCTCAAAAAAAGGGGCAGCTTCATTGAAAAGGTGCTTCAACTCGAAGTCACCCACATATAAGCAGGCCAGGCTGGGGGCACATGTGGCCCCCATACTGGTCCCCTTAATCTGAAGATATAATTCGTCCTTAAAGAGAAAAAATTTCTCTTAAGGACCAAGAAGATGCATGACATAATGAAATCAATATTGCCTCCTGTTGGACTTGGCCCTTATGGCAGGTTCACCCCTAATCTTTTTGCTTTTAGTCTGGTATATGCGTGGATGATTTTCTGGTCTGTGCGCACTTTTTCTCTGTGTCCCAGAGTAAAGTGCGTGCATGTAGTGAGGCTGGCCTGCTCTCCCATAGGGATGCATGGGGAATGTCTGTGTCCCTAGTAATTCCTGATGTGTGGGGAGTGCATGCTCGAATTTGGTATGTGCGTGTTCGTGGGAATGAATGCTTCGCAATGAGGTATGTTGCGTGAATGTGGCATGTGTAGAAATGCCATTTCTGGGACTTGGCATATTGCTGGAAAATATGCCTGCCGTGTGATTGGCTGGAGCTGGCTGGTGAGCCTGGCTCCAGGAAGGCTGGATGGGTCTGCCCGGTGGTGAGTGTGAGATCAGCATGCTTGATGGCTTGGGAGGAG
Source organism: Lissotriton vulgaris (assembly GCF_964263255.1). NCBI lineage: Eukaryota > Metazoa > Chordata > Amphibia > Caudata > Salamandridae > Lissotriton > Lissotriton vulgaris. The sequence goes on along the minus strand of NC_141693.1, from coordinate 734,638,960 downwards.
TGCACTTGGTCCCTGCTGGGCCTGGACTTTCCCCGGACAATGCTGGCTCCACCCCCTGTAGTGCGACTGATGGCCCTAGCCCTGCCAGTGAATAGAGAGGGTGGTTGGGGTAAACAGAGTACTTCAGAACCAGCTGCAACTGGTTTCTCCCCCACCCTGCACCATGAGACAAAGGAATTTGCTGTATAAGAAGGGGCTGTGTCCCCATACAATTGGTCCTGTTCTTGGTTCTGCCTAGGATCTTGCCAGAGGGGGCTGCTGCTGCTGCAGGGGCCAAGAGGACCGCCACTTGGCTGTCTCCCTGCTTGGAGACCCAGTGTGCTGGCTCTGGCCCTGCCTTGCCCCTCTGCCTGCCTCCAGACCCTGCTGGAGCTGATGCTGTGCCTGGAAGCGCTTTTGATGGATTTGTAGCGCTAGGAGCGCTTTCCTGATGCCCCAGCGCTCAATAGCGCTTTGCTTGTATTTCTAGCGCCGAGCGCGCTTCTCCTGTGCACCCTGAGCGCTTGGGAGCGCTTTATTTTTCCTCCCTGCGCTGGGAGCGCTTTGTCCGCCTAGCGAGTGCCCACCTCGCTGATTTTCGCCGATTTCTGGCGAGCGAGTGCCACCTCGCTGTATCTTTTTAATCAAAGGCCGGTGCCCACCCGGCATTGCCCCGTTGTTGGATTTTCTAATTACGACGAGGGAGCCCACTCCTCGGGTACTGGGAGCCCGCCTGCCTACCTGGAACGGGCCGCCGCGCTGCCCGCGACGACCCGGAAGTGCTCTGGCCGTCCGGCCAATCCCAGCGCGGCCCCTCGGAGGCCGACCGGAAGTCTCGCCCTCCGCACCGCAGCGCGAGCAGGAGTCTTCACCGGTCCCCCGTGTGCGGAGGGAGACCGGCAACCTTCCCCCGCTGCTGCCGAGGAGCAGAGAGCCGGTGAGTGCCTGGGAAGGGAGAGGGGCGTCGGGACACATTGTCGGTGTCCGCCCCTCCCCCGTAGCGCGACCTCGCGCTCCTGAGTATTTGGGGCCCGCGAGGCTCCTGGGGCCATTTCTTTTACTTAGAGCCTTGCGAGGCTCATGGCGCCTTACCCTCGAGTCCGTGGAGGACTCCCACGCCCCGCAATGAGTGTTTAGAGCCACAGAAGGCTCAGGGGGCATTTTCTGTTGTCGAGCCCAGAGGCTCGAGGGGCATTAGTTATTGTTGAGCCCCGAGGCTCTGAGGAGCCGGTTGTTCTTTGAGCCCAGTGAGGCTCCAGCCACAGTCCTTTCCACGAGCCTGAGAGAGGCTCCTGCGTGCCCTATTTGTTGTGAGCCCAGAGAGGCTCTGGGGCACTTCTATTATTTTAAGAGCGCTGAAGCTCTATTTGCGCATTTTGTTTGGCAAGCCCCTGAGAGGCTCCTTGCCCACTTTGTTCTTGAGCCCTCCTGGCTCCAACGTTTGCCCAATGCATATTTACAACTGTCCAGCACTTAGTGGACAGTTGCTACGTTTAGGTTTGTGTGCTGTGCTGCCTGCGCAGCTTCCCTGACACTGAGACTCATGGCATTCCGCCCCTTTCGAGGCCAGTTGGCCTGAGGGACCTTATGAGTGTTGTGCTTTGTGCACCCCGCGCATTGTAATTTCTTGTTATGTAATTCTTGCGCATGTGTTCTAACCTGTACCTTTTCTAAAAGTGACCTGATTAGGTGTTCTTATGGTTATCCCCTTTTGCTAAATGTGACCTGCAGAGAGGATTGTTTAGGTTTATCAACTGTGCTAAATGTGACCTGCATAGTGAATGGTTTATGTCCGCTTACCCTTTGCTAAATGTGACCTGCATCGAGGATTGGTTATGTTTCTTCCATTATGCTAGATGTGACCTGCATAGTAGATTGTTGATGGTTCATTTCATGTTAGGTTTCCTTCCCTTTGCTAAGAGTGAACTGCTTAGGTGTTGGTATTCCTTCCTTAGGTCCTGGTTACCTGCGTGATTTACCTACAGTGAGTTAGGGTTGCGTAGGAGGTCCTTACTGTTCCAGTGATTACTGGATGTGTGTTGCTTTTATAATTTTGGTGCTAATCATTCTATGTTTACGACATAAGTGTATATCTACCAGTATTATTACCTAACAAGTGCCTACCCCTGACAGTGGTCCATGTGGCCTTGTCCTGTACATAATTCCCCTTGTAAATTCTGCCCGTGCCTCTGGCACATTGTACAGTTTGCGTGTGTTATCTAATGTGTTTTGTTTATTATAATACAAAGGCTATTTTTTATATAACCTTGTGTGGAGTCTTTTCTTTGTGGTGGGCCTTGGGTGTTGTTGCTGGGGTGCGTGCGCAAATACTTAACTCATACCGCCTCCAAGTTTAGCCTAGACTGCTCGCGCCACGCTACCTAGAGGGCGAGTGGGGGTTGCCTTGGTGTGTGACTCCCCTGCCCTGACTTTAGAAATGGTGATCCCTGACTGACCTCGACGTGAGTCTTGGCCGGCCAGGGTCCCGTTTCTAACACCTCCTCTCAAGTCCTCTGTTTCCAGGATTGAGGCTACAACCTCCATAGTGTCATTTTGTGGAATATTCGTGTAGAGGGCTTCAATATCCAGGGTGACCAGAAACTGGGTCACCCTGTTGAAACCCCTACCTTCGAATACTGAAATGGCATGTGAAGTGTCCTTAAGATAGGACCTTTGTCTCTTCACAATGGGCTGTAGAAAGAAGTCCACATAACGGCTGATTGGTTCTAAAATGGAACCAATTCCACTGATGATGGGTCTCATTGGTGGATCGATCAGGTTCTTGTGGACTTTAGGAAGTCCATATATAGCCGGGATAACTGGGTGCTGGTTAAGGAGGAATTTATATTCATTATCACTGATCGAACCATTCTCTCGACCTGCGCTTAGGAGGCCTGCCACTTCCTCTTTTAATTTGCTTAGTTCTGAGAATTTACTCTTAGTATAGTGTTCTTTTACGGACAACAGATCTCTAATTTTGTTGTCGTATTTCTCAGTGTCAAAAACTACAACTCCCCCACCCTTGTCTGCGGGTTTTATAGTTAATTCCTCACTGGTATGTAGACTGGTGAGGGCAGTACATTGCTCTTTTGACAAGTTGTTATTTCGGCCTGAATTGATACGAGCAGTGAATAGATTTTTGACATCGATCTCGACCACTTTCTCGAATGTTTCCACATTCTTATTCACTTGTTGGATACTAGGGCAAAAGGTTGATTTAGGTTTTAGTCCTTTAATACTAGGGGGAGGGTCATAGATACGATTTTCAAAGAACCTATTTAATCTAATTTTCCTGAAGAACTTTTTCAGGTCACTTTCTATGTTAAAAAGAGATTGACTGTTTGTGGGCGCACAACTAAAGCCTTTTTTGAGGACCTCTTGTTAAATGCTACTAAGTGCCTTACTAGAGAGGTTCACAATTGGGAATTTGTCTACCTCCAATATTGTTTGCTCCGGGTCGTGATGTACTCCAGAGAGCTGTTTTGAGGTTGATGGTTTAGTGCAGTTTCTTGCCGATTGTACCCTCTGAAATTCCTCTGCCCGCGATTCAGGCGCCTTTCTAAAAAAGGTTCACGTTCAAAGTTAGGGCCACTCCTATTCTCTTGTGGTCTTTCTATTTCTTCCTCGCTCCTTGAGCCTGAGATCTCTGAAAATGTGATACGTTTATTGCTATTTCTTGAGTACACTGGTCTTTGATGATTAGGTCGTTCCCAGCGAGGTTCGTTTTTATTAGTGAAATAGTCTTTCTGTGTGTATGGGTACACTCCCTCCTCTGAATATTTTTCTATGTCCTTCTTAAGTTTTTTGAGTTTCTTATTAGTGAGGTATTCTCTATATCCTTCAACATCCAGATTAATCTCTTCTAATTTCTTCTTTGCGTCTTCTAATGCAGAGGATTGTTTAAATGCTGCTTCAAGTTTTTCTATTACTTGCTTTTCCAACTGAATGATTTCCTGAGCTGTTTCAATGATTAATATAAGCCAATCTCGGCTGCAGCGATAGGCAATCAATGTCCAAGTTTCTATGAATTTTGGGTGTTCTATGAATAACCCGGGCTCATTGCGTACTTGTAGCCCTATTGGAATAACTCCTTCTTTTAGATAATTGATAAGGAATTCCGCATAAAGTTTGGTTCTAATCGACTTCTTTTTTAAATTCAAGATTTTAACTAGCTGTTCATGGCTAGTATTGTTGAGCCCCTTGGAGCTACCTATTTTGGGGTTTAAATTCATAAGTCTATTGTATTGATCTTCTGAAAACCCCAAAGTTTTTAATTTATTGTGATGGGACCACGGCGCCGTCAGCACGGATACCACGTTGCCCCTCCCGGTCACAACCACCATTCCCTGTTGCCCGGACAACCAAAACAACCAGGACTCCACCCCTTTCTCTTTCCCTGCAGGAACCAATCCCAACGCGGAACACACCGGAAGTGCATCCCTGCGACCCCGGAAGTCCCTCCCCCTTTCCGGAGGCGGACCACAGAAAAGCAGGAAGAACCGACAACACCGCGTTCAAGCAGGAAGACTCGTGGCAGGAGACGGCGTGCGAAGAACCCCCGGAGAAGAGAGGCGAACCCGAACCAGGAGACGAGGTCTGGACGGAGGACTGGTGGAGTCCAGAGGAGGACGCTGGAGAGCGGCCGCAACTCAAGGACGGAGTTGCGGCGGGCCAAGTGAGTACCAGTTCCGCGTGTGTGTAGATAGTAGGCGGTACGAGTGTCTGTAAATAGTAGGCTGTAATATAACCCTTGTACAATAGAGTCCCCCCCCTTCACGTTTCACCGCGCACTGTGAATAGAGTGTATATGCGTGTGAGAGTGGCACAATCACGACTGTAGATAAAACCTCCCCCACGTCCTGACACAAAATCACCCTTCACCCTGACCGTGCTGTCTCTTCTCCTCTCTTACCTTCCCCTCCCTTTCCTCACCTTCGTTCTAGCCCCAACACTCCGGTGAAGGAAACAGTCTCCTACCCTCGGTTTGACCGACAGATCTAACGGCCCCCTATCCTCTCTCTCCTTTTCCCCCCCTCCGAGGAACCACCGTCCGGGAGCTGAGCCGACTGCTGCCTCAAGAACCAGCCCCGACTCCAGTCAAGACCAACAGCTGTCCCTGGACGTTCAGCGTAGGAAGACTCATCACCTCGGACCCGGAACCTGCAATCCTTTGGAACTCTCTTTTCCCTTGTGCCCTACCCTTGAAAAACTGTACTATAATAAACACCGGCTACGAGATAGCCCACTACATACGGCCTCCACGCTTGTTATTCCGGTCCGCTCCCACCCCACGCTTACAGGTGGTGTCAGAAGTGGGATTAACCGGAAGCATGGAGGCCGCGGTACAGAAGTTAGCAGACTCCCAGGAACAACTAGGAAAAATTATGGAGCTGTTCTTGAAAACGGCCGAAGAAGACAGAGGGCAGTTACACGATGTCCTGAAGGGTCAGGGCACCGCTCAGGACCAGGCTTTGGGGAAACTCACCGACGTTCTAGGCCAACAACGACCCACCACATCCCTTCCTTCCGTGGTTCTCCAAAAGTATGTACCGGGAGAGGACCCGGATTTCTTTTTTACTAATTTTGAACGGCTGGCTCAAGCCGCTGCCTGGCCTCCCGACCGGTGGGGTCATTATCTTGGTCCTTTACTGACTGGCGAATTACAGGCAGCATTCCAACAGGCTAATGTACAGGGACTGACCCCCTATGCGGACATCAAGACCTGTATCCTTGAGAGATTAGGCATCGATGACGAGACCTATCGGGTATGGCTCCGCCAAGCAAAAGAGGGACCACAGGAGACACCAAGAGCCCTCTCCTTCAGGATTAAAGACCTGGCTGATCGTTGGCTGAAGTCCTCTACCGCCACTAAAGAAGAAATTCTCTCGAAGATTTATCTGGAGCAGTTTCTGGCTTCGCTCCATCCTGCCACCCAAAAATGGGTCCGTCTGCATGCACGTCTGACACTAGAAAACGCGATAGAAATCGCCAGCGCGTACAGCCGCGCCCAGGACTTGCAGAAGCCCAAGGAAGAGCATAGCCACCGACCGCAAGCACATGGACACACCGAGGCCCCCGTCCTTTCCTGGCCAGGAAACCTGACCCTCCCCCTCTGTTCCCTTACCCGGTGATGGCCAGACCCCCACCACCTGGTCCCCAGTGCTACAATTGTGGGGGTTACGGGCACATCGCCCGGGTATGTCCACAAAAAGAAGAGCCAATGGAGGTGGGAGTAGCCCGAAACTATGTATGTCTCTCCTCGGGGACCTCTCCTCCCGCTTTTCGTCGGCCAGTACGAATAGACGGACACCCGGTATTGGCCCTTGCAGACACTGGATGCAGACAGAGCGTGCTCAGACCCCAAGAGCTACCCCACCCGGTAGGACCAATGACCGGTACAGTGGCCATCCAGTGTGTACATGGAGACACAAAGGTGTACCCGACCGCCAATATTCAAGTACAACACCCCCTGGATCCTGGAAGCACCCTGACTGTGGGGCTTGTTCCTTCCCTACCTGAACAGGTTATTTTGGGCAGTGATTATCCTGGTCTTCCTCGCCTTCTCCAGGACACCACCGCCAGCTTAGAGAAATGGTGGTCTGAAGCCCCTTTTTCCGGCAGCCCTCCACCAGTCGGAACATCACCCGTCCGGGTGCACAAGACAAAAACACAAAAGAAAAAGGAGAAAAGGAATTTTTCTACAGCCTTGCCGGTGAGGGTAGAGGAACATCCCTGGGAAATCGACTGAGAATTTCGGGCTGCTCAACAGGAAGACCCCATTTTGCAGGAAGCCTGGGGAAGGGCCCTGGACCACGAAGATCCATTACATGTAGGTCCCCACTTTTATAAAAAGAACGGACTATTGTATAGAAAAGGGGGACCCCAACAACCTTCCCAGTTAATAATCCCAGGACCCTTCCGTGATAAGGTGTTGTTTCTCGCCCACAGCCATCTGCTGGGGGGCCACTTCAGTGATGAAAAGACAGGTCAGGCCATCCTGGAAAAGTTCTATTGGCCAGGCATCCACCAGCAAGTCAAACAATACTGTCGGGCCTGCCCCATTTGCCAGAAGAACAGCCGGTATCGACCTCCTAGAGTCCCTCTTCAGCCCCTACCTCTGATAGACGTCCTCTTCAGTAGAGTAGGGATGGATATTATAGGTCCCATGCTCCCATCCCGAAGCGGTTGTCGATACGCGTTGGTTCTAGTGGACTACGCCACCCGCTTCCCTGAAGCCATACCGCTCCGCCAGCCTACCAGCCAGAATATTGCTAAAGCATTAATATCCATCTTTTCCCGGGTAGGCTTCCCTAGGGAGATACTTACTGACCAGGGAACCCCCTTTGTCTCATCCCTCATGAAGCAGGTATGCTCCCAATTAGGCGTGAAACAAATCAGAACGTCCGCCTACCACCCCCAAACTGACGGCCTGGTGGAGCGTTATAACGCCACGCTGAAAACCACCCTAAAAAAACTGCTGGCCTTGGAGAGCAAGAGATGGGAGGAAATGCTGCCCCTAGCCCTCTTTGCCATCCGATGCAAGGTCCAAAGTAGCACCGGTTTTTCCCCATATGAACTTCTGTATGGCAGACCCCCTCGGACCCTGCTGGACATGGCCAAAGAGGCCTGGGAGGCGGAACCCGACCGTACCCGGCCCCTGCCCGAGTACGTACAGAACCTCAGAACTCATTTAGGGCAAATAAGAGACATTGTACGGCAGAATCTGGTAACAGCCCAAGCTAAACAAAAACAACAATATGACAAAGGCACAAAACCTCGTTCCTTCCTTCCTGGTCAATTGGTCCTCCTCTTAATGCCCTCTTCCGACCACAAACTGCTGGGGCAGTGGCAAGGCCCCTTTCCTGTCCTGAGACAGGTCACGCCAGTGACCTATGAAATTGAACTCGACCCTGTCCGACAAGTCACACAGATATTCCATGTGAATCTACTGAAGGAATGGGTGGGACCTCGTCCTGTCCTTCTGAACAGCCGTCCAGAACAGGAACTCCCCTATGAGGTCTGTATGGACTCAGAACTCAGGGACCAACAGAAACAGGAACTTCGGTCCACCCTTCAGTCCTTGCAGCAGGTATTCTCCTCCTCTCCCGGCCTCACGTCAGTCGTCGAGCATGCCATTATCACAGAACCAGGGAAAACGGTACGTCAGCGGCCTTATCGGCTCCCTGAGGCTCGACGACCCATTATCAGGGACGAGGTAACCCAGATGCTCCACATGGGGATCATCGAACCCTCCAGCAGCGATTGGAACTCCCCGATTGTGTTAGTGCCAAAACCTGACGGATCAGTCCGTTTTTGTATCGATTTTAGAGAGGTTAATAAAATCTCCTCCTTTGATACATACCCTTTACCCAGGGTTGATGAAATGATTGAGCGCATCGGTAGGGCCAAGTTCATCAGCACACTCGACCTTTGTAAAGGCTATTGGCAGATTCCCTTACGACCTGAAGATAAAAAGAAGACGGCCTTCTCCACCCCCGAAGGTCTATATCAATCACGGTGATGCCCTTTGGGCTTCACGGGGCCCCAGCCACCTTTCAGCGGGCCATGAATTTGGTGTTACGACCCCATGTTCTTTATGCCGGGGCTTATCTGGATGACATAATCATCTATAGTGATGATTGGGATCAGCACTTATGTCACCTGAAAAGTGTAATACACTCCCTGGGGTCCTATGGGTTCACGATCAACCCCTTGAAAACCACCTTGGCCGCTCAGACCGTGAAGTACTTGGGATACCTGTTGGGGGAAGGGCTGATCCGCCCTCAAAACAACAAAATCACCGCTATCCACTCCATTCCTTTTCCCCAGACCCAGAAAGAACTACGAGCCTTCCTGGGCCTTTTGGGGTATTATAGACGCTTTATCCCCTGGTTTTCACAGATAGCAGCCCCCCTCACAGACCTATTAAAGAAATCCATAAAAACCGAAGAGGCCCTACGACAACCGCATCCCTCCTTGCTGGATGCCTTCCACCACTTGAAAGACATCTTACTGTCTAGTCCCGTTCTCATCAGCCCAGACTATTCACAGCCATTTATACTCCAGACTGACGCTTCCGAACAGGGTCTAGGGGCTGTCCTGTCACAGAAAGACCCCAATGGATACGAACGGCCCATCCTTTTTTTAAGTCGAAAACTGTTTCCCCGGGAAAGAAACTACGCCGTAGTGGAAAAGGAGGCCCTAGCCATCAAATGGGCGGTGGATAGCCTCCGCTACTACCTCGAAGGCAGAGAATTCATTCTGTACACCGACCATGCCCCGCTGGAATGGATGGCCCGTAACAAGGGACACAACGAAAGAGTCCTTCGTTGGTTCCTTTCCCTGCAGCCCTTCAGGTTCAGGACTCTCCACAGGAAAGGCGCTGATCAAGCAAACGCTGACTATCTTTCCCGATATCCTTGTCAGCTTACCCGATCAAGAAGGACAGCTAGGGGAAGGGGATGTGATGGGACCACGGCGCCGTCAGCACGGATACCACGTCGCCCCTCCCGGTCACAACCACCATTCCCTGTTGCCCGGACAACCAAAACAACCAGGACTCCACCCCTTTCTCTTTCCCTGCAGGAACCAATCCCAACGCGGAACACACCGGAAGTGCATCCCCGCGACCCCGGAAGTCCCTCCCCCTTTCCGGAGGCGGACCACAGAAAAGCAGGAAGAACCGACAACACCGCGTTCAAGCAGGAAGACTCGTGGCAGGAGACGGCGTGCGAAGAACCCCCGGAGAAGAGAGGCGAACCCGAACCAGGAGACGAGGTCTGGATGGAGGACTGGTGGAGTCCAGAGGAGGACGCTGGAGAGCGGCCGCAACTCAAGGACGGAGTTGCGGCGGGCCAAGTGAGTACCAGTTCCGCGTGTGTGTAGATAGTAGGCGGTACGAGTGTCTGTAAATAGTAGGCTGTAATATAACCCTTGTACAATAGAGTCCCCCCCCTTCACGTTTCACCGCGCACTGTGAATAGAGTGTATATGCGTGTGAGAGTGGCACAATCACGACTGTAGATAAAACCTCCCCCACGTCCTGACACAAAATCACCCTTCACCCTGACCGTGCTGTCTCTTCTCCTCTCTTACCTTCCCCTCTCTTTCCTCACCTTCGTTCTAGCCCCAACACTCCGGTGAAGGAAACAGTCTCCTACCCTCGGTTTGACCGACAGATCTAACGGCCCCCTATCCTCTCTCTCCTTTTCCCCCCCTCCGAGGAACCACCGTCCGGGAGCTGAGCCGACTGCTGCCTCAAGAACCAGCCCCGACTCCAGTCGGGACCAACAGCTGTCCCTGGACGTTCAGCGTAGGAAGACTCATCACCTCGGACCCGGAACCTGCAATCCTTTGGAACTCTCTTTTCCCTTGTGCCCTACCCTTGAAAAACTGTACTATAATAAACACCGACTACGAGATAGCCCACTACATACGGCCTCCGCGCTTGTTATTCCGGTCCACTCCCACCCCACGCTTACATTTATCCATAGTTAACAATTGGATGTGTTTTGCGCATACACAAAAGCTCTAGAAATAGAGTCTTGGAAGGAAAGACTCCTCTCCAACCCGTAGGTTGTGCAATAATGAGTAAAAGAAGGAGAGGTACCCCTTAAGTTAATCAAGGGAATTAGGGTTAGACAACCAGAGAAATGCAATTCCCTTGAACAGGATTAAACAGTGTTCAGAAAATACAGTTAAAACCTAAATCACAAAAAATCATATGTATTGTGACACACTGAATAAAAATGGAAATAACAATTTATTATGCATCCATACAATAAAAATTCAACTCAATTACAAACAATTCTTAAGCTAAACACATAAAAAAATGTTTTAAGTAAAAATAAATTAATACAAAATGTAAATAACATAACATTCAATTATGACACACATAATTGGTAAAAGAGAGACGGAAACAGCCAGACATAAAAATTGTGCAATGCTCCTAGTATATTCGGACTCCTAGTTTCCCACATCCATGTCGTATGTACAGAACATCAATTTATCAACAAGAATGGAGGAGTCTTGAATTATACAGTAGAAAAAGCGTTGACGCGTTTCGGTGGATTTTCTTGCTTTGTGCCACCTTTCTCAAGACTAAAATGATATCTGTCGCAATCTGTCGCAATCAGGTATGATGGGGGCGCCGAAGGGGCAGTGGGCAGGGTGGCAGTGTGTTCTTACGTGTCGTCTTTAAAGATACGCCAGAGATCTAAGGTGGCCTTCCTTTTTTGTAATTTTGTGCCAGAATATTTAGTGTTTAGGAAGGTGGCGGCGTGTTTGAGAATATTTACATCAAAACTTCCTTCGGACGGCCACGGAAAATTCATATTTCTAGTCAATTTGTGAAGCTCCCTACAATGTTTGAGTATGCGTTGTTCCTGTCCACTAAACATTTTCAGGACATGTTGGAGCGGTGTCGCCATAATGGGATATTTGTGAGGACAGAAATTAGACTTTGCATTGGGGGGTGGTGCAGTCTGTGTGGTCCTAGAGATCAAGTATGAGTTCACCTGCTACTGCCTCAAGAATGCGGTCATATATGGTGTTCTGTAATGTAATGTTTTGGGAGGGGGTACACCCAGGGAACAGAAGCTGTCCCCCAAAACAGGCGTCAGCTACTTTAGACTGGAGTGGGTGTCTGGGAAAAACACTTGATAGGACTGTTGGTCCTCCCCATCCCTCAAGGTCTAGGATAAAGTATATGTAAAAGCCTGTAGGTGTTTGGTATATAGTAGAACTCAGTATCCTGGGCATGGGGATAGTAACGTCTTGGTGATGCTGTATGTTCTGTGCAGAAGGGTGTGTGTGTCTCACCTATGTATTCTCCCCCAGATGCTGGGAAAGTTAGGGAATTGATCTTTTATGAGCTCGTCTCCAATTTCACAGAAGACAATGTGCATAAGTATTAGCCTTAAGTCCAATTCTTCGGGTCCCGGATATACACCTGAACCTGAGAAGTCAGGAAATTCAAGATTATAACGGGCAAGGGCCAGGATAATTTTACTCTGTATAGGGTTTCGGGGCCAGGCAGAAGTGTAGGTGGTGGGTATTTCTAAGCCTGGAGATACTAGGCGGACATGTATGTGGATCCACCTGGGAGTTTTAAGCGATGATACGCTTATTATTCTTTTGTCAAATAGCGCCGGAAGTGCTTGCATTTAGGTTTGGAATGAAATGAGTTGTGTCCTATGTGAGGGTGTGCTATTTGCGTCTATGTTTGAAGGCGTTTGGTGTCGGCTCACTGGGGCACGAAAATGCAGGTGCGATAGATAGAGTAATTTGCGTGGTGTGGCTAATGTCAATGTTTAGTACTTGAAGGATTGTGAGAAGAACCGTGCTGGTGAGGGGTGTCACGTGGAAAAAACTAGACGGGTGTCCGTCCGAAATACCCACAATGTTATTGTTGATTAGAAATATTGTGATATTGTCGCTAGTATTATAGTTCATTCCCCTACATAAAGTTGGAGCAGTGGGGTAGGTTGTCGATGTTAAGTAGGGATGCAGGGCCTGCGTGGTCTTGCAAATAATGGGCCAACAGTGCTCTTAACAGAGGTGCTGTATCGTCCTCAGATTGCGAGTAGGAAGAATTGGCGTCTGAGACTGAGGGTGGAGGGGAGTCAGGATCTTCACCTTCCAGAGGTGGGATGGACGCGGCTTCAGATGGGGCAACTGACTGTATGGAATCCACGGAGGACTCTTCGTCAGTGATAAAGATGGGTGAGTTTGCGGGATGGTGAGGGTATCCTGGGTATTCACAGTGTAGGAAGGGGGGGGGGGCAGATAGGGTGGAGGAATTAGAGGCTTCTTCTGCGTACAGCAGGTCAGGGCGGGTAGTGTCTGGAGATGGCAGGGTGAGAGATATATCTGGGAGGGCGATATATATGTTGTTTAAAGAAATCGCAGAAATGTGAACTTGGGTGTTTGAGTGAAGATGATGCCTAAGCGTGCCCAGGTGGATGTCAGTAAGTCCTGGCGTGGGCCGTCAAGGAAGCTATTCGGTCAGAGGTGGTATTATGAACAGCCTCAGGAACCCCGTTAACAAACTAGATATTACAATGGATGATGCGTGGTGGGGCGTTGGACATCACTGATATAAAGGGAGGCAGAGCATGACGGTGTGGGAGGGCAGAGAGAGGGAGGCAAGGGGTAGGACAAGATATAGTTATCCCCTCCTCTTTTGACAATCAATTGCACGAGCAAATGATAGGCAAAAGAATGTAATGGAATTGGGAAAGTGCGAGGCAACTATTTGTCAGTTTGTAAATGGGAAGGCGATGCTACCTAGCAAGGGTGCAATAAAGGTAATGTCAGTGAGTATGCACCCCAGACACCGGGGGGCTGGGAAGAGGGAGGTGGAATAAGGGGTGCGCAATGGTGCAGATGCTATCAAAAAAGCACAAGCAATGTTATCAAAGGCACAAGCAATGAGACTGATGACATGAAGCACGACAGATGAACACAGGACAGGAAACAAAACAGCGAAAAATGCATTTTAAAACCAAATACAGATGGAGCAATAAATAGTGATAAGGTAAAAAGGATGCATCTTAAAAAAAAGAAGGGAGTGACGTGATATATGAAAAAGGAAACAGAAAAAATGTGGATGCTGTTTGTGAAGGAGTGGATGAGACAGGCCGGGTGTAGGACCCTGAAAAGGGAAGTAAGTCGTGAGGCAAGTGTGCCGATGCAGAGTGGAGAGGAGGTGGGGGGAGGCTGGGGAAGAGAGAGAGAGAGAGAGAGAGAGAGAGAGATGGAGGTGCAGAGTGGAGAGGAGGTGGGGGGCTGGGGAAGAGAGAGAGAGAGAGAGAGAGAGAGAGAGAGAGAGAGAGAGAGATAGGATGTAGAGAGGGATGAAGAAGTAGCGAAGGAGTGTTGATAGGGGGTGGGGGTGCGTGAGGCAGGCGCTCAGGAGCATCAGTAGAAGAGGGAGGTGTGAAGTGCCGTGGAATGTTATGAACGACGGTGGCAGGGTGTGTTCTACAGATAGGACAAACCACTTCCTCTTTTTGTGTGCACAGAGGGCAAGCTGTCAAAGGCGATCGGCGCTGCCTTCTGACAAGGTGAAGCGTAAGAGAAACAATAATACCCAGTCCTTGCACAAAAATACCTAATACATGAAGAAATAAATCAGGAGGAAAAGGAAGGGGGGGAGTGAAGGGCGGAAAGGCAGTCCTCATAAATGAATGTGCAGTGGCTAGAGGCTCCGAAGAGTAAGATGCAGAGTAAAAAGAATGTGAAACGAAAGTTCAAGGCACAATTTTAAATCATGTTAAAACCAGTAAATGACATCCGTATATACCAAAGCATAATGAAAAGAGTAAATGACATTGTTATATAATATAAAAAGGGAGTGAAACCAGAATGCAAGACAGAGAAATGCAGTGACTACTACCCGAAATAAGAGACACAACACTGGAGTGTTTGCAAAAATGAAACAATAAAGAAGAAAATCAAACTGAAGACAGGCAAATCGTAGAATCTGTAAATCGTAGTATCTGTCTAGGAATTAAAACCTGGACCCCATGCAAAACCTGAAATGCCGAGGGAGTATGAATCTAGAATTTGTCGTGGAATAAAACCTCGACGCCATGCATGCTTAGGACCAAAAATTAGATTCCATCGGAAACTGAAAGTCCAACCCCATGCAGTGATCAGTAATGCTGAGGGAGCGGAAAGATAGGACCGTAAGGCCTTTCTGATGTGTTAAGCATCCCCTCCAGGCTTACAAGCAAACCGGCAGGGGCAAAACAAAACGGAGGATACCACAAAATCTCTAAATCCCCTCCGGGCTTACAACCGGCAGGTGCAAAGCACAACAGGAGAAAGCCACAAAGTCATGGCATCTGAAACCACATCTGAAGCCACAGGAAGCAGTGAAGCATACGCGAGAAAGGGGTACTTTAAATTGCAAGTGGTAGCTAAGAAAGTGACAAATTGTGACCACACAAAGAGATAGAGAGAGGGTGCTAATCCTGGCCAGACAGACCGCTGGCAGTGGGGCAAGGGTCAGCAGAGACGCCCCAGAGATCCTGCCTCCAAACAGACACCAAGGGCAATGCAAGGAAAAGAACAAAAATATCCCTGTCTTACCCCGTGGTCAGCAGAGGAGACCGGACTCTGTGGCACACTCTGTAGCCGTGCTCTCGACCCACCACCAGCAAGAATCGTCTTCGTAGCATTTATTCGTGGTCGCCAGCTGAAAGAGGGAAACTAGAGGCCCTTTCGTGCCCCCTTAAGGGTGTGGCCACGTTCAACTGTGGTCTGAGGAACCATCTCAATCAGGCAATGGTAAAGAAGGAACAATAATGTGAAATTACGACTTTTCAAGTTGGAGTGTCACGTTTATTTTTACACACACATGTGTATCAATAAGGCATATTGCTAAAAAACGTTCTTTAAGAAAACCTGGCTTCACTCTGCCAGAAAATATGCAAGATATCAATTGTTCCTAAAATACTGCGAAGTGAACTAGAGTAGCTATCTTAGTAAAACATAGCTTCTGGTGTAAAATGGAGGCTTTAAGAATACTTTGTCTACACACAACTTTCCCGAGGAGTAACATCATTGTAGGTTTAAGTATTCTAGCAAGAATAAAATATCAGAGGCTAAGATTAAAAAAGGCACAATTGAATTTTCAGCTGGATTATACAGAGTACATTTCTATCAGGCCTAGTGCCTTAAAGCACCTATCTAGGGAGAAGAACCCTAGAGGATCTTTATACTAAAATGATACCTTATAATGCAAGGAATTGGGTATGGATGAAAAAGCACCTGGCAAGTTAAGATAAATAAGAAGATTGAAATGCTATCTTATTCAGGAAGGCATCACCTGGAAGAGTAGGCTCTGGCAGTCCCAAATCAGATAGTCGGTCGACCGGAGAACCGCCCAAAAGGTCAGCTTGGAGAGTTCTGCCTTCTAATTGTGATGGTGAATCTTTTATACCTAAAATCACAGAACTGACACTGTCCTGACGTACTTTCCGACGCAGGTGGCTTGACCGCATTGTCCTAGGACAGTGGGGGCGGTAAGGTGTCCTAAAGGTTGGTTGGCCATGCTTGACCCCAGAACATAAACAAAGAACATCTTGTCCTGTACATATTTCTAAAATATATGTGAGAGCGGAACTTACGATAGGTACTGCTATTGCGAGAGGTTGCGGCTTTTACTTTGTGCAAGCAATGTTTCAAAATAATATTTCAGTGGAAAGTCCCATGAAATGTCAACCTCCCAAGATGTGTCAACCTGCACCAGCTGGGTCTTGTGTACGTGTGTGGGGGAGTTGGTCTTGATGCTGTGGAAAATTACTGTACTTCACGTCAGGCCAATTTACCACGTTGTTTTTCAGTGCAACAGAAATGCACGTTTAACATTAGTGTGGGCCTAGTGCATTTTGTTAGCCTAAGGCATGTCTTTTTGGCCTTTGCCTTGGATCTATAACCCCAGGATTCAGGGAATTTGTGGGATTTAATTTGCTGATCATGCATAGCAAAATTGAGGGTTTTCAAGCATATTTTCAGGTTCTCTCTGGTAGGGCCATATGTGACATTTTCACTATCAAGGCAGATAAGAAGTGCTCTTTTTGGTGATCAGATGGTAGAGCGTGATTTTAACCCTTCATCATGAATCCACATGAATTAATTAATGTCGCTGAGTAAACTCGAATATTAAAATCACCCGCCCACAAGATAACCGCAAGTTTCCTAGAAAGATTCAATACTTTGTCTAACTCATTCTCAAGTGGTTCCAATGGTGATTCTCTTTCCTTACTGAAAATATTATTATAATAATTTATTAAAACCAGATCCCTACCCTTCACAAACGTTAATCTCAAAATTTGGCTGTAGTTGCCGATTGGCATATAACTTACCATTTTATACCCGTTCAACTTAGTCGATATCAGCAGCAACAGCCCCCCTTTAGCTCTTCCTATTCGGGAGGGTACGGCATTAAGACAGTATGATGTGTAGCCTTCCACTACAACCTCTTCGGTACACGATGTCTCTTGTAGGCAAATAAAATCACTACCACAAGTAGTAAACTCCTGCCAAAATGGAGTGTCTAACTTATTCTTCAATCCTGCAATATTCCAGGTAGTTAACGTGTACCCTTCCTGTTCTACACTTTCCGTAACCTGAATCACTTCTAAGTTTGAATCAAAATTTGGGTTTATGTTTATATTTGTGGAAGCGCCCGCCTTTACTAAAGGCTCAGCAGGAACAACTAAAACTGACTTACGGATCCCATTATTCTCACTAAATTCAGCAGCTATGCGCCCTGCGTTACTGCCTATTTTTAATATTTGGCTGTTTCTTTTATCACAACCCTTATCGGATATGGACATCTGATCTGCCTTAAACCGAGATGAGCCCCTGTCCGGAATTGTATGTCAATCATTTTCCTCCATCCTAGATAGACATTCATATCTGTTAAACAACGGGATGCTGGGTTGCGTTGGGTATACTACTCGTGGAAAAGGTACGCAGTTTATAGCATTAGGGCCCGAAAATCTACGTTCAGATGCTAGATGATTGTTCCGTAGGTGTCTATAAAAGTACCCCAAAGGCAATAATGTCATGTTAAATTCTCTACGTGACAGTGGAGGTGCGTTAAATAAAGTTGCATGCGCCCAGTTTGGGGACCTAAAGTTTATTATCACGCAATCCGCGTCAAAGGTATTCGGTGCTGTGCCTATCCAGCCCACTCTTTGGGTGAGTAATATCTGTTCTATACCCGTGATGGGGTAACTGTAATTATTGGTCAACCAGTGAAGGATTTTGTACTTAAGGGTTTCTGATGATTCCATTTGTCCTTCCCGCAGTATGGGTACATTACAAAGAAACGTGACGTAGGAACTACTTTCAGGTGGTAAATTCATTACCGGTGGTATGTCACAGCGTTTTGGATTTCCTAAGGGGCATGTATCCTTCGACTGTGCAGACCCAATCGTCCCTGGTACCCCGTCCCCTTCTTGGGTGTTTGCCCTTTTCTCTTTAGGTAAAACAAGCTGTTTCCCTGTTACTCTGGCTGAGAATAATCCTGGGCTATTCTTGAATCCCTGTGGGAGTCTACAGAAATTTTTCTGTGACCCCATTATTGAGAAAGCGGTCAAGTACCTGCTTTCCGGTGCAATATTTTGACAAAAGAATCCATTAGAAATGTCTAATGTTGTTTTGTATTTTTTGCGAACTATGTTATTCATTAGTGTCGCACTGTGCGAATTTTGTACCGTAAATGTTTTGCAACATGAGTTAAGGTGTCTGTAGTCCAAGACTAGACGATATGAATCGTCTGGTTTGGAGACAAGAAACAAAGGATTGTTCATTTGAGAGGTGCATATTTCAATCACCCCTTGGTATTCAAGTTGATCTAAAATCTCCCTGACCTGTTTTTTAGCTTCTTGCTTAATTGGGTACTGTCTTTGTGCAGTAGGTTGACATTTTAACTGGATTTTGTGAGGAGGAGAGTCCTCATCCCATCCTACATGATTCTTATATAATGCAGGTGCTTGAGCTACTGCCCATTTTCTTGCATATATATATTTTCTGTGTATTGGAATATGATTTGAGAAGGCAGGCATAATCATTTCTTCGCCATGAGGGCACTCCCTTACAAACTCTGGTGGCCAGTCTTTCTCGGCTAACAGGATGGCATAGCCTTTTGAGAGGTTATCCCAAAACAGACCCCTTACTTTCCTTGTCTTTTCTCCCTCTATACGCAATGTTATTTCGTATATTTTATGAGGTTCGCTAACTCTGGTATCTGCAGTTTCCACTTGAATGTATTGATTCGTGTCCACTGTCTCCAGATGATTCATCAGGATCTTGCGAGCTATGCTGATTTCTGCTGCACTGTCTAGCATTGTCAGTGCCCACTCTCCATTTTTCAGCTGTGTCCTCAGTATCCTCGGCATGTTTGATTACTTTAATAATGGCTACCTTCTTTCTTGGAAATTGTAATTTTTTACTTTGAGCAGTTTCCTTGTCTTTGGACTTGGCGTGCTCTTCCCTTTGTTCTGACCGTCCTCTTCTTTCCGATTTCTGCGAAAAAGATCGAGAGGGACGTGTATCAATATCTTGATATCTATCAGGCTTTTTCAAATTATAACTATTTCTAAGGTTGTATCTTTTTTCAAAGGGCTCCCTTTGGGGAGACTGGTGTTCTCGGCTCAGAGCTCTTTCTCTCCGCTGAGGAGACCTTCCTCTGGACTGGAAACCTTTTTCTTTGGGAGTGGATTGTTTATTTCCATCCCAGCTCTTTTTAGGAGTGTTAAGATTATTTTTAATAAATAATTTTTCAGGATTTCCAAGTAGTTGGGGTTTTACTGGTTTCCCACCCAAACTATCTCTACCTAGTTCTTCATAGCATTTTTCTATGATTCTGGCAAGCTCAATTGGTTGATCTGTTATATCTGTTTCTTTCAATTTTTGGCGGATCGCCACATATTCTGCTTCTCCTTTTATGTTGGCTAATAATATAGCCAAGACCTGCTTGAAGTCTTTCAGTAATTTCATACCAAGAGTTAAAGCAGGTTCTGGACCGTATTCATTCTGAATTTGTTTTAGCACATCTGGTATTACTGCCAGAGACAGACCACCATGCGTTTTTGTGTAAATGGAAGCAAAGACTGTGCCCCAAGTGTCACAGTCCTCCACATGTGGTGCGACCCCGATTGGAAGGCAGATGATCAGAATTCTGTGTTTCTCAATAGGGGTAGTATTCGGGAATAATGCCTCTATTTGAGTTATTTTCTGTGCTAGCCAGAATGGAATTTGTTCCCGTTTTGCGTGTTTTTTACCAAGACATGATTGTATGTTCTGTGGTGTAATTTTATTTGTGTTCCCCTGATGAGGGGTCAGCTGTGGAATGTTAATAGGTGGTTGGACTGTTGCAGTCCGCATTACATATTGGACTAACTTTCTGTGAATTTTAATTAGTAATTTTAGCTGTGCTAAAAGTTCTTCGCTTGACATTTTATCAATGTCTGGATGTGGTGTGTAGCTGGCTAGAACCGGCCACGTTGCTCCTGGTCTACCTAGTGGACCGAGCCTGGTGATGTGATCATTATGTTTTAGGGCGCCTTTAAACCAGAGCAGGTGCTCTTGGTAATTTAGTGGTATTTCAATATCCTCAAAAGGAGTATATTCTTCCGGTGGTTCCTCTATTTTGTAATAGTGGAATTCGTGTGTTGTAGCGTTTGCCGCTGGGAAGTTTATCCATGATTAGAATACCTCTGTCTGCCGATATTCGTGTACCTCTATCACGAAAATGACTGTACCACCTCGTGATGTCAGTCCATTTTCTATAAGTTTTAAAGTTATAGTTTTTCCTATGTTGACCGGAATGAGGATAGCATTCCGGTCATTCTGTAGGAGACTCGTGTCATCCTCTAGTAGTCGGGCTGCTAATCTAGCTGCTTCCCTTTCGTCTTGACTGTCTGGCATTTTACTGTCAGAAAGGTTTTTTGTTGCAGATCAGGTTTCAAGGAGACAAAAGATTAGGTGCACAATATTTTGGAACACTGTATCCTTCAACGTTGACTAAACCAAAAACTCTACATAGGAATCTCTTCCTACTAAGTTCTGGCGGATTGTATTTATTTATTTATTTTTTTATTTTTATTTTTTAAAACCTTTATTTATGAAATGCACATTACACAGCGTCTGCCTACAACCCCTCAGGGCCGGCCGCTATGACATATAGTGAAAGAATAAAAGAGGACAGTACACTGTTAAAACGATCTCTGAGCGTACATTATAGTGTGGAGCATGGAACTGTAGCATAAGGATATTAAAGGTTTAATGTTATGATTTTGTCGAAGAAAAACAACAACACACAAACACATGGTATCATACTGGCAAGGGTCATAGGAGGGGGGGGAAGGGGAAAAGGAATAAATATATAGAGGAACGCATCTGGCAAGGGGGAGCGAGCATGAAGGAAGAAAGTACACATATGATATAGAAAACAGAAAACGGAACGTCAATCATGGGGAGGAGGGGAGAGGAACCTGGTAGTCAAGTGGAGGGGAACAAATATCACCACGATACGAATTCCACTGAGCCCAAACCCTGGACCATTTCTTGGGACGCCCCCGTGCCTCATACACAGTCTTTTCTCGGAACATGCACCAGTCCATGTTATCCTTCCAGGCACTGAGCAGCGGTGGTCTGGCGGAGCCCCAGAGCTGAGCTATATCCCTCTTTGCAACCATGTTGCCCAGAGTGACCCAGAACGTCTGAGCAGCAGTACAATCCGTAGGCTCCCACACATTAAGCAAGCAACGTCGTGCCTCAGGAAGGAGGGGGACTCCAGTGACACGTCCCATCACATCGTGCACCCTAGACCAGAAGGCCGAGACAATCGGACATTCCCACAGAACATGGAGAAAAGTACCATCCATACCGCACCCACGCCTACACCGTCCATCCGTCACAAACCCCATTCGCATACCAGTCACATACACACGGTGAAGGATCTTTAGCTGGACAAAACGAAGCCGAGCCGGAATAGCCACCTCCTTAGGGGAGGAAACTGCCGACTGCCAGTCCTCATCGTCTAGTTCAAGCCTGTCAGCTGTCCAGGAAGCACGAAGTTTCCCCAGCTAGTCAGCCCTGTTGTTAATGAGCTTCTTATATATTAAGGAAATTGTACTATCGGGGACATGGCCGTCTAGGACACGATCCTCCAGGGGGGAGGATTGTGGAATATCAGTACCGGGGGGAAAGACGGAGGACAAGGCATGTCGAACCTGCATATACCGAAAGTGCTCCCTGTCATCAAGCTGGTATTCCAGTTTCAGGGCTTCAAAGGACTTCACAGCGCCCCTGGCCCAAAGATCATCCACCTTGCTGATCCCAATCATGTCCCACCTGTCAAACCCTTTCGTCTTCCAAAGGTTGCCCAATCGATCAGAATCATACAATGGCGTCATACGCGTCAGCTTGCCACCCCAGCCCGTAGCCAGAGTTGCATCCCTCCAGGCCCGCACTGCACACTTCGTAGGACCCGTAAGGAGACGGATTGGCGACTTCGAATACAAAGCCCTATTAAAGTTGCCATCGGGCAGTAAAAATGTATCCAAGGCAAAGGCGGGAGCGGGTTCCGATGAGTACGTTGCATGATTAATGGCGCTCAAGTGCGAGGCCCAGTAATAGCGTCTGATATCTGGCAAAGCAATACCACCATCGTACCAGGAAAGGGTGAGCTTAGACAGCGCAATACGGGCACGACCATCCCAGATCAATTGCCGCTGTAGACTCTCGATCTCGCGAAAGTAGCGGGCGGGGACAGGGTCGAAGAAATTCTGCAAGGCATAGAGAAATCGGGGGAGCGACATCATTTTAAAAAGCGCCGCTCGGCCCAATGGAGACAAGGGCAACTCACGCCATCGTCTTACATCTTGTTTGAGTCGGCGGAGCGGAGCATACAGATTTCGCTCATAACGGACCGCAGAAACCGTAGAGACATAAATCCCCAAATACTTGAAACCGTCAGCCGCCACCAAAATTGGGAACCTGCGAGGCAATGGCGGCAGAACCCCGGCTATAACATAAACACAGGATTTGGTCCAGTTGATGACCAATCCAGAGTTCTTACCGAAGGATGTAAGAACGTCGAAGAGTACGTTCAAGGACTTTTGAGGGGAAGTGAAATAAAGAAGGATGTCGTCGGCATACAGTGAGATGCGATCCTCTAGATCTGGCGTCCACCGGATCCCTTTAATCGAGGGTTCCCACCGGAGCCACGCCGCAAGGGGTTCAAGTGCCAACGCGAATAGGAGCGGGGAAAGCGGACATCCCTGACGGGTGCCGCGGCCCAACGGGAAGGGGTCAGAGCTTCTGCCATTTACCACAACCTGAGCCAGTGGTTGTTCATAAAGGAGCCTGACCCAGGCAATAAAGTTAGGGCCAAAGCCAAACTTGGAGAGGGTCGCCCAAAGATAAGGCCATTCAATGGTGTCAAAAGCCATCGTAGCGTCTAGAGAGGCCACCACCGCAGGCTCCGTGAGAGTTGCAGCTCTCGCGAGAACACTATGAAGCCTACGCAGATTAAGGGCTGTGTTTCTGTGCGGTATGAAGCCGGATTGATCCGGATGGATCAGGTCACAAATCACCGTCAATAACCGATTGGCCAGAACCTTGGCCAGGATTTTAGGTTCCGCGTTTAGCAGGGAAATGGGGCGATAGGAAGTGCAGCGATCACGAGGCTTGCCATCCTTATAAATGACCACTATAGTAGCTAGGCGCTGTTCAAGCGGAAGGATTCCTGCCTCGAACGCGTCAAGAAACATGTTGCGCAGATGGGCGGCCATTTTGTCCGGACAAAGTTTGTAAAGTTCGATGGGCAAACCATTGGGCCCCATCGCCTTACCTGAGCGCAAAGATCGGATAGCAAGGGCAATCTCATCCACCATAAAGGGAGCTTCCAGAGCCAGGCCCTCTTCTTCCGAGACAGAAGGAAGAGCTATATCACGCAACAGCAGACGGGAATCAGCCTCATCACGATCACTCACCGGGGTATAAACCTTCCGGAAGTGATCAACAAAGCAGTCAACAATCTCACCGGGGTCAGACACACTTTCACCAGACTCACGAACAATAACAGGCACAACACGATTCGCTCTTTCAGCCTTATCCAGCCACGCCAGGAGTTTGCTGGCCTTGTCACCCACATCATACAGCCTGCCCAATTGATTTGCTCGCATCAATTTAGCAGCATCGGTAACACAAGCCTTGTAATCCGCCTGTTTCAGTTCCAAAGTGTGTAACAGCGCAGGCGTGTCATCCCCACCCAGCTCACTTTCAAGCGCTGTAATTTCAGTCTCGAGGGCCAGAACGGCCTCCCTCTTAGCCCTCCGCTCAGCAGCAATGAGAGACAATGCGGATCCCCGAATGACAGTTTTAAAGGCCTCCCAGAGAACCGTAGGGGAGGTCACCGAACCCACATTTTCATCAAAGTAACAGTCAATAGCCTTCACCATATCTGAGCGGAGCCGGGGGTTCCGGAAGTGCCAGGGGGGAACAGGGGGAACTCTGTTACCAAAATGACCACCCACAGAAATCCTAATCATCAAGGGGGAATGGTCCGAGATACCCCGGGGGAGATGACGAACCTCCCGGACCAAGGATAGAGTAGAAGCCAGCATAAAGAAGTAGTCTATCCGAGAGAGGCTGCCATGCGCACCAGAGTGGAAGGTATACTGCGTCAGGGCGGGGTGCAGCGAACGCCAAACATCCACCAGACCAAAAGTCTCAGTCATATCATTGAGCCACATCTGGGACTGCGGCAACACTCTAGGGGGCAGCCGATCACATTCGCCAGACATAACAGAGTTAAAGTCTCCACCCATGATCAGCAGACCATCAGGGAGACCAAGAAGAGTCTTGCCAAGATCAGCGTACGTGGTAGCCTGCAGCCCCGGGGGAATATACACAACCACTAATACAATTGGCTTACCCTCCCATCTCCCGGAGACAGCATACCGTCCCCGATCATCTAGGATAACATCATCAATCTTGAGGGCCAGGGAGGATTTCACCATTATACCCACTCCCCGGGACCCAGAGGTGAAACCAGCGTGAGCGGCCAATCGATAGCCCCCACGGTCAAGAGCTTTACAGGCATTACCGATCAAGTGGGTTTCTTGAAGGAACACGACATCAGGGGCATGGCGCCTTATAAATTGTAACACAATGCCACGTTTAATCCTGTCACCCAAACCGTTGACGTTCCAAGAAAGAACCTGCATCTCACCCCCCCCCATCCCAGGAAAAGCGACCCGATCCAACCCCCTCCCACAACCACAGATCCAGAATACTTGCGATCAATAACATACCATGAAAAAAGAGAAATAACAGAAAACATAAAACACAACCAAGTCCCCAGAAACCACCCCCCAACCAAGCACCCGTTACAACGCCCCCCACCCTGCACCCCTGCTGACTAGAAAGCCACCCCAAACTGCAGTGTGCCTGTCGCCCCATCTGATCTACACAAAGAACCCCCCGAGGAGGAAGGGAGAAATCACCCGTACCCGCACCACCACGGGCATAATCATAAAGCGTACAGTAAAGATTACTCTGAAAAGTTCATAGTCTCAAGTCGGACCACTGGGGGCCCACGTTAAACCTGGGCCGTCGCACCACCTTCCGCACCGCCAGGGCCTCCACTCTCGGTGTCATCTTTCGGCAACGAGTCCAACCAGTCACAAGCACGATCCGGCTGATCGAAGAAATAAGCTCGTTCTCTGAACTCAATCCGCAAGCGAGCTGGAAACAGCATAGCGTACTTCAGTCCCAGATCCCTCAGACGACGCTTCACTCCAAGGAACCCAGAACGTTGTCATTGCACTTGGGGAGTGAAATCAGGATAGATGGAGACAGAGTTATTATCGTACTTCAACGGGCCGTGTTTACGAGCGGCCTGCAGGATAGCGTCTCTGTCCCGATAGTGAAACAGCCTAGCGATGATAGGCCTCGGAGGGCCTCCTGGCTTCACCTGACCACCTGGGAAGCGATAGGCACGCTCAACCGCAAAGAACTTGCTGAGACCTGCGGGAGCGAGTTTAGCGACAATGAGTTCCTCGACCAGTAGATCGATCGAGGCGGCACCACTGTCTTCCGGCACTCCGACCAAGCGTATGTTGTTCCGCCTGGCCCTATTATCGTAGTCTTCCATGCGTCTGAGCAAAAGGTCGTGTGAGGAACGCAGATTCCCTATCTCGGATTGCGCCTCCGCCATGTCCGTCACCAAACTCGATGCCTTTAAGTCCAATGCCTTGACCCTCTCGTTCGTCTTGGCCAAGTCGGCTCGAATAAGAGTAACATCCACCGCCACCGTGTCTATCTTGGACACGATGGCCTCGTATTGTTGACTCATATCGGCCTTGAGTCCAGAAATGGCGGCCAACAGGTCCTGAAGGGACACTTCTGAGGAAGACGACATGTCGGTCTTCAGGTCCTCCAAGCCAACACTGGTAGCACCGGGGGAACCTCTCGGTTGGGTATAGCGCTCGATCATATTAGACTGGATCGATCCCCCGCGAGTAATGTTCTTCCTGCGTTTCTCAGCCTCATGTTTCGTTGCCATGTTGCATTCAGCGCCGGCCGGGGACACCCAGGTGTAGCGGGACGGTGACAAGTCCCAAACCTCAAAAGTCCAGTTTCACGAGAGGATGCCATGGGCCTCCTTGCCAGCACAAAGAAAGAAAGCGTTTGCTGTGAGAGCGGCAGGCCAAGACAGAGTAGGAGGACCCAAGGAGTCAGAGACGAGATGGCCGGAAACCGAAAGTGAAAGTGGCACACCACCGGTGGGCCAGATGCCAGGCAGCCGTTGCATTACAGCTCGGCCATACTAGGCAGTTGAGACCCCGGTCGCGTCGGGGGTTGGGCCAGAAAGTTGGAGACGATGTAAAAATGGTCCCCGAGGTCCGATTTCGACCAAAAAAGGATCGACAGCATCAGTGAGAGTAGCACTCCAAAAGCCCGTCGAAGTGACCAGGATATCTGCAGGATAGATAAAGAAGGGCGGCGCGGGTCTCAGGAGCTCTCTGCTCACGCGACCATCTTGGATGGCCGCGTAGCTCCTCCTCTGGCGGATTTTAACCTTTCACCCACTCCAGACGTCTATTGGAGTATTTACGGGAAAAAGGGTCTGTGTGAAAAAGCACGACTGAGTTACTCTAACGTCTTGCGTTAGTTTTATCGCCTTACCAAACGTTGGGCGCCATGTAGTGTAGTTCCTATTTTCCCTATAGGCCCTGCGCATTGGAATAACATAAACAGCAGTTTAGACGTAGGACTGAGGTCTTCTAGGTCTCTACTGACTATGTTAGACTTAATTTAGGTTTGCGCGAGCTAGCTCAGAGGTCACTGGAAACTTTCTTGACTGAATAGGAAGTGATCAGCTTCCCTGGCTCAGACAAGAAGGGATTCAGCTTCTGACAACCGCATAAACATGACAACTTTGCTCCCTCAGAATAAGAGTCAATCTCTAGAGTCGTGTGAAACAATAGACAGCTATTTCACTCAGTCAGATGTGCATATTTAATTTCACCAGGGTGCAGAGAAATAGAAAGACGGGCGTTTTCAATAAAAGGTATTATTTATTGAGCAGTCTTCCTTCTCATGCAAGAGAAATGAATTGCCACAATTGCAATACTTAATGTAAAGTAAAGTACGTACAGTAAAAGGAGTATTATAAAATAATACTGTTAAAGCATTGATATGGTTTCTTAGACATAAGACACTTTAAAATGGATAAAATATATATACATAGGCTAACGTCCTCAACTGGTGCTTCTAAACTAAGCCTACCCCGGTGTACCTGTCCTAAGCCTAATACGTGGGAAGGAGTAAGTAAGTAGCAGTTTGAGTTAAGTAGGTTTGTTGCCAAGGATCTGTTCAAAAATTCTCTCTAAGGGTTTAGTCAGCACTGTACCTTGGGAATAGAATGTAGGAGGTCTGGTATCTCTCTCTCAGGACTCGATATCGCAGTCACCCGCAAGGGTAGGCTGGAAACCCCGGAGCTGGATTTTCTCGGCAGGAGAAAAGACAGGGTCTTTCTCCGCGCGTCAAAGAGGAGGGGCAGCGCCCGTGGGCTTCTCGCTTCAGCTGGGCTCTCGGAAAGTAGATTAGCTGCTCTGCTCCAGAATCACCACCGTGTGTTTGCTTAAGGCAACGTTGGTATATTTATACCTGAAGGTGCCGAGTTTGACGTAAGGTTTGGACATAAGACGTCAATAAAGATGTCACTAAGAACTGGCCGTTCTTACAGTGCTCGCAGGAGTTCTATTACAAATCAAAACAAAGCAAGCGGGGCTTTCCCAGGTTGCTGGAGGTTTGGTGTGTCGAAAGAACTCGGTGTGCTCTCTAGGAATCCAAGGAAGTAGCTTTTGCCGTGCCTTGGACTGCAAGGGCGATTTACTGAAATATGGATCTGATTATTATGCCATTATAGGGATATTATTGATTATAGCCGTATAGGGGCATAAAGTCACAATATTGAATCGGGTTCCTAGATAAAACACATCACCGGAGGAATGGGCACTTCTCCGTATGTAGCATCAGACCTGACTCCTTGATCCTTTGCAACACTCCCCTTAGCCTCCGGTGGTGTTCCTCGATGGAGTCCGCATAGATCAGAAGATCATCTCTGACGTTCAGGACGCCTGGGAGTCCACTCAAGACCTCCCGGATAGTGTTCTGGAAGACTTCTGCGGCACTGGATATGCCAAAATTGAGACGTCGGTAGCGTCCGAGGCCTACGTGGGTAGAGAATGTGGTAATGTAGCGGGAGTCCGGGTGGAGGGGTAGTTGGTGATAGCCTGACCGGAGGTCCATTTTGGAGAACCACCGCGCCCCATTCAGCTCTCCGAGAATGTCATTGATTGTGGGAGTGAGGTGCCTCTCCCTCTTGACTGCAGAGTTGGGCAGGCGCATGTCCACACATATGCGGACCTGCCCAGGTTGTTTCGGTTTTCGTGCTACCACAATTGGGGACACCCATGGGGTCGGTCCGCTGACCTTTTCGATGATGCCTTGTCGTTCAAGGGCTTCCAGCTCCTCCTCCTTCTTGAGGTGGAAAGCTATCCTTCAGTGCCTGAGTGCGACAGGTTAAATCGACTGGTCGATGTGGAGGGATACCTCTTTCCCTTTCAGGCATCCGATGCCCCTGAAAGTGTCCTTGAACTCCTCCAATATTGTGTCCAACTCTTCTGTCAGCACCGCCATGGCGAAGGATATCAGTCGGAGTTCTTCCGCTGCCTGCCAGCTGAGGAGCATGCCGCTGCCTTCTTTGGTGACATATATGGTCGTCAGGGCCTTCAACTCCTGGTGCTGCAGCTCCGTTCGGAAACAGCTTATCAGTGGAATCAGTGTTTTCTGCCCATACGCAAACACCCTGATCTTTGCAGCTTGCAGTGGCGGTTTGGTTCTCAGCTGATTGTATACATCCGCCGCCATGAGTTCTATTGAGGCTCCGGTGTCAATGGTGGCTCTCACTTCTTGGTTGTGTATCTTGATGCAACACTTTGGGAGGCGCCTCTTCTTCCGCTGGGGTTGGTCGATGGCGAAAACGTAATGGACCGGATAGTCATTAGTGTCATCGTCCATGTCTTCGCTGTCCTGACTTTCTTTTATGGTGTGAGCTGCCTCTTTCTTGGACTTGGTCGACCTGCATACTGCTGCGAAGTGGTTCATCCACCCACACGAGCTGCATCTTTTCCCTCGCGCCGGGCAATCTTGGATGCGGTGTGGTTGACCTCCAAATATCCGCAGTCTCTGCGTTTTTCTTGCGGCTTCTTTCCGCCATACTGGCGTGTCTTGGGTCTGACAACATTGATTTGTTCTGCCGCATTGACCTGCTCCGTCTTGACTGGTCGGTGGAGAGCCGCTTCCATGTGCGACGCCCTAGCTTGGGATAGTTCTTTGGAGCGCCCCAGCTTCAGGATATCCACCAACGGCTTTCCATCTTCTTGTAATATCGTCACCCTCAGCTTTGAGGAGTAGCACCCCATTATTACCTGTGCCTGTATTTCCTCTTGCTCGTCGCGGAACCCGCACGTGCTGGCTAGTTCTTTGAGTCTGCCGTGGAAGGCATCTAGTGACTCTTCGGCTTCCTGCTTTGTTTGTCGGAAGATGAACCTTTCATAGTCCTTGCTAGCCATGGGTTCGAAGTGTGCGTTAAGAGCATTGAGGAGCGTTATATAGGTCTTCGGGGTGGCCTCCATGATGGTTTTATAAATCCTATGTATGTCTTTCCCGCCCAGATGCAGGAGTAGGGCCCTGCGGTGTTCCCTTGCTGTCCCTGCGCCTTCAAAATAGATCTGTAGGTGATCTGTCCAATCTTTCCAGTGGGGCGCCAGGGATGCTGGGGCACCGTCTACCACAAAAGGTTCAATGGCGGGAATTGACGCCATATTGGAATGTGGATGGGCCTAGCACGTGGCCTGGATTATTCTTGGTTGTGGTACTCTGGTTCTGGCCAGGCACGGCCTTGTCACGTGTGTTGGGGTGAGGCAGGTGGCCCGTTCTTTAATTTGTGGGCCTGTCTGAGTTGCCCTTGTGCTGACACTGACCTGCCGCCATCGTGGCTTGCTGTCCGTCCGCCCCCTCTGGCTGTGATGCTAGGGTGTGCCGCCCCGGCTTCTCTTTCCTTTTTTGTTGTTTTTCTTTCATTGAGGGATTGGTGGTCTCAATACTTCATATTTGCGCTCCGGGCCTCAGCTCCGCACTTGGAGTAGGGGGCGGCTGTATGGCGGTTTCGTGAGACACATCCGCGATGCCTCCTCTCCGATCTGGAGCCGCTCGTGGAGCCGTGGCACTGCTGGCGCAGTACTCTCTGGGCCCACCGCTGGATCGGGTTAGCGCACGGCCATGCGCTCCCATTTGCGGCCAAATGAACGTCGCCCAGGGGCTTAGCACGTGTCCTCAGACCCTCGTCGCAAGTGTGAGGTCCCAGGGTCGCAGGCGCATGGTGTGTGCGGCGCCGCGACTGCAAGAACACTCGGGAAACTGTTTCTTGGTTTACCGCGTGGTCCGGACTGCCCACCGGCCACGCCTACTTTATTTTATATGCGAGCGCGTTACGTCACGCGCTCGCGTGTGCGCACCTCTCTGTGCGTGGCTAACTAGACCGCTGACTCGCGGCCATGAACATTACACTATTGAGGAGGAGGTTATCGAAGTCGAGCCGAGGAAGAGGCGAGAAGCTTGGCGTCTGCCTCGACCCAAGGACTGTTGTCAACTTGTTCTCGCCGGTTTAGGCAGGCTCTTCGCCCCCGCGAGACTGCTCTCGCTTTCTCCCCTTTTTGCTCCGCTCTTTGCCTGCCATTAGTGCAGCTTTGTGGATCCGCTCTTTGTCCCCTGTGCTCCATGGGCCAGGAACAGGAGTGGATGTGAGCGGAGCCTGGGAGAAGTTTCGGGATAGGGACATACTGATCAGTGGCGAAACAAGGTCAGGTGGTACGCGGTGCAGAACATTTCTTGTCAGTCCCCCCTTTGAAATTATTAATAGAAGGAAAAATAAGATACTTAAAGCTTTGCCTTTCTGTTTTTTTTCTTTGCTGCACACCACTCGTTCGCTGCTGATACTGATTACCACAATAGGCCCGCGTTTGGATCGCCCTAGAATAACAAGGTGAGGCGTGGCAGCAGCGCTACTCGCCTTAACAGCCCCAAGTTGCCCCGGCTGTTTCTTATTCCTTTCTGCAGAGATGCTTGGATTTCCTTTCTTTTATATTTGTTTCATCCAAGCGGCTGAACTTACAACAGTAAGGGGGGAGTAGTGTTGATAGTTTCCACTGCTGGTTGGTTGAGCTGGCAGAAGCGGCCGGTGAGGTCCGGGTTCAGCTTGCGACAGGGTGTGCTTCCTCCTCTCTTCAGATAGAACTTCTAGCGCCTGCTGCAGCAGAAACGGATCCAGGGCACATTTTCCAGTAAATCAATCGCACAACCCTACAGTATAACCTCCAGCATACTCGTGCCCCCTCCTGTTCCTTAGATACAAGAAACAAGGAGTTCTGCTGAGGAGACCAGGCAACGCTGGGAAGCGGGAACAAGCATACCTCATGCTTTTGCTACGAGGAGCTTATAAGTAAAGTAGAACAATAAAAACATGTAAAGCAGGCACATGTAAGCATCCGGCGTTAGTGGCCAAGCAAAACAGAGGTCAGGAACAGCAATTAGTAAGGCGAAGTAAAAGTAAATAAAAAAGTAAACATAAAGAAAACAGAGTAAATAAAGGCATGAAAAGACAAGAGGCAAATAAAGGCAAACAATTCCATTGGAGTCAATAATGAGGTATGGGCGTTCTCGTGGGACCCCGCTACAACTCAAGGATAGAGAAGGATGAAAACTGCTAAAGCCAAACCAACTCCTGACGCTGTAGATCCTTTAGTGGCTCAAATTGCGTTTACTGTAGCATGTCTGGGGCCCACATTGATAGATACTTCAGGTGCTCCATTCAGCTACAGGAGCAGTGCTGCTTCTCAGTCCTCTATTTCAGATTATATCACATTTTCTGGCGAAACCTCTGATGCAAGAGAAATGCTATCAAATTCTGCAAATACATCTGCATCAAACTCAGCTGAATTTCAAACAACATAAACTAATGGTTTAATTCACTCAATTGGTATGACATCAGTTGATCAAAAGGATGTTAATAGCACGTGTAAAGAGACATCAGAAGATACAACACCGTTAGCGAGAGTTCTTGGCCCATTGTAGGAAGGTGGGATACTTCTAGCATGGTTACCCCAATTTTTGCCTGGTGTCAGTGTGTTTTTTGACCTAGTCTGACAGGGTTCCTGCTAATCAGGGCCCTAGTCACTGGGCTTGCTCCCTAAATTGACCATGGTAAGTACTTTTGTATATCCATAATTGGCTACTGGTGTACCCTTGTCTGTCCCTAGTGTATGGTACTAAGGTACCAGGGCATAGGAACACCAGGGGTCTCACATGGGCTGCAGCATGTATTGTGCCACCCATGGGAGTCCATTTAAACTGTGACTACAGACCTGTCAATGCAGCCTGAAGGAGTTGATGCTTGCACCTCTCTTGACAGATATGTTTACTTATATCGAGAAGGCACCAGTCTGACTCGAAAATGTAACACCTTCAGTGGCTTGAATGTCCTCCCCGTGTCTATTAAATCTTTTTATGGCTGATCTTCCTCAACAATTAAAAAATGTGAACGTCCATGCTTCCTTCTTTGCAGGCCATAACACAAAGTGCCTAAGATACACTAATTACACTATATTACTTACCAACACACCAATTGGTTTACAGCGGTTAACAGAGTCATTTGATTAATATGTAGCAGTCAACGTCTTGAAGTTGAATATTTAAAAAAACAAAATTATCACAATAGGTCATTCTAAAGTAAAACACATGTTTAGCTTGTCAGGAAGAAGCTTATGGAGCCTGTCAGGTCCTATAAATATCTTGGCATAATTTTTGACAATAGTGTGTCTTTCAAAGGGCATCTCCATCACTTGAGAGTCAAAAGCACCACTTCCATCTTTGCTTTTAAGACTTTGCAAGACAAGCTAATGTGTCCACTGGCCTGTCGTGTAGTTTCTATAAACCTAAATAGGATCTGCGCGTTTAGACAACATACACTGTAGGATTGGTGTCCAAACTGGTTCTAGACAGCCCCACCGGGTATGTTAGCCTGTAAACCAGCGATCTCACAATGCCACGAGAAAACCCTCTTACCAAGGAGAGAATAGTTCTTGGCAACTATCGAACAGGACAACCCTGATCCCTCAGGATCGTGGAAACAGTGCGATACTTTTCACTCAGTCACTCGTGTTCTTCTTTGTCTCAGAGAGATACACAGAATAAACGGTGGGGACATTTTTCAATAAGCATTTATTGAACCAGCGTCATTCTAGTGAAAAATAGGTGCGCTGAAACAACCATTAGACAGTAACAGATATAATTGATTATAAGTACTAACAGAGTAAAAGGCTGGTAGATTTCTACCATTGTGCTAAAACACTGAATACAGTCAAGTATATAAAATACTTGACAGTAAAATGCGTACTCCTACGATGCAACCCTAACTAGATGTACCTAAGTGTACCTAGCATGTATGTAGGTGTAAAAGCCAAGGATCCCTCTATGATGAAGTCAACCCCATTACCTGAAGTGAGAGACTGTGGGACCCGTCTTGGTCTTGAGAGGGACACCCCGCAAGGGATGTCAGACCACTCGCGTGCTGGAGTGTCTGTGTGCAGGAGCCTCAGTGTCTCGCGTCAGTGTGCCACCATGGAAGTCCTTTTCTCCTCTGACTATCTCAGCAAGATATGGTGTATATATACCCAAAGTGGTACCTTCTGGGGATAGACCTTGCTGTGTCATGTCTGACTAGGATGACGAAATGAATGACCCTTGTACATGGTTATTATGCAGGAGATGGTAGGCCTGCTGTCCTGCTGTGATTCCAAGAATCCTCATGCATAATGAACAAGGCTTAAGCTTTTCGGAGAAATCCCCATGTCGTCTTTAGGCATTACCGCAACTAGGTAAAAGGTCAGTAATAAGAACCGTTATGCAGTGTAATATCAGGGAAATGTAGGTGAAAGGTGCATTCATTGCCCGAGCCGATATTGGGGTACCTATCTGGAACATAACAGGCCTATGGATCAGTCATCTTTTGTGGTCTAAATCCTCCACTATGCGATAAGTTACAAATAAAGGATTTTCAATCAGTTCAAGATATCAAAGATTATAGGCCATGCTGAAATCCGTCTTGAGTTTGGATTGCAAAGTCAAACCTGAATGAGACAAGCTGTCTTTTAAAAAAGTCTCAGAGTGCTGTTATCATCTGAACCTTATACTCTAGCAAAGCTGTGTTGGCAGGAACTTAATAATTCCCATTGCACACATGTTTTGAGAGCCTGTCTTTCTGAGTGTGTTCACACCTTTGACTTTGGGAAAAAGCATGCCTGGACAGTTGTTAATAGTCATGAAAAACTTGACAGGGGGGTTGTTGGGAGGAGTTTCATGTGGTTCTATTTCATTTCTATTGGTCTTTATTTCTCATTGTCCTCCGTATTGAAAAGTCAAAGTCATGATGTTTTATGCTTAATGTGCAGATTTCTCTGGGTTACAGAGCCCTGCTCTATATGTGTCATTTGACGAATAAAATTTGTTTTTTAAAAAAATGGCCATGAAAAAATTGAGGTCCAGCCCTATTTGAGGGCTCATTTCTCAGCTCATATGAAGAGCAAGTTTCTATGGTCGCGATTTGGCAGGTGCATTACCAAGGATGGTATACCAAGGTGGATTCACCAATGGGCAACACCTTGCTGTAGACTTTATGGCTAACAAAAAGAATCTTAATTGCACACAATTTGCACTTGTCCACGATTACTGCAGGCGTAGCAAATTCTGCTAAAACCATTGGGCCTAAATTATGAAGACCTTGCGCCACCAGTGCGGCGTGACTTTTTCCCATGTTAAAAGTGATGCACCGGCGGCGCAAGGTCTTCATACATTTTGTGTTTAGTCGCAGAAGTGAGAACTTGCCAAGAAGATGTCAATTTCCGTAATCTGCGACCTGGTGAAGTTTCTGACCCTGGCTGAGAGCATGTTGAATTCCGTTTAAAAATGTAGACATTCCGGACAGTGTAATGCTGCGGAATTTCGGAAGAAGGCTTTTTATCTTTATCAATATTACCTATATATTTTACTTTAGAATATTATGTATTTTATTATTAATATTCATGGCATTTACAGCCTAGGCTTCCTAACATTAATAAGTACTAGAACCTGGAAATGATCTTAGAACAGTAGTTTTATCTTCAATGTTAGGATTGTATTAACAAACTCATATGTATTTTAACACCTGTCCGAAATGATATCCAGTTTGGGTTTGCCTCATGATTATCTCGTTTAATAATCACTAGCCTGCCTTGTCATTATAAGCATTTTCATATCATTTTAACTGATGTAATGTGATGAGTGTGGCAACTGTTTTATCACTATCACTATATATATATTTTTGTGTTTCCTATTTATTTATTGAGAAAAAGACATTAATAATATATAAAAACAAGAATATGTATGCAATATTCTTAAAAAAAAGTGTGTTCATACGAAGTAATAATAAATCATATACAATAATAAACAATAAGTACTAGATAAGATATAAAATTATAGAGCAGGAAGAAAATAATTTTAGTGTATATATTAGAAAATAAGTAATATGTTTTGTAGAGTAGAAAAAGGGAAAAGGTAGTAAAGAAAACCTAAATGAATACACCACTATATATTTTTATGATGTTTATAAGTGTTTTGTTAGTGTATATTGTAATGATTTTTAGTAATCAATAAATGTACTTAAAGTATGACAAGGAATCAATTGAGTACTGCCCTGCAGTACCACATCAATTGTCAAGCACCTTCACCCACAACTCACTGAAGCCAATACATTCACCTACGATTTGAGCATACCCACTCACGCTACTGACAACACTGCTCGGCAAGTCACATTCCAATCTGCCTTAGAACCAAATCATCTCTGTACTACCGAAACATGAACGATGCCAGGCCACTTCTAGATTGTGAGCTATACAAATGCCAATAACACAAAATGCAAATGCCAACAACACAATACAAAATGCTGAATCTGCAGTGTACAGTAATCTAACAAATCAGACAGTGCACGAGGTCAGAGTGTGCCAGTTACCGCCTGGGGGATGCTCAGGATGTGTCCCAGAGGCCTCTCTGCCCGCAAGTTAATGCAGCTGCTATGCCTCGACCTAATTAGAAGGAGGGAGGGTTTGAATGATTTCTGTCTGACAGGGAAATTAAGGCGGGCCTTTGAGAATTCCAGGAATGTGCTGGCTAGAAATTACCTCTCCGTGGGGTTTGCTTACTGTTTCCATCCTCAAACTTCAGATCAGGGGACAATAACGAAGGCAGAAAGTTTACGATCTCTCAGACGCCTCTGAGTCCACGTGTTGTTCTTAACGGTGTTAGTCTGCGAAGGAAGCAACAGATTTACATTCTTTTTACATGGTACGATAAATAACGTGCTTGTCTACATGCTAAATTCAACATTTAACAAGCATTGACAAAGTCAATAGGTCTGGCTCGCTTTAGGTGAGGATGTTGTTATGTGCCATTCCCTTAGATTCCTACTTACGCTTCTTTGACCCCGGTCCTTTTAAAGGCCCCCACCCTTTTCATACCACTTACACATTGATAAGCAGCACTCGATAATTAGATTATTCAATTATGGGCCATTTTATCTCCGAGCCTTCTAAACCGAAGTCGCTGTTACTGTGTGTGCCACAATACCAAAGCAATACAAAACTAAGCATGGGCGAATTTTGCGAATCTGGCGTTCGCGAATTTTGCGAATTTGCGAACTCGCAATCCGCAAAATCCTCGAATTCTCGCGAATTTGCAGATTTTTTTTTGTGTTCGCAAGGGTTTCTGCCAGTTCGCGAGGGTTTGGTACCAGTTCGCAATCGCGAACTTACTTGTCGGCTCGCAACGGTCGAGACTATGTTGCTTCCACGTCTGGTTCATCATCACAGGTTCCCAGCACCCTCTGTTTCACCCCTGCCACCCTCTGTTTCACCCATGCCACCCTCTGTTACATCAATGCCACCCTCTGGTACATCATCACTGTAGATTATGGGGGGGAAAAGCAAGCACACCTGCCCTGCTTCAACTGACATGAATTAATTTGGGGTTGGTTTATTAATGTATCACTGTTTTAAAATTCCAGGTCTGGCACCTGCTTCCTTATCAGTAATTTGCTTTCTGTTGCAGTGCAATTTTTTTTCCATGACCTTTGTGGCCTACTTGTAGCTATTCTATGAGCCTGCTGTGAGGGTCAGAGCAGGGTCATACAATTGTTGCAACTAGCAACTGAACTCTGGAGGGGCCCCAGTCAGGAAGCACTACAGGGAATGGTTACTAATGATGAGGTTGAACTCTTGCACCTGCTGAGTGCTTTCAGTTTTGCAAAACTCGTTTTTCTGCAATTTTGCGGGATTCGCGGGGCGCGAACTTGCGCGAGATCGGATTCGGAAGCCGCGAATTTGTGCGAATATGCGATTTGTGTTTTTGCGGCGTGTTAGTTCGCAAGGTTTTGTGCGTTTTAGCGAGCCGCTTGTAGCGCAAGGCGCGAAGTTACCCCCGCGGTCGTTCAAGGGCGCGGCCATCTTGTTTGCATGACGTATTTCCGTTTCCGGCCGCGAAGTGTAATCTCGCAAAGTGTGCGGCTTGCTTGTACAATTTCGCGTGTGTTCGCGAGGAAAATCTCGCGCGAACTTACCCGCGCGGTCGTGAACGGGCGCGGCCATCTTGTTTCTCATTCATTGCTATGGTTCTGGGCATGCTTTTTGTATCCTCTCTAAATCTCTGCCATCCTTTGCTTGTTTGAAGTTTTTTTAATCTATTTTACTTATTATCTATCCCTCTATTTTTCTAGCCCTATTTTTTGTGTTTACTGCTACTTTTGGTTAATTTTAAACTACTTTTTTAAACTCTTTTCTTTTCTTCTCTTCCCTATTCTATTTTCTTTATTATTTAGCTTCCTTTCCGCCCAGACCATGGTGAAGGGAGCCGGGAAGCATCCCGAGAAGGGGAAGGGTCCCGCACCCCGTGCCCGGCTCCCGTGCGGGCGCTTGAGGGGGGAGACAGTCGCACCCCGGGAGATCTTCAGCCCGGAGGAGGTGGCCGCACTCATTTTTTATGTTCAGCGCCGCCTCCCCAGGACCATCATGGCAGGCGGCAGGATCGGTACCGGGTACGGGATCCGGGAGCGCCTGAAGCGGTGGGAGAAGGTGTGCCGGGCCATGTACCACCACTCTCGGGTCCGGCGCACCTACAACCAGGCCACCCACCGCTGGACGGATGTCCTGGACCGTGAACGCTATCTGCTCGACCTTGAGATCCCCCGGCTTGGTGAGTAGTAGTAGCTATAGTATAGTAGTATAGTAGTAGTAGGACATTAAGGGATGGATGACCAACTCCTCCCTTAAACTAAACGGAGACAAGACGGAGCTCATGCTCCTAGGCCCAACCTCCCCTACGTCTTTCACCTCCCTATGGCCCAGTGCTCTGGGTCCCCCCCCTACTCACAAGGAAAGTGTGAAAAGCCTGGGAGTATGGCTGGACAACAAACTTTCCTTCTCCACCCAGGCCAAAAAGCTATCCGCCACTTGCTTTGGCCTACTTAGAATCCTGAGGAAAGTGCTCCCGTTACTCCCCTTAGAGGCCAAAAAGGTGTCAGTTCAAGGTCTCATCCAATCCCGCCTGGACTCAAACAATGCGCTATACTTGGGGGCCCCGGAGATGACCCTCAGGAAATTGCAAATTGTTCAAAACTGCGCAGCACGCACCCTGCTGAAAATTCCGCGTACCCAGTCGGCCAAACCTGCTCTAAAAAGTCTCCACTGGCTGCCAGTGAGGCAGAGAGTGGCCTTTAAGGCGCTATGCTTGGCGCACCGCGCCTTTTGGAAAACGGGCCCTGCCATAAACACAGACCTGATCACCCCCTATCACCCCAAGAGGGACCTTCGGTCGACGGAGGCATTCCTCGCCGTTGTCCCCAGAGTGAAACGAGCCAGGTCTGGAGGCAGGTTGTTCTCCGTGAACACCGCCAGGCTCTGGAATGCTCTTCCCATCTCACTCCGCTCCAACCCTGACCTCCTCGCATTCCGAAAAAATCTAAAGACACTGCTGTTTGCTCAATCCTATGTACCCTAGCTCCTTCCAGTCACTTTCCCCTCAACCCAGCGCTTGGCCGCCTGCGGGCAGCAACCGCGCTCAATAAATACTGTTACAATTACAATTACAATTACAATATTTCTTTACTACTCTGTTTTCACCTGCTCTGTGTGTTATTATCTTGCAAATGTTTGTTTTTTACAAAGAGCAATAATGCTGCTGATTACATTGCAGGTAAATTATATTTCAAAATCTTCTGTGCATTTCAGGTGCACTGCTCTCCTTCTCAGTAGTGTTGCTACTATGCTTATTTGTTTTCGATTTTGTGTTCATTTCATTGGCCTGTGAAATTATGTATGAGTGTAGTTTAAAGAACTGCGTAATGCTAGACACTAAGGGGCAGATTTATGAGGCCATTGCGCCTCTTTGTGCCGCAATTGAGTCACTTTATTTGACGCAACTGCGGAACAAACAATGCGCCCTATTTACAACGTGACGCATCTAGGAGATGCGTCACGTTGTAAAGCACTGCGCCAAAAGGAGGCGTTCCTGCGCAGGGGGGGGGGGGCTTTCCTGCGCAGGAACGCCTCCTGAAAGTGGCTGAGTGAAATCTATGAGATTTCACTCAGTCACATTCGGGGCAATGCTGCATCAAAACCCTGCGCCTGCTTGAAGCAGGCGTAGGTCTTGGCGCAGCCTTGTGTAGATGGGGCACCCCCGAACCTTGCTGGATCTGCGTCGCTCTTGCGACGCAACTCCAGCAATGCACCACATTTCCGGCACAGATGCGTCACGCATCTGTGCCGTTTTTGCACCATGGTACGCTGCATTATAAATGCGGCGCACCATGGGTGGCGGAGCTGTGGCGCACTGTGGCGCACGTTAACTGGCGCCTCCCTGGGGATGCGCCAGTTAACATAAATCTGCCCTTAAAGTTCAGATTTTTAATTACCGGCGCATCCCTGCAAAGTAGCAGGGATGCGCCAGTAATTGTGCGCCACGCCACCACCATCCATGGTGCGCCGTATTTACAATGCGGCGCACCATGGGCCCAAAATGTCACCAAAGCGTTACGCATCTGTGTCATAAAGGCGGCGCATTGCTGGAGTTGCATCGCAACGATGGCGCAGCTCCATCAATGTTCTGGGGTGCCCTATCTCCCCAATGCTGCGTCAAGCCGTACGTCTGCTTCAAGCAGGCGCAGGGTTTGAGTCACCCATCATTGTCGTTAAAGTGAGTGATTGAAATCTTGTAGATTTCCCTCATCCACTTTTAGGATGCGTTCCTGCGCAGGATCGCCCTCCCTTGCGCCGGAACGCCCCCTGATGGCGCAGGGCTTTACAACGTGATGCATCTCCCATATGCGTCACGTTGTTAATATACGCCGCACCATTGCGCCTCTTTTGTTCTGCAGCTGCGTCACAAAAGTCACGCAACAATGGAGCAAAAGAGCCGCAAGGGGCTTCTAAATCAGCCCCTACAGACTCAAGTCCAGTCCTTCCTTTGTACACATGGCGATAAGAAGAAATAGTGGTGGTGGATTGATAGTTTGAGTATTTTAATGACTGGTTAATGTAGTAGGAAACTTTAGTGTTGTCGCTGATCTGCAATCACGATGGACTTTGTCTGTCACTTCGCGTGCTGCGGACTGCTGCCTGCCAATCCTAGGCAAACCTTTTTAGTACTTTGTTTAGTGAGTTACATAAGAAGTTTCCATTTCGACGGTCCGCAAATCAAGCAATACTAATAACGTAGTAGACCACATGAGATCGGTCAATAATATATCCCGTGGAATAGTTGTCTATTTGCTATTTCGCCAAAATATTTTGTTATTGTTCTTTTGAAATGTTTGATTTGGTTGACAAATATCATCCATGTTTTCTGGTCTTTCTTTCTTTCATGTTGTACATCAGCTCCCAGCAGGGGCAAGAGGACATAGGAGGAGGAGGGTGCTGTTCAGGATGCAGGCCAGGATCGGGCAGGCGAGGGCTCCTTTGCTGGCCCCAGTAAGTTTTAATTTTAATATAGAGTACTTATTTTTTCCTAGCGTTCCTCATTCGATTTTTTTCTAAATCGTCTTTGATCTTCTTGTAGACTGGATCTAAATTCTTATCCTGCCTCGACTATGACTCCCTGTGGTATTACTAGATTATTCTTATTAGTCTGTCTGTGTAGCTAACTAAGATTGCACATTTGGCAATTCCATTGGACTCCCATTCTAGTCAGCAATAGCTCTATGCACTGAGTGCAGTCCTCTGGGATTGTCCATAATGTCTTTTCAAGTCTCCTAAATGTTTATGCTTTGACAATTGCCAACAATAAAAAGGTGAATGACC
The DNA here is from genome assembly GCF_964263255.1 of Lissotriton vulgaris. Lineage (NCBI taxonomy): Eukaryota > Metazoa > Chordata > Amphibia > Caudata > Salamandridae > Lissotriton > Lissotriton vulgaris. Next base: position 734,597,444 of record NC_141693.1, on the reverse strand, counting down.
ACCAAGAAAGAATAAGATACTACTTTACTTTTGGTTTGGATAGTAGGACAATCCATTCTACTACTGTTGCAGGGACAAATCTGAAAAAACAGAACTATGGACACTAAATAATGCATTGCTTAGCTTATCAATTATAATAGGTGCTGTTAGACTTTCCACATACCTCAGTGATAACAGACTTTGTAGTTGAACCCCCAATCTCCTTACTGACTAGATAGTGTGGCTGAGTCATTTATCTCCCAAAGTCACCGATGATTGATCCCCAATGATGTCAGAGGCACGGACTCATGCTTGCAAAAATTCCAAAACCTTTAGCCCATCCACTCTAGTCTGGAGGACCAAAAACCACAGAGTCTATTTAAGTTTAAAAGCTTTATTAAAAGTAAACACATTTATTAAAATCACGTTTGTCATAAAAGTAAACGTTTAACTGAAAATGGAAAAGTGCTTAGTGCTGACGATTAATTGGACACATTTCTTGTGGTCGAGCCGAGCTCTCACCTGGTTTGAACTTGATCCTGCTCGTGTTCTTAGAAGTCAAGCTTCTGTCTGTTAAGAGAAAAAGTGGTGCGTGTTAAAAATAAAAAGCAAGCATTCATCAGTTGTGCCAAAAAGTGCAGCAAGACAACAGCCTTCCCTGGAAAAAGGGACATTTTTACTTTAGAGTAGACAGTCACAAATTATTAAATTGCATTCTTTTTTTTCACATTTCTTTCTTCCTCCTAGACCAAATAATATATAGTAGTGAGTGGTGTATTCTAACATTATTACATGTACTTTGTAGGTGGAACATCTGGAGGCGGGGAGGTGGTGGCATTGGACGAGGGGAACAACTCTGGGGAGGAGGTGGTGGAAGTGCCGGACAATTCTGTGAGGGATAACACGGTGGTGGCGGGCAGAGGTAAGCTATATATTCCTTACTTATTGAGATTGAAGACTGCAGAGTGTGCTTTCTGCACGGGTGTATTATAAATCAACCAGGTAGTAGCCTCCTCTAAATGTACTTCGACTTAGCTGTGAAGTTTTTGGCGAGAAGAATCCCAATCAGATCTGAGATGAACTTGATGGATGGGATGAACTAAAAGCGAAAGAAGGGTGTAAGTAAGTGTGGAAGGATGAGAAATGTAATGATGACTGGCAAAGAAGAATGATATGTGTTTGCTTGGTCCCCGAGGTGGCTGGGAAGGAAAGAATATGGTATGGTGCATGGCTGGGTGAATGATGAAGCAAGGATGGGTGGAAGGAGAACAGCCTGGGTGGGTGAAAAAGAAACTGTATGTGAGCATATACTTTGAATGGATGGATGCCTGGATCATGGTACTATCTGACTCTTAGATAGCATATGTGTATCTAGAGAGAGTAGACGGTCACTGGATGAACTAAGTGTTACTTTGAAGAGCATGTAACACCGCACACGCACGTCCGTTCCAGTGTAGGAAAGGCAAGGAAAAGAAGTTGTAATTTTGTCCAAATACTACCATGAATAGTAGCAGTAGTTTGTATTGCAACTGCAAGCACAGCATATATCTGGTTATTACGGTGGACACTCCCTACCTCTCTTAATAACTTTAGTTTAGTAGTAGTACGTCATTCATGTGTGGGTGTATCACTGTTCACTCAATAATAAGCAAAGAACCTAAAGTCATCCCATATGTCATCAAATACATCCCATGTGGAGTGATAGATAATCAGATTATTTAGCTTCTTCATTTTCCTTTTCTAATACTCATTTGCACTATAGGGTGAAAGCTAAATTAATTAAGCAGTAGCCCTTTTAACAGAGTATTCTCAGTGCCACCCGTAATAGAAAAGTAAGAGCTTCACCACCTGCATGTACTGGACCGGTACAGTAACGCAAGTCTGTCTCACTCATCATGGTGTGCGTCTGTTTTTCTCGGGTGCAAGTTCACTGCGCTGGCATTATGCCGGCTTGCATAAGATAACGTACCAATTTTCCTAAACAAGAGAGAAGAAGAAGAATAAGACTGGTGTACTGTCATAGTCGACTGTAATGGAAGTCCATAGTGCTAGTAGAATTTGTTCCTTAAACTCCCACTAAAGTTAGAGCAAGGATGAAGAAGTCGGAGGTTACATAGATACTGTCCTCAATAGTTATGTACTGTGCTTTCAATTTGCTACTTGTACTGTGACACAACTTTCTGCTCAATCATTTTGTGTTAATCTTAAGGAGCATTGGTTACAGACTATGTCTTTCTTTCTTCATATAGTTGCTCCTTCCAAATCCAAGAGACCATCAAGAGCTGGCTCGAATGGCCCGGCAACGGAGGCTGGATGCCACTGTCGCTGAATATCGCCGGCTGGGGGCCCTGGAGGAGGAGGAGACGCAGTCTACCTGTACTACAACAACATCCACTGGGACAGCTGCATCCTCCTCCGTGGCCCCACGGGCTGCCAGCCAGCGCAGTGCTCCAGCGGTACGGAGCCGGGCTACCAAAGCCAAATGCCACCGCCGAGCAGCAAAGACAGCAGCTACCCCCCACTGGATTTGCAAGGCACGCCGGCGCCGCTTATGCCTCAGAGTGTCCTACCTGGAGCAGGAGGTCCTAAGCTATAAGAACTTGGTGGAGGGCCTCCGCTTTGACCATGCCACCCTCCGCAAGGAGCATGATGCCCTGGCCGCTAAAGTCAACAGCACCCTGCCGTAGTGTCCCTTGCCCCTTTTTTAGAGACTTTTGGGGGGTGGGAATTGGGAGTTGGGTTTTTTGGGACTTTTGAAGGACAATCGTTGGGGTTTGGGAGGGTCTTGCGGGAGATTATTTTGTTAGGGCTATAAAAATATACTTTTTGAAACTTTATCTGACCATAACTGTTTTTTACTGCTTTTGAGTCTGGTGGGTGGGGGTTTAACAGTAAGTTTGTTTTCCTGAATAGTCCTAGGACTTTAGTAGTACTACCGTCAATCTCTCTTCTCTCCTAATACTCCATTATACTACCTCCAACCAAACGCTTATCTTACCTGTAATTTGTGTTTGAAAGTAGGGCTAGGCCCAGGGCTGGCTCCACGGGAAATGGCGATTAAGGTTGGCAATCCAGGGCGGATGAAATTTCCTCCTCATTGCGGTGGTACTAGTGGTGTGACACAGTGGCAGTTGCATGCCTATGGAAAAAAAGAAAATGAAACCTGGTTTGTCCTTACTGTAGCATTACAACGGTACGATAGAGAATATAGCAGGTGGCAGTACACTAGAACAGTGCCACAATGTAGCCTAACAAATGGTAAAGTATTGATAGCGACTCCTTCGCTGCAACGACCCACAAACAAAACTTATGTTTTGCCGCCATTGACGGCGAGGAGTAGAGGACACGCCTACCTCTAGGCCACGCCCACTCGCCAGATTATAAAACGCTGCCTTCAGCGCTACCTGCCAGAACCCTGCAATCTCCTGAGGCGAAAGCCGGGAGACGACGGACAATTTTTTAAAAAAAAATTTGCATTTTTTCTTGTGTCACCTGATAAAATTATATGTTCTTTTAAACGCGCACTCACCCGTCTGCCACCTCCATAGCGGGCTAGAGATACGCTGAAACAGCGACTCCTTCGCTGCAACGACCCACAAACAAAACTTATGTTTTGCCGCCATTGACGGCGAGGAGTAGAGGACACGCCTACCTCTAGGCCACGCCCACTCGCCAGATTATAAAACGCTGCCTTCAGCGCTACCTGCCAGAACCCTGCAATCTCCTGAGGCGGAAGCCGGGAGACGACGGACAATTTTTTAAAAAAAATTTGCATTTTTTCTTGTGTCACCTGATAAAATTATATGTTCTTTTAAACGCGCACTCACCAGTCTGCCACCTCCATAGCGGGCTAGAGATACGCTGAAACAGCGACTCCTTCGCTGCAACGACCCACAAACAAAACTTATGTTTTGCCGCCATTGACGGCGAGGAGTAGAGGACACGCCTACCTCTAGGCCACGCCCACTCGCCCCCTGCTCCCTTATTTAAGGATGTGCAATCACCGGACGCGCAGCGGACAGGCGCAGCGGGCGCGCCGTCAGCGCGCCCAAGGCGCGCCCAAGGCAAGCCCGTCTTCGCCCGTCCTCGCCAAGGCCTCGCCTCTCGCCAGACCCCCTGCCCAAAAATTCGTTTATGACAGTAATATCCTACAGTCGCTCAATACTGGCCCTAGATGCGACAATATGGAAGGCTGCATTGGTCGCACCGCCCTTTACTGCAAGAACTGTAAGCTGGCCATACCGGAACCACGCCTCATAGGCCATAAAGAGATTAAAAGGAACGAAACGTCACTTACCATCATGCAATTGAACGTCAGATCCCTGGTTAAACACCATGCAGAGGTAAGAACGCTCCTAATGGATGAGAACCCTGATATATTGTTTCTAAGTGAAACATGGCTTAAAGACGACCTCACTAGCATCCCCAATCTAGCAATACCGGACGGGTTCTCTATGACGTGCATCAATAGAGACTCAAGAGGAGGTGGCATTGCAGCCATATATAGATCCCCCTTTATCTGCTCCTTCCAACAGGAAAGTATTGCGGATTGCGAATGCGCTCGCTTTAAAATTTCCACGAGCCCCAACTGTACTTTAACGGGCCTCTTTATCTACAGACCTCCAGGGCCCTCTACCAATTTCACGGAAGAGCTCATTGAAGTAACGCATGCCTTGATCACTGGCTCGGCTAACTTCACGATTCTAGGAGATCTCAATCTCCACTTAGACATGGTGTCGGATGCTAAAATCTGTAACTTTGTAGCGGACCTAGCTGCCTTGCAACTAACCCAGCTCGTCAAATCCCCCACACACGTAGCGGGACACTTACTTGATCCGGTATTCACTAACATTCCCGAGGCTAGAACTGACGATCCTAAACCCATGGCCTGGACTGATCACTCGCTAGTAACCCTCTCTATTCCGAATAACTCCCCTCCTGTAAAAAAATCACCCACCTCCTGTTTAAAGCGACCTTGGCACAAACTCCAACAATGTGACCTTGGGGCCATCCTAGGGCGACCTACTCTGGAGAACACAGACGACATAGAAAAAGCGTATGCGTCTTTCCAGGACTGGATCACCAAGGGACTGGATGCGATCATACCAGCCAAGTGGACCAAAGGGCGAAATACTCCTTCCAACCCCTGGTTTGACGAGAACCTCAAAACAATGCGGAAAGCCTGCAAAAAAACGGAACGACAATGGAGGAAGGAATATAAGCAGGAGGACAAAATCGTATACTTGGCTACTCTGAAATCATACCACAAGGCAATTCGGACAGCCCGTGCTGCCTTTTACGCATCTGAAATAAAAGCCAGCTCTAACCCCACGAAAACTATTTTCCAAATTGTGCAAAAATTACAAAACGGGGGCAAGCCGGCCGCTCACATTACCTCCACGCAACAATGTGAAGACTTAGCCACCTTCTTCACGGAGAAAGTGAAGAAAATATACAACACCTTTACCCAGGACAGTCCAGTGGACATCAGCCCTCCCAACGCCACCTTCGGAGACGTTAGGCTCACATGCCTACCCGCTATCTCCGGTGAAGAACTCACCAAACTCTGTAGGAAGGTGAAGTCGGGTGCACCCACAGACCCGATGAGACCCATTCACTTTCTAGGAGACTTGGAATTTTTCCTCCCATCCTTAACGGTGATTCTTAATCTCTCATTTGCTACGGCCATGGTACCCACCTGTTGGAAACAGGCCTGGGTTACTCCAATTATAAAGAAACCCTCCCTAGACCCCTCTAAACCAGAGAATTACCGGCCTGTCTCACTGTTACCATGGGTCGCTAAATTAGCGGAAGCGCATGCAAATAAAATACTCAGTGAGTACATGGCGAAAAATAACATTCTGGACCCCTCACAGCACGGGTTCAGGCCGGGCCATAGTACGGAATCCGCGCTCCTCACCTCCACGGAAAGCTTGCGAGAAATTATGGACGCAGGCAAAAGTGCCGCGCTGATACTGCTCGATCTCAGCGCGGCCTTTGATACGGTCTCCCATGCCATCCTACTAAAACGCCTGGAAAATATAGGAATTGTAGATTCGGCGCTTCAATGGTTTCGTTCATTTTTAACCAATAGATCATTTAGGGTATCTGCCCCTCCGTTTATCTCTCAACCACAAGATATGGGACAAGGAGTCCCACAGGGCTCGGCTCTCAGTCCCTCCCTGTTCAACCTATATATGCAACCCTTGGCGGAGGTTGCTAAGACTTGGGGCCTCACAATGGTGTCGTACGCTGACGACACTCAGTTGGTCATCAGCCTGAGTGAGGCCCCCTCTCCTGATGCCACCAACTTCAGGGATGGACTGACTGCTGTCGCCAAATGGATGACAGCAAACTGCCTCCAACTTAACGGGGGCAAAACCGAGGTGCTGATAATGGGGAAAAATAGCAACAACTGGAACGATCTCTGGTGGCCCCAATCGTTGGGCCCAGCACCCCCTCCAAAAAATTTAGTAAAAAACCTAGGAGTATGGCTGGACTCGACCCTTAGCTTCCAGTCGCACACCAAAAAAGTTGCTGCAACTTGTATTGGCCTACTGAGAAGTCTATACCCCATCTTAGGCTACTTCGACTCCAAGACACGACAACTCATAGTACAGTCTACTATCTTGTCCAGACTGGACTACGCGAGTGTCTTGTTGCTAGGAGCAAACAAAGCTGAGATAAAAAGATTCCAACGAATCCAGAATTCGGCGGCAAGAGCTATAGTAGGTCTCCCAAGAAGGTGCTCAGTAAGAGCGACAATTTACGGACTTCATTGGCTGCCCATGGAAGCCCGCATCCAGTTCAAGGCCCTCATATTTGCCTTTAAAATCTTGAAGAACGAAGGTCCTGAGCTCCTCCGTTCATTGTTGATCCCCTACACACCCAAACGGAATCTTCGATCTATGGGGCAACACCTAGCTTTGATACCCCATACGAGGTTCTGTCGCATCGGAGGGCGCTCTTTCAAACTATTGGGGGCCAAGTTGTGGAACTCCCTCCCTCTCCACATCCGGTGCATGGATAATCTTCTAGCTTTCCGCAGATCGATCAAAACCCATCTCTTTCCCTCCCCGTAGGTCCCTCTTTCGTTGCCAACTGATTGTGTTACGGTTCTAGCGCCGGGACGCCCCGTCGCTGGGGCAGCTGTTTGCGCTCTACAAAACAGGTAACATAACATAACTTGTACTTGTGTTGGATTTTTGACATTGGCTACTACTACAAGAAATAGTACTGAAGCTGAGTAAGTCTAGAATATATCCTCGGTTTCCTTCACCAGCCTGTTGCTATGACCTTATCCTCCCCAGCAAGTGTGTGGAATTATTGATGTCATTTAGTCACACATCAAGCAAAACCACACAGCCCGGGGGAAGAGGGTTAGGGTTTGTAAAATGGATGGAAATGGGGGTTTCTTTTTGGGTAGGTTTTGTTGAGAGAGAAAAAAAAAGCACAGCATGGACAAACAATAATTGAACATAAAGAAATTTTTGGGTACAAAGCTAACCATAAATCTTTTACGTGACATAAAGGAAGTGCATGCACTACTGAATGCATTGTTACTGAAAAGTAAGTAGTACTTTCGACAACCGTGAATGACAGAATGCGACAGTACAGGACTACATTAAATTAGGTTTAAAAAATAGCCGAAGTAAAACCTATAGAATGGCTGTAGGGATCAATTTAGAAGCAGAGAGAGATCCAAGAAATGCAGTCACACACACTCATAGAAGAAAATAATGGATACTGTATCTGTATTGTTGTAGTTGTCCTGTTGAATTTGGTAAGTAAGTTGCATGCAGCAAACAATTCCTCTTATTAGCGGCACTCCTCCATTCCAGCTGACGCTTCGTCCATCTGGTCACCAACATTGAAGACACCCTGTCCACTGCCTGCCGGATGCTGAATTGCGGCTCGCTAATGTGAAGCCTGACTCCATCCTTTTTTCCCCATTGCACAGACTGAAACCCGGCCTGTAATTATTGAACGAGAAACAGGAAGTGATATAATATTACAACACCACTGATAAATAAATATAAGGTATGTACGCTGTGTAGTGCAAAAAGTCACACTTTGATTTTCCTAATAGACAGTACAATATTTTTGAAAGTGCGTACTCGGTCTGAGTCACCTTTTGAAGGATAAATAAGTATGGGCAAATTAATTTAGCGGATCTTTCCCCTCAAGCTAGGTGTACTGTAAACTGTGTTTTAGAACAAAATTAGACCTTCCCAGCAGTGCTCCCACCCAGACCCTTACTAAAGCCAGTCGCAAAAATGTAGAAGACCCCCAATCAGATTTCAAAAAACGAGGCCTAGCAGAAAACTGGTGACAAAACGTACTTTGAAAGTAAAAGTAGGACCAAATACCCCCTTACCTACCGTGGATTGTATTCAAACCACTTGCAAGCAAGCAAAACTATCCATAGCCAGCATCGCTCCAAGACTCAAAAACCCCCCCACCCAAACACATGCAATATGTTAAATGTTAAATGTCGTATACTTGTAAAGCGCACAGCTGACCCAGCAAAGGGGCGTCCCGGCGCTGTATACCGCTGGGGAACCCATCCTGGCTTTCCCTGTGAGATGGTCCCTCCTGGGCATCTCCAAGGTGAAGACAAGCATCCCCGGCGCTGATGGGGCCGTTAGTAGAGATTAAGCAAGCTATTGCCCATGGTTGGAGTAGGCACCGAGGCGAGAATTATCAAGTCCGTTGACCATGGCCCAAGACCCTGCCGCGTCGGGAATCGAACCCTGGTCCCGGGCTGACCTCTGCTTCCGGGTCTGCCGCCTCTAACCAGTGAGCCACACCACTCTACACTCTCAATAGAAATACTGCTAACCCTAACGAGCCCTAAGTTAAGAATAGTGGCAAAGGCTTTCTTTAACTATGCCAAATCCCCCCTTTCCCACCATGGATTTTCTTCAAATGACTTGCAACCAAAATTACACATTCTCACGAGTGCTCTAAGACCCCAGAACTCAGTTGCAAAAATCTAGAACACCCCGAAACACATGCAAACCTGCTGCTAGGGCTAACCCTAACGAACCCTAAGTTACAAAAAGTGCCAAAAGGCTTTTCCTTATGGATTTTGTCCCAACCACTTCTATCCGGTATTAGACCTTCCCAGGAATGCCCCAAGACCCGCCAACCCACCCGCCAAAAAGCACAACACCCCCAAACAGCCAAAAAGGAAAATCTCATACTTACAATATTTCTCGGCCTTCGGTCCAAACGCGCTGTGCAGCTAGGCCGTAACTCCCGTTTTCCACCACGGATTTCCTAAATAGTAAATGCAATCAAGATTAGACTGTCCCAGCAGTGCTGCCAGACCCCAAAACTCACCCACAAACACCCGGAACCCCCCCAAAGAGCACCTCAAAGGCAAGCAAGTCAGCAAAAACACAAACAAAATTTCCGCCTCCGATTTGGTCCAAACCACTTTTATCCGGTATTGGAGCTTCCCAGCAATGGCCCCAGAGCCGTCAACCCAGGAGAAAACTAGTAGAAGACCCCCAAACAGCCAAAAAGCAAAAGTACAAAAATGGGGACTTAGTCATTTTCTTGCCAATTTCCCAAATCACTCCGTGCGCACTCTGCAGCTAGGCCCTAACTCCCCTCTGCCACCATGGATTTGCTTCAAACCTCTTGCAAACTAAAGTATCCATAGCCAGCAGTGCTCCCAGACCCCGAAACCCACCCACAAACACCAGGAAGCCCCCCAAACAGGCCCCCGAAAACGCTACATTGAGCAAAATGTCAGAAATAGCAAAATAAAATTCAGCGTGGATTTTGTCCCAACCACTTCTATCCGGTATTAGACCTTCCCAGGAATGCCCCAAGACCCGCCAACCCATCCGCCAAAAAGCACAACACCCCCAAACAGCCAAAAAGGAAAATCTCATACTTACAATATTTCTCGGCCTTCGGTCCAAACGCGATGTGCAGCTAGGCCGTAACTCCCGTTTTCCACCACGGATTTCCTGAAAAGCAAATGCAATCAAGATTAGACTGTCCCAGCAGTGCTCCCAGACCCCAAAACTCACCCACAAACACCCGGAATCCCCCCAAAGAGCACCTCAAAGGCAAGCAAGTCAGCAAAAACACAAACAAAATTCCGCCTCCGATTTGGTCCAAACCACTTTTATCCGGTATTGGAGCTTCCCAGCAATGGCCCCAGAGCCGTCAACCCAGGAGAAAACTAGTAGAAGACCCCCAAACAGCCAAAAAGCAAAAGTACAAAAATGGGGACTTAGTCATTTTCTTGCCAATTTCCCAAATCATTCTGCGCGCGCTCTGCAGCTAGGCCCTAACTCCCCTCTGCCACCATGGATTTGCTTCAAACCTCTTGCAAACTAAAGTATCCATAGCCAGCAGTGCTCCCAGACCCCAAAACCCACCCACAAACACCAGGAAGCCCCCCAAACAGGCCCCCGAAAACGCTACATTGAGCAAAATGTCAGAAATAGCAAAATAAAATTCAGCGTGGATTTTGGCCCAACCACTTCTATCCGGTATTAGACCTTCCCAGGAATGCCCCAAGACCCGCCAACCCACCCGCCAAAAAGCACAACACCCCCAAACAGCCAAAAAGGAAAATCTCATACTTACAATATTTCTCGGCCTTCGGTCCAAACGCGCTGTGCAGCTAGGCCGTAACTCCCATTTTCCACCACGGATTTCCTGAAAAGCAAATGCAATCAAGATTAGACTGTCCCAGCAGTGCTCCCAGACCCCAAAACTCACCCACAAACACCCGGAACCCCCTCAAAGAGCACCTCAAAGGCAAGCAAGTCAGCAAAAACACCCAAAAATTTCCGCCTCCGATTTGGTCCAAACCACTTTTATCCGGTATTAGAGCTTCCCAGCAATGGCCCCAGAGCCGTCAACTCACCCGCAAAGAAGTAGAACACCCCCACAAGTGCTGAGTCTTTCTTCATTGGGCGTAATCCAGCCCTCTGCTTTGATGGAAATAGGAGTCTGGAGGAGGAGGATAGAGGAGCATGTTCTTCTGAACTTGTGAGCCTGAGGAATGCAGACTGCGGCACTTTCAAATCAATAAGCAAATAAGTGAAGACAGTTCTGCTGATGGGCTTGTTTTTGTGATTAGGTGATTAAAGTTTGAATTATATTAACTGTGCACAACAAAGAAAGACAGACACACAGGAATAAAAGTGAATAAGGACGAAAAAGAAAGTTATTGATTCATTGTCTCATTTTCAGGGCTCGGTGTCAGGGTCCAGGAATAAGAATAAGGCTTCGTCATCATACTCCGCGAATTCAGGCAGGGTGAGCTCAGTGTCACCTGACAGAGAAGAAATTCCCTCATCTACGTTGCTGTCCACCTCGTCTTCATCCGGCATGCTTTCTCGTACTTTGTAATCTGGTGGTATGAGGTGCTGATTCATCTTGATCATTGTTAACCTCTCCTCATTTTTGGGCGAGAGGCGGCTCCGTTTGGGAGTTACAATGCCACCAGCAGCACTGAAAACACGTTCAGAAGACACGCTTGCGAGTGGGCAAGACAAGTAGTTTAAAGCCAGGTTGGAGAGCTGTGGCCACAATTCTTTTTTCCCATGCCAATACGCCAATGGGTCAGCATTAACATAGACCTCTGTTGAGTCATTCAGATAGTCCTGCACCATCGACTCAAGGTCCTCCTCCAAGGTTCCTCCACTTTGCTTAGCTGTTGCTGTGACCTTTTGAGAACCAAACCCAAGCAGAGCTAGCCAATCCTCTTCAGCCTCCAATGTTACTGTTGTGTCTGGTGCAGATGATCCGGTTGCCGGTGTCTTTAACGGCTGAGAGGTCACTTGTGCCACAGCCACAGGTGCAGAAGTGGATTGTTTTGACTGGGGATGGCCTGCTGATGCTGATGTACTGCCTTTTCCTTCAATGAGCTGCCGTTCTCTTTCAAACCTCTTGGCTGACAAGACTAGCCAACGTTTGTACTTTGTAACATCTTCATCATCAAAAGGAAAGAATGCTCTTCCTGCCAGCGCCTTTTTGTAGCGTGGATCCAGAATAGTAGCACAAATGTAATGCTGTTCTGAGTGGATCATTTTAAGACGTTCATCACCTTGTAGGCGCTCTAATAATTTCTCCGCCAAAACAAAAGGGTCTTGGTTTTTTAAAAATTTTTTTAACACAGAAGACACCGCCTTCAGTTGGTGCTCCAGCATGTACAACAATGGGATAGCTTTTCCCAAATTACAGTCCTCCTTGCTGACTGCACGCGTGAAGAACTCAAAAGGAAGAAGCATGTCTGTCAGGCTTTTAACTATTTCCCATTGCGCCGCATCCATCCTCAGGTCCTTGTGAGCTGTACCCTGTTTTAAGAAATAGTGATCGAGTACCGTATACTGCTCATACAGACGCTCAAGCATGTAGAAGGTTGAGTTCCAACGTGTTGCCACCTCCTGGATGAGTGCTTTCACTGGCATTCGACGTTCATGTAGCAGGCTCCTCAGATGCTTCCGGGCCTTAAAAGAATGGCTGAAATGGTTGCACATTTTTCGGCAGGTGTCCACTACCTCGTACGCTGGACTGTCTTTATCACTCAAGAATTTTTTAACAACCAGGTTTATACAGTGCGCCAAACACGGCACTCTGAAATAGTGACCCAGCTCCATGGCCTTAACTACATTGGCGCCATTATCCGTGGAAACATAACCAATCTGGCATTTTTTGGGGGACAGCCAGGCAAGGACCTTTGTGTTAAACTCATCCAAAATGTTTTGTGCTGTGTGACGTTTCTCCAAACCAAACATGGCTAGTGTTGCATGTTTCCGAGCAGCTTTAAAAACTTGGTCCGGGTCAACACCTGCGTTTAGCTTTGCTTTAACCCCTGAATAAGAGACCCAGTGTGCAGTGATGCACATGTAATCAGCGCCTGCGCCACTGGTCCACATGTCTGTTGTCAGATGTATAGTGTGAACAGCACTCTTCTGCAAAGCTGTCCCAATCAACTCCAGCACATCTTCATGTAGTGCTGGAACCGCAACTCTGGCAAAATAGAACCGGCTAGGAACCTTCCATTTAGGGCAGAGCGCTGCCACTAATTCTAGAAAACCAACCCCTTCTACAAAAGAAAAAGGGAGAAGGTCCAGAGCTAGCATTTTAGCCAGCTTAGTGTTATACAGACGCGTCAGTGGGTGGTTGCGTTCATATTGCGTTTCTGTAAACAACATCTTTTTAATGTTGCCCTGGACCAAGCATTTACGGGATGATGATGATGATATCTTCGACCCAGTTACGCTCGCTGATGAACTTTTGCGCATTGGTGTCTCACTCTCTCCCACACTCTTAGTGTGGCTCACATGAGGTGTGCTGCTGACAGGGGTACTGGGTGTAAGTGAAGTGTTTGACACGTCTTCTTCCTCCTCGTCATCATCAGAAGAAACATCAAAGTTTTCATTACGTGCAATTCGGGCTTCCTTGATCGCCTGTAGGTGTGCAAACCATTGGACAGCGCGCTGTCTCTTAAGATGACCTCTCTGGCCTCCGGTACCATAGTTGGTACCAACCTTACCATGACTAACTGCAACCTTACAAATGCTACAAATGGCTATGTTTTCCCTTTTTGGGCAAACCATAAAGAAGTCCCAAGCTGGGGACTTGAATTGTCTGTGGGGGCCGGACGAGGCGGCGATACTGGTGGTGGGGGTCATGCCAGATGAAGTGGAGGATGTGGATTGCCGAACTTTAGTACGTTGTGCACTTTCACCACCACTAATTGAGGTCGAGGTGGATGGAGGTCCCTTCTGGCGAGGAAGAAATATGGAAGCGGTACGTGTTGGTGTACTAGTTAACTCCAATGATTTTTGTGTTTCCATTGCCTCCTCGTCGACATCATCATCACGCTCAGCAGCTTCTCGGGCTAGGGTCAAAATGTCTGTTTGCTGCATGCCCGCTGGGGCTGCAGTGACCTTTATGATGACTGGCTCGCCGTCGTGAGAGCCTTCATCAGCAGCAGTATCCGCCACTTCTTGTTGAGCCTCATCACACTCCATAACTATGAGTTTTTCGACGACCTTCCTTTTACGCTTAAGTACCTTTGTCAGATCATGGTGTGCCTCACTCTCAGACGGCAGTGGTGGTGGTTCCCAATTGGGATCCGTATCATCAGAAGGAGGTGGGCTTGAAGAAGATGTAGACACCAACCTTGATCTTTTCCTTGCTAGGGATGTGGAAGACAATGAATGATCATCAGGAGGAGTGGCTTCCTCAAATGATACCTCGGCTTGATTGTCGATTTCCTGATGTGCCCCTACTTCGGGAGGAACAACTATTGTGGGCACTTGTGACCCTCCATGCACCTCTGCTTGCGCATCTCCTTGAGCTGCCTCTCCTTCCACATGTACTTGGGCTTGTACTTGCACATGTGGTTGTTGTTGCGGCTGTGGTTGTTCAACACTCGTCAGATGAGTTACAACAACCTGTGTTGATTCAGGGACATTGCTGCTACTTTCTTGCAATGAGCCAACATCACTGGTCGATGGTGATTGAACAACTAGACTAAGTGCCTCTGCAGCACACAAGGGCTTGGACTTAAGTTGGCGTGGTGGTTGTGGTGGCACTGAGCCCAATGGAGCAGGGGTGCTGGTCCCAGCTTGGTCCCCAGCAGATCCCAGTGCTGCAGGCGTACTTTTTTTTTTACTCCCAAAAAACGTGGCGGGCGGCACACCAGTCTCCTTGGTTACTTGCTTCTTCTGCTCCTTACTGGCAACTTTCTTGCTAGAGGAGCTATGGGGAACTTTTTTTGGGGCCATCTTCTTCAGAGCAGGTCATAACAGCAGGGCGCAGTTGCACGAGTTGCAGAGTTGTCTGTGGCCAGACGTGACGTCGCGTGACGTTATGCTGCACACACACACCACTGCAGGACTTCTTCCTGGCACTGGTGGTTCTCTTGAGTCTTGTGCACCTAAAAGCAATGGAAGACAGAGGAACATCAGTTCAGTTATACACCCCCAAAAAATCGAAAAAAACACAGAAAAATCAGCACAATCCCATGCCCTCCATGATGTTTAAATTCAAGACACCCCACAGAAAGACTAGGCACATGCACCACTCACTAGCCCTGGTGAAAAGGCCACAACAACAGCCCAAAAAAACGAAAATCACAGAAAAATCAGCACAATCCCAAGCCCTCCATGATGTTTAAATTCAAGACACCCCACAGAAAGACTAGGCCTATGCACCACTCAGTACCCCTGGGCACTGTTCCCAACAAGCCGCGCACCAGGGCGCGCACGCACGGAAGTCAAACCAAGCGCGCAGTGTGCCATATTTAGCGCGCAAACAACATCTGATCCTGTGCGACCCTATTCATGTTAATTGTAGCGCACACGTGCGCTGCAATTAACATGAACACTAATTCAAAGGCCTACGATCAGCCCCGCAGGCGTTGAAGTGACAGACAATAGACAGGAATGGAGCAGTCCTGCGGGAGCCCAGACCACTGGCAGCAGAGACCGGACCGTGCTTAATTGAAGGTAATGGCACTCAGGCACCATCCTGACCCCCACTCTGCATCATTCAAGTTAGAGAGAAGGAAGAAGGATGCCGAAATATCCGACCTGCCCCGCCTTCTCAGCTTGTCTTTATGGGCTGGCAGATCATCTGCTGTAGAAGGGCACACGTTTAAAAGGTTCGAATGGTGAGGAACGCCGAACGCCCCATGGCCGAGGCAGAGGATTTTTAATTGGGAATTTTCATTCATTTACAGCCTCGTGTGCATTCCATTTTATATTAGTGTGTCTTTAAAATTATAAAAACATTATCCGTGTCATGCTGCTTACAGTGCTATTCGGTTTATAAATATCAAGCAGCAACAATACATTCAGGTGCGTGGCCACTGTGCAGCGGGTGCAGTGACACCGGAGGGGACCCAAGAGTGCGAGCAGCCCACTTTTCGGAGATTACGACTGCCTTATACTTTTAACAAGCGGGCATGTTCCAAGCTTGCATTATAGTAAGTGACACCCTTGAAATGCTTAAATTGTTACAAACGTTTCCCTTTTCAGGTGAACAAAAACGCCATCTTATTCACAGCATCTTACATTTCACACTGTCAAACGTCTCGACCATAAAATGATCTTGTCTCTGGTGTGGTAATTGAGAACTTCCTAACTGCAGGACTGGCTCACATCTCCCTCGCCCGGCCTTCTCTGCAGACAGGAGTCAGTCCCTTCCCTTTGTAATGCAGCTGCGAGGACTGCTCTTTTCCAGGTGTGACCCTCCTAAAAACGGGACACTGAATGGGGCTGATAATTACCCTGAATGAGCAGCTGACCCTTGGCAGCTATGTGAATGGGTTGTACTAACACTTAAAAGCTGCGTCCTTTGAGCACAGGCTCACACCATGAGGCATTTAAAGAGACACTTTCTCACCATGCAAGGAAAAAATTAAACTAGCGCCTGAGGCCAAACAAACTCTACCCCATCTCTTCGCCATAAAAGTGACATTTGTATACTGGTCTTGGTACTTGAATAGTTAAGTAACAGCAATGATTAAACTTGATAACTTTTTTTCTTAAAAAGAGATAAACGTAATATTTACGGGGACACTTCAAAAGAAATTAATGTAAGAATTGGCGTTTTTTTGTACAGTCAGGGACATCTTAAGGATTTCGGGAGGGGAGAGGGTGCGGAGGCCGGGCTAAGCATATTTTCTGGGCCCCTGTTCAGAATAGCTTTGAATTTCTGATCCAATTTCAGCTCTTACATTTCCTCTTTGGCCTGGTCACTGACAGTGCACAGGCACACTAGTCCAAATTCTAAATGTGTTCATCTAATAAAACAGTAGCAGCTAACTAATATTAAGTGCAAATAACATTTGTTACCGCTCCCATTTCTCATATGTGAGGTCCTGTTTTGATTGAAAGTATTTTTTTAATGGATGTTGCATGGTGCTGATTTGCTGAAAAACAGAAGCATTACTCTGCAAAATGTCTGTAATAGACTACACCACCCACACTAAAGTCAATTAAAGGGGAACAATATTTAAACCAATCTGTTTAAGAGTTATTTAAGGGCATTAGGGCACGAATCTCTACTTAACAGAGCAGGCTCAATCTGGGGGACCCCTGAAAGGTTGGGACCCTGGGCCAGGGCCCACTTTGCCCATGCCTTAAAACGTCTGCTCAGTTTAGTCAAGAGCAAATAGCCCAAGCATTGGCATAGCCAATAGGTCTGTCTCACCTTTGGGACCTTATAAGTGTTTAGCCATGCAACAGCTGATGCTATTGCACCAAGGATATTGTGCTGGATACTGAAACACTTATAAGGCCCCAAAGGCAAGACCTATTGACTATGCCAAGGCTTGTTTTCTTTTCTTAACAGTGCACAGCTGCGAGGCACTGAGATTTCGAATGGGCAGACTGCAAGTGGGTCAACTTGAAACACTCAAAATACGCCCAAGTGGAATATTATTAGAAATTACTCTTTCACGTGATATGATGGGCCCCTTTTGGAATGAAGTCTTAAGCAGTTTTGCAAAGGAGAGCTAGTTTAAAATCAATGGACTCAAAAGGCACTCTGGTCAATTTGCATGGCAATTTAATGACTAATGGCCACACACAGAGTTTAAAATTTATTAGGCCACTTTTGGCACCACGAATTGGTGGTGCTGTAAACACATTGTAACGGAGAACACCATCCCCTCCTCAGTATTGGCGCCTCATAACGCAAGTGTCACTGGGGCCCAGAGTCCCCCTCAAATGATAGAAATGGTACAACTGGCCTGTGCCACAGGTTGACAACAGTGCTGTGGGCATGATGTTAGGGATAACTTCAATCTGAACCTCACCGTTGGCACCTCCCGGCACATATGTTACTGTACCCCCTCAAGTGATGCAAGTGGAAAAATCCACAGCCATACAGCAACACCCTGGTTCAATTCACTTCAATAAAATAGGGGACCAACTGCAAAGGTCCAAGTGTCTGGAGTACACCTTACAATTTCTCTTGTCCAAACCAATAGGCTGAAGAACAAGGATTAGTCTGATAAAAGGCCATGAGGAAAAGGGTCTGGGTCGAGGGTTACCGCACAGCAACAGATCATTGGCCCACGCTCACCCAGAAGCACCCAGCAATCTGTCCTCTTGATTCAGAGGATGCATGAACCTCTTGTCAGACGGGCCATCAGACATATGCTATCATAGAACTAAACCCAAAGGATACTAAACACTCTTACCAAGAACAACAGTAGATGTCTGATGATAGAGCCAAGTGGGGTGGTCTTGCCCTGGCTCTCTCTGGTGCTGACGGGTGCAGGACAGGCCAGCCCTTAGCACTAGTGTGGCCCATGCATTTCCCGTGCTGCAGGAGGAGGAAGAGAGCTAGAAATCGTGCAGCATGGGGGAATCAGATGTGGCCCCTCTGCCTTTCATCTGTGCAGCAAGGCAATATGGGACACTGAGTGCCTGAGTACAGCAGCAGGCTCCCTCATCATCCCAGTTGATTAAATATGTTTCAATGAA
Source organism: Lissotriton vulgaris (assembly GCF_964263255.1). Classification (NCBI taxonomy): domain Eukaryota; kingdom Metazoa; phylum Chordata; class Amphibia; order Caudata; family Salamandridae; genus Lissotriton; species Lissotriton vulgaris. Next base: position 734,578,983 of record NC_141693.1, on the reverse strand, counting down.
TATGTTGTTGTTGCAAAACATTAAATATAGATTTCATAAAACTTGATAGGAACAGGGTTGATCATTACTATTGTCAATGGAAAAATGGATACAATTCTACAAACTGTGGGATTTTGCCAAGGTTTTGTGAATTACTGCATTTTACACCTGTCCACCTTAGGTTGGTCTTCCCCACAATGTTTTGCATACTTACCCTCAATTTGTACTGTATTTCTGCTTTTGTTGGCCTTAGGACTCTGCACTTTGCCACTGCTAACCAGTGCTAAAGTGCTTGTGCTCACTCAGCTAATCATGGTTTAATAGGCATGCGGTTAATTGGGAATATTTAGTTTTATTATAGCCAATAGCTATTCCCCAAGACAGACTAATAATAGTTGCACTTAGTCGAATGTTTTTGGTCAAGCTAGGATCCAGCCGTCTACAGAGAAACTGGCAAGGAGAGGGTAAAAGGACAGACACACTGGCTTCTACGAGAGAAAATCAAGCAGTCCGTGGTGGTTCAAAGAGAGAGAGCGAGAGGAAAGATGTCAATCGCAATGCTTAAGTAACCAAACACTAACTCTGGAGCATGGGTTAGAAGAATGTTCTGTGACACCAGCCGCAGTTCCCCATCAGAGATGTTTTAACTTACTAACAAGCACGCAGCATGTTGTTTCTTTATAAAAGACACCTTTCTGTAGGTTTTTTTCCAAGAAGGTTGTGCATTGCATTGTTTAGGCCAGCTGCCATAGCACAAAAAGGATGTTAATTGTACCAAAGGCAATCTCTGAGCCTGTGAATTTATAAGCTCTTTGACACTGGAGGCGGAGGGTTTCTGAACTCGGGATTCTGGGAACTGTGGTCCACAGGGCACTAGAAGCCGAATGTTCACATTCTGGACATTCTGTCAACAGTAATTCACTGAGCTCTGCTACTAAAAGTATATAGAACTATTGCTGTTGTAAGAAAATGTAGGCAAATATGGTCCGAATTTTAAATTTTCATGATTTAAATGTAAGGAAAGTGCAAATGTGCAACCAGGTCATGTTATGGCTTATGTATCTAATTTGAAAACCTGCTTTAAGACCATTCATGTGGCGCTGCATGTGTGGAAATGCATTCTCTTTTCACTTATTTAAGCAAAAGTTTGGAATGATATTTGGCGCTGCACCCCCACGCGCGGTCTCATTCCTGGCGCACATAGTCTTGGTTGCAGCGCACAGAGACCTTACACTGCCGCACACTGGGGAAAAAAATTAGAGGGAACATTGCCCCTGGGCATAAAGGTTGAAAGCTAGGCAAAATGGTTGCAGACCTAACAACACTGCCTGCATTCAAAATGCCCCCCTCCCTCCCAGCACATGGCCAGGGCCTGTAGCAGCACTCAAAATGGCCCCCAGCCACATGGCCTGTCCCCATGAACACCCCAAAAAATCGAAAAACACAGAAAAATCAGCACAATCCCATGCCATCCAGGCCCTCCATGATGTTTAAATTCAAGACACCCCACAGAAAGACTAGGCACATGCACCACTCACTAGCCCTGGTGAAAAGGCCACAACAACAGCCCAAAAAAACGAAAATCACAGAAAAATCAGCACAATCCCAAGCCCTCCATGATGTTTAAATTCAAGACACCCCACAGAAAGACTAGGCCTATGCACCACTCAGTACCCCTGGGCATAAAGGTTGAAAGCTAGGCAAAATGGTTGCAGACCTAACACTGCCTGCATTCAAAATGGCCCCCTCCCTCCCAGCACATGGCCAGGGCCTGTAGCAGCACTCAAAATGGCCCCCAGCCACATGGCCTGTCCCCATGAACACCCCAAAAAATCGAAAAAACACAGAAAAATCAGCACAATCCCATGCCATCCAGGCCCTCCATGATGTTTAAATTCAAGACACCCCACAGAAAGACTAGGCACATGCACCACTCACTAGCCCCGGTGAAAAGGCCACAACAACAGCCCAAAAAAACGAAAATCACAGAAAAATCAGCACAATCCCAAGCCATCCAGGCCCTCCATGATGTTTTTATTAAAGAGACCCCACAGAAAGACTCAGTACACCCACCACTGAGTACCCCTGGGCAAAAGGCCCCAACAACAGCCCAAAAATCGAAAATTACAAAATTGTAGTTGCAGCAACTGTAATGCCCCAAACAAACTTACTTGTGAAATTTCTAATCCAAAAGTGATCCAAAGAAAGTCAAAAAGGCCTCAAATCCAAATATCCAGCAGCATCCACAAAAAGTAATCCTTCCAGCTCCAGATCCAAATGAAAAGTGACCTGGAGATGGACAAAGCACTGGGAGGAGCCTGCTGGACAGGAACAGGAAGTTGGAGACTGTGGGGCACTTCCTTCCTCCCACCCCCCCACCCCAAAATGGACTCCTTGCAAAAAAAAGTGAAGGCAAATGTCAACCTGAGGAGTTATTCGGATAAAAATCATCATTTTCAGAAGGTTTATGCTGCTTGCTGGTGGATTTCTTGTGCAGAATTGCAAATTTTGTATTTTCGCGAGTACGAGATTGTTGCTGCCCGCCGCATGTACGGGTTCGCGATTGCGAACTCTCGCGATACGTGATCACTTCATACTCGCGTTGACAAACTCTCGCTGTGCAAGGTGGCGAGCGCGATGACGTAATCGCGGTCGCCAAACTCCCGCGGGATCTCGCAGCAAGATCCAAAATGGCGCAGCGCTTGCAAAATATCGAGAAAAGCAACTCGGCAAACGCTGAATGACGGTACGTGAACGCCGTGCACCGCAAAATTGTATCACCCAAAAAAAAATCCGCTGCGTGCGAATTTGCGGATTTTCGGTAAATTCGCGAGCGTTCGCGGATTGCGAATTTACCGAAAATCCGCGAGCGATACGGATTTTCCGCCCACCCTTATACAAAACATCCAGGGATAGCCACGTCTAGATAGACACCCAGGTCTGCGCCATTCACCCTGCATCACTGCCGTTCAGTGCTCGCAAGGGGCTCACCACACGTGCATCCCTGGGGCGTCCTTGGCAACAGGGCTGCCCTCCGACGGCACCAAGATGCCTGAGAGATCGTGTGCAAACTCGTAACGGGCCTAGGCTTTACACGGCTATTGGGAAGGGTACAGACGAGGAAGCGGGGGTGGAACAAGAGGAAGGCGATATCCCCGCACGCCACTCCTAACGCCCGACCCTCTTAGGGAGAAGGTGCGAACTTAGGGGCATATTACCAAGGGCTAGTTTTGCCGCTTTCTCAGCGAATTGTGCCGAGAAAGCGGTGATACAGCTAGAGCCCTATTACCAAGGGCACTTTAAAGCCTTGGCCGAGCCCACTTTGCATGACGGCGATAAACATCGCTAATGACATGCAAAGTGGGCGTTCCCACGTCCAACCACATGTAAAATGTGGTTGGAGGTGGGAACAACCTATTACCAAGGCAGGCGTTGGGAGACAAAAACCTGCGATAAACTCATTTATCGCAGGTCTCCCAACGCCTGCTCCGACCAGGCGTTAGGCATTGTTAACATGGGGGTGTGGATCATAAAGCTGAATCCACCCCCCCATATTATCAAGGCCCACATTAGCGCATGAAAACAACGTTTGTTTCCATGCGCTAATGTGCCATATCGCCGGATTTCTAATCGCCTGCCTGATGCGCATTGATAATTGCGCGCTAATTAGGCGATAAAATCCGGCGATAGCTGGCGATACGGAGATGTGCGTTGTGCGTTTTGCAACGCACACCTCGGTAATATGCCCCTTAGTACCGCCGCTATCAACAGAGAGAGAGAGAGTTACTGTTTATAGCAACCACGAAGGGGCCTGGGCGCTATTACCTGTACTCCACTCTCAACCCACGTTATGGGGGGATATTTTCAAGAAAATGCCGGACCTCGGTGTTTCACCAAATTTGGCAATGCTACGGTCAGACATTTTCAAAAGGCCCGGATGAAAGCTGCCTAGTGCCAGTGCAGGCACCCTTGCCTGCGCCATGTTGCAAAAATGCCTGTGCTGCAGGGGGGGATTGTATATGTGCAGGAAGGAACATTTTCCTGCACATCAACAATCAATAATGGCGATTTGCTCTTCTGCAGCACACATAGAAAGAGCAAAAAAATGAGGAGAAATTAATAATTTTTCCACAAAGGTATTATCTGGCCTTAGTTTTTGTCACAGCCTTGTAAATCTAGGGCAGCATCAAAAAGCAATGGGTGCTGAGGTGGAACGCCCACAGCAACACCCATTGCCCGCCTCTTTGCCGCAGCAGACTGCAGCATTTAGGGGCATATTTGCAAGGTGGCGTTAAGCCATGTTAACCCCTTGGGCGCGGCCGCGATTCTGCGCGGCACATTCCGATCGCGGGTGTGGTCATGACAGCCGGGACCCCGTCATCAGCACACGAGCACTGTGTGCCATGACGGCTCCCGGCCGTCATCAGCATGGAAGGGGTTAAGTGGCTTAGCGCCACATTGTAAATATATGGGGAATGGTGCAACGCCCAAAAAAGTAATGCTCCGGTGTCATTGGCAGCTTGTAAATATGTCCATTGGTATTTCAAAACACATCTGCAATTTTTAACAGTAGGTCCCAGCGTCACATAGCGGAGGAGAATCCCAGCCTTGATGCCAGTCGGATACGGATACACACACACACACAAACACACACACGCACACACACACACACACACACACACACACACACACACCCAAAATGAAGTGTAAATTTGTAAAGCGCGATTGCTGCCCTGGGGCGTCCAAGCGCTAGCGGCCAGTGTGAGATTGCTTAACAGAACGGGAATCACTGAGGAGTTACTGTGGAGCATTGAACAAAAAGGTCTTCAGCTGTTTCCGAAAGGAGGAAAGGTTGGGGTTGGACCTGAGTTGAAAAGGAAGAGAGTTCCATAGCTTGGCAGCATTGTGAGTGAACATTCTGCCGCCAGCTCTTGCCTTTTTTATTCTGGGGTCTATGGCCATACAATCCTGGCTAGAACGAAGGTTTCTGCTAGGTTGATACTGTGTTATTAGGTCCCGGACAATAGCCGGTCCTGTGTCCCAGAAGGCTTGGTGGGATATACACATGGCCTTGAAGGCAATTCTTTGTCGTACTGGAAGCCAATGCAGACTGCTCAGTCCAGGTTTGGCTGACAGTCTGCGCGGCAGCTGAAGCAATGTGCGGGCCGCAGAATTCTGCACTATCTGTAGCTTACGCAGTGTGTATTCTGGGGCACCGAGATAGAGGACGTTGTTGAAGTCCAGACGAGACTAGATCAAACACTGAATGGCCACCTGCTTTGCCTCCATAGGCAGAAGAGGGAGAACTTTCTTCAACATCCTAAGGAGGCCGAAGCAGGTAGCCGAGAGTTTTACAGCCTGGGTGTTAAAAGAAAGGGTTTTGTCCAGCCAGACCCCAAGGTTCTTTATATTGTCCTTGGGTGTTGGGGGGGTGCCAAGGCAGGGGGGCCACAAGGAGTTAAAAAAAAGTAGGGTTTGCAGGGCCCATGAGCATCAGCTCTGTTTTGTCCCAATTGAGCTTGAGGGAAGAAGAAGTCATCCATCCCTTTAGCTCCTCTAAACATTTCATCAGCCCACCTGAGGATGATACACCAGCCTCCTGCGCCAAGGAGACCACTAGCTGAGTGTCATCCGCGTAGGAAATAATTTTAATACCGAACGGACGGACAACCTCAGCCAGTGGTCTCATGTAGATGTTAAAAAGCGCAGGGCTTAGGGAAGAGCCCAGCGGGACTCCACACCTCAGTGGCCTACTCGTGGATACTGTGTCTCCATCAAAAATTTGGAAAGACCCGTCGCTCAAAAAAAATTTGAGCCATAGCCATGCTCCGCCAGCTATTCCGACATTCGAGAGACGGCTCAGCAAGGTGTTGTGGCTGACCGTGTCGAATGCCGCGCTTAGGTCAAGGAGGATCACTGCCACTGATCCCCCTTGATCCAGGATCTGTCTGGTTTCCTCGGTGACAGGGCAGTCTCCGTCCCATGTCTAGGTCTAAAGCCCGTCTGGGTGGCATCTAACAGCTGGTTATTCTCGAGAATGTCCACCAGATGGATATTGATGTGCCTCTCGAGAATTTTGCACACCCAGGGGAGCAGGGAGATCGGACGGTAGCTGCTGAAGTCACCAGGGCCCAGACTGGGTTTTTTTTTTTTTAAATTGTTCTAATCCCAACCATTCCACCCAACGCTCACATGCCCATTATACGCAACCCCAGTGGCATCATCGAAAACAACCTTAGACAAGTTCCCCTCATTCAGGAACCCAGCACATCCCATCTCACGCCTGTCTTAAATGTATACTACTAAATTGTAGATCTGCCTTAAGACATGCAGTAGACATAGCTGACTTCATTTTCTCACAAGAACCGGAGTTACTAATTTTAACTGAAACCTGGTTAAAGGAATCATCTACACCTATCATTGACATACTAGTACTCCCAAACTATGATATCATCAGGCAGGATAGAACAGACAAGACTGGTGGGGGTTTAGCCTGCATACATCGGAATACTATCTCAGTAAACAGATCCACATCCCCATACTCCCATCTTGTGAATACATGTGCCTTGACATCACTAGCAACGGCAAACCAACATGCTCTTTACACACCTTCTATCATCCACCAGTTGACAACCTCAAGTTTACCGAACAATTGATGGACATAGTCTCTACTAATGCAGGACATCAATACACCCTAATATTTCTCGGCGACTTCAACCTCCAGTGGAATTTTCCCAATGATGCAGTTGTCAATAGTCTCAAAAACTTCCTCGCGGACCTCGATCTCACCCAAATTGTGAACAGCTCGACACATCCTTGATTTAGTAATCGCTAACATTGATTCCATCCAGTTAGACACGATCCTCCCATGTGATTGGTCGGATCATCATAGTATCACCGTCTTCATCAACGCAACAGTGAAACTTAACTTGGGTCAGCCCACAAGGCCTAAAGTATGGAAGAGAGACATGAATCAACATTGACCCCAATACACTCAAAACCTCCAGCTACAACTTACTTCTTCCCCCGTAGGGATAGCCGACGTCCATGAGCTCACCAATCACTACTTCAACTCGATGAATATTATACTAAATGGGACAGCCCCCTTCAATTAAAGAGAGTCTCCACAAAAGACACTAAACCATGGTACGATGGAAGACTCAACCAGGATAGACGATCCCTAAGAGTATTGGAACGCAGATGGAGAGCAGCTCCGTCCGACAATCACCTCAAGACACTAAGAAAGAAAAGAAATGCATACTACAGAAAGTTCAAGCACACTAAAGCAGACTTCTTTAGCAACCAATTAGACCAGGCAAAAGACCGTCCCAAAAAACTATAAGAGTTAATCAAAACTCAATCTAAGGATGCACCTCACCGACCCCAGGATAAATAGGCCCACGACCCAACGGGGAAGAATTTGCTGCCTTCTTCTTTCCGAAGACCAATGCCATAAAGAAGGACCTTCTCAACAATCTAATCACACACTTGGCCACACACATGAAACCAGCACCATCCCTTCTAACTTCCCCACTCGAATCTCATCAAAGTTGGAACTAAAAAAACAATGCATCTTGGTCATCCTTCAACCCCTATATTGAAGAATCTATTCTCAAAACGCTCACTGTCTTAAATCCTGCAAATCACTTTGTTGACCCTCTCCCAGCAAACCTAGTAAAAGCCTTCACCCTCTGTTGCTACCTCTCTGGACCAAGATCATAAATAATTCCTTACTGCAAGGTTGCATCCCTGATACCCTCAAGGCAGGGCAGGTATCCCCCATTCTAAAGAAACCCACGTCAGGCGCTGCAGACTTAAACAATTACCGTCATATATCCAACATACCTACCCTGGCCAAACTCTTAGAAAAATGTGTACACCTCCAGCTGCTAAGACATATTAAATAGTTTAACCTACTCAACATATACCAATCAGGTTTCCGTGCAGGTCACAGCACTGAAACGGCTATGACCCATATAATCGACAATGCCCTACAAATTCTAGATCAGAACGGGGACTGCTTCCTCATCTTACTAGATCTTTCCTCGGCCTTTGACACTGTCAAACATGATAATCTGATAGATCTTCTGGAACACAGAATGGGTTTAGGTGGATCAGTTCTAAGTTGGTTTTCCTCGTTCCCCCAAAACAGATCACAAGGATTCAAGGTCAATCACTCCCTGTCCAAACCTGTTCCGGTCACTTTAGGAGTCCCACAAGGATCTGCATTATCTCCGACATTGTTCAATCTTTTCATGGAACTCCTCACTGAAATTCTCTACTCGTCTAACGGGCAATACCACATGTACGCTGACGACACACAACTATACCTGAAGATTTATACCCTAGAAGATATCAAATGAGGTAGATGGGTGTGGAGGGGTGGGGTGGTGTGGTGCGGGGCAGAGTGGGGGTGGGGTAGAGTGGAGTGGGATGGAGTTGGGTAGATTGGGATACAGTGGGTTAGACTGGTGTGGGGTAGATTAGAGTCAGGTAAATTGGGGTAGAGTGGAGTGGAGCATGTCGGTATAAAGTGAACTTGGATAGATTGGGGTAGGGTAGGTTGAGTAGATTTGGGAAAAATGTAGTGGGGAAGATTGGAGTAGAGTGGGGAAGATTGGAAAGGGGTGGATTGGGGTGGGGTAGACTGGGATAGATTAGGGTAGAGAGGGGTGGATTGGAGTGGGGCAGATTGAAGTTGGGTTATGGTTCAGTGGGGTAAATTGGGGTAGATTGGGGCAGGGTAGATTGGAGTGGGGTTATGTGGGGTAGGTTGGAGTGGGTAGATTGGGTTAGACTGCGGTGGGGTGAATTGGAATGGGTTAGATTGGGATAGAGTTGACTGGGGGAGATTGGAGTGGAGTAGAATTAGATTAAGTGGAGTGGGGTAGACCGGGTACAGTGGGGTAGATTGGATTGGGTATAGTGGGGCAGAGTGGCGTGGGGTAGAATGTGGTAGATTGGATAGAGTTGGGTAGATTGGGGTAGATTTTAGTGGGGTTGATTGTAAAAGAGTAGAATAGGGTAGATTTGGGTACAGTGGGATGTATTGTAGTGGTGAAGATTGGATTGATTGTAGTTGGGTAGATTGGGGTGGACTGCGTTGGGGTAGAGTAGGGTAGATTGGAGTGTGGTAGATTGTAGTGGAGTGGGGTAGATTTGGGTGGAGTGGAGTAGATTTTTGAGTGGGGTAGATTGGAATGGGACATGGTGAAGTGGGATGGAGCAGGGTAGCTTGGGGAGGGGGAGGTTGTGGTAGACTGGGATAGATTGGAGTGGGATACAGTGGGGTAAACTTGAGTGGGGTAGATTGAGGTAGAGTGGGCTAGATTAGAGTGGGATAGATTGGAGTGGAATAGATTGGGGTAGATTGGAGTGGGGTAGACTTGGGTAGAGAGGAGTGGGGTAGATTGGGGAGTAGTGGAGTCAGGTAAATTGGGATAGAATAAAGTGGGGTAGAGTACAAAGCAGCGACAGTCATCATGGAACATGCAAATGGACTGCAATTTCTTGATAGCAGTTTTAACTGCATAAAATTACCAGGTCACATAGGTCCTAACAACAGGGTGCCTTCCAGCAACTTAGTGTTTTTTTCAGCCAGTGCAAGGCAGTCTCCATGTCGGATTTTGTAATGGGAACAGTGAAAATACACAGTTAAGTTTACTGCTGCTGGCTGAAGTCAGCACTGCCATTAAATCCTGTGGAGCGGTGGCTGCTCTTGCGGGTTGGTGCGGCCACGGATGAGTCTCGGCTGAGTCACGGCTACCGAGGCTCCTGAGTCTGACTCCCCCCCCCCCCCGCAACTCCCCCCCCCCCACTTGCGCTGTACTTGCCAGGGTGATACTGCTTGTTATTTATTTATTTGTCACTCATATATGGGCTGAAACAGCGTTATGGAAGAAATGAGCTGTTTCGCCTGGATCATTTCTTTTTCCATAAAACCCTCCAGTGCCCGACCCTAAGATAGCACCCCCCTCGCTCTTCACTTATCAAGGTGACTGCCTTCAGAGCCTCCATTTTGTTGTTTTCTTGTTTTGGTTGTTTCCTCATGCCTCACTTTGAAATGGTCATAGAGATTGGACTCTTTCCCCGACCTTGCTAAGGAACTAACATTGAGATAGGACTAAATTTAGCATCCATCTTTGAAGTGAAACCTCCAGTGAACTTCCCTAGTCATTCTGAAAGGAGTGCTCCTTCGAAATTTTTGCTATCTACTGTTTATAACTTTTATATTCTTATAGTACTCCTCTTTTGATTATATTGCACTTTCTGTCTCTTATGTCTATCTGATTAGCTCGTTATTCCTCATGTTACACTTAATTTCCGTGTTTTTAAACGGACTACTGCTGCTAGAATTGTTATTTGTCACCTCATGCCATTTACATATCCCTCACTTCAGCCATGATGTTATTTTGCAAAAAGAGTGCTCCTTTTGAAACTTTTGTTATCCATTATATATGACTTTTGTACTCATACTGTACTCCTCCTTAGACTATGCTGCACACTCTGTCTTCTATATCTATCTGATCAGCTTGTTTTTCCTCATGTAATCACCTTAATTCAGTTTTATTTATCGGATTATTACTGCTAGAATTGTTATTTTGCACTTCATACCACTTTTATATCCCTTACTTTAGCCAAGATGATTTCCTGCATCATGGATTCTAGTATCTTTAAGAATTGTTTTCTGTTTCTTCATGCTTAATTTTACATATACCCCTTTATATCCCTTTTCTTGCTATATCAAAGTTCCCCCACCACCCCCTCCCCTAGCCCCTCCCTCCACTCCGTACTGTCTCCCCTGCTCCAACTGTTTTGCACACACCTCCCTCATATGCTGCCCTGCTTCACCCCCTTCTCTCACGGTTGACTTATAATCTGACAAAGCTTTATCAAGCTCCCGTGTGGTAGCTTATTTTTACCTTGATTATGTTTTCATGTATTTTTTTCGGTCTTCCGTGACCCTCCACACTTGTGTCCTGCAGTCGGCAGGCACCCACTACTCTTACTGTCTTATCCTGCTCTGGACTAACCTCACTCTACTGTCTGAATCTGCCTAGATCTAACCCCACCCCACCCCCCCACTCCCACACAACAGCAATTATTTGGTCAAACTTATCTGCTCCTACTTCCTTTACCTATACTCCTAATCATGCCTCCTGGCGCGTGCCCCCACGCTGTTTCACCCTCACCCATTTCTAAAACCGGCCTGCACTCTTGGTCTATCCTCTACCCCCCTCATCTCTCCAAACACGGTAAGAAAACCCTCAAACACAAACTTCTCTGTCTTCACCCTGAAACCCTATTTGCAGACCATCATTATACCCTTAACTCCTCCATCATCACCAACTACATCTTCTACACAAAACGCACTTCTAAATGGAAAAGCCTCTTTCTCCGTCACCTCCATATCACCAATTCCCGAAATATCCCCTACGGTGTAAAACTCTCCACGTCTACCTCACCTTCCTCTCTGGGTGATATCGATATCTCCATCTTTAAATCCGGAAAAATTCTTATCCAATCCTCTGAAAACACCTACTCATCTTTGAGCTCCACTTCAACTCTCTATCACAATCCCTCTCACAATTTGTCCCGGCCCCCATGTCTCCCATCCCCACCCAACTGACAGCCCCTTCCTCTCCCATCATCACTCCCTCCCCCCTCTCTCCTACCCCTGATATGCCATCCCCTCTCCTACACCTAACCGCATTGACCCCTCCCAACAACTCCCGACCTCCCACGTCCCCTTCAATATCTCAAATAACGATCCCCCACCTCTCCTCCCACCTCGATCCCCTCCCCCCAGCACACTCTCCCCCGCCCCCAGGCATGTTGACATCCCTCATCCACCCCCGAACTTCTACGAAAACCCTGTTCCACTATCCCCTAACATCTCCCAATCCCCGATTGTCGTCCAACCCCTAACTTTCTCATCATCTTCGAGTGTCTCCCAGCCCCCCAATGCACTTGTCCTCCTTTCTCCACCCTCAACTCTTGCCCCCCCTCCAACCCCCTGACTTCCCCTAAATCGCCCTTACCTCCTGATTCCTCCACACCCTCTCAGACCTCCTCCCTAAACTCTAATTTACAATTCGTGGCCACTCACTCACCACCTGTCGATCTCCTCCCGATTATTACACCCGCTACCTCCTCTCTCTCCAACACCTTAATCACACCCCCAGCATCGCCTACTGACCACCTCTCACCCCCCTTCACTAACAATGCTCTCTCCTCTACCCTACCCCCTGCCCCCGACTCACCCCTTACTCCCCCGAGCTTACCTATATCCACTAATACCACCACGCCTACTCAGGCTCTCTCCCAAACCCCTCACTTCCTATGCACATCCACTCACGCTCCACCTGACGATCTCCTCTCAACCATTCCCCCCACATCCTCAACCTTATCCAACGCCGCATCTACTCCTCCAGTTTCATCTAACTACCCTCTTTCATCCCCCTTTTCTAATACTTTACTCTCCCTTAACGCCCTCCCTCCAACTAACCCCCACTCTCCCATACCCTTTGATGCGCCTCATCTCCTATCCCCCACCCCAAAGCCCTCCCTCACCACCCTACCTCCTCCTCCATCGACGCCCATCATGAACCCTCCTCTGTCACCCCCTTCGTCCCACTTTTCCCCATGTGCTCCACCCCTTACTGACCTTCCACCTCACTCACCTATTGGTCGTCTAAAATCTAGTCATCTTATGCCGACCTCCGATATACCCACCTCCTCCATTAACAACCATAGTAAATTGAATTCCCCCGGTACGCCTACTTCAGATACATCCCCTACCCCTATTAATGTTCGACCACCCCACTATATTCCACCCCCCCCTCCAGGCTTTCCTCCCCTTCCGCCCCATGCTTTCCCCCACCCTGATAACCCATACCCTACCAATCTCTTTAATTTATCCGATACACTTAACGCCTCAATTCCATCCCAATCACTCCTTAAAGTCGAACTTTTACTTTCCTCCCTCGTCTTAGAACTCTCCTCACTCAGAACTGATATCTCTCTCCTCCTTAAAACTCACCCGTCGGTTTCTGACCACACCTCTTTGACGTCTAATCACACCGTCCCGACACAAGATAACACTCTTCTCAAATCACCCCCTAACAGACCTCCTATTGTATTGACCTTTACCGACACCCCTCTCCTCCCCCGTAAATTCACAACCCGTGCTAAGCATAACGACTACCCCTTAAGCACCCCACCCAGCAACTGTAACACTTCCTCTCCGCCTCATCGTGATACTTGCAACTTAATCTTCGGAACCAACTCTCTCATTAACTCCCCTGACTCCCCTTATCCACCCTCGCCTACCATACCCTGCTCATCCACAATACCTGTTCTCTTAAACACGAACAGACTCCCCCCACAACCGACATCTCCTAGAACCCCCACTACTTAGATCTATCCCCCGCTGTTGACCCTCCCCTCCTCCGGTTCCCTCTCCCCTTCGCTGCATGTTGATAAACTGTAGATCCGCCTCCTGCCACGCAACTGAGATTTCTGAAACCATTCTCAGTGAAAACATCGACATCCCCTTTCTTACTGAAACCTGGCTCACCGCCCACTCCACCCCTATCCTCGACCTGCTTATCCCTCCAGGCTTTTCTATCATCAGGAAGGACAGAATCAAACAACCAGGAGGAGGCCTTGCTATTATCTTTAAGGAGAAACTCAAAATATCCCCTGTCCTACTCCAAGACCCTTCGTCTTTTGAATACCTCTGCGCCGACCTCTCTTTTCCTGGTTTTCCAACCACCCGGCTACACACTATCTACCACCCCCCAGGAAATTGCCTCCCCTTCACTGATGAGATGACTGATCTTATTATTCAAGCTTCAATCTCCCACCCCAAAAATCTCTTCCTGGGTGACTACAACATCCATTGGAACAGAAAAGATGACCCTGCGTTCTGCCTTTTTAATGAAACCCTTGACATCACTAACCTGACCCAACTCTGCCTAGCCCCCACTCACATCAAAGGTGCCACCCTAGATGCTATCCTGACAAACAAGGACATGGCCTCTCTCTCGAATATAACACCTGTTGATTGGTCTGATCACCACCTCATCCTCTTCACCCTGAACTGCCCCCCCACTCCCCCCGCCCCTATCAGCACTTTTCCCATGAAACCGACTCGTAACCTTCACCTCATCCCACCTGATGAATTGGAATCGGCAATTAAAACTCGCCTACTACCCCCCCTCTCTTAACACCAATGATCTCACTGATCATTATAACAATTCCATGCTTGACTCCCTTGACTTAATTGCCTCATTAAATTCAAAAAACAAAAAAACATCCCTCCAAAATCCTGGTTCAACGCTGAGCTAAATAATGAAAGACGGACCTTCAGACAATCAGAACGCGCATGGAGGAATCACCCCTCCTCTGAAAACCTTGCCCTACTGAGATCCAATCGAACACATTACAAAAAACATATCTTTAATGAAAAAGCCACCTTCCTCCGGTCTCAACTTGACCAGGCCAGAAACCGTCCCAGAGAGCTGTTTAACATTGTTAAAAAACAAACCTCCTCTGGCCCTCCTAAACTTGCAGCCTCTGTCGATAGATGCGAAGAAATTGCCAGTTTCTTTTCGAACAAAGTCAACTCCATTAAACTATCCTTCTCTTCCCCTCCTCTCTCTCTTCAACCTCCCTCCACCCAACGCATCTTACCTAATATACCCAGTTCACCTCCTCCCCCTCCCTCTCTCATCTCACCTATCAACCTCCCCCCATCCAACTCTCATTCCCCAGCTCTCCCTATTCACTTATTTCCTCCGACCCCCCGCACCCTGATCCCACCCAACCCCTCCCCTCTCTCTCCCTGCAGGATGCCTCCTCTACCCTTTTCCTTCCTAAAAACAACGCTTCATGGAGTGTATTTAACCCAACCTCCGAAACCACTATCATCAACATCATCTCCAAACTCAAACCGTCCTCACATTCTAAAGACCCCCTCCCCGCCCACGTAGTTCAAGAACTCAAATACTCCATTGACCCAATCTGGACCGCTATCATTAACTCCTCTCTTTCTTCTGGCTGCTTTCCTGCCTCCCTTCAACTAGGTCAAATCTCCCCCATTCTTAAAAACCCCACTGCCGACCCTAATGAACTGCGTCCTATCTCCAACCTTCCCTTCCTCTCTAAAGCCCTTGAAAAATGTGTTCTGTCACAACTAGACAACCATATCTCCTCCTTCAACCTACTTGACATCTTCCAATCTGGGTTTAGAAAGGGATGCAGCACAGAAACAGCCATGCTCAATATTACTGATGACATTCATTGCTCTCTTGACAAGGGCGAATCCTCCCTACTAATCCTCCTGGATCTCTCAGCGGCATTTGATACAGTACACCATCTCACCCTGTTGAACACACTAAAAGTTCGCTTTGGTTTTAAAGACATTGTACTCCAATGGTTCACCTCCTTCCTCCATAACAGATCCCAACAAATTAAACTCAGTCACTGCCTTTCTAAACCTCTACCGGTTGCTCTTGGAGTCCCCCAAGGATCTATCCTCTCTCCAACCCTTTTCAACCTCTTCATGGAACCCCTCACTCTCATTCTCAATCAAGCCAAAATCAGCTACCACCTTTATGCCGATGATACCAAACTATACTACAAGATTAAAACCCACAATGACATCCTGCACCTCAATGACACTCTGCTGAAAGTCCAAGCCTGGTTCCACCCTAATCATCTCAAACTCAACCCTAAAAAAAACGAAATTATCCTTTTCACCCCTAAACTCAACTCCCTTCCCATTCAACTCAGGACTAAAGACATCACAGCCCTTAATTGTGCCCTCTCCACCTCCAATACGGTCAAATCCCTGGGCATCAGCATTGATCAGAACCGTACTCTCATCCCCCACATCTAAAATACAGCAAGAAGCGCTCTCTCCACCCTACACCTTCTCAAAAAAGTGAAACCCTTCATTCCAGCAGATGACTTCAAAACCGTCGTACAATCCCTTGTCCTATCCAAGATTGACTATGGAAATGCCACTCTGGCTGGCACCCCCAAAATCCACCTGGCACCAATTAAATCTGTCCTCAACATAGCCGCTAGACTTATTTCTGACTGTTGCAAATTCGACCACATTTCCCCTGTCCTCAAAAACCTGAACAGGCTCCCTATCGAAGGTCGCTTCACCTACAAGATTGCATGCATTACCCATAAAGCTATTCACCAAGACACCCCCACTTACCTGTCAAGCAAACTACAAAAAGCAGGGAGCACTAGATGAGAAGTACAAACTCCCTTGTCCTTATCCCTCCCAATTTAAAATGAAAAAAGACCCAATCTCGTGCATTCTCTGGCAATGCACCCACTATCTGGAATGCACTACCCAAAGACCTTCGCTGCAACCCCTCCTATCCTCTCTTCAAAAAGAGACTCAAAGCTCTTCTCCTCAATAAATACTGGGGCTCTTAATTTCTCTCACTGATCTTGCACTCCCTCATCACCCTTCTATCACCCTCCCTCTGTCTCCCAACTTTTTCCCCCCTTCATCTCACCCGCCCCCCTCCTCACCCTCTTTCCTTAGCATTATCTCCAACTCCCCCTGCACCACCTCTACTCTGCTCTATTGACCTCAATCTCTAACCTATCACTTTGTACTTTTTCTTTTCTTTTTATTTCTCCTGCTCATTTATAATTATGTATACTTCTCAATATGTACTTACTCTGTTCATGTTTCATCACTGTGTAAAGCGCTCTGATACTCCCGGGTCCAGCAGCGCTATATAAAACTTTTTAAATAAATAAAATAAAAATAAACTGAAATCAGAAACGGAAACAGAAATGGAATTAGAAATGGAAACAAGCACTCATTCAAACTGGAGTTCTTCCAAAAACGGACGCAACTACGCCTGTGTGCCCTTCTACACAGGGAAAAATTCAAAGTTTCTTTCAAAGAATCACACATTCTTCACATTCCACCGGTAATCAAAAACACATCAGTATCAGTGAGAAGGACCGAAGGGAAAAACCAAGATGTTCTCGATCTTTAAACAGGGCATCCTCACAGCCCAGAACTGACCCAGCCTAAGGACATACAAACAACAATTTCCCATCCCACACTCTAACAAGTCGGAGATTCACTCAGTCTGGCTGGGAGAGATCGCCATACTGTAACAACAGCTCAAATTCACCCCTCAGCACAGGGAACAGTTATTGAGCTAAGTCTACCAATCTCTCCAGAAGTAAAAGCCCCAGAAGAGGAGCAGAAGCAAAGGATTACACCCGTTCCTGCCCAGAAGGACCTATCACAGGAATTTTTATCAACTCTGGAAGCCCGAATAGATGCACAAATGGAAGCATCTCTATCTCCAAAACCAAGGCCTGTCATTATGCGTGTTACAAATACCAATTACCAATTGCGTTCCATTCACACGAAGTGAGAAATGACCAGGCAAGCATGGGAAGTCCAGTAGACTATAACTGTGAAGATTTCTGTCTATACAAACGAGACACAATAGCCAAAGCTTTACTCTGGCAGGCACAAAAAATGGAGCTCCAGATCGATCTGATTCAGTCAATAGCAACAACATTAGTGGTTCTAGGGAACAGGATAACAACGATCGAATACAAATTAGAACGGACGGAAATGAGCCAATCGTGCTCTTGCACTCAACTAATGGACAAACTGATTGCATTACCGGAAATTTTATTGGCCTTATTAGATAATGCCAGGAAGAACGGCCCACCCGCAATTATATCTAAGGATATCAGAGAGCCCACAACCAGCCAAGTAACGATGGCAAGGGAACCAGTATATCAGCCAAAATGATCTCGCAATAATGAAAGCACGGGTGTAAACTCTTACTTTAGCACCAGCCTAAGCCCCCACACAAACTCAGACCTAAGCGAATTCCTAATGCACACACTTCGGAAGAGCTCCCTCTTGAATCGCAGCAATCTCTTAACATATGTGGCCTCTGCAACTAAGACTATGTCTTAATACAGAGTCCTATAATCTCTTCTGGTGGCTCTTCTCCTCCCCTCCTGGTCACTAACTTCTTCCCCTGGTCTAGGTAGATAACTGACAGAATATCGAAAACTAAAATATCATGTGGACAGAATATCATGTCAAAATATCAAGGACCAAAATATTGAGAAGGTAAGTGCAAATAGGTAAGTATAGATTTACTGTTCTCTACTCCACATATACGTACCTTGAAGATATATATTGTCAAGGTACATATATGTAGAGGTATATATAGTAAAACTTTGCTTACCTATGGAAACTTACCTTCACAATTTTCAATAATCAAATTAAGAGATCTTACTATCACAATATTTTTGTCCGCGATATTCTTGACAGGATATTTTATTCCACAAATGTTTTTTTCTGACATTCTGTCTGAACACCAGTCTAGGTCCTCCTCCTCCTCCTCCTGGCCATGGTTATCCTAAACTTTCTAGCGGTTCTCTCACAGTTTTTCTTGAGGTCCCTTCCTCCTTATGATACTAGTACTCTGGGTTGGCTAGGGAGCCTAGCCTGGTTCTCCTTTTGGTTCTATTCCTACTTCAAATGTTCTAGAGCCTCCTGAATGCCCTCGTCATCCTAATCCTTTTAGCCCTTCACCTCCTGGTCCTGGTCCTTCGTCTGGTCATCCTGTTTATTGTCCCCCTTCTCATGGTCTTCCTGGTCCTCTTTGGCTCATTCTGGTACTGGCTCTGCGAGTGGAGGCCCATTGGTGGGCTTGAAACGTCTCAAACCGGGAGGTCTCAGACCCTCAGCCTGGGCACTTTCAGAGCCCCTAGGGAGCACTCGCCCTGTGGGGTCCCCCAGGGCTCCTCTTTATCCCCTCTTCTCTTCAACCTCTATCTTCGACCCCTTCTTTTTTCTTTGAAGCAGTGGGACGTCACAGTTTTTAATTACGCGGACGACCTGCAACTTATCTTTCCTCTCAATTCCCCCTCTGCTATTCCTAATTTCCAGGCAGCTATGTCCCACATCCTTCAGTGGATGTGTCAAAACCAGCTCAAACTGAACCCCGGAAAGACGGAGCTCCTTCTTCCTGGCAGGAGCTCTACCCACTGGGGTCCGCACTTTTGGCCAGCAGAACTCGGCCCGCCTCCCACCCCGTGGCCTCGGTGAAGAGTCTCGGGGTCACTATTGACTCCGGCCTTTCTCTCGGGCCCCAAGTGGGGACGGTGGTCTCCTCCTGCATGTTCCAGCTGCGCAGGATCAGGAAGGTGGCTTATCTCCTCACTCCTGAAGCCCTTCTGCAAGTTATCATGGCCCTCGTCCTCTCCCGCTTGGATTTTTCGAACTCTATTTACCACGGTCTGCCTAAAACATCTCTCTCCAGACTGCAATCTGTTCAAAATCAAGCGGCGAGATTGGCCCTTGGGATTCCGAAATGGCAATCCGCCAAACCCCTTCTTTTTAAACTGCACTGGCTCCCTGTCATCTCAAGGGCAGCCTTTAAGATCGGCTGCCTCACCTTTAAATCTCTATCTGGCTCCTGTCCCGTTTTTCTGAAATCCCTCATCAGGCTCTACTGCCCATTACGTAACCTGAGATCTTCTCACCTCCACCTCTTGGCCATCCCCCCTATCAAACTTTGCAGATCTGGAGGCCGGTCATTCGCATTCCTGGCCCCTAAACTCTGGAACTCTTTTCCCCTCTCTCTCAAAACCTCTAATTCTCTCATTCTCTTCCGCAAATCCCTAAAAACATGGCTTTTCCCTCAATCCAGCTACGTTTTTCTGTTCCCTCTGCATACAACCAGCGCCAGGAAACCCACGGTGTCAGTGCGCTTTACAAGCACCCCTTACAATACAATACAATACAAACAGCGGAACATAACTGAGGCATACACTACAAGACCCACAAACCAACATGGACTCATTCGAGTCGCCCATTGGAGGGCTCATATTTTTAAGTGGGAAGTGTGGCCTCTATGCCAAAATGACTGTCGTGCCTCTGAAGAGTGCAATGAGCATCAGGCTTGAATCGACAGGCATGCTGTGAACTGGAACCGCCCCCGATTCGGCTTTTACCTCATGAAATTTGCTGCAATGGATGTCAGAGTGCGTCTCCAACAGGTGGGAACCTTGGAGCTTTGATTTATAGGCGGCCTCCCAGACGCGGGAGATGCACCACCCGGAAATTTGGGGCCACGGAGCTCTGAATCACGGAGTCTCAATGTGGAGGCATCCATGGAGGATTGACAAGCCGGATGCGCGAGTGGAGGCCCATTGGTGGACTTGAAACGTCTCAGACAGCGGCACATAACTGAGGCACACACTACAAGACCCACAAACCAACGTGGACTCATTTGAGTCGCCCATTGGAGGGCTCATATTTTTAGGTGAGCACGAAACGCGTCAGGCGTGAATCGACAGGCATGCTGTGAACTGGATCGGCCCGCCGATCCAGCTTTTACCTCATGAAGGTTGCTGCAGTGGATGTCAGAGTGCGTCTCCAACAGGTGGGAACCTTGGAGCTTTGAGAGAGAGGTATATATATATATATATATTACCTACTGGCGGTCGCCAGTAGGTAGTTATAGTTAGGATTGTTTTCCATAGGAAATCCTCAACATTCTATTTGGAATAACTTTGGCCCTGGTTGAAGAATCTTAGCGAATTTCTCAAAGAAGATGGATCGGTCCGCTGCGCTCCTTCCCTGAAAGTTTGGGGGGGATTGGTCAAGTGGGGGCTGAGATATAAGGGGGGTCCCAAAACGTGTTTTCTGCATGTTATTTTCCATAGGACCTTTAGACTCGGCTACAGGTCGAACGGCTGAATGGATTTATAAGAAATTTGGCAAAACTGTAGAGTCCGGTTCGCAGATTACGCTTTTTTTGGAATGGTGTAAATCCGTTCAGTAGTTGTTGAGAAAATTAAAGTTAAAGTCAATTATATATCTATAGGCGCGCACGCGTGCGCGCACTCAAGCGGCTGCGCGTGAGCGGAATTTTTTTTTGCTGCGTGACGTCTGTTAACGTTCGATTCGAAGGAAATCAGGAAGTTTTGTTCGCCATTTTGTCACTGCGAGTAAATATATTGTTCATTTCAAAGCGTTGAAACATGGAAAGGGGAGAAGGTAGAGATTGTTTTGCTGCGTAGCTTTTCTCGGGGTGTGCAGTAATGCCCTTAAACGCGAAAAGATATAATTTTTTCCCGAAAAAAAATACGGGGTGCGCGCACCCGGTCGCGCACACCTATTTACAAGAGTGTGAAAATGGAGATAAATCAGAAGTTTGAGTGCTTAGATATAAGGTGGCTCTGAAAAGAGCCCTTGTGTTAATTGAGTGTTTTCTGCATTTATAAGTAAGTACCGATGCAGAGCCTGATGTTGCAGAGGAAGATTCTGTTTCCCTCATTCGTGAAATGAACTCCGTCTCTCCTATAGACGTCTTGCATGTGGTATCGCAAGTTGTTGTCGTAAATAGAACCCATGCTATAATCTCTGAGGAACGCAGAAACAGATTTATTTACATGTCTCCTTGCTTTCTCAAATTGTGCACAATGTTGATTGGACCAATTCCATTTCTGTCTTTGGCATATATTGGAATATACCAAGGCAGATCGAGGAAAAAGTGTCATCAATTGTCGAAAGGTGTCTTTTAGAAGCATTTCCAGACCTACCCCAGTGATTGTGCCTAGATCGTTCCCACCACAGTGCACAATTATAAGGTCTGGTTCTGGGAGATGCATAAAAGTTTTCACCAATGGAATCAATTGGTGACATTTCAATCCTCTTTTGCCAATCCATGTTATGTGTACATTTGGTAAGCCGAGGTTGCAAATTCGTCTGCTTACTGCATATTTTTCACTCCAGTGAATATAACTGTGTCCTATTAGCCAGATCTTCATTTTCAAGGGATTTGTAGCCGTCCTCCGATCGGTTCTGGAAGTGGAATGGTAGTTAGAAGTTGAAATTCTAAATAAAGAAAAAGGAAGAGGCTGGGTGTGGTTAAAAAAATAAAAATGATTGGTTGATTGTAATAAGTGGACATTGAACAGTACGTTGCATGTTAATGTTTATGTTAAACGAGAAGTACTATTGGGTGTGAAAAAACAAGACATGTAACAGAGCTGTGGATTGGCAGGTGTTTCTGGAGGGAAAACAGTCTTCTTAGTTTGCTGTAGAACGTTGAGACATGAACTTTTGACCTGTGCCTTCAGCAAGGTGCAGAATGAGGTGTAACCATGGAAACAGCCGGAGATGGCAGTTGGTGATGGGTTCACTCTTTGGTGCCTCTGTGTCTGACTCTGTTCTGTGGTGGCAGGTGGACAACTGTTTGTTATTGTAGAGATGAAAGGGTGATAAGGAGAGAAATACGACATAGCGTTTGGCCTGTAGTAGCGTGGGAGCAGTGATTAACTCTGAGTGAAGCGGAACTGTGGCGGTGCTTGGTAACAATAAAACATTTTTTTTAACAGTGGTATAACTGTCTGTACGGTGCGCGACCTACTAAGAAAAAGTTCACGGGCCGTAATTGGCTTGCAGGTTCTAGTATCAGTAAGTGAGGTCGAGAAAAGAAAACATTCAGGACTTTATTTATGAAGGCCTTGCGCCACA
This sequence comes from Lissotriton vulgaris, assembly GCF_964263255.1. Classification (NCBI taxonomy): domain Eukaryota; kingdom Metazoa; phylum Chordata; class Amphibia; order Caudata; family Salamandridae; genus Lissotriton; species Lissotriton vulgaris. The sequence goes on along the minus strand of NC_141693.1, from coordinate 734,556,434 downwards.
GGTGCGTCACTGTTTCCCATTTTAAAAAATGAGGCACCGGCGGCGGAAGGTCTTCATAAATAAGGTCCTCAGTGACTACAGTTAAGGTTATGTGGAACCCATGAATAGTTTTTCAATATGAAATCATTTCAGTTGAGATTATGGATTAAAAGAGAAACCGTGAATATTTGAAATGTTTATTTAGAAATGTACTGTTTTAAAGGCAAATCATTATGTGATATGAGTACAGAAATTGCAAAAAACACAGTAATTGGTATTGTCAGTAGTACATGGAATACAAACGCTATAGTTGAAGAAAAATGAATATAGTTGGAAAAAAACATTGTACACTCTTATAAGGAAGTATATTATATTTTAATAAATGGAAGAAGGTCTCTGGCCTTTCAGTTTAGAAACGATATATGAAAATGCAAGTGGTTATACATCATTACTTTATCAATCAGCTGTCTACATGCGAAGCACTATCAAGTTTGTGTTATGTTACTGTGTACGGGGAAAAAAAAGCGCCAAAAGCGACAAAATGGCGAGAGGTGCATGTATGTAATCTGTTGGATGCTGCGGAAATCACTATTGAGGAGAACTACTGTATTGAGATATCTTTTGAAGGTTGCAGTATTGCATTTGAAATACAGCACAAGTAACAATGGAAATATTGTTGAAAGAACATATTTTTCTGTAAAGTATTTTAAATTAATAATTTTATAGAAAATTAAAGGAGCAGAGGCGTGTGAGGTGGAAATAAGCAGTTGAGATGCGAAATGGCGTTTACAGTTATAAAAAACTCGTTTATAATTTACACATTAATTAGGGTACATGTAGCATATATGAGCGAGTTTTGCATCGAGTACGTTTGAAATAACCTTAGATAAGATATGCAATAGAATTGTTGAGATTATACTGTAAAAAAAAAAAGTTGAAAATCGAGTAGCTGAAGAAACAAATGTAGTCCACATAAAAGACCAAAATTTAAACAACACGAAATCATAATGTCCACTGTTAGTAAAGCCAATAGGTCTGTTCTTCAAAAGAAAATATGGAAAAGAACGTGAAGAATATAGGGAAGCAAAAGGAAATGAGGACGTCAATGGCTTGTATAAGAGTTATTGAAGCATTTTTTAGGCAAAATAGGTAACTTCTGCTTGTAACAGGAAATCACTTTTATGATTTGAAAGTATGTCAGCTATCCAATGGAAAAGAGTAAAGCAGTACTCATGATCTGTTAAAATCGGAGCCTCTTTTATTATCAGAGGGCAGCTCGGTGGGTTTTCGATGTAGTTCTCTGTTAGGAAAGAGTTAACCGTCCATTGTGTAGGCAAAGTATGCAGCAAGTGCTTCTAACAGGAAATCATTGTTATCATCTGAAAACATGTCAGCCATCCAATTGAGAAGATGAAAGGAGCATTCATGATCTGTCATTATTGGAGCGTCTTTTACCATCATAGGACAGCTCGGTGGGTTTTCGATGTAGCTCTCTGTTAGGAAATCTTGCGCCGCTGCGAATATATTCCAATGACCCAGAACTCCTTGTATCGCTGCAAAGGCCATAAACTCTCCGTTGTAACAAAGCTGTTCATGATCAAGTAACGGATTCATGAGGTGATTGTAATTCGGTTCAGGAGGTACCAAATTGCAGAGACATAAATCCAGGGCCCATGTGAAATCACAGCTCAGGCAATGAAATACAGGCTGCACACAGGTGAAATACGAATATCGAAATGATAATCGATATGAAGTATTCAAAGTTGAGAGTGGTAAGGTGCTGTAGTACAGAAGCATTCTCTGTCGAAATAGTTCTAAGTAGTCCGGCTCGTTTGCGAAGGCAGGAGGGACATCCATTTTGAATTTCCCAAGATGGTACAGGAAACGGCGCAGCACTGCCGGTTGTATAGCAACTCCACAGAATTAGGTCGCCGGCTATGCAGTGGAGAGGAGCAGAATGACTTGATAAATTTTTTAGGAGTCTAGTCACTTATATATTGCTTAGTAGTTATCAAAAAAGTAGCTTTTCTTGAAGTGGAGGATGCGTTAAAAAATAAGGGAGTTATTTGACCAAGTTGTAAAGCAAGGTCAATTTTTTTTTACATCAATGCTGTTTTCTGTGAATGTTAGCTAAGTGAAAGATATGTGTGTGAGCAGATGCAACGTTCAGTTTTAAATGTGACAATGGAAGTCTTGTTCATGTCTTCCGATTCAAGGTCGGTATTCGCTGCCAAATACAAAGATCAAGAAACGCATGCGTGGGGTAGATAGTCTGCATTCTTAAAGGAAAGGAAATGAAGGGTTATTTTTACCGCGTTAGCATTGTCGTTTAAAAAGTTACAGTGATTTTCATTATATGTTAAGAAAGTGTCACTGATGAAGACTGAAAATAAATCCTTATAAATAATAGGGACTGGTGTATTTTAGAAAAGGTGTGTAACATTACATGAATTGTAAAAAAAAAAAAATGTAATTGAAAGTGTATGGTTTGAAAATGAAAAGTAGAGGTTTATAGTTCACGTTTTGAAAGCGGTTCTAGAGGGTCAGATGCATGATAGATTTATAAAAAATAGAACATGTTTTTCAATAGTATTATGGAAAAAATGTGTGCCTTTATGTACTATTTAGATTATCTGCCTGTTGCCTATTCTTTGAGTTTTAGTAATCCTGTGTCTTATAAGTTTTCCAGGGGCGGTTTGAGGTTCATGGTGGGCTTGGGCAGGTAGGGTAGGTTGGGGGTTTGTAGTAGGGGGTCCGGGTGGGGTGGAGTGTGGAGTTTAGTGAAGAGTGAGGGGGGCGGGGGGTTAGGGTGTTTGGTAATGAAGCAGAGTCAGAGGACGCCAAAATTCTTTTATGGGGTGCCACGGAAATATGTATTTATTCTCAGAGGTTTATTATATTAAGGATATATATTAACATGGTGGCTCTTGTGGTTTTGTGGTTCTGTGCATGTGTATAATGCTGGCCCTGTAGTTTTTGTCTATGGACCTCATTACGACACAGGGGAGCCACGTTGCACAGTGTGAGATCAGAGACTTAGGAAATAAAACTTTATAATTGTAAGGGCTCTAATCGATACAAATCGCCCGTTCTCGGTGTAAAAAATATCACCGCTATTGGTGGTATTTTCTACGGTGTTAGTGCTCGAAGGAGAATAGTAACATATATGTGAAATAAAATTATGTAACAGGCTCAGCATTTCACATTATCGCGTGAAAACAAAAGTTGTTCTCACATAGCAATAAGTCTCTTATAATTAAGGGACGGAGTGTATATAGTGCTATTTACAACTCTGCTATGTGAACGATGTCGAATATTTCATAAGAGGAGTTTTAAAAGGTTTTCGATAAACTGGTTTTCCAGGGAAGTGGGTGGAGTGTTCCGTGTAAATTGCAGAATAGAAACTAGTAAGAACCAATTGGAAGTGTTGTTTTAAAGTCACATGACTTTACATGCGTGTCTCGACGCCTGTACGCGATAGGTGGGTGCGCGCACCCGGTCGCGCACTAAATGTAAGCAGTGAAAAAACATCCTATAATATGCTCTTGGAGCACGTTTTGGTAGAAAGAGTTAGTTCTGAAAAGAACTTTTTTTTTTTTTTTTTTTTTGGAAACAAGTGTTATGATGCTTTTGATTTCTTAAAGTTGCTACGACATTTTTCAGTATGTCATAATATCCATATAAAGTGAAGAAATTTAACTTTTCTAGGAGCATTTATGACTCTCAATTTTGTGTTTAATTAGAGTAAAGCTTTGCTCTCCGTATACAAGAAGTTTTCCACAGTTCGTGCATTTCATGTGCACGTTCGCCAGATTTGGTTTCAAGTCCATTTCAGCACTCGATGGAGATACAGGTCGTTCACCGGAAGATGTGCTGATTACTTCTGATGGTAATAGCGTGGCCTCCGTTTTTCTTGTCAAAGGTGGTCGCTCATTTCCTTCAGATTCGGAAGATGAATGCGGAACGGTAGCCATTGCAGCGAAGTCTTCGGGAAGATGTTCGACGTTGTTCTCTCTTGAGAGTAGAAAAGAAAGTGATGGAAGTGGGTGGAGTGCTGCGTGTAAATTCCAGAATAGAAACTACCAAGAACCAATTAGAAGTGTTGTTTTGAAGTCACATGACTTCACATGCAAGTGTCAGGTCCTGTACGCGATAGGAGGGTGCGTGCACCCGGTCTCGCACTAAAATAAAGCGGCGAAAAAACATCTCATAATATGCTCTTGGAGCACGTTTTGGTAGAAAGAGGTAGCTCTGAAAAGAACTTTTTTTTTTTTTTTTTGGTTTTTTTTGGAAACAAGTGTTATGATTCTTTCGATTTTTTAAAGTTGCTACTACATTTTTCAGTATGTAATACTATGAAAATGAAGTAAAGAAATTGATCTTTTCTTGGGGCATTTATGACTTTCAATTTTGAGTTGAATAAGAATGAGGCTCTGCTCTCCGTACAAAAGAATTTCTCCACACTCGTTGCATTTCATGTGCACCTTCGCAAGATATGGTCTCAAGTCCATCTCAGCACTCGATGGAGATACAGGTCGTCCACCAGAAGATGTGCTGGCCACCTCTGATGGTAATAGCATGGCCAGGGCTCTTGTCGATGCTTTTGCATAAGGCTCAGGGTGCCTTTGTTTAACATGCCGCTGCATGGTGTGTATAGAAAAGGAATATTTTTTATTTGGATTTCCCCTTGAGAGCTCCGAATTGCATATCGTGCAGGTTACTTTTGGCGCATTCACTTTCTTTTGATCTTTAGGATAAGTAAAAAATTGCCAAATGAAAGATTCCATTTTTCTTCTTAACGGTGGTCGCTCATTTCCTTCAGATTCGGAAGATGAATGCGAAAGGGCAGCCATTTCAGCAAAGTTTTCCGGAAGATGCTCGATGTTGTTGTCTCTTGAGAGTAGAAAAGATTGTGAGGAAAGTGGGTGGAGTGCTTCGTGTAAATTCCAGAACAGAAACTACTAAGAACCAATTGGAAGTCTTGTTTTCAAGTCACATGACTTTACATGCGCTTCTCAGGACGTGTAGGCGGTGACACTATCTAGTTACGAACGTGATTACATACTTAGGAACTAGCATTAAAAAAAACTATGAAATTCACTGAAAAAACCATAGGTTTTACACACGTTATAGTTAGGAGATAGCATTTGAAAAACCTATGAAATTCACTGAAAAAACCATAGGTTTGACACCAGTTATAGTTAGCTGGAAATTTTACTGACATAAAACCAATGAAATTCCACGTTATAGTTAGTTGGACTCACTATAACTTGCGCGTGTAATGCACTGCTGATGACATCACATATTACATCACTCATGACATGGTCAGTTACATCACTCATGACATCACTGATGACACCATCCAGTGAATGTGTGTCTTTCTGAAAAATAAATATGTTTTATATATGTATATGTAAAGGTCGATGGAAGAATAAATGTTTAAATAAGTGTCTAAATGGATTTTTTTTTTTTAATTGATTGGTAACTGGCTTATTAAGTGTATCTTAGTGAATACATATATTAGCGAGTAATGTTTAAAAATTTTAATATATGTATCAGTGTTTCACTTTGTGTATACTTGGCTGTATGGGTTGGTGAGAAGCTACATGTGTGTGTATATGGGTTATTATATGTTTTTTTTAGTATCAGTATGAGTGTCTGTATGGTTTGGTGGGGGTGTTACTTAGCACATAGATGCATCAAAGACTGACTCACTGTTTGTATGTTTTTTGAAAACAGCATATGTGCAGGACTGTATGAGTAGATGAGTGTGTATATGTGGGTGTTAGTGATTGAATGCCTATCTCAGTAGTGTGTTTATCAGTAACAAGATACATTGTAATCTAGTATATGTGAGTATTGATGTATATAAGTCAGTATATGTGAAAGTGAGAGATTGTAAGAGTTCCTGTTTAAATAAGTATGTGTTTCTATAAGTGATTGTTTAAAAGAGTACATATGTATAAGTTTCCTTAGAAGTAAGGTGGTAGTGTGTGTATATCTGTATATGCAAATAAATGGATATGTATTAGTTTATTTGCATATGTGAGTATATGTGTGAGTAACTTGTTGATGACTGTCGGTGTGTAACAGGATGAATAGGTGTATCACTACATATGATGAGTGAGTATATGTATGAGTGACTATATAAAACTGTTGGTGAATGTGTGAATGTGTACATAGATGGTGAAATTACTGAATTCGTTGTTGTAACTGGTATGGGTATATCCACTTTTTTGAAAATGTTAGTTTCTATTTTTGAATATGTGTTTCAAGGGTTACTTTACAGTGAAAGGAGATCAGTCACTGTGTCACAAGGATGGTGTCATCAGTGATGTCATGAGTGATGTAACTGACCATGTCATGAGTGATGTAATATGTGATGTCATCAGCAGTGCATTACACGCGCAAGTTATAGTGAGTCCAACTAACTATAACGTGGCATTTCATTGGTTTTATGTCAGTAAAATTTCCAGCTAACTATAACTGGTGTCAAACCTATGGTTTTTTCAGTGAATTTCATAGGTTTTTCAAATGCTATCTCCTAACTATAACGTGTGTAAAACCTATGGTTTTTTCAGTGAATATATATATATATATATACATATATATATATATATACATATATATATATATATATATATATTCACTGAAAAAACCATAGGTTATAGACCATATATAGTTAGGAATTTGCATTTACAAAACCTTGAAAATTCACTGAAAAAACCATAGGTTAGAGACCATATATAGTTAGCTGGACATTTTATTGATATAAAACCAATGAAATTCCATATATAGTTGGTTGCACTAACTATATATCGCGCATCCGCAATCCAATGCTGATGATGTCACATATTACATCATTCATGACATGGTCAGTGACATCACTGATGACATCACTGATGACATCTCAAATGACATCACTGATGACATCACTGATGACATCATCCAGTGTCTGTGTGTTTTTGTAAAGTTTAAATATGTTTTACATATTGAAGAATGAGTGGATGTATAAGAGTATGGATGAAGGATTTGATTGTATCAGTGAGTAAGTATGTGTTAGTATATGTGTGAAAATGTAAGGTGTTCTGTGTTTAACTGTATAGATGAAGAAATCAAAGTGTGATTGATTCTTTACAGGACTGACTAGGTGTGTGAGTAACTCCATGGATGAGTGGCAGTGTGTGAGTGTCTGCATAGGTGTATGAGTGCATATGATAGTGTTGTAATGATGAGTGACTGTATGCACGAGTGATTGTATGGGTGAATGAGTGAATGTGTGGGTAAACGTAGGAATCAGTGAGTGCGTATGTAGTAAATGTTATTCGTGTGTCAATGGCTTCAAAAATGATACTCTGTATTTTACACTAGGTGTAACAGAGGTTATATTAGAGTGTAAGGAGGTGCATTGTATTATCACATGAAGTATATCATCAGTGGTGTGATCATTGATGTTAAATAAGATGTCATCAGTGATGTCATCAGTGATGTAATTTGAGATGTCATCAGTGATGTCATCAGTGATGTCACTGACCATGTCATGAATGATGTAATATGTGACATCAGCATTGGATTGCGGATGCGCGATATATAGTTAGTACAACTAACTATATATGGAATTTCATTGGTTTTATATCAATAAAATGTCCAGCTAACTATATATGGTCTCTAACCTATGATTTTTTCAGTGAATTTTCAAGGTTTTGTAAATGCAAATTCCTAACTATATATGGTCTATAACCTATGGTTTTTTCAGTGACTTTCATTGGTTTTTTAAAAGCTAATATCTATAGCTGTAAAATATATTCTTTATTACGTGACGTATCACGTAGCCACGTGAGACGCCTCATGACGCGTCGCATAACCGTGACGTATCGGCTCTGCAGCGCAAACAAAACCCGTAACGTAAGCGCGCCGGAGCACGCTTACAGATATATATATTTTTTTAACCTTAATTAGACAAAATCCACACGTGCACATATCTTGAGGCCTTGCAAAGGCACATCAAACAAACAGTCCCTACAATTTTGCCAAGTTTGGTGGAAATCTATTCCCTTAAATTTTATTTTACTGTTTCTCTTGGTTTTCCCCTTGTTACACTTACCGGAACGCTACCCGGTACGCGAACCGGATGCTCCAAAAACACAAGATGGCGGACTCCCGTTACGCTGCCGGTTAGCTGCCCGGTTCGCGTACCGGGAAGCGCCTCTACCGCGAAAAATCGCAAAATTTTGATTTATTTTTTTGCCCCGCGGGGCACTTTAATAGCCCCCTCATCAATCCTAGGGGGTCAGGAGGGGTCTACCTTACCCCTTTCCTTCATTTACACCTTTTTTTTTCCACCTCTTGTCTCTCGATCCTACCGAGAAACAAGATGGCGGCCGCTCCGGACTGTTTACAATGTTGATAGCCAATCAGCTTCTCCTCAGACTCCCGTTACGCTGCCGGTTAGCTGCCCGGTTCGCGTACCGGGACGCGCCTCTACAGCGAAAAATCGCAAAAAAAATTTTATTTTTATTTTTTGGCCCGCGGGGCTCTTTAATATCCCCCTCATCAATCCTAGGGGGTCAGGAGGGGTCTACCTTGCCCCCTTTCCTTTACTTCCCCCTTCGTTTTTCACCACCTCTTGTCTCTCGATCCTACTGAGAGACAAGATGGCGGCCGCTCCGGACTGTTTAGAATGTTGACAGACACCGGAGAGCCAATCAGCTTGTCAGGCCTGTCGTCGTTGCTCCTCAGGATTGGATCGATGCTATAAAAGGGACCCACCTCTAGATCATCCCAAGTCTGGCTATCAGTAACACAGACGATTAAGGAGATCAAGCGGAGGAAAAAATAGGGAAGTCCGGAGGGGAACAGCTGGGCGACTGGAGCTGGAAACCTGTAAATATATAAAGCATGGGATAAATGGAAGAGTCACTCTAGACCTAAATTCTCTCTACCTACTATGTTATGCTTGTCACCCACCTGAAAGATCATACAGGTATGTTGGAACGAAGAGTGACAGAACAGGCGTCTTCTCAATTCCCAGACTTTCCTGCTTAAATACACAAAGAAGACCATAAATATGCCCCTTTCTGCCCGCCTCTATGGATAGGGTTCAAAAAACACAGTTATAAGAGGAAAACACCTACCCTACTGAGAATGGAAGAAGACCTGAAGGCCAATGAGAATTCACATCACCTATCACTCAGTCCAATGAAAAGAAAACAACATCCCCTCCGAATGTGGAGTTAAATAAAGTACAGGCAAGTGCACATAGCACCCTATGAGTCTTCTCAACCACCTAGAATGGGAGTCTGTAGGGTACTTTTCAGAGAACAAAGAACAAAAGATAAACAGCCCAGCATAAATCAGATTTTGTAAAGAACTCAACTCCCATGCAGATCAGTCTCTGCACGGAAAAGCAGGGACCACACTTCTCCACAAGTACAAGGATACTTAGCCTCAGTATCCGACCGGGAATAGAACCCAACAAAGTTGGAGATAACGGAAACAGCAGTTTTAGAAGTCAGCACAATACAAGCACCCCCCTGTTCGGGGAAACCTGAATACGTAGCTCGCCAGACGCGATGTGGGCGCTTCCTAAGCCCCTCCCAAGTAATCCACAAAGCGGTGAAAACGGAGTTCCAAGAATCGGAATACCAGCTACCGATACGGGCGCTTCCTAAGCCCCACCTAGTATTCCAACGGGTCCAGTGTACAATCCGGTGTGAGCTTACCTCAGCCCACCAAAGACAGCACCAAAGTAGCGCAAGTCACACGAGCAATCCTTCTTGCTCGCCAGGAAAGAATAATCGTCAAGGCGTCTCTCCACTAGCGCCGTGATATCCCATTTCCAGGTCGCATATCGTCATTCCTACGCGCCGCGCTAGGAATCATGGGAATTGTAGTTTTCATGCTCGGTACAGATTCGAGCTGCAGGCAGTGATTTACCAGCGGCCGGGGAATCCTGACAGAACACCCCCCCCTTTGCAAGATTCACTGACTGCCACCAGGTTTGCCCGGATGAGACAGGTGGAACTTCCTTACCAGTTTAGGGGCTTGAATAGCACCAACAGGCTCCCAAGAGTCCTCCTCCGGCCCATAACCTTTCCACGCCACCAAGTACTGGAGCCTGCCCCGCACCCTACGGGCATCCAAGATGCTCCTCACTTCGTACTCAACATCCTGTTGTACCCTCACAGGTGCAGGGGTGTTAGAACGGGGACCCTTCGCTGGTTTGAGCAGCGACACATGGAACACCGGATGAATCCTAAAATGCACCGGAAGGCTCAGTTTCACAGCCACAGGATTGATGTGGCGAATCACTCGGTAAGGGCCAATAAACCTAGGGTTGAAGACACTATACTTGCGGAAGCGGATATTTCTAGTGGACAACCATACCCAGTCTCCTTTGCTGTAAATAGGACAAGACCTACGATGTTTATCAGCCTGTGCCTTATATTTCTGTTTTGCTTTCTCAAGATTCTTCCTTGCTAGTAGTACGGTTTCCCGTAACTGCACCAACCGTGTCTGTAACTGAGGGATCGGAACTTCCGAGGATGGGACACTCAAAGGGGCGAATCTAGGGTGAAACCCGTAGGTGCAGAAAAATGGAGTGTAGGAAGTAGAAGAATGTGTAGCATCATCATATGACACTTCAGCAATCCATAACCAGTCAACCCATGCCTCAGTAGTAGTATCAACAAAACATCTCAGGTATTGCTTGAGTGTTTGGTTTAGCCTTTCGGTCTGACCGTCTGTTTGGGGATGAAAGCTGGTGGACAAGGAAGAAGCAATGCCTAACCTGTCACACCAAACCTTCCAAAACTTAGCAGTGAACTGGGCTCCCCTGTCTGAAACAATAACCTTTGGTAGTCCATGTAACCGAACTACATGAAGGAGCAACAAATGGGCAAGCCGACTGGCAGTTGGGACCCCTTTACAGGCAATGAAGTGACCCATTTTAGTCAAGTAGTCCACAATTACCACTATAGCTGTCATCCCCTGATCTTTAGGGAGACCGACTACAAAGTCCACAGAAAAGCTCTCCCAAGGACTCACAGGAGTTGGCATACTTTGCAAAAGTCCCTGCGTTGGACGATGATCACTCTTGGCCTGAGAACAAGTGTCACATCGCTGTACCCATGCAAATAAATCAGGACGGATAGTAGGCCACCAGTACGTGCGTCGCATCTTCTCCAATGTTTTCTTTCCTCCTGTGTGTCCTGCACACGGCAGATCGTGACACCATTGAAAAGCCTGTTGTCTTAAAGCTAGCGTAGGAAGGAGCAGCTGTGTGCCTTTTCTTGGCAACCCTTGTCGAATCTTCCACTCTGGATGTAGGCGGATCCATGTTTTCCAAGTAAAGGTTTGTATACCTCTCTTGACCTTGTGAAGAAACTCCTCCGTGTGTATCACTCCTACCACTTTCTTGGGATCAATGATGCTTTTCTCCGGTGTAACCGTTAACGCTGGGCTGTTTTCTTGACGCGAGAGAGCATCTGCCTTCCGGTTGTCACAACCTGGACGAAAAGTAACCATGAAATGAAATTCGGCAAAAAACAGCATCCAGCGTAATTGTCCAGGAGTAAGGTGACGAGCCGCTCGCATAAACTGTAGGTTACGATGGTCGGTGTACACCGTGATTTGCTGAGAGGCTCCCATCAACCAATGCCTCCATTCTGTGAAGGCATCCTTGATTGCTAGCAGTTCTTTTTCCGCAATGGTGTAGTTGCGCTCCGCGATGTTCAATTTGCGAGACATGAAAGAAATGGGATGGAGATGACCTGTACTCTCATTCCTTTGGGAGAGCACCGCTCCGACAGCCAGTTCTGAAGCATCCGCTTCCACCACAAAAGGGAGTTTCGGATCGGCATGGGTTAGCACCGGTGCAGTAGTGAATGCAGTTTTCAATCGTTCAAAAGCGGTCTGTTCTGCTAAACCCCACACAAAGGGAGTATTCTTCCTGGTTAGCTTAGTGAGTGGAGTTACCATGTCAGAGAAGTGTGCGATGAACCTCCGATAGAAGTTTGCAAAACCAAGGAGTCGTTGATTGTCTTTGATGTTATGTGGTCTCGGCCACTCCACTATTGCACGTATTTTTCGTTCCGCCATCACTTGACCTGAAGGAGTGAGCATAACTCCTAAGAATTCAACAGTGGTAACATGGAACTCACACTTCGTTAATTTGCAGTACAGATGGTTCTGGTGTAAGGTGTGAAGGACTTGACAGACATGTCTTTGATGTTCTAGCTCCCCGTTGGAATAGATCAGGATGTCATCTATGTAGACGACTACGAAGATGTCTAAAAAGTCTCTTAACACTTCATTCAAAAAAAATTGAAAAGAGGCCGGGGCATTACAGAGCCCAAAGGGCATCACCAGGTACTCAAAGAGCCCGTACCATGTTTTAAAAGCGGTCTTCCACTCATCGCCACTTTGCATTCTCACTAAATGATAGGCCCCTCTAAGGTCCAATTTGGTGTAGATGGTGGCGGATCTCACTTGCTCCAATAACACTGGTATCAAGGGGAGCGGGTACTGATTCTTTATCGTTATGGCATTTAATGCCCTGTAATCAATGCAGCAACGCAACTCCCCATTTGCTTTAGGGATAAAAAAAAAGCGGGGAAGCCGCTGGAGATCTGGAGGGTCGAATGAATCCCAACTTAAGGAGGTCATCCAAGTATTCCCGGAGATGTTCAGTTTCTGGTGGTGATAGAGCGTAGATCCTGCCACAGGGAATCACAGACCCCGGCGTCAAATCGATACGGCAGTCGTATTCACGATGTGGAGGGAGCACTTCGGCCTTTGTTTTACTGAACACCTCTTCATATTCTTGGTAACAACGAGGTAGTGCTACATCTTTCTCTGCGGCCGTGGAAATGTGATGAGTAGCTGCCAGAGCCATGGAAGGTCGCAAATTCTCTCGAAGGCAGTGTTCTTGACAATAAGCAGAGCGGAAATTCAAAGACTGATCCGTCCAACTGATGGTGAGCTCATGTTTTTTCAACCATGGGAGTTCCAATATCACCCCGTATGTAGGGGCATGAATGAGGTTGAATGATATACTTTCTGTATGATTTTCCCCATACCACATCTCGTATTCAGGCGTATGTTGGATGATAGGGCCAGATTCCAGTTCATGTCCGTCCACAGCAAAGACAGCCTCAGGAACAGATTTGGTGACAGGAATCACCCCCAAACGCCGTGCTTCCGCTAGATCCATAAAACAGCCTGTGGCTCCTGAGTCTATCATAGCTCTGATGTTCTTGGGGGTGTGGTCTATCCACAACTCCATGTCCAGAAAGAATAGGTGGTTTCCCACGTAGTCCTCTTCTGTCACTGAAGGGATGAAGTGAGTGCTCGAGTTTCTCCCTTCTGGTAAACTCAAGCGTTGGAGTTTTCCCACCCCTTTTCAACTGTGGACACTGCCACCTGTCCTGAACGGTAGCGACCACCCTTAGGTTTCACGGGGCATTCCCTTAAGAAGTGTCCTTTCTTTCCACAATAAAGGCAGAGCCCGAATTTACGGCGATGTTCTCTTTCACTCGGGGTTAGGGATGCCCGTACAACTCCGATTTCCATCGGTTCTGTCTTTCCTTCATGCTTCTCCCCAGTGGCCGGTTTTTCACCCAAAAGTAGTGGCCTGTCCTTTCTTCCTTGTTCTCCTTTTCGTTCACGTAATCTGTGGTCCAAACGTAAGGCCAAATCAATAAAGGCAGCACATGTCGTAGGTTGGGGTTCAACCTGAGCGATGACATCTTTTAGGTTTTCTGTGAGTCCCTGGTAGAACAGAACCATTTGCTTTGCCTCAGGCCAATCAGTTTCCGCTATCAACCTCCTGAAATGGTTCAGGTACGTGACTAAGTCGGAAGAGCCCTGTTTTAGAACAAGTAATTCCTTATCAGCGGAAAAAGTTTCAGCCCTCCGGTCAAAGGTCTTTTCGAACTCTGTTCTAAACAGATCCCAATCATAAAGAATAGCGCCATTACTTTTAACTATGGGGACCGCCCACTGAGCTGCTTCTACACCCAGATAGGAAATCAGAAAAGAAACCCTGGCTTGGTTGGTTAAGAAACACTTAGGTTTACAAGTGAAGTGTAACAATACCTGGGTCATGAATACTTGCACCTTTTTTCTATCTCCCAAAAATCGTTCAGGGGGGGCCAATGGAACAGGGGAAGGCATTTCTACCACTACTGAGGCAGGTTGAGGGGCAGGATCCCCTGCATCGAAAGGGTTACGCTGTGCGGCATCAAACCGAGCCTGCAGTGCGGCGGTCTCTTGACGAGAGGTGGCTAATTCCGTTTGCACTAAACTTAACGCTGCCAGGACATCGTCTAAGGTGGCCATTCCTTAAATCAACACAACCAGGAGGAGAAGAACTCGTGGGCCGATTATTCTGTCAGGCCTGTCGTCATTGCTCCTCAGGATTGGATTGATGCTATAAAAGGGACCCACCTCTAGATCATCCCAAGTCTGGCTATCAGTAACACAGACGATTAAGGAGATCAAGCGGGGGAAAAAATAGGGAAGTCCGGAGGGGAACAGCTGGGCGACTGGAGCTGGAAACCTGTAAATATATAAAGCATGGGATAAATGGAAGAGTCACTCTAGACCTAAATTCTCTCTACCTACTATGTTATGCTTGTCACCCACCTGAAAGATCATACAGGTATGTTGGAACGAAGAGTGACAGAACAGGTTTCCCGCGCAGTAATCCTGCTTACTATCCTGCTCCTGTGTACCGGCGGGGTGATTGGGGAAGCTTCCTGATTCCGTTGGTGTCCCTCCGGTGTTCCTACCTGCCCGGCAACCTGAGAAACGTCGAGATGCACGCGGGGGACGACCCTAGCCCTGGACCCGGGACCTGCGATACAAAGAGCCGCCTGTGACTGCCGTGGCTGCAGGGGCCGATTACCTCGGAGCGGTGCCGCCATCCTGGGCTGGCCGAATGGATATCTGGCATTTACGTTGGGCGCTCGTGTGACTGGGACTGCTGGCCGATTGGGAGCCTGAATTGCTCCTTCCCACTGTGAAACGCTGCAGGATAACCGCTCATTGCCTTTCTTATGTCGGGGGTGCCTCGGCAGCCGGGACTCCCTCACTGCCTCGCCTCTCCTGTGCCGATCGGAGAAGAGCCCCCCCACTGTATGCAGCCTGCGACTGCGGACCTGTCCTGTCCCGAAGGAGCTGCCCGTTTCCTCCTAACGCCGACTCTGCCTGAAATCACTGTTTGCTCCGACGGCGGGACCGTGACGGCCGGCTCATCTGTGGCAATGGCGGATGGCGCCCTGGCTCCTGCTCGATATATCCGGCTTGCACCTAGTTGGGGAGCAGACTTGGCTGAAGCGTCTCGTACCACGGAGGTAATGGAGGAGCAATCGCCAGTTACCCTCGCCTCTGTTTTCCTGGCTCTTACTCGACTGCGGGGTGGGTGGTGTGCGAGCTCGCGACTACTGGAGGAGAAGCTGGATGGCTGTCTGTCTGGATCGGACTATACTCTGCCCGTCCTCTCTCCCTGCTCTACTAAACAGCCTCCGCTGATCCCGGTCTGTGAAACATTGTTGCCGGTGACGTGTGAACTTGATCAGCAGCTTCGCGATGTCATGGAGAGCGAGCTACATTCTACCCACCTGTGTACTGCTACAATGTCTCTCTCCCCAACACGGAGCGCAACCTCGCCCACGGAGTTCCAGGGGCCGCTGCTGCAATATTTGCCTATCCTGTCTGACTGTGCCTACTTCTTGGGGACATCGTTATCTCCCGCACTGTGTGGTGTTATGGCTTTCGTCATGCAGCTTCATTTATGTGTTGACTCTGTTTGGGACTGGCGACATCTATTCAGTCCTCGGACTTTTCTTTATTGCCGAGTGTGGCCATTTTGTTTCTTTGTTCTTGTGGGGGCGGGCTCTCCCTTTCTCCTCGCAGTTGCTGGCTTCTCAGGAGGGGCGGGCGCAAGGGGGCGTCCCAGATCGGGCCAGGGCTAGGTCTTATTTAGTGTGATGGACGCATGGGCGGGCGGGGACTAGGTTGGGACTGTTCATGGTTTGCTTTGCTTGCGCAATTAGAGTTGACCCTCCCCTTCCGCATGGCGCCGACCATTTTGTGTTTATGAGTCTCCCCCTTCTTCTTTGCTCCCATCTTGTCTCTTTGTTGTAGAGGGGGTTGGCACTCGTCGAGGGGAGTGTTCAGAGGGGCATCCGATATCGGGCCAGGGTTAGGCAGTTCTTTGTTGTATTGCTTTCTTGCCTGGCGGGGATTGGGTTGAGAATGTTATGTAGAGTGACTGTACGGACCACACGCAAATGAAGCTTGATTTCCCCCATCTGTATTTGTCATTGCTAGTCATTGCTTCGCTCTCACATTCAGGGCGTCCTATGGACAGTGCAACCTTTGCCTACGGCACAGTCGGTGCTATAACGGGCTATCCTGGTGAATTGTGAGCCGTCGGCTCCGCTATATTCTCTTCGGTGCCTGACTGCTTGCCAATGATGTTTCATTGGGACAGGGGGACTGATTGTGTAGGGTGGCGTCCATTTTGCTTTCTTTGTCTCTGCATGACTTAAGCGGCCATCTTGTTCCTTTGTTCCAGCTGGGGCGGGCTCCTGTCGGGCATCATGGTGTAGTGGTCGCGTGCGACCTGACTAGAGCTAGGGTTTCCGGGTGCTAACTTTAGCTGGTATGTCTGAAGTGATTACGGACTGGGGCGCCTTTTTGGCGCGTGCTGCTGCTATGGCTCCTCACATTTATTCTGATATTGTTGTTTATCCTGGCACTTTTGTATTTGGGGTGGAGCTGTACGTATCCTGTTGTCTTTTTGTAGATGGGGTGGCGACTCATGTGCTGACCTGGGGACCTGGGTGTACCTGATTCTGTTTCCCCTTTGGTAATATGCCCTTTGACTGTATTGCTTCACACGGCGTAGGGGTTGCAAATGGCTGGGAGTCCGGGAGATCTGTTATTGTGTGGGCTCCTCCCCGCCTCCTTCTTTTTGGGAGTGGTAGATAAGCTTGTCCTTTTCTTGATCCCTATATTTCAAGTGTTATAATTCTTCATTTTTCTTACCATCTTTTTTTCCCTTTCTTTCTTACATTTTTCTTGCTTTCTCTTCCTTTTTCTTTCTTCTTCTCTTCTCTTGCTGTATTTCGGGTTTATGGGGCGACAGACACTCTGCTAGGGGGGGGGTAGGCCATAGCCTCTGCATGTGTGTAGGGTGGGGGGTTATGTTTCATTTTTGTTAGTTTCTATGGGACCTGTTTTTGCTTCTTTTATAATTTTTCCTTTTTCTTGGCCCGTGTTCAGGCATACTGGGGGATGGGTGGCGGCGGAGATACGAATGGGATGTTGAGATTGCTACCTTGTAGCGTGGATATTTTGTGGCCATCCTGCCTGGTCGGGACTTGCTTGTCGAGATGTGGATTGGTCGGAAACTGTAGCTAATGTTATGTCCCACCTGCATGGACCTTGTTCTTACTTTATTATTTTATGAGTACGGAACAGCACGACCTGAACTCAATAGTTGCAAAAAAAAAAAAAAAATTAAATTTAACCTTCATTGCTCCTGTGTCATGGTATTGCGGCGCCCTCCCGTTTGATTTCTGCATAGTAACCGATGTTCTGCTGTATTACTATGTCGCCATATTGCATGCACTAGTGCTACATTAGAGTTCGTGGCCAGCCGGATGGTTGTGGGCCCGTATTTGTTCTTTATTTCATGCACAATAAAGGTTTTCAAAAATTTAAAAAAAAAAAAAAAGAGTGACAGAACAGGCGTCTTCTCAATTCCCAGACTTTCCTGCTTAAATACACAAAGAAGACTATGGATAGGGTTTAAAAAACACAGTTATAAGAGGAAAACACCTACCCTACTGAGAATGGAAGAAGACCTGAAGGCCAATGAGAATTCACATCACCTATCACTCAGTCCAATGAAAAGAAAACAACATCCCCTCCGAATGTGGAGTTAAATAAAGTACAGGCAAGTGCACATAGCACACTATGAGTCTTCTCAACCACCTAGAATGGGAGTCTGTAGGGTACTTTTCAGAGAACAAAGAACAAAAGAAAAACAGCCCAGCATAAATCAGATTTTGTAAAGAACTCAACTCCCATGCAGATCAGTCTCTGCACGGAAAAGCAGGGACCACACTTCTCCACAAGTACAAGGATACTTAGCCTCAGTATCCGACCGGGAATAGAACCCAACAAAGTTGGAGATAACGGAAACAGCAGTTTTAGAAGTCAGCACAATACAAGCACCCCCCTGTTCGGGGAAACCTGAATACGTAGCTCGCCAGACGCGATGTGTGCGCTTCCTAAGCCCCTCCCAAGTAATCCACAAAGCGGTGAAAACGGAGTTCCAAGAATCGGAATACCAGCTACCGATACGGGCGCTTCCTAAGCCCCACCTAGTATTCCAACGGGTCCAGTGTACAATCCGGTGTGAGCTTACCTCAGCCCACCAAAGACAGCACCAAAGTAGCGCAAGTCACACGAGCAATCCTTCTTGCTCGCCAGGAAAGAATAATCAGCAAGGCGTCTCTCCACTAGCGCCGTGATATCCCATTTCCTGGTCGCATATCGTCATTCCTACGCGCCGCGCTAGGAATCATGGGAATTGTAGTTTTCATGCTCGGTACAGATTCGAGCTGCAGGCAGTGATTTACCAGCGGCCGGGGAATCCTGACACAGCTTCGCTTCGCGAAGTTCCGTTACGCTTCCGGTACGCGAACCGGGGCGCTAACCGGAGCGCTGTCACGGATATATATATTTTTTAAAACGTTAATTTCTCAAAATCCACTGGAGCACATATATTGAGACATAGCAAAGGCACGTCGGGCAAACCATATCTACAATTTTGCCAAGTTTCGTTTAAATCCATTCAGCCGTTCGAGCTAAAAGTGAGTCCAACCGCCCTATGGAAAAATGAATGGGAAAAACGAGTTTTGGGACCCCCTTTTTTCTCGGCCCCCCCTTGACGAAACCCCCCCACATTTTTAGGGGCTGCTCAGAAACAGAATGTGCCATTTTCCTGAAAATGTCAGCCAATTCCGTCCACGAACGCCAAAGTTATTCGACATAGAATTTTCAGAAATCCCATAGGAAAAAAATCCTAACTATATATACCTACTGGCTATCGCCAGTAGGTAATATATATATATATACACATATATATATATATATTCGTATATACACGTACACTCACACATATACACATACACATATTTATATACACATGCATATATATGTGTGTATATCTATATCTTCTTAGCGGGTTTGGGCTCAACTCCGATTAAAACTTTGAACTGATTTAAGCCAAAACAGCAGTGTAGCGGCGCATTCACAGCCGCCTACTTTACATGCAAATATGTTTTCCAGCGACGTGCTTAGGAGTAGGGAAACAGCGGCGGAGGCTCTCTACGAAAACCTGCCCACTGCAGCATCTGCAACCACTCAGGAAAGTCGCGCCACGAACATCAATAACAGCACTAGGGAACTACTAAAGACTTTGGAGAAACTACTCCGTAGTGAGTTATCGAAGTGGTGGGAGAAGAAATCATTAGAAAAATATCTTGAAGCCAATCGTGTTCCGCATGGTTTAAGAGTAATGATTGTTCCCACATATGAAAACCCGGATCCTAAAATGCTTCAGGAATGGGCCGAGAATAATTTGCAGTCATCTAGAAACATGCTACTGATTTTGATCAAATATGCCCACTCAGATAGAGAAGCATTATTAACTGAAATTGACATGGTTAATGCTCTTTTGGAAGCCACTGGTAAAACTGAATTAATAGCTAACACCCGCAAAGAAATTGACCAAAGACTCGTAAAGTTGGAGCAAACTATTCAAGAGCGCAAAATCCACAAATTTGCAAGAGACAAACAAGACTATGCGACAGGGCGTATTTTTACCTTTTCACGTAAATACGACTCATATAAACGCAAAGCCATGTCCGTCCAACAGAAACTGGGTGTGACTACTGATCAAACGGCACCTTCATGCTCTACTGTGACCAATGAAGATAACTTATCAGTAGCATCATTCAGTGGCTCAGAGGAAAGTTTGCCACCTGCTAATGCAGGTTCTACCGACCTTACAAACTTTTCAGTGGTTGATTAATTAAATTTTGTCAGCGAGGACCGGAGGTACTCTCTGCGCTCACGGAACAATCCTCCACAAGCAGGCAAAGCGGTAGTCAAAAACGCCGCCGCAGGAAACGGATTGCCAAAAAGAGGTGGAGGGCGAGGCAGAGCGCGCAGGAATTGGAACAAGTAACAAGTGCACAAGATAACACAGTAATTAACTTGACAGATATGACACTTTCTAGGGCAGAGGAACAACTCCTCTCGTTGGGACTTTCATATTGTCCACCTAATGACTTCTCTTATGTCCAAGCACGCATCGATGTATTCAAATTTATCAGAAAAATTAAATTACAAAAGTATTTTTTGTTACATCCGGAAAATCCAAATACACGTGCTAATGTATCAGTGACACCATCAGACGAGGAGTCATTACAGGTTAAAAATTTACAAGGACTACAAACTTTGATTTCTTTAGCCAATGAAGAAAGTTCGCAAACCAACCTTACAGTCAGTCAAGTCATTACTGTGAATCAATCACCAACCACTGCTTTTCGAAGCAAATCCACATTTCTGCCTTTGATGCCCAAAGACGCACTGGATGTTTTCAGTGACAGGATCATTACAGAACTTAAGACACTTAATAAATCGGCGCTTGGAAAGAAAAAACAATGTGATTTTAACAATGTGCAATATACTAAACTTGTTAAAAAAAATTCAGGGTAACAACCAAGTGATAGTGAAGAGTCCGGACAAGGGGGGAAACACAGTATTGTGGGCCAAAACTGATTATATATTAGAGGCAGCCCGCCAACTTGGCGACCCCCTTTGCTATACTAAAACTACCAAGTTTGTGATGCTGAATAGCCACGAGAAAACTAGAAAAGACATCAATCTCTGGTACAGACGTGGCTTACTCACGAAGGAGGAAACAAAATTCCTTAGTGTATCACATCCCATCACGCCCCTTTTTTATCTTTTACCCAAGATCCATAAATGCACCGTTCCTGTCCCAGGTCGTCCCATCATCTCTGCCCAAGGCAGCATGAATAAAAATATTTCAAAATATGTGAATTTTTTCTTACAGCCCCATATGATTTCTCTCCCTTCTTTTCTTAAAGATACCACAGATTTTTTGGTTAAGATTAGTCAAATCACTTGGTGTCCTGATTTTTGTTTCCTGGTGATGGATATTGAGGCACTTTACACCAGCATCAACCATCTACAGGGTCTGGAAGCTGTCCAATACTTCTTAGATTCACGAGAGGCTGCCATGAGAGATCACAACCTCATGTTACTTGACATGATACGCATTTGTCTTTTTAACAACTACTTCCAATTTGACAAGGATTTTTACCATCAGGAACGCGGGGTGGCCATGGGTTCATGCTTCTCCCCCAGCTACTCATGTCTTCATGTTGGCTGGTGGGAGAGGCATGTTCTGGGGGTCACCCACGCACGTTGGCTTCCTCACCTTGTTCATTATTGGAGGTTCATCGACGATATTTTTATCGCCTGGAAGGGCTCTCAAGAACAAGCAGCTTTATTTGTTAATGACATCAACACAAATAACAGGAACCTAAAATTCACTGCTAATATTACATCAAACTCTGCAGAATTTTTGGATGTCCAGGTTTATATTGATCACAACACCATTCAGACAAAACTCCACAGGAAAAGCACTGCGGGTAATTCCAACTTGCACGCCCGCAGTGCCCATCCCCCACACACCATAAATAGCATACCTCTGGGAGAATTCATTCGCATCAAACGCATTTGCAGTAATCCAGACACCACCAACCAGTGTTTATTGGAATCTAGGGAAAGATTCCTCAGGCGTGGTTATAATTGAGTTATTCTAGATCGGGCTCTTGCTATAGCACTAGCTCGTCCTTGTGAGGAACTCTTGACTCCAAAAATTAAAATTATCCCTGATTCCGCTACCATGGGTCCAATTCGCTTTATCACCACCTACTGTTCCCAGACCTCTAAGCTAAGTAAGATCATCAGATCAGAGTGGCCTATAGTATTAACAGATGTGATTCTGGGTCCATTTTTGCCTAAATTACCGGCCATCACCTTTAGGAGGGCTCCTTCTATGAAAGACTCTTTAGATAGAACCCAACGGGAGCTCCCACCTAAAACTACCTGGATTAATAAACCGGGTTTTTATAGGTGTACTTCATGCCGTGCTTGTACCTTTGCTGTCAACGGCACGCATTACACATCTGCTTTCAATGAGAGACCTATTCAACGAAAAGAACATCTCACATGTCGCAGTGATTATGTAGTTTATCAACTTACCTGCACATGTTCACTCTCTTACATAGGAAGTACTAAGTTGCAAGCTAATCAAAGGATATTGCAACATATTCGAGCCATAGTAAACCCTGATATGAATTATCCAGTGGCTCGCCACTTCAAATCAGTTCACGATAAAAAATTGAAAGATTTGAAATATACTTTATTGTGTTCTGTAGCTAATCCGGGCAGGGGAGGTGATCGTGAGAAACTGCTGCGCCAAAGAGAAGCGTTTTTTATCCTATTGCTAGACACCAGATCCCCTAACGGGTTAAATGCTTTTGATGAATTACATCATTTTCTGTAATGGTTGTTTCTTTTTCTTAACCATGGTTAGTGAGTCATTTCCCTTTTGCTATATTTTTTGTATGTCTGATTATGACATGTTTACATATGCTTGATGAGCACTTGCTGTTGTTCTGTGGTATACACACTTTTTCTGCAGGTTTTCACAAGAGTTTCCAATCGCCTAAATGTATTCCATGTATCTAACATCTGAATATGAGGTTTTTTTAAGCATTTGCACTTTAGCATTCAAGCACTTTGAGACAGTGGTTTACATAATATCTCTGTTTAGGCCTATGTACTTGGTTTTTTAACCACATCTTGCACTTGCAATAGATACATTTTTTCCATGTTATACTCTTTTATGAAATTATAGGAGAGTCTACAAGGAATATATATCTTGTGGTTTTGTTCCATTAATTATTGGATGATGATGTCATGGCAAACTATTTTACTGAAATTGATTTAATTTGTATTTGATTGTTTGCATTTTTGACATCCGGCCTTTTCTATCGTATTTGAGCACTATGCTTTTACTATGTCTCTATGTTCAAACATTTCCAAGCACTTTAGCATTTATTGTCAACATGGTGTTTAACTACTGCTTGTTTGCTTTGTTGTGACCCTTGCGTCCTGTTTCTTTAGGCACTTGGGCTTTTAATTACCATTTATTGCACCGCCTACTCCTGACGCGTCATGTGACCAAGCTCCGTTCGCGGAGCGAAACGCATCAGGGAGGGCACTTGCTCTGACACTTTTTTGCAAAATAAATATGCACTGCTGGCACTTTGATTAGTGTGATGGCTTGTCTGGTGATTTAACATCTGATATCTGTTCTCTGGAGAGGAGGTCTGCGCCTGCTTAAACCGCTGCCAGAAGCGGTTGGGATCCTTCGTTTCATCTATATCTATATATACACACAAATATATACAACCTTATCGACCCCTAAACCCTTACCCACCCTAAACCCTAAAAAATACCCTTGCCACCCAAATGCCCCTACCCAACCTAAACATACCTTTGCCACCCAAATACCTGTACCCACCCTAAACCCTAAAAATACTCTTTCCACCCAAATACCCTTTCCACCCAAATACCCCTACCCATCCTACACCCTAGAAATACACTTACCACCCAAATACTCCTACCCACCCAAAAATACCCTTACCACCCAAATAATACCCTTGCCACCCAAATTCCCCTACCCACTGTAAACCCTAAAAAATACCCTTACCTACCGTAAAGATAACCTTGCAACCCAAATACTCGTTTCCACCCTAAACCCTATATAAATACCTTGCCACCCAGATACCCCTACACACTCTACATCCTAAAATCGCCCATCCTCAAATATATTACCAACTGGCAATCACCATAGTTATAGTTAGGACCTAGTTGCCACAGGAATGGCATTTTTTTTACTTGCCTATAACTTTGGTGTTTGATTAATCTTCATGACATTTCCCAAAAGAGTGTCAAAGTAGGTTCTGTGTGTCATGGAAAGTTTGGGGTGATTCGTGCAGGGGGACTAAGGACTAGAGGTGTGAAAAAAGGGTTTGTTTGTAATGTTAATTCTCATAGGAACGCGTTATTGAACCTACAGCTCAAACTGCTGGACGGAATTACACTACATTTGGGAGAAAGGTAGATTTTGTTACGTAGATTGTGCTTTTTTGATATTTGGTGCAAATCCATCTAGTAGTTTTGGAGAAAATGAAGCAGAAAATTATAGATATACCTCTGGCTGTGGATATTTCACAGTGGTTTTGTGATGCAATGCAAATGCGCACACCAACGGATATGCCTGATTTGCTGGACGCAACCTGAATAGAAAGTTGCGGCCACCATTTTATCGTCTGGGAACCGTTGCCAGGGCTGAACATTTGTGTGAAAGCTAACATAAGGGATCAGGGTGGAGATACTCTGACCCCATGTTAGAGAAATGGGTGTGTTAGTGACACAAGGTATGTGTAAATTGATTTTTTTATCACGCACAATATTTGTAATGACGGTGCGACCACCAGCGCAGGCTTCTATGTACCATTGCGGAGACATCACGAATATCATAAAGTAATTGCAAACATTATTGGAAACATAAAATATATATATATATATATTTTTATATATATATATATATATATATTTGTACACACTCGCCGGTTACTATCACAGACTTGTGTATCTATTCACATGTACACTCACTCTTACACCCACTCAGATACTTATGCACCCAAGTCACATACCCACTCAGATACTCATGTACACACTCACACACCCATTCAGGTACTCATGCACCCCCTTACAGACTCACTCGGAAAGTGACACACCCACTTACAGACTCACTCGGAGAGTGACGGACCCATGTACAGACCCACTCAGAGACTCATGCACCTACTTAGAGACTCAATTATACTCATGTGAACAGTCTCATAACTACTTTGAGACTCTTACACCCACTCACAGACCCACCTGAGCACCTATGCACCCACGCACAGACCCACTCAGATACTCACACACCAACTTACAGACTCATTCGAAGAGTCACACACCCACGTACAGACCCACTCACACACTCATGTAGTACTCACAGACCCACTCACACACTCATACACCCACTCACAGATGCACTCATACACCCACCCATACACTCCCTCCCACAGTCACAGAACCTTTCAGACTTATGGACTAAGTCAGTCACTCATACACTCTGAAACTTACACACCCACTCACAAACTCACTCAGATATACAAGCACCCACTCACTCACCCAGTCTAGGCTCATGCATCCACCCACTCATCCTCCCACTCACAAATCCACTCAGACATTCATGCATCTACTTATGGACCCAATCAGACACTCACACACCTATACAGTCACTTACACAGCCACTCATAGACCCACTCAGAGACGTATGCACCCAGTTATACACTCAGACTAATGTAACCACTCACAGTTGCACTCAGAGACCCATGCACCCACTGACAGAACCACTCAGACACTCATGTTGCCAGTCATAGACCCACTGAGAGACTCATGCACTCACTCACAGATTCAGATACTCATGCACCCACTCACTCACCCACTTAGATACTCATGTATCCACTCACAGATCCAGTCAAATAGTCATATACTTACTTACAAATGCACTCATGCACCTACTCACAGATTGAGTGAGGGACTTACACAACCAATCACAGACCCATTGTGATACTGATGCATCCACTCATAGATGTACTGAGTTAGTCACGCATTTTGCTATTGAAGTTTTGGACGACTGATACACCATCTCACAGATCCTCTCAAGACCGTCTCACATATCCTCTCAAATACGTAAACAGTGAATGAGAGACTTCGTGATGCATGCAGTCATAGATTACACTGAAAAGGTTATGCACTGTGTTATTGAGATATTAAGGGAGTTGTACATGCTATTATACAGTAATTTAGTCAGTAATGTGTTTAGTGTGTTGGTTATAATCCATTTTGCAGTTCTAAGTTTTGAATGTGGTGGTGGCCATTAAATGCCTGCATTTGTTTTGTTATTTCGTGACTTATTCGCAGTGATCACGGCTGCCAATATCATTGCAACGCCCAGCGTCTCAGCAAAAACGAACATTTGGTTAAAATGTTGTTTTTATACAAACTCTAAACAAAAATATGAATGTAAACAGCGCAGTAATAAAACCCTAGTGTCTAATTTACTGTAAAATGCATACATATATGTGTTTTGCACCCTCTAAAAAAGGTGCGATTGTCGTGTTTACCTGAGTCATCGCAACTCTCTGTATAATCACGAAAATGGAAAGTAGGGTTGAAACAGTTTCTTAAAAAACTTTCTAGAAAAATATGTGTACAAATAAGTTTTAAAATGTGGTGATGGTCGCCGAATGTCTGCTTTTGCTTTGCGATTTCGCAACGCAGAAGCGATGTCATTTGAGATGTCATCAATGATGTCACTAACCATGTTATGAGTGATGTAATATGTGAGGGCATAAGCAGGTTTTGTTCGAGTAAAATGTCAGCCTAACTATAACGTCACTGTAACCTTTGTTTTTTTCAGTGAATGATTGAGCTTTTTTAATTTGATTTCCTAAATATAATGCCCTTGTAACCTTTGATTTTTTTTCTGTGAATTTCTAAGGTTTTTTTACATGCTAATTCCTACCGATCACGTCCCTATAACCTTTGTTTTTTCAGTGAGTATATATATATATATGCTTTATACTTACCTGCAAAATACTTACATTTTCGTGGTAAAGGTATATGCCTGTGAAAATGTTGTGTAGTAAAGACATGCGTTGTAAAGCCTTGTGCGTTAATAAGAATGTTTTGTAACAGTACTGCATGGTAATGGCCACATTGTAAAGGCTGTTTCCCCACCCAGGCACAGCCACCAGACAGGGATATTTCAAGATCCCTCTTGAAGATCTCCACATAATGAAATTGAACTGCAAAGAGGTGCTTGTAAACTGCCAGCATGAGTTACCAAGTGACTGGGAGGTATAAGCTGCAGCATACAAGATGTGCTGAAACATCTCATTAGATCACGCTCTATCTCCCTACACAGCACACCCTACCTCACAATATCACAGTACACCACTGCACTCTAACACAACTAAAACCACATCCCTGTACGCCACATCATGTTGCACATTACTTCACCACATCACTATGTAACACATCGTACACATCACATCAACGATCAGATCACTGCCTGACACCACCTTCCACACTGCTGTACCGCACACCACAATCCAGCAAGACATCAACCCCTGCCACTTTACAGCACACCATGACTTTTCAAGCAACTCCAAAGACCACCACATATCAGAACACAATATCACCCTACATTGTAAGAGCATATCACCATTCACACCACCAATCAGCGGATTGCCACATACAACATTTTGTAACCGAATAGAATTACTAATACAGTATTAAATCAAAACCATATACTTCAGCCAGAGTCGGCCCTTGCTCAGATAGAGCTTTGGGTGGAAAGAAATGTGCAGTCTACGCTGCTGCTGATTAACAAAATGAGGCAGCTCAGGGTCCTTTCCACATGCCAGTCCCTGGCTGGCCACCTCAATGATTTCCCTCTCAACAAAAACATCTCCTCACTCCCCCACCTCACCCGAATCACCCGCAGCTTAGCTCCATGAGGCTAGTGCCGAATTGTTTGTTGAGGTGAGGAGGGGTTTTGGGGTGTAGTGGCAAGGGGTAGAAGTGAGGGCAAGAAAAGGTTAATCAGGTGTTAAAAACAGTGACTGGGGCACGTTATATATGTGCTTTAAAGGGAATCACTAGAAGCAAGGAAGAGGGTCTGCTGTATGCAGGATCTTAATGCAGAGAACTCCGTGAGCCCCTCAAAAGTTTGGCGCACTGGACCTGGGCCCAGCTTGCCCATGTCCTGAAAGCTAGCCCTGACTTCAGCTCTCAACATCACACAACACTTCATATTACAACTCACAATTTAACATCCCACCATACTGCACATAACAATATTGTCATAGCATCTCTCCATGTAAGTCACTCTACATACCACATCATACACCACATAACTGGTTCAACCTATGTAATTTCCTTTCTAACAAGCTACTGAAATCCTCTAAAAACATCACGATCTGTCTGATAGGTTAGAAGAGGTCGTTAGATACACTGAACATTGCAGTAGATAAAAACAGTACAACGTAACTCAGTTCACGACTAGTCACTCCACTCTTAATGTACAACACCATTCCACACAGAAGAAACAATAACCCATTGTTTATGTTGATCAGGGTAGGAGAGTTGCCGCTTTAGGATATTGTTGGTGCTTGGTTAAGGACAGATGAATGTACATCCAGATTATGAAGAACTGAAAAGGTAACTTATATGATACATTCTGATGAATAACTAGCAGATTGGTAACATGGGAGAT
Organism: Lissotriton vulgaris; assembly: GCF_964263255.1. Lineage (NCBI taxonomy): Eukaryota > Metazoa > Chordata > Amphibia > Caudata > Salamandridae > Lissotriton > Lissotriton vulgaris. The sequence goes on along the minus strand of NC_141693.1, from coordinate 734,527,873 downwards.
ATGTTAAGCACACCACTCATTGTCTAAATTGATTAGAACAGCTGGTGTTAAGTAACATCTACCCTGCGGAAAGTGCAGTGCCGCGGATAAATGCCTAAAAGTATGTTAAACTAGCATAATATAACAGAATGGGTCAGAATACATCAGCCAAGCTTGATCACTCAATTTGCCAACGAATCATACCATTTCACACAGAAGATAAAGAGAATATAACCGTCAACACAACACATGAAACCCTAGTGTTGCACATCACTTCCCTGGCATAATGAAAACTGAGGGGGCCTCCCTGCACGGTACGTAGAGGGGCCCCCTCCGGGCTCAATCATGAGCTCTCTGGCCAGAGTGCAGTGCCGAGGGGGCCTCTTGGAGCTTGCCCCCCCCCCCCCCCCCGCACCTCGTGGGCTGCGGGGGCCTGTATTACGCCCCTGCATCACTTTAACATAAAATGCGATCTGTAAAACCCAGAATATAACACACAACACCGTCCAAAAGAAATACCACACCTGGAAATACCAATAAAATTCTAGAAAGAACATAGTAGCCCACATCTAATCACAGTAGCCAACATTTCTGAAATCAGCATCTAAACACCTCACTACATCCCCTACAGAAGTCCAAACCACATCACTAGACCATATAGCACCAACGAATACCATTCACCACGACATCACCTCACTCCACACATCAAATAAAGCCATTTCACACCATCGCCTCTCCCAAAAACTGTGCTCTATTTCACATATCGCCATAATGCACCTTTTCAACATCACATCAAAATACCCTAGCACATGCCATACAACACCAGCTACGACCACACCATATAACACTACAAAGCACATTACATCACTGTTACATTTTGCTGAGGAGGCTAACATGGGACTGGCTAATTATATAATGTAAGACACTGGAAGAATTTTAGACATTACTAATGTCTATGATTCTCTGCCTTACCTTATTAAGTAATGTTTGCTCGCATCCTTGTGCAATCTAAGTAGCTCATTATGTTACCCTTTCTTCAATGTCCCCTTACTTTGTTTCCCCCTTCCATTACTGTGAAGAGCTCTGATAACCTTCGGGGTCTTGTTCGCGCTATACAAATTTTTAAAAATAAATAGACAACAGAAAGAACGAGTCACGCAACAACGTGACCAGAGCTAATAAAGTAACTGGATTGTTTGATAAACAATATAAAGAGCAAGAAAGATGCACCAAAAGTCCATGCAATATTCCATAAAGAACAGGTGCCATGCTGACGTAAGTGGAAAAAGTGGCCACTACTCCCAATTTTAAAAGAAAAAAAGATTTTTTTTTGATCAGTTGGTAAGGGAAAGTGATGGCGGTTGTAAGGTGGGCAGAGGCATGTGCTTTCCGGGATTCAGTGACCAGGAGCACCCATGATTTAAAATTTAGATGTCCGCCAAACACAGCAGAGGACAATTCGTCTGACTACTTTAGAGCCCTTGTATGTTCATATTTCTCCAGCCTACCTATGCACTGTGGTTGGTTTCAAACGGTGTCAAACTGGAGCAATATTTCCTTTCAACGGCAATAAGAACACCATTTTGTCTTTCAAATAAAGTGTGCCTGGTCTGGTTGATTCGTGATCAGTCTTTCGATTTGCAGCTTTCAATACATGTATGGTGAATGGAGGTTATCCAGATTTGTGGTGAGGTGCAAGTCACAGTGCTGTTCGAATATACCTAGAAGTGTGCCTCGGGGATCACTGAATCTTTTCCTTTGATTTCCGTTTTGCGCAATCTCAACAAAGTACACCTTAAATTGATAACACGGTGCAAGAATAGCTAAAGGTCAAAAAGAGTCAACTCTGAATGTCAACCTGACTTCAAAAAAACATAATTCGATCCATGACCTACAATTTGTTTTCATGTAGTTGAAAACAGTCTTTCTAGGGTGCTCATTATTTGCGACGTTCATAGATGTATCACGCTCTTTTGACAGTGCCCAGAGCTTCCAGAGGAAAACTAGCAAGGGTTGCAAGACTGTATTTATGACTGTCTTTCTACAGGGCTAGGGTCCAAGACCCTTTTGTATAAAGAATAGTCTACAACAGGTTTGTATGCTGGCAGTGACACTTTAATAATATAGTTTTGGATCTTCCCACATGCATTATGCAAATTGCATTTGCACCCAAATAGGGATAATTGTGGTTTCCTGCTCTTGTTTGTTGACCAGTCAGCCGTCAAAAACCATATGACCAGAAGTTTGTAGATTTTCAATGGTGTGAGAGCAACTACCACCAGATCCCTCTGGTACTTGCATCAATCGGCAACAAATGATTCATGAAGTTAAACTGAAGTTCTTACTTGTGCACTATATTCAGTAAAATAGGCACAATTCCAAATGTGGTGCATTTGTCCAAGGCAATTAGCACAGGACCATTGAATATAGATATGGAAATAGGCTACTGCTGCATTTTTTAATTTAGGTCTCTGTACTGTAACAGTGGTGCAGAGGTGAGGTAGAAGATGTTTAGCAGAAATAATTTAGTTGCTTACCTATAATCCTTTTTTTCTTAATTGTATTTTATTGGTTCACGGCATAAATACATCGTCATAAATAAAGATAAATCATGTGCATATGAAGGATGGCTTACTTCATCCAAAACAAAACAAAAAATACAAAACATCCATAATGATAAACATAATCACATTTAGATTTGATGGCATACTCAATCTTCATAATAATCTGAAAAGGCCCCCCACATTTTCAGTCCACTTTTTAGGTTTCCAAACCTGGCGAGGGGCGAAGCCCCTCCCAGATCGAAATCTATTGTTTTCAATAGTGAGGTTAGGACAGCCTCTGTTTCCAATTGGCTAGCTCCATAAATGGAGACTAGCCATTGGGAGACAGAGGCTGTCAATCGCGCTTTCTCACGAAAACGCGATTCGGGGGCGTTTCTGAGACTTTTTTTAAGCCCCGCCCCTTTGTCCCGGGCTGCGCTGTCATTGGCTGCCGGCCCGGGACACCCCCGTGATGTCATTCCCCGGGCCGCGCTGTGATTGGCTAGCCGGCCCGGGACCTGACTTGTTTTTAACATGGCGCCAGCTTTATTCACAGTGACACAATACCTATAATGTGCACGGCCGCCCGAATACTTTTATATTTGTATGTATTCATTAATAATTATTGCTGTTCAGCATAGCTAAATCCGATTAATAAAGCCAATCCGTCTCAAAGGCGAGGTCTATTAGCCTTGTTAGTTCTTGTTGTGATTGTTGTTACATGAGAAATATTTACAATCGATGCAAAATTCTTGAAAGGAGACAGTTGTTCCTTCTCAGCGAATAAAAGTTATTATCTCTGAAGACACTCGTTCAACATACGGGTGATACAGGCTCGAATACTAAGCAGAAGCGCTAAATCCAGTGACGAGGCTGAAGCCATGAAACGTGGTCTGCCTAATGCGCATGCGCTGTAGCAGGTTTCCTTCCTTCGAGCCACTGGACGCTGGTTAAGGTTTTGAATAGTTGAAAATTAAATGTGTTCGTTTGTGATCATTCTAAAGAGCTACCGAGGGGGCAGTATAGTTCTTTGTTTTAACAGGTGTCAGAATTGAGGCAAGTCGGCACTTTTACTTGTTTACTTTTGTTCTGGATTAAGTGACAGCATAGTTTTCTGTTGGGCTACAGGCGGTGTAAAAGATGCCTGGTGATGATCTGTTTATCCTCACGGGCAAGAGGGAAAACGTGACAAAAAACGCCAACTACATTCCTCATAGTATGAGCGTCTACGTTGAGCTTCACTTAATATATGGGGCTCAGAGTGGAGCATTTGTAGGTGGGGAATTAGCTCAGATGGTATAGTGCTCGCTTAGCATGTGAGAGGTAGCGGGATCGATGCCCGCATTCTCCACATGAACTGTTTTGTAAGCGTTTCCGTTTCCCAAATATATAATTTAGGAAGAATATTATTTCATGGACATGTACAGTTAGAAGCAAACAAGAGTAAACTAAGTTTGCCAAACACGAACATAAACAGTTATTTGATCACAACAGAGCAAGTGCATGAAGCTCTGTAAATGTTTATATCAATTTGAATTGAAATTTTCAGCACTAGAATTTTATTTGCATAACCACGACCCTGTCTCTGCTATTCTCTTTCATAGTCCAGCTTCCATGTACACAAACATTTTAGACCAGTTCCAGAATGAAAAGAGGGGGACTTCTGTCGTAGTAGTTAATTTCCATTAAAGCGGGTTTGCAACCCACGTGCCATGTGCAGGGTGGCGGGCATGCCAGAAGCCAAAAACGATCTTAAAGATGTTAGACACAGCTATAATTTTAGGCTCCCTATTTAAAACATTTACACATAGCAAGTGTTAAAATTACATCTTAATAGAAAAAAGACTAGAAAACAATGTTTTTGGAGTTATAAAATTATTTTCACCAGTCATAGGTGTAATGTTTGAAGGTATGGGCCCTGGGCCCTCATGATAGTTGCAGCAAGGACGACACGGACACCAGGAATGAGTGGTAGGAAAGGTTCTGAGCACGGGCGCTCAGCCTCTTTTATTGGCAGCGTCATGTGACCCATGACGTCTGTGGTGGGTGGGTGTAGGTTGTATTACATTTCATAGAAACACTAGAACGTGTCCACGCTAAGACACCACATCACTCCCCCTTTTAATCTGTGGAAAGACTCAGCCTCAGAGTTTACATTTGTAGAAAACAACATATCTCAGGATGCAGTGAAATGTTCAGTTCCGCCAAGCTTTTCAATCCGCCGCTGCTTGGAATAGGCAGATGGAGTTCAGTCTGTTTCGGGGAACTTTTGTCCGCTTTAGCACAGGTTGGTGGGGCTAGAAGGAAACAGTCTGCAAGCCTTGGGGAACCCCGTTGTACTCACAATCTTGCTGTTGCTGACCTCCGCGGTGACGGGTGCGGTTGGAGTTCTTGTAGTTCGCCGTGGAATGATGGTTGGCCTTGGGCTCACTGTGGGGACCCACTGCGCACTGACTTCTTCTTCACTCTTAACTGTAGTAACAGCCAAGTGGATTCATTCCTTCTTTACTTAACTGTGGCAACGGCCACGTGGATTACTTCCTTCTATTATTAACTGTGGCAACGGCCACGGGGATATACTTCTTTCTGCTGTTCTTAACTGTGGCAACGGCCACGTGGATATCCTTCTTTACTCTCAAGCCGTGGCAGGGGTGCCACCTGTCTTTCCTTTTTTTCCTTTCTTTTCACTGTGGCATGTGCCACGCAGATCTCTCCTTTTCTTCCTTTCTGTTGATGGTGGCAGACGTGCCACACAGCTCTCTCCTCTTCTTCCTTTCTTTTCGTAGTGGCAGACGTGCCACACAGCTCTCTCCTCTTCTTCCTTTCTTTTCGCAGTGGCAGACGTGCCACACAGCTCTCTCCTCTTCTTCCTTTCTTTTCGCAGTGGCAGACGTGCCACACAGCTCTCTCCTCTTCTTCCTTTCTTTTCGCAGTGGCAGACGTGCCACGCGGATCTCTCCTCTTCTTCCATTCATTTCGCAGTGGCAGACGTGCCATTCGGATCTCTCCATTTCTCCCTTCCTGTTTCGCGACATCACTCGGTCCAATCTTGCATCTTCTCTCCTGACCTGGCTCCTCCATGCAGGGCGCGCCCGCTGCATGTGTGATCCTGGTTTGTCCCCGACTGGAACACTTCCTCCTTCTTCCTCAGCTTCCTGAGTTGGCGTCGCGAACCCTCTTCACTAGATTCTTGTAGGTGACGTTCGTGGGATGGTGTTTGGAGACCTTGGCTAGGTCGAACGTCCTGGACCATTTGGCGGTCCACTCCTGCTGATGTTTTGGCAGGTTTCTTTGGTCGTCCATCGGACTTTCTGATGTAGGTTTAGAGAACCCATCGCGGGTCGTACTTGGTACGCGATCTTTCTGTGGATCGGCTTCTGGGGGTGCCACGCTTAGTGGTCTTCTTCGGTAACCGTACTGCACTGTGGCGTTACCTGTGCCCTTCTTGCATCTCGTGGGGGCTGTGCCTTGCCACGTGGCGCGTTATCTGCGCCCGTTCTTTTCAAGGCTCTCGGACACTTGTAGCGTGTCGTCGGTACTTGCAGCTTTGGCTGGCGTCGTTTTCTTGCTGCTTTGGCTGACGTCCAGTACTTTGCTGCTTTGGACCGTCGGGTACTTGCTGCTTTGGATGGCGTCAGAAGTTTGCTGCTTCGGACCGTCGGCGGGAGTAGTTGATGCTGCGGTGATCTCCTGTGGCCACTAGAAGTCACTGCTCTCTCCGTCTTCTGATCTCGGCAGTCTTATTCCCTGATCGTTCCTCCATTGCTTGGCAGTCGTTTTCTCCAGACGTTTCGTCCTTGCTTGGATGCTTGGTGAGGCGTTGGTGCCTCTTCCCACGTCACTCTGGAAGTGGCATCTGCCGACTCCTTGCTGGTGCGTGTTGGTGTTTTCTCTTCCTTGTCTTCTGCGCGGAGCGCGCTTCCTGGATTGCGGCGTTGAGATGCTTTCCCTTGGGGCACTACTCCGTCTGTTGCCGCTGGATGGTGCTAAGTTCTTTTGCGTTGAGCAGTGCTTGTTTCTGTGCTGAAAGATGTTGGTGCAGTAATACTTTTGGCCACTGGGTGGCAGTGTTGCTGGATCTTTTAGCAACCTGTATTGTCCTCCCGGGCGTGCACTCTACTGCTTCCGTGCACAGGGGGTTGGAGTTGCTGCTGATATGGGTGAGTAGATTTTTCCTTGCCTTAGTGTTCACCACTGTAAATGTACTGAAGCATCAGTGTAATGAAGTCCGGCAGGCCTTTCAAAAGCACAGTTTGTATCCCCTTTGTTTTTTCGTGCAGGCTTTGTGCTGGGGGCAATTTTGGCAGTCTTTGTGGGTGCCCCGGTTGTTCCTCTTATTTCAGTGTCCCGGTGGGGGCTTGCGTGCACTTTGGCGGTGCTGACCGCTTTGACGGTGTACTGCCCCTCACGGAGCACACAAGGAGGGTGCTCTCATGCGACGGCGGCGCTGGCTTGGTGCAGGCGCTTGCTTCTCCCTTGCTCCCGTGCCCAGTTGCTCCTCACGCGGAGCACACAAGGGGGGGGGGGGGGGCGCCTTCAGATCTTGGCGGCGCTGGCCGCCTGCCGATGCTTGCGTCTTCCTCGCTCTCTCTCCCCCCCGTCCGCAGCCGCCTCGGCAGTGCTCACGCGGGCGGGGGAGAAGCAGCTTCACTCCGGCGGGTCACTCCTCCCTGGCAGGGGCGCTCAAGGCAGGCCGCGGGTAGGCTCCGCCGGCTCTGCCTTTTCAATGCTGATTAGGCTCCGGTCTCCCGCCGCAGCAGCTTCACCGTGCTCACGCTGCGCGGCGGAGACCCGCCATGCTTGTCGCAGGCCGCGGTTGGACTCCGCTGGCGCTGCTGAGACTTCCTTTTGCTGGGACGCTGCCGGCAGGTCGCGGGTGGGCTCCGCTGGCGCTGCTGTGTCTTCCCTCGGTGGAGGTGCCGCCGGCCGGTCGCGGGTGGCTCCGCTGGCCTGGACCACGTCGCGAGGGGGGTCGGGAGGCGGTTAGCTACTCCGCTCCCTCCCCCTCGTTGGTGTAGTTGGGTTTTGGGTCCGGCCGCCTTCCCTTCGCGCCGTGGCTTACTCTGGGCCCCGCCGCTTCCTTTACACACGCGGCGGGGGCAAGGGAGGACTCGGGCAGGCCGCGGGTAGGCTCCGCTGGTCCTGCTTATTTATTGGCACTGTTACTGTTGGCACTTCACCCCCCAGGGGCTCACCTTCGGCCGGCAGGCCAGATGCAGCGTCGCGGTCGTGGCGGGTGGACTCCGCCCGGTCTGTGCACCACTCTGGTGGGGTTGTGGCCATGCGGCCGTCTCAGGTGGGCTCTGGGCGGTCCGCTCATTCCTCGAGGCACATGTTGGTGGCGGCCGTCGCAGGTGGCTTCAGTCGGCTAGCTGGTCGCCTCTTGGTGGCTGCTGGGCTCCGACATGCACCGGCTTCTCGGCTCGCTGTGCCTTGCTGCAGGGGGTGCCCTTCAGGCAGGCACTATCTCCCCCTTTTCCTCAGTGATTGGTAGCGGCACGCGTGTGGGTTGCACTACCGACCTCGTCGCCATTGTAATGTTTGAAGGTATGGGCCCTGGGCCCTCATGATAGTTGCAGCAAGGACGACACGGACACCAGGAATGAGTGGTAGGAAAGGTTCTGAGCACGTGCGCTCAGCCTCTTTTATTGGCAGCGTCATGTGACCCATGACGTCTGTGGTGGGTGGGTGTAGGTTGTATTACATTTCATAGAAACACTAGAACGTGTCCACGCTAAGACACCACAATAGGGTACACTTCTGTAATGCCACGGGGCTCTTGGTAGGATTGCCACCTGGCCGGTATTTTAATCCTATCGCTTGCATTTTTATGGCCATATGAGAAGAAAAAAACACAGCCGCACCGGTGTTATTGCACATTGTCAACAAATAACGCACTCAACCTTACTGCTTACCTTACTGGCCTTACTGCTCCGAAACAATACTTAATAAACAAATGTTGTACTGAAAGGGAGTGTTCAAGGAGTCCCAAAAATATTTTTGTAGAAGGTTCAACATGTTGATATTGAAGCATTTACTTGATCACCTTTTCCGTTGCTTTGTATTTCCAATACTTGTGGCTACCCATGACGTCTTCCCAGGGGTCAGCCACCTTTAGTTTTGGCCACTCATGGCTGTGCTAACTTTTAGTCCACAATGCGAAACTTGCAAGTAGGAGAGTGTTAACACTCGAGCTCAAATGGTAACTTTTTAAAATGTATATATCCCAAAAAATACTGAAGCGATTTACATCAAACCAAAATAACATGTTCTGGACAAAATAAAAATGTTATACCGCCGCGGCCAGGGCGACTGACGCTGGAATCTGGGGATCACGGTTCGATCCCCGGCTCCGGCGGCAGATTAGCCCAGCACCATGTGACTCTGGACAATAGCTTGCTTAATCTTCCCGACGGCCCCCAGCGCCTAGAGACCCATACGGGTGATTGTGCGCTTTACAAATATGGATTATTATACCACGTTTGGTATACATCTGTGCAGCTGTTTGGACTATGGGAGCTATAACTGGTATGCTTGTTTTATTGCCTGCCCCCCGTTATATTTTTTTGCTTGTGGACTGATCTTTAAAAACTTTTTTAAATGGTTATATCTCACAAGCTACTGAACGGATATGTGTAGAGTTCTATTTCAGTGACAAGTTTGGTGAAACTCTGTTCAGTAATTTGAACTGTAGATGAAAGCAACATTTCCTGTCGGACCTAAAATAGGAAAAAACTAGTTTTTTTTGTCCCTCCTTAACTTTTATTTACCTGTGGACAGATGTATATGAATCATAGCATGCAGAAGCTTAGCTGACAGTTAGTAGACTGACAAGTTTCGTGGTAATCCTTCCATGGGGTCAAAAGTTATAGGTAAATCAAAAAATGCCTATTCAAAGGAAAGTGAGACGGAACCATAATTACCCATTGGAGACCATCACTGTATAATATACATAATAAACATATGCATACACTTATTGCTATAAAAAAATATTAAGATTATGGTTAGGACCATGGCTTAAAGTGGAATGAAAAAACTGGGTGGTCTCTCAAAGGGGCATGGCCGAAATCGTTAAGGGTGTGATTTAAACACACATAAGCTAAAAATCTATGCTAAGAATAGTGTGCCCCCAAACTAGTATTGTGCTGCTTCTGTCATTGCATCCAGGTATATAACACAAGTAACCTTTACACCAACAAGAAGCCAGAACTATTGGATTTGTCAATGGTTGTTACTTGCTAAGAAAAATAAGCAACAACTATGGCTTTGTTGTATAGAATATTGAAAATGCTTCAGTTCTGAAACGATGAGACTGAAAGTACTATCTCTGAAGTTACATCAAAGTCAGTGAAAGGTGATACTGCTGCAGAGTTAAGATTTTTTTTTCCACCTGGGGGTGAGAGCAAAAACGGAAAGCCCAATAGGGACACGTCTCAGCGTCTGCTTTTTAGAATTTCTGGTGCTCAGCATCCGCTGGACCCGGCCCACTTAATGCCCTGGTTATGACCCAGAAAACTAAGAATTTTGGTAGATGTTGTTAGCTGTGCAATGCCTCCCCTCAAAATCACTTCTCAAGCCCGTCACAAACCATGCATCCTGAACCCCGTCTGCTGTAGGTTTTGTGACTATGCCAAGTACCAGCTGGTCCAAGTAGGCACAGGGCAGTGTGGCTAATACTCCTTCCTAAAGACGTGAGAGAACCAAAAAAGGGTAAGAGCGGGACGCTGGAACAATGGCCCTCTCAATATATATGTATATACATGTGGAGTGGCCCACATTATTAATTAGTTCTAATATTACCAATGGTTTGCAAATTTTTAAAGATGCTTTAAACTGGGCATATTTCCTCAGTGTCTTAAAAAGTAGATTTTGTGCCTGTAAACCAGAGAAGAGGTCTATCTGCTGTCAGCTTCCAAACTGGCCATAAATCAGCAAGTTGAGTTTCTGCCAGATGTGGTTTTTCCGCCAGCACCAGGCTAGATGCCAATGACCTTAAGTTTCACTTTCCCCACTATCGGTATGGATCATACCAATAGTGGGGGGAAGTGTGTATGGACCTACAAGATGCAACACCCCAAGTGCCATTGGGTATCTACCTGGATTGGAAGCAAGCCAGCCTTAAGACGTGGTTTGATACCTACGCATTTAAGCATTCATTCTTTTTAGGTTTCGCCTGGCGTCCGCTGCGCAGCAGCGTTCGCGCAGGCGAAATCTGTTGATCTACACTATGTGGCAATGTCCCGCCTTAGTCTACCATTGGCTAGCTCCATAAATGGAGACTAGCCATTGGCAGACATTGTTGTCCGTCACTCTTTCCCCCGTCCGGACGCGAATCGGGGGCGTTCCCGTGCCTTTTTTAAGTCCCGCCCCCTTTTTTCGTCACCCGCCCCTTTTTTCGTCACCGCATTTTGTTTTTCCAATAGTTCCAGTACTTTCCAATAGTTCAACTGCTTTACAGTTTTCACGCAGTATTTGTTCATCTGTGTTCTCCGATTCCCTAGAGTACATAGATCCGGCCTCTGCGCTTTCTTTTACAGCGGTTTAACAGTCCACGCTATTTGGTGTCGGTGTGAGCTATGTTTAGCTCGGTAGTTCTGGAAAGGCGTTCCCTGTGCTTTTATGGAAACCAGATGCCTATATTTGCTTGAGAAAAACCCGATTGTGCAACGTGTATATTTCATTCATTAAAAAACAGTTGCGTATTATTCTCTGTGAGGAACTTGTCCTGCCTCTGCCACCTTTAAAGCAATCGATCACCCAGATGACACGGATTCATCCGTGCAGCTTCTAGCCACTGGGGGATTCCCCGCCAGCCCCGTGGCACACTACGTGCTTACTTGCACGTCTCTCGTCGTTTCCCCCGTGGTTTTCACTAGTGTTTAACCTGTTCCTCTGCTATCCGTCACTTTGTATCACCAGAAGGCTGCAGTTATCGTGTTCTTCAGGTACGTCTAACATACGCTCAGCTTCTACCGAAGCCTTTCCATCTCAGCTTATCACCAGCCTTAGTATTGAACGTTTGGCAGCTTTTTATTATTATTATTTTTTTTCGCCTTATCGGCCATCGTTTGTACTGAGTTTTGTGCTTCCCGCCCATACGCCATGTCTACCGGTGTCTAACTTGGCCCGGTTACCGCCTGTATTCTTTCCTAAAATACCTTGTACATCCCGTGTCGTGCTTATCATAGGAGGCGCCCCATGCCTCATGCACAGACCTAAGACTTCCTCTTATCCCACAGGCCAGGAGGCTTACACCACTAGTCGGGCCCTCTTACTTTGGCCCACCAGCGCGTTACAATATACCGCGCACACATCTAGTTTCCTTACAGCACACGATCTCTGCCTCCTTGATGCGCCCAGTTTTTGATAATCGCCATTGCACTACTGCGCACCGCCTCCCCTGCGTATTATAGCTTACGAAGATTACTCAAATCACAGGGCTTTGCCCTTCTATTATGTGCTTATTATGATCGGTTTGAACATACGGGGCTTTCTCTCACTGTATTTTTCATGCGCAAACTCTGCTTTCCTGAATGCGTGTAATTATTGTTTTTCGTATCCCACTGTTATGTGCCGCCCTGCCCCCCCCCTGTTTTCCTATTATGGCAGCTAAAATTAGTTTTAAATCACAGGGCTTTGTCCTTCTATTATATGCCGGTTTCTTTCATTACAATTGATTTTACATACGGGGCTTTCACTCTTTGTGTAGTCCGGTACACCACTTTACCCTTCACTTTTTGCTCCCTCTCCCATATTCCTCTTGCTCCACGTGCTTTTTCGGCATCCAAACCTCACGCGCCCCACCCCCTCCCTTATCCCACTTCCTGCTTGTTTTAACAAGATGATAACTACAGCCTTTGGAAAGGGCTCCGAGCTATAACGCGACTCCGGCTTCAGATCAACGTGTTTCTCTCGTGAACTGTGTAACCCTTGCACAGTGGCTCGCACTGACATGCATATTATAGCTATTGGTAACATATGGTAATGAGGGTTTCTAGAGTGCTAAGAAGAGAGGTCACTGCACAGGGAATGACAGCGTGAAACACACGAGCATCCAGCCAAGCACATGATAATGGGGGGTACGTTTATTGTGCCTTTTCTACTTTTTTTTTATCTTTCTCACTCTTGGTATTTCACTCCCCTTTTGACTTCTTCACTCGAATTTCTTGATTTCATCTCATTGTCTTTCTTTCCTTTCCTCTGGCCCTCTTCTCTCTCCTTCTCTTTTTTTCCACCTCTTTATCCTTTGCCATTTCATATATACGAAAAACGCATCGACATGAACAATTTCATAACAGTATCGCGTTTCACATCGAACCTGTGGCAGTGGTTTCTTCCGCTGTAACAAAGAGATGTTCCTACCATTACCCAATTTAATGATACGTCATTTATCACCCTCGTCTGGATGAAAGGCCGACATGCCGTGCAGAGCTTGGACCCGGGCCTGCAGGTCGCACCAAATGCCCTAATCTATTGCTTAACTCCCCAAGCCGCCCAGAAGTAAACAAGTTACCACTGGCCTTCAAAAATATTCATTTTATTTCTGGCATTTGAAACCGAAGGAGCTACTTCGGCCCTCAAAAAGTAATTTAACTTCCAAACGTAATCAAGCTACGTCTGGTCTTTACCAGCACTCAAGTTATTTCGGAGTTTTATATTTCAGTTACTTATGTCCTCTGGGTGGAAAATGTTTTTGTCTTCCCTTTTTCAAAGTATTTACTTTCCTCCGGCCTCACTCTATCTATCCCATCTATCTATCTAATCTATCTAATCTATCCTATCTATCTATCTATATATCTATCTATCTATCTATCTATCGCCCTCACTCTATCTATCTATCTATCTATTGCCCTCACTCTATCTATCTATCGCCCTCACTCTATCTATCTATCTATCTATCGCCCTCACTCTGTCTATCTATCTATCTATCGCCCTCACTCTATCTATCATCCTCACTCTATCTATCTATCGCCCTCACTCTATATCTATCTATCGCCCTCACTCTATCTATCTATATATCTATCGCCTCACTCATCGATCTATCTATCTATCCCCCTCACTCTATCTATCTATCACCCTCACTCTATCTATCTCTTTCGATCTATCGCCCTCACTCTATCTATCGCCCTCACTCTATCTATCGCCCTCACTCTATCTATCTATCGCCATCACTCTATCTATCTATCGCCCTCACTCTATCTATCGCCCTCACTCTATGTATCTGTCTATCTATCGTCCTCACTCTATCGCCCTCACTCTATCTATCTATCGCCCTCACTCTATCTATCTATCGCCCTCACTCTATCTATCGCCCTCACTCTATCTATCTATCGCCCTCACTCCATCTATCTATCGCCCTCACTCTATCTATCGCCCTCACTCTATCTATCTATCGCCCTCACTCCATCTATCTATCGCCCTCCCTCTATCTATGAATTGCCCTCCCTCTATCTATCCATCGCCCTCACTCTATCTATCTATCGCACTCACTCTCTCTATCTATCGCATCACCACAGCATCACTCAGCACCACCACAGCATCACTCAAGGGCACCATAACATCACTCAGGGGCACAACGGCATCAATCTGTGCAACCATTCAACAACTGATTCAAATATGTTCTCTCAATGTTTCAAGCTTTATTACAAATGTCACAAAAAGATGTTAATATTTCACTTCTGTTCTTGGATTTTCGTCACAATAAAATACACTGAACATAATCTTCACAAAAGTTATTTACAAAACTTTAAGCAATTGCCATTATAAATTACAATAACTTTGATTTAAGTATTAATTATTAAAAAAAATTAAAAGCCATTGTTATTTGTAATATCAATACGTCTAAGTAACGTAAATGCAACACATATTGCATTACTAATGCTATAGGTGTCACATTTGCGAAAGTTAAAACTATTGGCATTGTAAATGACAAAGATATTAATTTCGCTATTTTGAAAACCAACACATAAATAAAAAAATTGTCATTTACAATAGCTCAAACTTTCCTAATGCGAAACCTATTGCAATGCAAATGCTTGTTTCTTTTTCCTAGACCCAGAAACAGAAAAAAGACCCCACTCTAATTTATATAAATTATACATTCGTGCTCGCCATTGCTGAAATAACGGTGGGTTTTCCTGGAGCCACTCTGTAGCAATACATATTCGTGCAACCGTCATTGTAAAAAAAATGAAATGACGAAAACAATATAGTCTATCAGCAGGATTATCATTAGAGATCTTCCCCAGCACCAGCATTGAAGGAGTGATTGTCAAGCGAAGATTAAGTACTAAAGACATGAATTTTTCAATGTCTTCTATAAACCCCGCCAATCTGGGCCAAGAAAAAAAAAATGTAAACTATCTGCGTGATCTGCTTTACACCGAAAGCATTTTCCATCAAAACCCTCTCCCCATTTTGAAATTCGTTCAGGTGTATAATATAAATCAAATAAAGTTTTGAAAAACTGTGCCTTTAAATCAGCCGACATTAAAGCTTCTTTGGAGAGCAAGATGAGATTTTCCACATCTATCTCGGTATCCCCTAGGGTATTAACCCATTTTACCCTTGTCTTCTCAAGGTCGTCTGGTTTTTCCTCCACAAGCATTCTATACAAAATACCAATTTTCACCTGCCGATCAATCCCCTCGATAACTTGGTGGTTTTGTAAACTTAAATTTTGTCTGATGAGATAATCCCAAATTTGAAAACATTAAAAAAATAACTTCTGGGTAAATCAAACTGATCACTTAATTCAAAAAAAGATTTACACTTGCCACCCACCAGGTACATATCCCCCAACCATATCACCCCTTTTCTTTGCCATTTTAGGGCCATTCCGTCCGAAAATATAGTAGGCAATAACCTTGAAGCAGTGAAGGGGGTGTAGTACGACAACTTCCCAATTCCAATTGTACGAGTCAGCCATCTCCAAGTTTTATAAGCTCCTATTAATACCTTGAATCGGGTTCGCTTATAATGACTGCCATCAATTTCAATAAAAAAGCTTTGTCTCACATATGACCCCAGCAAAATCTCAAATATAGATGGGTGATTATACATAAGTTCAGATGATTCCCCTGTAATCAAAACTCTCATTCTTAATACAAAACAAACTATATAATAAAGAAAGAAATCTGGCACCCCTAACCCTCCCCTTTCAAATGGTAACGTCAGAAATTTCATAGCCAGTCTTGGTTTCCCGGGGCTCCAAATGAATTTTCCACATAAGGATTGTAAAGCTTGTAACTTGGGTTTTGGAATTTCCAAGGGTATTGACCTAAACAGATATAGCACTTTGGGTAAAACATTCATTTTTATAACGTTAGTCCGTCCAATAATAGTCAAATATAATCGTTCCCATCTCTCAAGAGAGGTCTTAATTTTATCATATACAGTATTCCAATTCAAGTCAATTAATTCTGTCATATTTGTTTTGATCAATATCCCGAGGTAAACAACCTCCCCCACCACTCTCTCATCTTCCCAAGTTCAGGCTTCCGGACATAAAATCTGAGTCTTCAATTCATTAAGTTTATAGCCAGTTATGATTCCAAATTCTTTCGCAAGCCTCTCAATCTCTAAAATAGCGATGTCTGGCCTATCTGTGACCACCGCGATATCATCCGCGTAAGCGAACACAGAAAAACAAAAATCAGATACTATGAAGGGAGGAATAAACGGATTTTGATTTAATTGTTCTACAAACGGATTAATGTACAAAGCAAATAATAATGGAAAACAAGGACAGCCTTGGCGAGTCCCTCTAGTGATATTAAAAGAGTCAGAGAGCGCTCCTAAAACCGAAATTTTAGCAGTTGGTCTTAAATATAAGGATTTGATTCCCTTAATATATTTCTGGCCAAAGCCCATTTTAGCCATTTATCTCCACAAATAATCCCAGCACACACGATCGAACGCTTTTTCTGCGTCCAACAGAAAAAGCGCTAATTTCTGTTTATTTACTGCCGCAATATCAAACAGCGTAATTACTTTATTTATGTGGTCCACTGTTCCTCTTTTTGGAATAAAACCGTGTTGTTGTCGGGAGACTAAAGAAGATACAACTTTGGATAATCAGTTGGCCAGAATCTTTGAATAGATCTTATTATCCACGTTTAATAATGATATTGGACAGTAAGATCCCACATTATCCACAGGTTTGCCTTTTTTGCAGAAGACCGCAATAGTTGCGTCAGACCATGTTCTAGGTGGATTTCCCTGCTGTGCTTCCAATATTACATGAAGCATTTCATTCTTTAAAGTGTTAAAAAAGATTTTATAGACTTCAGCATGTACTCTATCTGGGCCAGCGGCCTTACCAACTGCCAAACTCTTCACTGCTATTTCTAGCTCTACCATTGTTATTGGTAAATCCAATTCATCTGCCATTAGGGGATCTAAAACTTTCAACCCTGTCTCCAATCTAGTGCTCCATTGCTTATTTGTATTTGTATCTGAGCTTTCATCCTTCGAATAAAGTTGGGCGTAGAAACTTTGAAATATATTAAGAATGTGTTCTGGCTCTGAGTGAGATATACTCTGAACATCTTTCATTGAATTAATATTCCCAGCTGACTGCTTCATTCGTAATCTTACCACCAATCTTTTACCTATTTTTTCCCCAAATTCATAGCTTTGCATCTTGGATGTTAAAAATCTCCTTGCAATTTCTGTGTCCCAGAAGCCAAGAATATTAGCTCTAGCCTTTGCCACCTCATTTTCAACCTCCCAAAGCTCTTTTCTACCCTGGACAATTTCCCTAGTTAACAAAATCTCTGCATTAGCCAACAATTCATATAGTTCATCAAGTTCTTTTTAAAAAATGTTGTGTTGCTTACCTATAATCCAGGTCTCTAACATTGGTATCTTTTATATGGTCACGTTGTCGAGCTGGGAATCCCTGGTACATTAACAAAGCAGTATACAGTGTAAAACATACATCATACAATAGAGTGTAAAAAAAAGCTATAGATCTAAAATAACGGGCTCTTTAGTAGCACATCGACCTCATTTGAAACAACCCAAACTTCAGCCAATGAGGTGGAAACTTAAGTTCCCCTACTCCGACTAGAGGCCACCATAGCTCAGATTTCAAAGAAAAAATTAGAATAAAATAATCGAAGTGTTGGAGCTGGCAGTGTCTGGTTGACTGGTGGGATGCCCCCAGCGAGGCAGAACTACCGCTCCTGTAAAGGGAGGTGATTACACTTGCTGTAAAACCCGTGCTCACCTTTGGGTAACATGGCACTGAGCAGTCAGGATCACTAAAGAAGCAATGTGTAAACGAAAGGCACAGCAGTCACTCACAATACACTGAGCATCACAAAAGACTTCACGCAGGATGTACGTAAAAACGTTTATATGTATATTCAACACATGTATTCAATCAATATAACATGGCCATCATATACTTTTGGGCATAAAACACAATCTGGAATATTACTGGCAGTACTATGCCCACTCGTATCGTTATGCTTTCACTAGTATGCACACTATGGACAATTAATAACACAAGAAAAACAGTGGGTCTTTTGAGCAGAGCATCAACAGAAACAAGATAGTCTGAATTGAATTAAAGGAGTCTTCTTAAAGAGGACGGAATCCCATCACCCACAAGGTGGCATGCTTCATCTTCTGGGATCTACTCTTAGTTGCAATCCCTAGTGGAACTAAGGGCTGCGACCTTCTCAACAGAGGAAGGGAGCTCACTAATGTTTTTGAAGCAGTGTAAGGTGAAATCTGATATGATCCCCAAGATGTGGAGCCTAAAATGTTTCCAAGAGTGATGGTTGCAGTGCATGTGGAAATTGTGTAACTTATGTGTGATTTTAAAATTGGCTACCAGGACACAGAACGATTTTAATAGGCGCTGTCCAGGTGTAAAGAATAAAACAGTGCGTATGCAGTTTCAACCAAATAACTGCAATAGTCCAATGGTAACCAACTTTAAAATCACATTTAAGGTACACATTTTACACATGCACTGCAACCATCACAGTTTTTCTTGAGTTATTAATTGTTCAGATTGGGGATAAAATTCAGTTTGGTCTCTAAAAATGTTTTCCCTAGGACCCCCTGGTTAAATAATGTTGTGGTATACACTATGGACAATTTCTAACCCCCACCCCATTGAAACAGGGCACCCAAATGGGGTACATGATAATAAGATTATGTACGTTCACAAAACATAGAACATACAGGAGAAACCCAATATTAAAAAGAATTGTGCTTTTCGCACCAATCAACGTGTAAGGCGGCACTCCCGGCCAGTGTTGTGAAGCGCAGGCGGTCCGCACACAATCACTCATACACACTCACTCCGCATAACTAGGCGGTGCAACAGGTATCAGCCAGTCTGTACTGATTTCTCTTACATACACATACACACTCAGCACACTAATGCAATGCCACTGGTACCCAGCAAGTATATGGTTCACCCTCTTTAGACTCCGTAACCCAAGTCTCCCTCCACCCTCAAGATCACCTCTATTGTCCTATACACCCGGATGGAACATAACCAGGCCGCCTCCCGGACACTGAGCCACACGCGACCAAAGTCACTCACCCTGGGTCCTCAGAAAGCAGGTGGCAATATGTGACTGTTTGAATTAAGAGGTAGACGTAACCAAGGGAGAGGAAGTTCACCCACAGGTCTCAAAACATAAAGGAGTCACGCAATCTCTTGACCCGCTTTCGAACCGTCTCGGAAGTGTTTCTTCAACCTAGTCAATCTCTCTCACTACTACCTGGTGCAACAATGTCTTCAAGAGGGGCTAGATGTGAAGAGGGCAGTTGGTCTGCTGTGATGAAGGTCAACAAGGGAACAAACAATGAATGGGGAGTAATATAGGGGAGGATGAGGATTCCCCGATTGGTACACGAGGATTCGTGTTGTGCACAGAAAATCCAGGCACAGCGAATGCTCGTAGGGATGAGTTGAACCAGGCTTTTCAGATTTCAAACACAATGAGGTGCAAATTCTGCGACTCCCTGGTAAGGCGGTACACTGACCAGTGCACGTCGAGTTGGGTTGCACCAGGAAATTCCAGTCACACACAGCGAAGAGTTGCAATTCCATACCTCTCTGGAAATGAGGCACAACCTGCAGTGCACATTGATACAAACAGGAGCAAGTTCAGCACCGCCACATGACGTAGAATGAGTCACTAATCAGGGTACACCCCCACCTCCAAGGGTCGCACCATGTGAATCAGACACCACACACAATGAGCATGCAGCCAACGTGTCACACAAGAGAAATGGGCCACATGGGTCCTGCACCTAATGAATCTGCTCACCTCCACTAGACACTTATGAGTGTTGCGGTCCCTGTAGTACAGGAATCACACACCTCAGATGCGGGCAAGATTTCTGGGGCTCTGCACTAGTGTCTCCAGACACAAGTCCTAAGTCCACGCTCACACCATACTACTAGTTTGGATTTAGTAGCTGAGGGGGGCACTTGAGAGGGCACCGCTCTCCTGATGTCACAGGGAGATGCTGTTAGTCTCTCAGGGGAGATCTTTGATGTCTTTGAGATCTACGGGAGAACAGGAAGCCTGCCCTTGGGCCCTTGGAGAGCACACTTCAGCAGGTCCTCAGCCCAGGCCTGCCTCTATTTGGACAGTTAGCCCCTCCATGTGCACAACAGAGTCCTCTGATAATATGCACCACGCAGTCCGGGTTCTCCGGTCCCACGTCCCCACAAGCATATTTTACCCTTTGCTGGAGGAAGGCACCCATACTTATTTTGTCTTGTGTCTTTAAAGTCAGGGTGGTTCAGGGGTTTTCCCTTTGAACCACAGATGTGTCCCCTACATTGTGGGTCTGTCTGCCATCAGGCCTTGGAATACAGATCTTAATCTTTAGTGGGGCCATGATCTGGTCCATAGAGGCTAAGTGTCACAACCTCTATCTTCAATGTACCCCATTCGGCTCTCAAATGGCAGAGGTCTGCCGGTCCCGCGGGATGCCCATGTTTTATGGCTCTCGATTGGGAAATGCACAGATGTGCTCTCCCCAACCCCTGGTGTCCACTGGAGTCAATGAATAGAACTGAACCTTCTCGCACATGAAGTTCTGATTTGTAGGTGAGATAGTACAAACAAGTGGTTAGGTGCTACCTGGGTTCCTCCTTCTGAGTCTTGGAGGTGAAAATGATACTTGTGATAGCGTCAATCCAGTCGGGAATGGCGGCCCCAGACGCACACTAGATTAAATAATTTCTTTGAACTTGATATTTTTCAAAATAAAGTTTTATTAGAACATTGAATTTCTCTTGATGTAATCCTTAAATTTTTCACGTCATTTAAGAATCAAAATTATAGTTGGCCCAATGCATTTCGGGCAATGCTGCCCTTCATCAGGGGCATTTGATTTACAAAAGTTTTCTCCGACGCCGCTTTGGAGTCACCTCAGATCTAGCATCTCCATCAGGGCGCGGACATGCGGCACTGGAGTCAGACACCAGGGTCCTGAGACTCTTAGAGCACAGAAATGTCCAAATTCTATAAGTTAGTAATCAATGAGAACTAGCTCTGGTTTAAATTGTTTGTATGTCTGCGGGTGGAGGAAAACCATTAGGTTTTATGAAGGCCCTCACAGCACCCTCGCAAACCAAAAAAACCCGCTCCGCAGTAATCTGGCATCGAAGCACACCTGAGGTACACTCGGTGCTTCGGGTGGGGCCCGATGATGAAGCATGCCACCAACTAGGTTGATGGGTGAGGGCCTTCATAAAACCTAATGGTTTTCCTCCACCCGCATACATACAATCAATTTAAACCAGAGCTAGTTCTCATTGATTACTAACACATAGCAGGGGAAACGGACTTGCCTCTCTAGTTCTCCTCTCTCTCTTTTTGATTACAACAAATTCTATAAGTGGCATTTCAAAGCGAGCTATGCCAAAAGCCCCTTTACCAATGGAAACAGTTTGGCACGGCAAATCCATTGATATGAACATCATGAGGCTGCTCCACTGCAATCCACCATTGCAGTGCGAAGTATTGTCAACAATTTTCCCATATTTGATGGGAAGAGCAGACATCATAGATATCGAAAACAAACAGAAGTATTCCTCACTACCTGGGCGCACAAGCGCTGTTGTACACTCCGACCAGCGATGGAAGGAGGGACACAATTCCCAGCACCAGTGATGCCAATGCACCTGTTTGAGTCGGCACAGCAGACTTGACACAGGGTTAACCAATACGGGTGCCTATGAGTGCGCATTAACCTTCATTGGCAGGCGGCAATCCCAATCACAGGCACCATAGGTGGCGATGTGCACTCACAGAGGCCCACATTGGCAAGCTGCTAATGGGTTTTCCATGATAGCTACCAGTGAGCACCCACAGGTTTGCAATGACAGATCGGTCCGTGTTTCAGAACATGAAATCAGATTCATTTTCCAACACGGATAGAAAGGGCGCGTGGCACTGCAATTGTGGTGGGAAAGGGCCCGAGCCTGGAGGTCACATAAGAGAAACAGCAAAACCCAAGTGGAAAAGGCAAAAGGTTCTGGGAACCGCTACCCTACGAGCACCAGGTCCAACGATGAGTCTCTGATCGGGGAGGAGGGAGGGTTGCATGTGAATATATAAAAGATACTAATGTTGGAAAACTGAAGTGACAGGTAAGTAACTCATCTCTTCTCCAAAATTGGAGCTTTTATAAATACAAAAGCTTGAAACTGAGTAGCAATCAGTACACATTATAATATATAACAAAGCATGAAGCAGGCTCACCTTTATTAAAACAGGATTCTCAGGACTGCCTGTCCCACTGATGTGTCAGATTCTGCATCCACGTCTAGGCAGACGTGCTTTGTGAACGTATGCCTGCTCCTTCAGGAGGTAGCACAGCAGATGTACTTCAAGGACACCAGAGCGTAGAATGCTGCAGGTAAAGTCATGCACCTTCAGGAGTGCTGCATCACTTTTCCATGGAGAGGATGCTCAGCTTTGGCATGACGGAAAGTGATGCAGGCTGATAGCCAACAAGCTATGTCGTCTGGACAGGGCTGGCCCTTTTCGTGGTTGACCAAACAACACAAACAGCTGGCCTGATGTGCATATATCCTTTGTCCTGTCTTTAGAGAATTTGAGACATCTCCATGAGTTCAAAAAATGTAACAACCGTTCTGCTTGTTGAAGGTAAATTTGGAAAAAAGATGCAATAATCACTGGTTCATTTAGGTGAAAGTAGTGTCTCCATTAATTTCAAACCTTCAGACTAGACAAAATTAGGAATGTATATGGACAGACTTCAGAGGTTGCTTTTTAAAGTCATAAATAAAACATGGTTGATATACAGACATAATTGGTAAGTTGAATTTCTTGGCAGATCTTTCTATATATAAATGAAATTTAGAGATATCGTCTGTAAAATCCTGTGGATTTGGTCGATCATCATTTGCACTTGGGACAATTCCCGACCATTATCATCTTGTCCAAAATCGTCTTGTGGAAGCTCCTCCTCCACTTCATACATATCAGAGTAAGAATCATTGGAGTTAACATCATTAATTTCCTCTCTGTGAACAGATCTGTAAGATGGTTCCCGTTGGACTTGGTCCTTCTGGTAGGTTCATCCCTGAACTTTTTGCCTTTTGATATTATATAATTATAGTGATTTCTGGTCTTTGCGCACTTTGACACTGTGTCCCATTGTAAAGTGCGTGCGCAGTCTGAGTGCGTGTGGTGAGACTGACCTGCCCTCCCATAGGAATGCATGGGGGATATGTGTGTCCATGGTAGTTCCTGATGTGTGGAGAGTGCAGGGGCAAGTTTGGTAAGTACGAACTTGTGTGACTAAATGCTGTGCGATGATGTGCACAGATTTATTGTGTCTAGTGTGAAAGTGCCACTTCTAGAAGTCAGCATGTCTGTGCAATGAATGTGAATTGACTGTCTGGCTTGTGATTGGCTGGAGCTGGCTGGCGTCCTGGCTCCAGGAGTCAGGATGGGTCTGTCCTGATGGTGAATGGAGAGATCTGTTGATGGGAGGGAGGAGTGCACCTGTGACCTGATTAGGGCTGGGCCTTCCCTCCACAATGCTGGCTCCACCCCCTGTGGTGTGTCTGATGTCCCTGCCCATCCTGTGAATAGGCAGAGGGGCTGAGCAAAACAAAGTCAGTCAGTCATAAGCTTTTATTCGATATGCAAGATATCTTATAAGCACATTTACAATACAATCATTACAATGTACAAAAAGCATCACTTTAAGAAGTCAGTATAAGAACTCATTTAAAAAGGATAAAAGGACATGAGGTGCCCGATAATAATTTAGCTAAAAAAGGATTAAACCGCTACTGACAATCTCTTACATCGAATAAGCCAAAACTGTTTTAAAAATTTAGCTGTTCCACATACAATAGGGGGGGATGTGTCAGTAGTGAGGATGCGCAAGGCTACTAAGTGGCTACGTGTACCCATATTTCGGCAAAGAGGTTTCAACCAAAAACTCCTAGGCCTTGCATAGTCCGGGCATTCAAATAGAACATGCGCGATGGACTCTACCCTACTCGGGCAACAAGCACAATTGGGGGACAAACGGGCCGCTGATTTCCAATTTGATGTCACAGCACCAAGCGGGAGGGATCCAACTCTAAATTTAAAATAAAGGGCTCGATCAAAGGGGAGGGTAATCAGGTCCAGGTAGGGTTCAAAGGCCACAATGTCTTTGACTAATAAGAAGGCGGCAGTAGACTTGCAGTGGTTTGAGTTTGTAATTAATTGTTCCGCAGTCCATTTCCAGAAAAGGGCTTTAACAACTTCTTTCGGAGGGGCTGAACGTGTTGACCAAGAGTCCCCCAGTCCGATCTTCTCCAGAAGCTTTTTAGTTTCTCTTAACCATCTTATTTTAGCCCAACCCCCCAAACTCATTATTTCCCCCAGGCCATCAGCGTAGGATTTTAGCTCTTCACCCCTCCAAATTCGTGTCCATAGAAGGAGAGGGCGAAGCTGGGCTTGATCTTTGATGTTTTTACAGCCTGTATCCAACAACACTGGTACGGATGGTGTGCTCAGTGGGATAGAAATAAGGGATTTTAGTAGTTTGCTCTCCGCTGTCGCCAAGGTGTCCAGTCGGCAGTGGCCCCACAGTTCTGCCCCATACAAGGCTGATGTCACTACCTTGGCCTTGTAGATATCGATTACCGGGGTGAGTGATCTCCTAGGTGAGGCCCGGAACTCCCTCATGAGAGCTCCTCCTACTCTCCTGTGGTTAAGGACCATTTTGTCGATGTGATTTGCCCAAGACATCCTGTCCGTTATCCGAATACCGAGGTAATCGAATTCGGACACTTTTTCTAAGGCAACAGAGTTAAGCGTAGGTGGGCGGCCCAGTTTCCTTGGTGGATTTAGGACTAGATATTTTGTTTTGTCCACGTTAATTGTTAACCCTTTTGCGGCACAAAACTCCTGGAAACGCGTTAGCAATTTCTGGAGGCCTTGGGGAGTCTTCGAAATCAAAAGCGTGTCGACCGCAAAAAGCAGGGTGGGGATCCGGACTCCTCCGAGACAGGGGGCGTCAGCTGGTTCTTGTTGGAGATGTTCTACCACCCCATTCACATAGAGTGAAAATAGGGTGGGCGCCAAGACGCAGCCCTGTCTTACGCCCCTGGACACTGGTATCTTCTCGGTGAGTTCTCCGTTTTTACCCCAACGGACCTGTGTAAAGGTATGGGCATGGAGGCTAATGAGGAGGGACAAGATGTAAGGGGGTAATCCCAACTCATAAAGCACCCTCCAGAGCTCTTCCCGGGGGACTAGGTCAAAGGCAGTCTTCAGGTCTATAAAGGCCAAGTAAAGACTACCCTTGCCTAGTTCCACCACCTTCCACCCCAGTAGTGCCAACCTAAACACCTGCTCCATTGTCCCCATTCCAGCCCGAAAACCTGCCTGAAAGTCCGATAGGATTTTATTCTCCTCCACCCAATGGAGGATCCTTCCGAGGATAGCTTTACCAGCTATCTTTTGGGTGGAGTCTATCAGACTTATGGGGCGGTAGTTCCCCGGGGTTTCCCTACATCCTTTTTTATAAATCGGGACCACCACCGCCCCTTTCCAGGATTCTGGCACTGCCCCTCCCATCATGATGTCGTTTAGGAGAGCAGCAACGACATGGCAGATCTTTCTACATATAAATGAAATTTAGAGATATCGTCTGTAAAATCCTGTGGATTTGGTCGATCATCATTTGCACTTGGGACAATTCCCGACCATTATCATCTTGTCCAAAATCGTCTTGTGGAAGCTCCTCCTCCACTTCATACATATCAGAGTAAGAATCATTGGAGTTAACATCATTAATTTCCTCTCTGTGAACAGATCTGTAAGATGGTTCCTGTTGGACTTGGTCCTTTTGGTAGGTTCATCCCTGAACTTTTTGCCTTTTGATATTACATAATTATAGTGATTTCTGGTCTTTGCGCACTTTGACCCATTGTAAAGTGCGTGCGCAGTCTGAGTGCGTGTGGTGAGACTGACCTGCCCTCCCATAGGAATGCATGGGGGATATGTGTGTCCATGGTAGTTCCTGATGTGTGGAGAGTGCAGGGGGCAAGTTTGGTAAGTACGAACTTGTGTGACTAAATGCTGCGCGATGATGTGCACAGATTTATTGTGTCTAGTGTGAAAGTGCCACTTCTAGAAGTTAGCATGTCTGTGCAATGAATGTGAATTGACTGTCTGGCTTGTGATTGGCTGGAGCTGGCTGGCGTTCCTGGCTCCAGGAGTCAGGATGGGTCTGTCCTGATGGTGAATGGAGAGATCTGTTGATGGGAGGGAGGAGTGCACCTGTGACCTGATTAGGGCTGGGCCTTCCCTCCACAATGCTGGCTCCACCCCCTGTGGTGTGTCTGATGTCCCTGCCCATCCTGTGAATAGGCAGAGGGGCTGAGCAAAACAAAGTGCTCAAGAACCAGTTGCATCTGGTTCGCCACTTGCCTGCACCTTTGACAACAAAGGATTTCTGTGTATAAAAGAGGGGCTGTGACCTCATGAAAAGGTTCTTGTGCTCAACTTGAATCTACCAGGGGCATGCTGCTGGTGGGGCCCAGGAGGGACCGCCATGGGGTCTGCCTCCCTGCTGGAGGGCCCTGTGTGCTGGCCCCTGGACCCTGCCCCTGGATACCTGGAGTTCTTGCTTGGATCCTAACAGGAGGGGGTTTGCTGCTAGTGGGGCCCAGGAGGGACCGCCATGGAGGCTGTCTCCTTGCTGGAGTGCCCTGTGTGCTGGCCCCTGCATTGCCCCTCCTGATGCCCAGGACTGCTGGAACCCTTTTCTTTCTTTAGGGGCCATTCCTGGGGGGCTTAGTGGTCTCTGTGCCCCCCTAGCGCCTGGGAAGCGCTTTGTTTTGCTTGCCCAGTGGTTGGGGGAGCCTGCCCCTCATTGCTGCATTTAGAATGGCGGCTCGGGTGCCAACCCCGCTTATTTTAATATGTGAAGGCAGGTGCACACCCTGTATTATCCCTGTTTCTTTTGTTATTTATACGGGTGCCACTCCACTCCTTTAATGATTTTACTTGCGCAGGTGCCTACCCTGCGACTTTGAGAGTATAAATATTTATATTGCGGGTGCCACCACGCTGCACATTTTTTTAGTGATAGAGGGAGCCTACCCCTCACGGTACCCCTCATGTCACCGCCGCAGCCCGGGAGAAGCACCGGAAGGAGATGTCTGGCCAGCCGCCTAATGTGGGTGGGGCCGACGACGGGAGCGGGAGCCTCGCAGGCTCCGCTTCTGCTTCCCCCCGGCCTGGAAGAAGCAGCGCAGAGCCTCGCGGGCTCCATTACCAAAGTCCCGGTCCCGAGATGGGGGACTGGGCAAAGATGCACCTCATCCTGGAACGAGGCATTGTGTGTAGTGGGGCTCCCAGGAGCCCCGGAGGCCGAGTTTCACCCGCAGGCCCCATAGAGGAGACGGCACCTGCAGGAGAGAGCAGCCGGTGAGTGAGGGCTTTCTTCTTTGTTGTGAAGAGGCCCCCGAAGCACCCCGTGGTTGCTTGCTTGTGCTAGGGGGGCATTTAGTGCGGCTCAGGAAGGCAGTGGGCCGCCCCAACGTTTGTGAGTTGTCTCCCTAGCCCGAGGGCTCCAACGATGGCCCCATTTATCTAAAGGGCCCCAGTGGGGGTCCGGAGGGCCAAAGGGGCCCGTGTTCTTGCCCCTGAGGGGCCCAGTTCTAGAGGGAATGTGTATTTACAGAGCCCACGCGGCTCCAACGTTTGGGGCCCTATTTGAGTATGTAAGGAGCCAGTGTGCTCCTGGGCACATTTGTTTTCAGAGCCTAGAGGGCTCCAATATGTGCATTATTTGTTCTAGAGCCTAGGGGGCTCCCCCGTGTGGCAGTTTTGTTTCAAGGGCCAGTGAGGGCCCATGTCGCAGTTCTGATTCACGGCTGCTCAGCAAGTAGTGGACAGCTGCACCGTTTAGGTATTTCTTTCTAGGGGACCTATCTTTGAACTCAGGAGTGGGACGCACTCCTTCGCCCCTACTTTGGCCTTCCCCAGCTGCGCAGCACTTAGTGCCAGTTGCAGCGTTTAGGCCTCCCAGTTCTTGTTCTCAGCTGCCCATCAAGTAGTGGGCAGCTGCAACGTTTAGGTTTTGGCGCAGTGGCGCAGCCTTGACCTTCGCTGCTTAGGCAGCAGCCCTGACTCTCTGGACATAGGGCGTTTGAGCCCCTCTTATTTAAGATGGCAGTTGGCCAGGGGGGATTGTTACATTTATAGGGCGCAGGCCCTAATGTGGTTTATGTGCTAATGCTTTGGGTGTTAGGAAAGGTACTGTGTATAGTATGTTTTGCGCACCCTGTTTGATGCCTCTAGATATGATTTATGCATAGGAGATTGTTTTACCTGTTTAGGTTTATGTTAGGGAGATTATACTTCTCAGTGTGATTTACGCCCCTAGTATAAGGTTTTACTTAGGTGGTGAGGGTCTAATGTAGTTAGACTGGTGGGATACTGTGCATGATGGATTTCATGGCACAGACTGTTGCAAGTGCAGTAATTATCAGTGTTTACTGGCTGTACGTTCTATGACCTATCTTTACTTGTATGTTTATGATTTACTTCACCTTGACCAAGTTATCTATTTTTACCAAGTGCTGATTCTGACAGTGGACCATGTGGCCCTGTCAGGTGTACAAAATCCCTTGTAAATATTGCCCGTGCCAGTTGGCACAATGTATATGGTGTGATTAATATCTGATGTGTTTTGAGAATATAAAGGCTATTTTTGATATAACCTTGTGTGGAGTTCCTTTTGTGGGGGGCCTGGGATGTTGTTGCTGGTGGGTGCATGCGCAAATGCTTTACACATTGCCTCCGGGATAAGCCATACTGCTCGTGCCATGCTACCAAGGGGGTGAGCAGGGGTTATCTTTGGCGTGTAACTCCCTTGCCCTGACTAGAGTGGTGGTTTCTGCCTGACTTTGGCGCAAGCCTCAGCCAACCAGAAATCCCATTTCTAACAGTTCCCTTGGCGAGGGAGGAGGAAGTAGTGGTCACAGTTGCAGAGCAGTCAACATTGGTAAAGGAGCAGATGGAGGAGGTGGAATGGGTGCAGAAGGTAAAACCAAATTATGATTAGCTGGATGCTATGGTAATAACTTATTGAAAGTATCCATCATCTGTTTAAACTTTGATAACATGGTCATTAGCACTTGGATCGCAGTTGGTTCACTATAATATCTTGGTGGTTTCTCTTCATACAAATTAGAGTAGTTTTCAGACTTATAACCTTGCTAATAAGCATTCATTGTAGGACTCATCCATTTCTTCTCCAAAATCTGGGGCATATCTTACATCTAATTGTGTTGGGCTGTAAAATGTCAGTGAGGCATGATCACTGGCCTCCTCTTCTTGGTCTGACTGCAATATGTGAGCTGGAAGTAAATTTGACACTTTTAAATGGTGAAAAAACATCTCCTATTAAGTTTACCATTGACAGTTTGGTCGTCAAATGATGAGTCGTTGTTGACGTTGTTAATGTCAACAATGTTTCCTTTGAAGAGAAGTCTTTTGAAGATTTCTTCCTTACTAGAGGTTGATCCTGTCTGTAGTGCTTAGCGGTATACTTATCCTGCGCATTACCAGAGGCGTTAACTAGTGGTTTCTCTTAAACGAATTAAGAGTAGTTTTGAGACTTATAACCCTGCTGATAAACATTCATTGTGGGACTCATCAATTTCTTCTCCCAAATCTGGGGCATATCTTACATCTAATTGTGTTCAGCTGTAAGCGGTCAGTGAGGCATGATCACTGGCCTCCTCTTCTTGATTTGACACTTTTAAATGGTGAAAAAACATCTAGGATTAAGTTCACCATTTGACAGTGTGGTTGTCGACAGTGTTGTCATCAACGGAAGAGTTGTTGTAGATGTCGTCAACAAGGTTTCCTTTGAAGAGAAGTCTTTTGAAGATTTCTTTCTTACTAGAGGTTGATCCCCCTCTGTAGTGCTTAGAACTATGCTTATCCTGCGCATTACCAGAGGCAGTAACTGCAAGCCCTGTACCAAATAAATCATGCACATGAAACTGTACAAGTCTCCTCTAGTGCCCTGCCTTTGTGGAAATGCCTGAAGGGGCACCTTTCACAGAATCCTTCACTGAAGAGGGACAGTCTCCTTTGTGAGGAAAATTATCTTTATCCATGAGGAATAATGCCAACCTCCTTTCTCTGTCCTTAAGGGTTTTAGTTGTAAAGGTCTTACAAATATTGCATTTTGATGCCTTATGAAGTGGATAAAAGCAATAAATACACTGAGAATGTGAGTCATCAGTGTAGATCTTCTTGTTTCCAGAAGATGAACAAGGTCTAAATAGAGATGTTTTCTCTCTGTCAACCATGGTGACAGTTGGCTGTCAGATCAAATGATCTCACTGTCCAGAAAATATGAACAATTGTTACTTACCTGTAAACAGGTGGGTCTCCAGTATTGGTGTCTTTCATAGATTCACATGCTTGAATATTCCCCGTCGTCGAAGTGGGAGTCCCACGGTATATAAAATAGCAGTAAATGCAAAAAAATATATATATGTGAGAACATAACATAAGAAAAAACTAGAAGTAAATACATAACTGAACCTCTAAAACAATTCCTCCATAGGAATGCATGATAGAGGAAGAAAACACTTGTAACATATCATTGTCATTATGTTAGTCCAAACTACAGCCAATCAGACGCCAGCACCCTCTAGAACATGGGTACTCATAGTACGGCCCGCGGGCCGGTGGCGGCCCGGCAAGCCTTCCTCGGCGGCCCGCCGACCTTCCAAACATCGTACCCATGCATAATTTTTTTTTTTTAAGTGTCTGCTGCAGCGCGACTCTGAGAGTCTCTGCTGCTCTGTGGGGGTCGGGCGATTCTCGCATAGCTGGAGTGGAGATGCCTAAGATGAGGTGAAATAGAACAAAGCCTCATTAGCATGCAAATGGCCTTTAACGACCTGTGAAGTGCTTGGGTGCGGCTGTGTGTGTGTGTGTGCACCTGGAAGCTGTCTCAGCCCCGGCTGAAACGCAGGAAGGGTGAGATGACAGAGGGTGACTGAGGGAGGGAGGGAGAGAGGGAGTGAGGGAGGGAGGGAGAGAGGGAGTGAGGGAGGGGGAGAGCGAGGAAGAGAGGGAGAAGGGGAGTGAGAGAGGGAGGGAGACGGGAAGGGTGGGAGACGGGGAGGGGGGAGTGAGAGAGGAGTGAGTGAGAGAGGGAGGGAGGGAGTGAGAGAGACAGACAGAGGGAAGGAGACAGAGAGACAGACAGACAGAGGGAGGGATGGTGAAAGGGAGCGAGGGAGAGAGGGAGTGAGGTAGGGGGAGAGAGGGAGCGAGAGAGGGAGAGGGAGCGAGAGAGGGAGGGAGAAAGGGAGGGAGAGGGAGCGTGAGAGGGAGAGAGGGAGCAGGAGAGGGAGGGAGTGAGTGAGGGAGGTAGTGAGAGAGACAGACAGACAGAGGGAGGGATGGGGAGAGGGAGCGAGGGAGTTAGGGAGTGAGGGAGGGGGAGAGAGATGGAAAGGGAGTGAGAGAGGGAGGGAGAGGGAGCGAGAGAGCGAGGAAGAGAGGGAGAGGGAGCGAGAGAGGGAGAGAGTGAGCGAGGGAGAGAGGGAGAGAGAGAGGGAGAGAGAGAGAGGGAGAGAGGGAGAGTGAGAGAGAGAGAGGGAGTGAGAGAGAGAGGAGTGAGAGAGAGAGGGAGTGAGAGAGAGGAGAGAGAGAGAGAGAGAGGAGTGAGAGAGAGAGGGAGTGAGAGAGAGGAGAGAGAGAGGACTGAGAGAGAGGGAGTGAGCGAGAGGGAACAAGGGAGAGAGTGAGAGGGAGGGAGAGGGCGAGAGAGAGAGAGGGAGTGAGTGAGAGAGAGGGAGGGAGTGAAAGAGAGAGAGAGTGAGTGAGAGAGGGAGGGAGTGAGAGAGAGGGAGTGAGAGAGAGAGCGAGACAGGGAGCGAGGCAGGGAGCGAGGCAGGGAGCAAGAGAGGGGGCCAGAGAGGGAGCGAGAGAGGGAGCGAGAGAGGGAGAAAGGGAGAGAGGGAGGAGAGAGGGAGCGAGGGAGGGAGGAGAGAGGGAGCAAGGGAGAGAGCGAGAGAGGGAGCGAAGGAGGGAGAGAGATGTGTCTGGTGGCTCAGTGGATGAAAGCATCCGGTGCAGGGACCTGTGATCAACCTCATGGTCATAGTTTTTTTTGTTGATCTAGCCCGCCCCCTCCCCCACTGACCCCACCCCCACCGGGGCGGCCCTCGGACACAAACCACACTGTAGATTTGGCCCCCAAGAGAAATTTTGTGAGTACCCATGCTCTAGAACCTTCTCCTCAAAAGCTCAAGCCCTCAGATTTTCGTAGCACCAAAGTGTCCCAGAGTGCATGAGGAGAAGAGAGCCTCTGAGGGGAGGAGGGTGGGTCGCATGTGAATCTATATAAGACACCAATACTGGAGAAGCACCCGTTTACAGGTAAGTAACAATTGTTCTTCTCCAGTATTAGGGGTGTCTTTCATAGATTCACATGCTTGAATAGAATGGAGAGCAGTAACCTCCAATGAGATTGCTAAGCACAGCATGGGAAAGCTCAAAGACAGTAGTAGTACAGTCATGGAAGCTTAAATAGCAATCATTGAAAAATATAAAGGAGGAGGGAACAGAGGCTCACCTTATTTGAAAAGATGACGAAGTACTGCCTGTCCCACTGCGGTATCCGCCTCATGGATGGCGTCCAAGCAGTAATGCTTGGTGAAGGTGTGCCTGCTGGACCATGTCGCTGCACGGCAGATCTGATGAAGTGGAACACCAGCAAACAGGGCGGTGGATGAAGACATAGCCCTTGTAGAATGAGCCCTCACCGAAGACTGCAAAGGCTTGCCAGCCTGTTGATGGCAGAAGGCAATGGCCGAAGAAATCCAACGGGCAATCGTTGGTTTGGTAACTGGATGCCTCTGACGCAGTCATCCATAAGCAATGAACAGTTGGTCGGACCTGGGGAAGGAGGCAGTTCTGCTAATGTAAAATTTAAGGCATCGTTTGATGTCCAAGGAATGCAATCGCTGCTCAGCCGGAGACTTTGGCTCAGCAAAGAAAGTTTTCAAGAACACAGGTTCATTTAAATGAAAGTCCGTAGGCACCTTAGGTAGGAAAGATGGGTTGGTGTGAAGCACCACGCCGTCAGGTTTGAATTGAAGATAAGGCGGTTTGATAGTAAAGGCGTGGAGGTCACTCACACAATGAGATGAGGTCAGAGCAAGAATAAGGTGAGGAACTTACTGTACGCCCTATGGATGGGCTCAAATGGTGATTTCATAAGTTGCGACAGAACAACTTTGAGATGCCACGGTGGAGGAGATCGCCGAATAGGTGGGAACTTCCGGAAAAGCCCTTTGAAAAACTGGCGGATAATTCTGGACGAGCAGAGGGAGGAGGAGCCACCTTGCCGGAAGCGAGAGATTGCAGCTAGGAAAACTCTCAAAGTAGCATGCGAGAGTCCAGATTGAGATAGACTCAAAAAGAACGGAAGAAGCTGCCCCGGAGTAGAATGGATTGGATGGACATTTGCTGCCATGCACCAATGACAAAATCTATCCAACTTGAGTTTGTAAGTTTTGATGGTAGACGGAGCCCGAGCATGAGCGAGGATCTCTCTGCAGTCTTGCAAGATATTTAAGTTTGCGAACTCAAGGTGCTCAGGTTCCATGCCGACAATTGTAGAGTGGATGGATCCGGATGGCAAACCTGGCCCCTGTCCATCGTCAGGAGGTCTGGACGAGGACGAAGAGGAATGGGCTCGCACTGGGACAGAAGGAGCAACTCCGAGAACCACGCCTGTCTGGGCCATCGAGGGGCGATCAATAAAATGTGGCAGGGCTGTCTCCGCATCTTCCACAGCACCCGTGGTACTAACGGGATCGGCGGAAAGGCGTAAGCGAATAGATCGCACCAGTCGATCAAAAGGGCATTCCCGCACGATCCGGGGTGGGGATGCCAACTTGCGTAAGACGGGCATTTCCAATTCTCTGGTGTCGCAAAGAAGTCTAGAGATGGGCGACCCCATCGGTGAAACACAAGATCCAGAGTCGGTTGATGCAGCTCCCATTTGTGTGTCGACGATGTGGAGCCTGCTGAGGGAGTCTGCCAGGATGTTTGAAACGCCCGGCAGATGCACCGCCGTCAAGGTTATCTGATGACGGAGAGCCCAATCCCAAATCAACTGAGCCAGTTGAGACAAGCGTTGAGACTTGGTCCCTCCCTGTTTGTTCACATAATGCATGCTGGTGGTATTGTCCGTTTGAATAAGCACGGACTCCCCTTGAATTACAGGAAGAAACGACTTGAGTCCCAGAAAGATCGCCATCAACTCTAGCCTGTTGATATGCCAAGAGCGTTTGGGTGGAGACCATTTGCCCTTGATGGAGAGACCTTGAAGATGAGCACCCCAGCCGTCTAGAGAGGCGTCCGTTGTGAGCGTGAGATCTGGCGAGTTGACGAGGAAGGATGTTCCAGTCGCCAGGTTGGTCGGCTGTGCCCACCAGCACACACCCTTTCTCATGCGAGCTGTAACGGCCACGTGGTCGTTGAAAGATCCGGAGACCTGACACCACTGTACGTCCAGTTCCTCTTGAATGGGACGGGTCCGCAGTCTGCAATGTGGGATCAGTGCAATACAAGATGGTGCCATCCCCAGAAATGACTTTAATGCCCGGACAGAAACGGACTGCCTTGATCGAATGAGAGACACCAGGCGGAGGATTTTCTGTTGTCGTTCGTGGGAAATGAACGCCTTTGAAAGCATTGTGTCTAAGATCGCTCCCAAGAAATTCCTGGTTTGCGCTGGTGCAAACTGTGACTTGTCTACATTGATGGCCAAGCCGAGGGATTGAAACACATTTTGACAAAGACGAGTGTCTTGGCTCAGTTGATGGCGTGATTGAGACTTGAGGAGGCAATCGTCCAAGTATGGAAAAATTTGGACGCCTCGGAGGCGTAGGTGAGCCACCATAGGAGCCAACACCTTCGTGAACACACGAGGGGCAGAGCGGGGTCCGAAAGGCAAAACCTTGAACTGATAATGTGTCTGCCCCACCCTGAAGCGCAGGTACTTTCTATGCTGTTGGAGAATTGGGACATGAAAGTATGCGTCCTGAAGGTCTATGGTGGTCATGAAATCCCCGCTGGCCAGAAAACGCAGGATCTCCAGTAGTGTCAGCATGCGGAAAGATTGGCTCTTTAGGTATCTGTTGAGAGCCCTCAAATCCAGAATTGGTCGCCAATGTCCCATCTTCTTGAGTATGAGGAAGAAACAAGAGTATAAACCCTCTCCTCTCTGAGACACTGGAACCACTTCAACTGCACCTTTCTGAACAAGAAGACGGACTTGATGGTAAAGCTCCTTGAGATGGGGGGGGTGGGGGGGCCAGACGGTGGAGTATGAGGAGGAATCTTGACGAACTCTAAGGTATGACCTTTCAGCACAATGTCCAAAACCCAGTAGTCCGAGGTGATGGAAGACCACTGAGAATAAAACAGAGAGATTCGACCTCCAGCACTTTGGGGATGACAAAAGTAATTGGCGTTTGGGAGTGGATCCCCGATAGGATGATTTTCCCCTATAGGGCTTTGAGGACTGTTGTCAATTTGACTGCTGTTGGTTAGAAGAGTAACGTTGGTTGCTCTGATTGTAGGAGCGATATTGAGATTGTCCTCCTCGAAAAGTGGAAGAAGTGCCGCGTCCGCGTGCACCCCGAAATGGCTGCTTCCGAAATTGCAAAGTGCCCAGTGATTTAGCCGTATCAGTGTCCTTCTTAATGGACTCCAAAGCTTCGTCAATGTGGGACCCAAACAACGATTCACCATCATATGGCATATCAAGGATCTTGGATTGAACTTCCTGCCTGAAGCAGGTGGCCTTCAAACAACCCTGGCGTCGTAAGGCAGCCTCACTAGCAAGCTGGCGGAAACCAGTGCCCGCAATATCGACTGCGCAGTCAATCATCTCTTCAGATGCTCTTTGTCCGTCCTGGAGGATTTGCTGAGCGTCCGCTTTGGAAGCGTCCGGGAGGAGGTCGACCAGGGCAGATACGTCCGACCACATCTGCCGGTCGTAACGGCCCAAGATGGCTAAGGCATTCGCCGCCCGTACTGTAGTGGAAGCCATGGTGGAGAATTTACGTCCAATGGCGTCTAGGCGCAGACCTTCTCTATCTGGAGGTGCGGTGATTGGAGACGCTGGGTTACGGGCCCGACGCTGTGCTGCCTCAGTTACAACCGAATCCGGCTTAGGGTGCGAGACCAGGCATGCTGGTGAACCAGTTGGGGCCTTATATTTCTTTTCAAGGCGCGGCACTTTGGCAGGAAACGAATTCGGAGCCTGCATGAGTTTAACTCCCTCCTTCCATATAAAATCGATTATTGGAATCGTGTGGACTTGTTTGAAAGGTGGATTTTTGAAATCGTAGAGGAAACAGTCCTCCTCTCTCTGTGTCCTTGGCAATTTAAAGCGCTGAGCCGCTCTATCCATCAACAGATGAAAACTGCCAATATCTACTGGAGGGGAATCTCCAGATTCTCCTGGCTGAGGGGAGGGCGTCTGCATTTGGTAGTTGTCCCACTCTGCCATGCCGATTGAGGCATCATCATTATCTATGTCATCGTGGACCTCTTCGTCCTCCCGTTCTGGAATCGCCTCATCATCCGCATCCTGTGGATACACAGTTGTGTGAATCTTGACCGACGTTGAACATGGGGTGAAGGCGTCGATGGCAAAGGTGGCGGAACAGTTGGCGGAGCTGTCGCAGTCGCAGCAGCTGATGGTCTAGGAGTACCTTGTGGCATCGGTGGAAAACGCCGGTTGTAGTCGTCCAGCATATGCTGGAGATTTGAAATCAATGACAAAGGCAAAGAAGCCATTGGAACTTTGACAAACTGATCCTCAGCATGAGACTCTTGGTCGCCGCCTTCGTCGTCACTGTCGGAATCTTGACATTTGATGATGAGATCAGATGGACTGTGGGCCGCCCTGAAAGTGTCATCCACATCATTACCAGAGTCCGAGTCAGGCTCAGAGGTAGTGGCAAACATAGGTGAAGGAGGCTGCGAATCAGGAGCAGGCAACTGGTGGCATGGCGTTGGACGGCGATGGTGTGACAGATCGGTGCAGACAGATGCAGAAACTGAGGAAGGTAAAGGCACAAGAGGCAATGAGGCAAAAGAAGATGGTGAAAAAAAGTGGGGCTAGTGGACCACTGGTCCCATCCTTGTATGCACACAATTACCCCTTCTAAA
Organism: Lissotriton vulgaris; assembly: GCF_964263255.1. Taxonomy (NCBI): domain Eukaryota; kingdom Metazoa; phylum Chordata; class Amphibia; order Caudata; family Salamandridae; genus Lissotriton; species Lissotriton vulgaris. The sequence goes on along the minus strand of NC_141693.1, from coordinate 734,490,591 downwards.
ACATAAAGGGTTCACTCAGTTTTGATGATCATTTGAAGTTTTAATTTTCCATCATGATTCTTTATCTTCAATATCACTTCATATTAAATAACATTGTTCATTGTTATCCTGTAACACAATCCTTCAATCACATCCAATGCATTTCGGGGTTATCAGGCACCCCTTCATCAGGGAAAGGACTCTACAACCAAAAACATAAAATAGTAATGAGGCCTGGTGTTAAACATGTTGGAAATTGTGAGTGAAAATGATCGCGAAGTGAGGGTCAGGAGGTGTGGGGGATCGGGTTCACCTTAAAAACGACACTTTTTCCCTGTGAGAAGTATGGGTAGGTTTGGTAAATCGTGCTTACGTGAATCGCGAGGTTTGTAGTTTCTCGGTCTAAAAACGGAAGGTAATGGCACGTTAGTTAACTATGATTGTGCAGAGACTGCGGAGCAACTGTGATATCAATCCAAGGGCAGGCAGGATATTACTAACCTGTATGGGTGTAACGGTTCGTCTCGGTTGAAGACGCGGGTCCCGGCGGAGACGCCTCTGGCCGCGTTTCGTGCGATTCGAATGAGCGGGTCACGTGGTGTGTTAAAGGGAACAGAAACTCCTCTCAGAGTTAAAGAGACAGTGTAACGTACAGCGGGGCTCCGATTGAGTTAAAGGGGCAGTGCATGTTGTGATGTTTTCCGAGTGGCACGGCTTGTGGGTGCTGGTGATATGTATGTGTTTATTGTAATCAGTATGGTAGTGCACTAGTAAAGACCATATTGAAAACGAAATCATATTGCAAATAAAATAGTATCGTTTAAATAACAATGTTATGGGACCTTGCAAAAACTATAATAAACATTGTTTGATTGCATGTTAGTCCAAATACACAGAAATTACTATGTCAGTCCATGAGCAACCTTACAGGTAGCAGGAAAGTTCAATCCTGTCATTCAGTCCCAGTGGCTTCTGGGTTGACAGTTTTTGGATCCACGTGTTTTCTCTTTGGAGGAGGAATTTGGTGTTATCTCTCCCTTCATATTTGGCAATTGTTTCCAGTATGATGAATTTCATTTGTGAAATGTTGTGTTTCTCTTCATGAAAATGTACTGCCAGTGCGGATTTGGTATTCTTAAGACGGATGTTGGACTTGTGTTCTGTGAGTCTCGTTTTGATTTTTCTTTCCGTCTTCCCTATGTATAGTTTTCCGCAAGGACATTTTAAAGCATAGATAACATTGCTGGAGTCACATGTGGCATTAACCTGTAGTTTTATCTTGTGTCCTTTCATTGGGTGGTTGATTGTGTTTCCCCGGATAATGCTATTGCAGTTTCCACAGTTAAGACATGGCTTGGTTCCTGAGTAGATGGTAGTTATGGTGGGTTTGTGTTGTACCAATTCTCCTATGTTCCGTGCTCTAGTGAATGCGAATAATGGGGGTTCCATAAAGATCTGGTTAAAATCTGGTTCCAGATTCAACAGGGGCCAATGTTGGTGTATAATCCGTTTGAATTTATTGGTGGCTGTTGAGAATTTCGAGACTACCACGATGCGGGTCTGTTGTATTTTGTGACTGGGTTGCAATAATTCTTGTCTCTCTATGTTGTTGATCTTTTGTGTGGAATCTCTGATGATATTTTCTGGATACCCTCTTTTGCGAAATTTGGTGGCAATCTCTTCAATTCTTTGTGCTGCTTTTGCTGGGTCCGATGTGATTCTTTTGGCACGTGCCATTTGGGAAAATGGTAGGTGTGTTTTCAAGTTTGGTTCATGGAAACTGGTATAGTGGAGCATATTGTTCCTATCAGTCGGTTTGGTGAATAGATCTGTTTCAAATCCTTGATCCTTGATAGAAACTTTCACGTCCAGGAAGCTGACACTTTCTTCAGATATTTCCCACGTTAGTTGTATCCGTTCATCGATCTGGTTAAATGCCAGGAGTCTGTTTTGGAGTTCTTCTTTGGTATTCTTCCATACGATAAAGATATCGTCTATATATCTTGTGAAGAGTAGCATGTGATCCGTCCATAGTTTATTGTTGAATATATGTGTCTCTTCAAATTGGTGCATAAAGATATTGGCATACACTGGTGCCGCTGAATTGCCCATAGCCATTCCCACAAGTTGTTGGTACCATGTGTCTTGGTATCTGAAGTAGCTATGATATAGTGTGTAGAGCATTAGTTCCATAAGAAACGTTTGGAACGATGTCTCCATTTCCGAGGTGAGTAAAGCTTGTTCTATGGCTTCGATGCCCAAGGAGTGGGGTATTGAGGTATAGAGGGATCGGACATCCGCTGTACATAGAATTAGGTTATCCGTGGAATCAATGTTTAAGCTCTTGAGTTTAGAGATAAAGTGTGTTGTGTCCTTGGTGTAGGTTCTCATAGCCTGTACCAGTGGTTGGAGATATTTATCTAGCAATTGGCCTATTGGTTCGTGGAGACTACCACATGTAGAGACTATGGGTCTCATGGGGGGGTCCCATAGGTCTTTGTGTATTTTTGGAACCATTCTCAAGGTTGGACTCTTAGGATTAGTCTTGATGAGAAAGTTTTTCGTTTTCTCTGTTATAGTTCCAGTTTCATGAGCTTTGTCCAAGATGCACCGTAGAGTTTGCTTATATTCTGTTGTGGGGTTCCTGTCGAGTTTCATGTACGTTGTGGTGTCATTGATATGTTGCAACACTTTGGACTCATACATGTTTGTGTTCATGATAATCGTTGACGGTGCTGAAATGGCCGTCGATGAAAATGACTTCGATGAATCCAGTGGCGACGGTATGCTCCGTCGACGGAGCCGTCGTCGACGGAAGTTTCTTAGATGGCAAAGCCGCCGACGAAGTCGTCGAGGCAGTAGACACCCCTGTAGACGGAGCCCTCGTCGACGAAGCTTTAGTGGACGGAGTCTTCGTCGACGAAGACTTTTTGATGGATTTCGTCGACTATGCTGGTTTCTTCGTCGACGAGGTGATAAGAATCGTCGACGAGACAGTCTGAAAGGCCAATGAAACTCTCGTCGACGTAGAGGCCGTCGACGAGACCGTCGTCGACGAGCTAAAAGCGGACGTCGTCGTCAGTGTCGTCGTCGATGTATACACTGCAGATCTCGTCGTCAGAACGCTCGTAGACGCTCCTGTCGACGACGAAGCATGTTTAGGTGTGGAAACACACTGTGAGGCAGCAGAAGACGCCTGAGAGCCAGGTCTCGTGGGCGCAGCAGTAGTAGGAGCTGGTGGGGACACCACAGAGGCCAAAGGCAGGGCCAGTTTCTTCTTTTTTAGAAAAGGAGAAGGTATATCCTGCACACTACCACGCTTAGAGGCTGCAGAGGAGGGTCCAGATTGAAAACTTTCAGCATTAGACAGAGCTGAATCCTTGTCTTTAAGACGTTGGAGCCAAAGGAGGAGACGGCCTTCTCTGTCCTTTAGAGTCTTGTTAGAAAAGGTTCTACAAAACTTGCAGCTGCCAACTTCATGCTCAGGGTAGAGACAATAAATACATTTTTTGTGGGGGTCCTCTTTAAAAAGACGCAACTTCCCACAAGAAGAGAAAGGTCGGAATAAAGACTTCTTACTTGACATGATGAAAGTTCAGGAAACAAGAAGCAGTTGAGGAAAAAACTGAGCAGAGCTCAGGGAGACTCCATTCACACGACGTGCGGTAGAAAATCTGAGGACTTGAGCTTCTGAGGAGAAGGTTCTAGAGGGTGCTGGCGCCTGATTGGCTGTAGTTTGGACTAACATAATGACAATGATATGTTACAAGTGTTTTCTTCCTCTATCATGCATTCCTATGGAGGAATTGTTTTAGAGGTTCAGTTATGTATTTACTTCTAGTTTTTTCTTATGTTATGTTCTCACATATATATATTTTTTAGCATTTATTGCTATTTTATGTACCGTGGGACTCCCACTTCGACGACGGGGAATATTCAAGCATGTGAATCTATGAAAGACACCCCTAATACTGGAGAAAGTAATGTTCCCTAAAAACAAAACACAGCACTTCAGTGCTGATGACCAGGCTGGTTTAAATCCAGGAAAGACCAAAATAGTAACAATTTCCGATTAACTGAATGGTTAGAGCAGAGCTCTCCCAGGGAACTCACTCACACATTCTGTGAAATAGAAATATGAGCTATGGTGGCCTCTAGGGGGAGTAGGAGAGCTTAAGCTTCCACCTCATTGGATGAAATTTGGTTTCTTTCAAATGAGGTGGATGTGCTACTAAGGATACTAAGGCCTATTGCCATTTTACGCTGTATATTGTATACTCTATATTTTACACTGTATACTGTTATGTTGTTGTACCAGCCTCAAGACGGGAAATGATTTAAGCATTTGAATACATAAAAGATGCAATGTTAAAGAAAAGGGTATTGCTGTATATTCCAAACCCTTTATGAAAAAAGTGGACTTAAAGGATTCTCTGAAACGATGAATACGACACAGTTCTTGTCAATAAATAAAATCATGAATCTTTCAAATTGAGGTTAAGAGTATGAATGTGACATGGCTGGAAAAAAGTGCAGTGTATCCGCCTTTGGCTTGACTATTTGCAAAGCTTTAGTTCAATTTATTGGCACTGTTCACATGATGGCATTGTGCCAATATGTAGATTGCAGGAATGATGTATAAGAAAACAAGTTACTTACCTGTAACTTTAGTTCCCCAGTATTGGTAACTTTCATAGATTCCCATCCTTTGTATCATTCCCCGTCGTCGGAATGGGAGCCTCGGTAAATAAAAAATACCATAGTAGTAAGCACAAAAGTGAAAAAAAGGCCTAGGCCTCATCTCATTTTGTAGCTTATCCACCTCTTTTTGTAAAAGAGACCAAATTCTTGCAATACCCAATCAGAGCAGCTTCACCACATAGAACCTTCCTGAGAGAGCCTCAGATTTTCATAGCCGTTGTGGAACAGCAACAATCTTTGCAAAATAAGGCTGAGTTTTCCCAGGGGAGGAGGGTGGGCGCATGGGAATCTATGAAAGTTACCAATACTGGGGAACCAAAGTTACAGGTAAGTAACTTGTTTTCTTGCCCCAGTAATGGAACTTTCATAGATTCCCATGCTTTGTATCAGAGTAGCGAGCAGTAAACATAAGGCATATTTTGTCACCTGTAAATCTGTAAACACAAACATTATTCTGATAAAAAAGACATACCTATATAGATATATAAATATCACAAAGTAGAAACAAACACAAGTGATACAAAATATGCAATACAGGAAAGCTCACCGTCTCATTGAAAAAGGTTCCTCAAGACTGCTTGACCCACTGCTGCATCCTCTCTCACAGAAGAATCCAAGCAGTAGTGCCGAGTGAAGGTGTGGATACTGCTCCACGTCGCCGCTCTACAGATGTCCTTGATTGGGACTCCTGAGAATAGAGCCACAGATGAAGCCATCGATCTTGTAGAATTAGCACAAACTTTTCGTTCAAGTGGCTTGCCTGCCTCTCAATGGCAAAACTGGATTGCATTCGATATCCAGCGTGAAATACAGGGGTTTGAAATTGGGCATCCTTTCCGCGGAGCACTGTAAGAGACAAATAGCTGGGAAGATTTCCTGAATTGCTTTGTCCGCTCCAAGTAAAAGTTTAGACATCTATGAACGTCTAAAGAATGCAACGCCCTCTCTGCTGGCGTAGAGGGCCGTGGGAAGAAGGACTTTAAGATCACAGGCTCATTCAGATGGAACTCTGATGGGACTTTTGGAATAAATTTCGGATTTGTCCGCAGGATGAGAACATCATTTTTGAATTGCAGAAAAGGTTCTACAATCGTGAATGCCTGAAGCTCACTCACTCTTCTAGCCGATGTCAAAGCTAATAGAAGAGCAAGTTTCCATGAAACAAACTTCATATCCGCCCTGTGAATAGGCTCAAACGGAGCTTTCATCAGGTGTGATAGAACCAAATTGAGGTGCCAGGCCGGTGGTGGAGGTCGGACTGGAGGAAAAACTCTGAACAAGCCCTTCAGAAATTGTTTAACAATTCTTGCAGACCAAAGAGAAGGACCTGATGACGTGCGTCTAAATCTGGAAATGGCCGCCAGATGAACCTTCACAGAAGAATGAGCCAATCCAGACTTGGCCAGAGACAGGATGTAAGGCAAAAGTTGGTGTGGTGCCGAAGTGTATGGGTGTATATCTTGTCTTCGACACTAAAGGCAGAACCTTTTCCACTTCGCCCAATAAGTCTTATTTGTACTTGGCGCACGGGCCTGAGCCAGAATGCCTCTACATTCCCCTGGGAGATTTAAATTCTGGAACTCTCTGCCACCCTGTCAATTGGAGTGAGTTCAGATCCGGATGCAGTACTTGTCTGTGACTTTATGAAAACAAAGGTCCTAAGCCTAGAACAATATTTCATACCAATGTTATATAGACCACAATAGGCTGCTATATACTTTTCCTTTGCCCAGCCGGGCAAGGGATTTATTTATAAAATATAACAAGTGTTCAGAACTTGAAATGCATTTTCACAACAAACATTTTGGTCTGCAGTAAAGCACAATCCTGTGCCGTACTTGAAGGTGAGAAAAGATTAAGGGAAAAGTATGATAGAAAGAAAGGTTTACTTCAGGCAAAGAGAGGTGAGCAAACTGGGTACTGTTTTACATCAAAATTGACAGAGATTCCCAGAGTAGTACATACAAACAATGATATACATTAATTAGCTGTATGTCTACTAAATAGAGTCGACGGCGTTTCGATCCCGGGCTCAAATTATAAAGGGATCATCTTCAGGACTTAGTAATTATATTGCCTGTGTAACAAATTATGCGCCTGTTAGGAAAGAAAACAAGGGGGAAAAAAAACAGAGAAGCAGTAGAAATTTAAGTTGCTTTTCTGATGCAGAGATTAGAGGTCAACCGAGTCACATTTAATACTTACATAATTCGGAATCGGTTCTGGATCCTTGGAAGGAAAGCCTGAAAGGCTAGATGAATAGCCATCAGTTATAGCAGTCCCCAACCCTCCATGGAGGCATCTGTTGTCAGCACCATGGGAGATGGAGGAAGCTGGAATGTCAAACCCACTGTGATGTTTTCTTTTACCAACCACCAGCTGCTTGCTTTCTTCATCACTGGTGTTACCACGATTTTGTCGAAGGAGCCGGACGCCTGACGCCATTGCATGTCTAGTTGCTCCTGCAGTGGACGCATCCGAAGCCTGCAGTGCGGAATCAATGGTATGCAGGATGATATCGATCCGAGAAGGGAGTTGTACCGACGGACCGACAGAGACTTCCTTGTTTGCAGGAGGCGAGCTGACAGTATAAGCTTGTTTTGGCGTTCTTCTGACGGAAAAGCCTTGCAACAATCTGTATCCAGGATTGCACCCAAAAACTTTGTCCTTTTGGACGGCCGCAGGATTGATTTCTCCCTGATGAGCCGAAGACCCAGCTGCTTGAAAAGTTGACTGCAGCTTGTGACCGCTTTGGAAGCTTCTTGGAACGAAGGAGTCTTTACTAGCCAATCGTCCAGGTATGGGAATACTTCTAAAGACTGCCTCCTTAGAAAAGCTGCCACAGGAGCTAGTACCTTTGTAAAGATTCTTGGTGTGGACCGGAGACCAAAGGGCAGCACCTTGAACTGAAAGTGGCTCTTGCCTACTGTAAATCGAAGGTATTGCCTGTGAGCTGGGAGGATGGGCACATGGAAATATGCATCCTCTAAATCCAGAGTTGCCATGTAGTCCCCCGGATTAAGCAGACGTAGGATGTCTTGAAGGGTGACCATCCTGAATGACAACTTTAGTAGATAGGTGTATAGAGCTCTCGAAGATCTAGTATCGGATTCCACTTCTCCTTTGTCTTGTGAACCAGGAAGAACCTGGAATAAACCCCTTCCCCTTTTGGGAGTGAGGTACAGGCTCTATTGCCCCCTTGATGACGAGTTGGTGGGCTTCGAGACGAAGAAGACCAAGATGTTTGGGCGTGTTGGTGTCTGGAGCTCTTGTTGGAGGAAGATGTTGGAACTCCAAAGTGTGTCCACCCTTGATGATATTTAGAACCCACTGGTCTGATGATATGACCTTCCAGCTGCATAGACAATGGGCAATCCTGCCCCCCACTGGTGTTCACAAAGGGACAGGAACAGTAGAAAGAGCCACCGGGCCGCTATTGTCGTTTATAGTTGTCTCTGCCCTGTCGCCCCTGACGTCCACTCGATGGCTTGCGAGAGAAAGACGCCGATTGACCTTGCCGCTGTTGATATTGGGGCTTGTACGATTGAGTAGGTTGTGAATAGGAAGAGTAGCGCTGTTGGTTGCCGCCTCTGTACGATGAGAAGCCTCTTCCTCTTGCACCCTTAAAAGGGACTTTGCGATAAGTCAAAGTTCCTAAGGACTTGGCCGTGTCCATATCCTTCTTTATGCCTTGCAAGGTATCATCCACATGCTTCCCAAACAACAATTCCCCATCATAAGGTAAGTCCAAAATTTTGTTTTGTACTTCCTGGCGAAACCATGTGGCTCCCAGCCAGCCCTGGCGCCGCAAAACCACTGAGCCTGCCAGCGCTCGGAAGGCTGTTGTCGCTATATCCATAGCGCAGTCGATTACCTCTGAAGAGGCACGCTCACCTTCCATCAAGATCTTTTTGACCTCATCCTTCGACCCATCTGGAAGTTCTTCTACAAATGGCGACAGGTCACACCACATATGGCGATCATATCTCCCCAGGATAGCCAGAGCCTTTCCCGCTCGAACGAGGAGGCTGGCCATTGCAGAGAACCTCTTCCCCACATTATCCAGACGCCTCCCTTCCTTATCCGGTGGTGTTGTCAGCAGCGTTAATGGGTCCTTTGATTTACTCTGCGCCGCCTGGGAGATGACAGAGTCTGGCTTTGGCTGACAAGTGAGGCATGCGGGGCTGCCCTCTAGCGCTCTATATTTCTTCTCCAGCCGGGGAAGAATCGGGAGGACCGTCGCTGGATTCTGCATGGCTTTGATACCCTCTGACCAAACATGTTCTATGATGGGGATAGAATGAACGGACTTCCTGTATGGCTCTTTGAAGTCGTATAAAAAACAGTCAGTTTGAACCGTTGAAATGGGCAGACCAAACCTCTTAGCCGCTCTTTCCATGAGATTATGAAAACCTCCAATATCCGCTGGAGGAGAAGTTGCGGTATCCGGCACTTGGGCATCTGGATCCTGAAGACCATCAATATTCCAGTCTCTATCTGGATCCTGGTGAGGGTCAACCTGCTGCTCTTCATCGGATGAGACCTCAACATCCTGGATATGAACCACCTCTTGAGGAGCTTCCCTGGGCTCTGGTTCGCGTACCCTTGAAGGAAACTGTGTCTCCGCCACTGCCTGCGGTGCCGGATTAGAGGGTGAAGGAGAACATACTTATTGTCCCTCCGGCTGAGATGGGAACCTCCTCCTATAATCTTGTAGCATTAATTGTAAGTTCGAGATAAGAGAGGACGGCATCGCCACCATGTCCTGGTGTGACCCTTGTTAAGAACTCTCTGGGTGAACACACACTTGAGGTCTCTCTTCATAAGTGTTCTGCTGCATATAGTGGTGCTCTTCCACCTCGCCTTCGTCAGAACTGGACCCCTGGCACTTGACCTGCAGGTCTGATGGGCTATAAGCCGGCCCGTAAGGACCTTCATCCTCCTCTTCAGAGTCGTCGTCCAAAAGCAATGATGGAGGTAAAGATCTTACACGCCGTGGAGACATCAATTCCGGAGTAATATGCCTCTTTTTGAGAGAGATACAGAGGACTGGAGTCGTCGTCAATGGTAGAAGTCTCGTCGACGATGTCGTAGACAGAGTCGTCAACGAAGAGACTGCGCTCGTCGTCGAAGGTTGGCTCGTCGACGCTGAGATGACTCTCGTCGACGAAGGTTGGATCGTCGACGGTGTCGTCGACGAGCTCGTCGTCATGATCATGGCAGCTGTCGTCGTCGACGTCATCATTCTGGTCGTCGTCATTGCCGTCGACACTAGCCTCGTCGTCATCATCGTCGACGTGGATGATGTAAGCTTCGTTGACGATGAACAAGAAGCAGGCACTTTAAACGTCGACGATGGTTTGGAAACCGTCGACGTAACCATCGTCGACGAGGTTATTTTCAGAGACAAGTCTTTTCTGACAGGAATCGTCGACGTACCTGTAGTTTTCACCGTCGACGGACGCGGTTTTTTGTCCAAAGCAGTGTCCTGAGGAGCAGTAGAAGGTTTTTTGCCATTCTTTCCTTTTTCTGAAGGCTGAGAAGACCCAGAGACTACCTTCTTTGCTTTCTTTGCTGCCTGTGACTCCTCAAGCTGTCCCTGCCTCTCCTTTTCACCATGGTGAGGAGATTTTAGGGAAGCAGGCCTATCAGACCTATCAGAGGTCCCAAGCAAGGCCTTAACAGGGGGCTCAGTAGACGTAGGGGGGGGGGGGAAGACCCACCCCTCTTCTTTGATCTTCTCGAGGACGCAGTTGAAGACGAGCCCTCACTGTCAGAAGACAAACCTCCCTCTCGAGTCTTCATTTTTTGTAACCAGGTCAGAAGACGGCCTTCTCTGTCCCTCAAGGTTTTAGTGGAGAAGGTCCTGCAAATCTTGCACTCTGTGGCCTTGTGGTCCGGGTACAAACAATATATGCAATCTTGATGTTTGTCCTCCACAAACAGCCTCTTCTTCGAACAGGCAGCACTAGCTCTAAACAGAGCCTTCTTTTCTTTATCAGACAGTGAAAAAACGAAGTATAGTTGAGTTAAAGTGAAGAAAATTGAGCAGAGCTCAATGGAGACTCCCTAGCACAACGTGCGGTAGAAAATCTGAGGCTCTGAGGCTCTCTCAGGAAGGTTCTATGTGGTGAGGCTGCTCTGATTGGTTATTGCAAGAATTTGGTCTATTTTACAAAAAGAGGTGGATAAGCTACAAAATGAGATGAGGCCTAGGCCTTTTTTTCACTTTTGTGCTTACTACTATGGTATTTTTTATTTACTGAGGCTCCTATTCCGACGACGGGGAATGATACAAAGCATGGGAATCTATGAAAGTTCCAATACTGGGGCAAATGTGTGATTTATCAACTAAAATTTAATTAGTGAAGGTATGTTCTAAAACATAAAATACCGAAAAGCATAACAATTGTCTGGACGCATTATGCTCAGTGAGGAGAGCACTATTCTCAACATCAAACCTTCTTATTTAGTTATTAACATTAACAGTTTAATATAGCACAACTGTACAGGGCATCCATTGTCACACTTTACCTAAAAAAAGTTGAGGTTAGAGAGTAAAATATGAAAAACTTATTAGAGTGAATTTTACTGAATATTTAAGAAACTGTGAGAAGTGACAGATTAGGAGATAACAATGACAGCAGTGGATAACTTGTCATATTTTTTCAAATGTAAGTGGGAGGGACGCATTTTCATGAATTTCCTTAAGTGCAAGAGATTTGCCTGGATTCTTATTAGAGAGAGAAGTGAATTCCAAAGTTTGATTGCAGAGCTAGTGAAGGATTGTTTGAATGCAAGGGATGTTTACAATTTTCTAGATGTTAAGTGTCCACACAAGATGATCTGTAGTTTGGTCAGATGTGGGTTTCCTTGATATAAGGCATTGTATGACATAACACTTTTGAAATGTTATTCTTTCCTCCATTGGTAACCTTGACAGTGTTTTTTACTAGATGAAAGGTAAGATGATGCTCAATTTTCTAGTGTGAATGTAGAAAACAAATTGGAAAATTGACAATACTTTCAGAGTTCAAACAAATACAAAAATGGAGCTAACGAAACAGTGTTCAGATCAGGTGCACAACTTTCATAAGACCTGTACTGCCATCCTAACTTATCTGGGGGAAAAAAACTGATAATGCACTCATTTGCGTATTGTATAAGTCTCCCACAAAAAAAAGATAAAACCTGTTTTATAATGCAGATCAAAATCATAATTCCACAAAAATTTCTTGCACCGCACATATGAAATGACTCAGTTTTTCTAATACATTTTATTCAGATTAAACAATTCAAGTAACACGTTAAAACAGCAAACTGTGTAGTAAAATAAAGCATGCCTATAAATTAGGAACAACTTTCCTTTAGAGGGCACGTTTTGAAAGCTTCAAACATCAAAGGCAAATGTACTAAAATGAAAATAAACAGAATAAATATTCAAACGTGAAATAAACAAGTCTTAAGATATATCAAAATAATGAATAATAGTTCAGTAGTTAAAACTGCATCATAAAGCACACCTAATTTTCCTAGGCTAGACTGAACAAATAAACTTTTTCTCTTCATAATTTTACAGATAAAAGTTAAATATTCTATATACATTGGCAGCAGCTCTGACAGGTTGCTTAATCTACATAGTAAAACCAATCGACAACCATTCAAGAACATTGTGTTCCTGCTTAACACACTGGATCATTCGATCCTTCCATGTAAATTAATCAACACTTATCTTTAGATTTAATTTCCAGTCAAAGAATCATTGCTCTCTCCGACTCCTGCCATGGACTAAGACGTGCGTCATGTTCCATTCTCCCTTCATCACATTTGTTAATCAAAGACTCAAGCTTGATGAAGGTGAGACAGGACTTTACAAATTTGGCTCAAGATAAATGTGTGCAGAATCATTTATCAAGCAGGGTGTTTAGCCTGACTATAATAGTAAAACTCTGTTAAAGGCACAAAACTGTAGTGCTGGAGGTGTTGAAATATCACATACTGACGAATTTCCCAACATGCAGAATGTGCTGTTAATGAAAACCTCCCGTTGTTAAAAGTATTATCTCAAATGGCATGTTATCAGAGAGGACAGACATATAACCCAACAGGAGACACGTCAACCGAGAAAACAGCCCCTTTATCCAAAAGGAAAAACATACAACCCCACAGGAGTATGTGTTAATTGAGCGGACGTTACCCATGCTACTCAAAACAAATAAAGATATGTTACTCAAAACAAAAGATGTTATCCAAGAGCTTAACCAAGTAAATCAAAGGTAGAAACACATTATCACATGGATAACCATGATAACATGAATTTTATTTGGGTACTACTACTCACCCGGATGTGGCCTCAGAGCTCTTTGAAATATGGGTATATATGAGTGGCGAGCTGAATTATTACCTTGCTCGAATTAGTGTGGAGAACCAGTTCATTGTACAAAAACAAAAGACATTACATGGAGCTAACACACAGTTGAATATATACCCCAGCACAATTACAAGCCCTTGAAAGAGCATAAGTCTTGAGAGCCTGAATAAAGAGGCAAAGATGTTCATACATAAAAATGTTAGCCAAGAGGATAAATATCTTAACCAAGAGGCTACACATGTAACTCACAACACTAGTTTACAGAGGTGATACATTTAACCCCAATAAATAGAGATGTTAAGAGATATGATAAACATTTAACTTGTAAGGAAATGTATGAAAACTGAGAAGAGCATTATGCTACCAAAGAAGAGACATGTTCTTCCTAGAGAACAGACACTTACATCCACTGATTGAGCCTTAATAGCATCTCGACATAAAACACATACCTCAAGACATGGGCATTAAAAATGTGCTAAGTGTCAAGTGTATCCCTGTACAGCATACAGAATCTTTATTAGGTAAAGAGCTCACAAGAGCACATAGTTCAATGATGGTAATACATTCAAGGAGATCATTCACTGCAAGAGTCAATCTCATTTGCCTCAGAATCCTCAAGGCTCAGAGTGGAAAGTTACCTCCTCGTGGTTTGGCACCATATTTGAAATTGTGTGCAACTATTGGGAGAAATTCCCCTAATCCTCCTTTGTCACCAGAAGCTAGGTGGTCTCCAGGAAGTGTGGGAAACTTCTAACAGGCCTTGGACAGATCAGTAAGACAAGGGTACAGACAGACTATCCCGCCATGGCAGACATTTTCCAAGCCCTAACAATTGAGAAGGCACTGGGCTGTTTGCAAATGTCCTTCATGGTCAGTACCCCCTGTTGTCAATTTGTACCCACAATTGTTTCAAATGCCATACTTTTTTGCTTTGGAAACTTTTTTTCACTAACACTAACATTGTCCACTCACAAAAAACATTTCATTTTAGTTTTCTAATACAATATTGCAATGGAAATATCGACCTATATTAATATATTGTGACAAACACATTGACTCCAAAATATTGCCACTGCAGAATTAATAATACTAAATCAAGACTTATCTTAACAATATTTTTGTAGTCAAAGCTATAGCCCCAATATATTTGCTGGTTGATATTTCACTCTCAATATTGTGACACAGACCCTACATTCTAATTTGACCTTTTATCCAATTTCTTCTTGTAGTCATTCCCTCTCCCACCTCTAAAATATACAAACCCCAGGAAACATTTTACGTTAACGAATATTTGATAACAGAAACACTGTCGAAGAATAATTAGAATAATTGTGACAAAGAACTATTTTAAAAATAAAGTATAACTTTTTGATTCTTATATGTAATTAGATGACAGTACTCTGAAATATGTAACTATTTCCTCAGATTTAACTACATTGAGCATAATACAGGTTTACAGTGATGAAGATGCACATTACTAAACAGGACCCACAAGAGCCTCTAAGTTCTAAAGGTGTTGCAATCATTACAGGAAACACAAAATTTGCCCTTCCAATGCCAGGTTAATCCAGCCAAAAAACAGCTGCATTTTGCATTAAGTGATGTGCATCACGGTCTTAAACTGTGAAGTGCTGATGAGTGAGGGGCCCTTTGACATGAGCACAATGACATAGCCTCACAGCATCTCTGAAATGCTACAGACTACAAGGTTTTTGATGGTGAAAACAGAAAATAATTTATTTTTTTGCACACAAAGATGACTAAAATTAGAAGACTTCCTGGATGGGGATCTTTCAAAGGTCATGAGTTATGCTACGTATAACTTAATTATAATAAAAAAGGATGCAATGCAATGGCTGCTGTACTTTTAAAACAATGCCTAGCTGACAAGGAAGTTGTTTTGAAAGCTATATTTGCTTGAAGCTTTATTGTCTTTCAAGTAATGCTAACATTTGTACTCAGTGCCACTAGTGAGAAAGGACACTTGAGCTCACTGTGCTGGCCTCAAAGTGGTGTGATCATATTAATCCACTGCATTTGTTGGTAGCGATTAAAAAACATAAATGTGGGCAGTGCCTAATTTATATTCTAAAAACAAAGACAGAGCACAAAGCTCTTTCAAGAAGCCTCGTGCGGGTGCTACCGAATCCCAAGTCTTAATTCCACATCATGTCTCTTTTGTCACCACCCTGCACTTCCTGTCTCTTTAACTCACACTTGCAGGTTCTTTTTCCAACCCCGCTATCTCCCTTTGTCACTTTCTCTTCCTCCTTCCTTTTTTTTGCCTAGGTATCTTTTGCTTGGGTTCAAAAAAGGATAATGAAAAATTAAAACTGGTCCTCATATGCGAGTGCTGGTGTCCACCATCTGCAACCAAAGATTAATCATTAGGCCTGACTCCTACTTTCCCCTTTGAAGACCTTCCAAGAAAGCACCCCTTCAGGTCCTTTAGGTTGTCCATGAAATGGTTAATGGAAATGGATCTAAGACAGTGATTTTTTCTGTGCATTTCTCATCTCACCGGTGCTCACTACATTTCTGTCAATACCAATTATTGGTGCTAATCAGAAATATTTCCTATGTTGTCCCATCCCATTAACAGGATCTAATTTTTGTTTAACATTGCTATAAGAGTTGTCACGATTTCCAATTATAATGAGTTATTTTGGAAAAAAGGCATTCATGCGACTGACAGCTCATTCACGGGTCAAGTTGCTGTATAATGTCTGCTAGTCTATTTTTGTCCTGGACCAAGGAAATGTCTGGGCTCTACATATACAACTGAGTAAGAACTGCGACTGCAGAGCAGTTGCAGGAATGGAATGTTCTAGGCGTGTAATTAAGGGAATGCTGCGTTGCATTTTAACACCACAACCAGAGTGTCATTTGATGCTCTCCTACAGCTTCTAAACAGCACTGCTTATTCTGGTGGCGGGTAAAGTCCAAATGCTAGAGCATCCTGATTGCCAAACAACCATCATCAAGCGGTTGGGTTTAACTAATGGAGATGAGCTCGCTGGCTAGAATATAGAGTATGGCCAGCCAAAAGTAGGACTGCAACAGAATAAAGCAGTGGGTGAGATAGCGACTGATATGAAAACTAATATCTCACCAAGCTACTCCTAGACTGGGTCTTGGTAGGGCGGACAGGGAGAAATAGAAGTACCCTAAAAGGCCTTTTTTTAAAGCCCACGAGAACTAGGCAATTAAAGGACTGCCTCTTCTCCAGCATGTTGGTCAGCATCTACAAAGGCTGTTTTCTTACACACAAACAAATTTCAGAAAACGAGCCTGACGAACATTCTCTGCAATATGACTTGATAGCTAAGAAGCTATCGTCAAATTTCCCAGGGATCATTACAAATGTTCAGATATTGACTCCAAATGTAAAACACTCTTATGGTCTCCAAAGTGAGAACAGACATGTAACACCCATCCACAGCGAGTTCGAAAACGCTCTTGCTCCTGAGACAAGGTCAAACTTTAAATTAGTGGTCTAAGGACTCCACAAAATAAAAGGCAGTGTTCACAGAAGACTCTTATAGTTTATATTTATTTACAAAGCACCTTTCTGTAAACAGTTCTGGAGATTCAATGCCTGCCTGCTGCCTCCATGTGTGATGCAATGCAACTTGAGTTTACCTCACTAATGAAAATCTTAAAGAGAAAATAAATGCTTTGTTTCAAATCATACACTGATGGCTTTGGGGTTCGAATAACCATATGATTTAGTTAAATGGCGCAGAAAGTGAGCAATCTGAAACCTAAACTTTGGCAGGCGATTTTGAGATAAGGATATCATCACCTCCTTTCAAAAGACTACTAATAAAATGAGGGCAGGACCCCCAGTATCTGGCAATCCCCTCCCTCTCGCTTACTCAACATGGAAAAGGCTGTTCCACTGTGCATGGAACAACTGTAAGCATTTTTTAAAAGAAGAGATAATGAAACATAACTGCTGACAGGTAAATGTAATGGCACAATTAGTGAAGATAAACATTGTATAAAACAGGGATGACATCAGCACTTAATGTAAGGTCCACAAAAGCGATAGCAGCAGCACAGGATACATCAACAAAGTCTGTGCTAATGCGGGCTTGTGCAAAATGCATAGGTGATGTGGACTTGTATACAATGCAGTGGCAATATCATTTGTAGTGTTGGGAGCAAGTACAGCCTATTACAGCAATACAATCTGTGGTGATGTAGGAATGTCCAGGATACATAAAATAAAATTGCCGTGATGTAAGGAAGATCAGAACAGACTTATTTCTGGAATGACATCACCCTGACAAAGACATAACGAGTGCAATGCAGGCAGGCAATGTAGCCGACACCTGCACTGATGCACAGATTTAGAAGTTAGGAGAGCATTTAGTGCTGCTTGTAAGTATGGGACAGGACCGTGGCGAAATCTGCAGTGACAGAGAAATGATGCAGCAGTGTTGAACATTGCGAGGGTGTACAGAAAAAAATGTCAGTTACGTAAACGCCACCAGCGATTATGCGAGGAAGTGCAGGATATGGCAGTAATTAGACTGTCATGCTGCAGTCAAGTGCGTATTGCTGGAATAATATCTGTTATGATGCAATCAAATTCTCGCTCTGAAAGGAAAGATATGTGCAGTTATGTAGTCAGATGCAGCACACCAGCAATGCAGAACATGGCAGTGGGTAGATATGTTGTGCAGTACAACAGGGCACATGAGGAGCCCGGGAATATATCTCATGGGAAATTACAGAAATACCATCTTCATATAACAAGTACAATTTTTCAATCGATCTTTGCAAAAAAGGTATGTAAGCCAGGTTAGTCAAAGTCATTATTTCTTGACCAGATAAGCAAAATTATTAATAGATTTTCTAAAGCACACACATTTGTTGTGATCCACTAGGCTATTCCCCCACTTGGATATGCTAATCTCCCCTTAATTTGGTTTTAGTTTCGATGTTCTAAACTTCCTGGAGACCTGTACTTCAAAAGTCGATCACTCTTTCACATTTAGCTAGAGTCCCCTGGACGTATTATAATTCTGGGCTAACATGGTTCAGTTTCGAACAGCACGCAAACTGCTAAAAACAAGGTACGCAAACCCATAGCTTTCATGCTACAGTGTTCTGAGATTACCACGAAATAGCCTGAAATGAATGTCCAGCAAAAAAGATGCAGGGAGGTGACCCTGGGGCTCTGCAAAACCACAAAAAAAGAAAAGAAAGGTAAAATTAGTGTCAACTCTTTAAATAAATAAAATTAAAAAAAAACATATTTCATCCGGGCAGCACTGCTGACAGATCAGAACTGGTTTGTCCGATCTGTCGACTGTCTTGTTTTATACATTTCTGTCCCTTAAATTGACCATCTCGTCAGCCATACACCTCGAAAAATTCATAAACGTATGTCCTCTGCTTATCTTGCCCAACCCTCTCAATCAAGTGATTTGTTTTTCATCGCAGTTCATTGAGGTTCTGATTCCGAAAGTTCTGATGATGGTGGCTTAGCTGGATTGAGTTCCTCTCGTTGTTGACATTGTCCAGAGTGACGCCACCAAAGCCGCATGGGGCAAGAGGCATGAACTGACGGAATATGCTGACACTGCCGTGCCAGAAGCTAGGCTGTGGGAGCCGGCCCACAATATCCCAAGTCCGAGTGTCAGGATCGAATGCCTCTACCACATCTGACAGTTCGAATGTATTATCGTAGCCGCCGGAGACGTACATCTTACCGCCCAGTGCAGCAACGCTTCCACCAACGTGAACCTAGAATCAAAACAAGGAGAATGAGCAACTGTTTTTTTCAAAGATTGAACCTTATGCACCTTCCACATCAAAAGTTGCCTGAAATTTTAAATCAATCTATCCTACCCGTTCCTCTGTGCACTTTTTTGAAGGACATTTTTTAATCTCGCCTACAGTAGCATTAGCAGTTTGCTCTAGAAGACCTATTGTGAACCATACAATACATAGAGTGGTCTTTAGGTCAAGGCATTACTCATGAGGGATAGTTTTCTTGTGTTGTTACTGCTCGACTTCAATGTCTTTTCTCCCTATTCTTGTGTTTGTTCCACCTGAAGAACATTATGGTATCATCATGTTTTGACTGGAATGGTATGTATCGTTCTACTGCTGACGTTAGATCTTGTACTGTTGTTCATATGAACAACTAATTTATCTCAAATTTCCTCCTTCTCCTGCTTCCACCAACGCCTGCTTTATTAAAAATTGTTCCCCACAAAGCCCACTTGTCTCTCTAACACCCTTGCACTGTGAAAACCATTGTATGGACATGCAGACTACGAAAAATGGTCTTTTAACTATTCCAAGAGGGCACTCAAGTGTTTGCATGCATGGCAGCTATTTTTGAAAAATTATCTTTATTTTGAAGAAACACATTTAAATTGGGGGCATCCCACTGTGTGAGTGTGCACACTTCGTGGCTGCATTTCAATGTTTATTCTCAAACTAATTCAATTCATTCAAAAATGGGCACCTAACATGAAAATCCAGGCCTAGGTGGAGTTCGCAGAGTTCCGCGAAGTCACTAAAATTCTCTGCAGCACTACGCGAAGTTCCACAAGCAGCGGAGTGTATTAGGTCGCGCTGTTCATGCAGAGTTTTAGCACCAGGTGTTTGTCTTGTGCTGTAAAATCAGCTCGAACTGCAGCATGAGCAGTGCAAGAGGGTGCTGATTCTTTCTGTCGCTCGAGTTAATGTTCTACTAGAGCAGCAGCTTCTTCAATGCAAACAGAAAGTTTCTCAGCGTGAGCAGTAGTGGGTATCTACAACCGCCTGTGTTGAGAAATCGCGGCGGGAGGTGGTCTGGAGTAAGATTTTCCTCGCTCGCCAACTTTATGTTGGCGAGCGAGGAAAAAACTCTGCTCCGCGGAGCAGAGTTTTTCGGAACTCCGGGCACTACGCAGAGCGAGAAAAACTCTGCAAACTCCACAAGCGGAATTTCACACCCAGGCCTAACTACATCACATGCAATTCAATCACTGGCATCCCCCAAAAAAATCTGTACTTTAATTGATGCTTTTGATTGTGTCATCTTATGTGTTCTGCAAAGCTGATTCTATTTTATTATATAGTTACAGCACATTTTCCAATGGATCTGCCTTTGTAAATTCACCATAACGATGTTTGCTTTATGAGTTTCTTGACATTTTTGTACCACTGGTATCTCTTTATGTGCTGCGAATTTGCTTTCTTATTAAAAAAAATAAAATGCTTTTGCATTTTAAGGCTATTTGCAAACACTATTCGCAGTTGCCTTAACCTTCACATACACTAGGATTACTCAAAAGATATATTTATCTGATGGGCCTTGTTAAATGCAGTGTTTCTTCACGACATATTGCATTGTGAAAGTGTCAGCCATGATGATACCCATAACCTATGATTATTGTCAAAGAGTGACAAAGTTTTTCCACTTTGAAAAAATTACAATCATAAAGCATAATATTATTTTTTAATTCTATGACACACTAACACAAATATTTACACCAGGTAAATGAAAGTAAATGTATCCCGACAACGCTCATACATTTATTGCTAGAGGCACATATCAAATCCCATGATATTACTACAGTACAGCAAATCGGACATTAGAAAAACAATGTAATGCCTCACCGATATCATGTTATCAAAGAAACAACTATGCTGATAGTCAGGAGGCCTCTGCAATGTGATTTTATGTCTGTGCACAAATTTAACTTATTGCATTCTGGTTTTGATCAAATACCTTTAATTTAAATAATACATATGAAAAAAACGCCATTGCGTTATATAGTGCATGGCTGCCCAGAGGGCTTTTCAGCACTAACACGGAAAGGTTACAGAGGGCACCCACAATTGGGTAAAAGAGCCAAGTCTTCACCTTCTTATGAAAGATCTCAGAGAGGCAGCAGTTCCGACTTCGAGGGGAAGTGAATTGGAGAGCTTGGGATCTAATTATTTGAAAGAACTGCCTCCCTACCTGGCCAATTTCATCCGAGGGATAGCCTTGAAGCCCAAGCTGAAAGAGTGTAACACACACTTAGGGACGCACAGGTGACCAGACTGTTTATGTAATAATGCACCTTCTGAGCCGTAGCCTTCTACATAGAACACTGCTTTGAGGTTGATCCGTTTCTCAATGGTCAGCCAGTGACGCTCATGCAGATGGGAAAAAATAAACATAACAAGGAACATGGCAAAGAAGTCCGGCGACGGCGTTCTGCAGTCTATTCAAAAGTGACTTCGAAATTCCCAAATATAACAAGTTTCCATAGTACAGATGCAAAGTTACTAAAGCGTGCATCACTATTCTTTGAGCAGAAGCAGGGAGAAGCCCAAAATTTTACACAGGCATTCACGGAGCTCAAAACAAGTGCCAGACACCTTTGTTGATCTGGGAATCCATCCAGAGGCTGCTGGGCAAGTAGAAGCCAAGATCTTTTACAACCTGCTTAGGGGTGAGGACCGGCCCTAAAACCTCTGGCCAGTCCGACTGAAGGGCAAGGTCCATGATACCGTAGTCGGCCAGCTAGTGGTGACGGATGGCAAGGTACATGGTGTCAGACGTCCAGAAGAATCAGCGCAGCTGTGCCTCCAGAGTAAACTGTTGTTCTAAGATGCGATTCCTAGCAAAGCAAAGCTGACTCAGTGTGATGGCCAGGTCCGAAGCCAAATTGCGAACCATTGAGAAAGTTGTGGACTTCCATTAAAAAAAAAACTTTTGAATTAATAACAGCTTTGTAGGTTTTTTCGTTTTTAATAGTGGCACAACCATAGCAGTTTCCCAAGAGGTGGCTACCAAAGCCTGGATCATGGACGTGTTTAAAAGATGTATCCAAATAGGAGAGAGTGAATCGTGGCCAAGCGTAAGTATTCGCAAAAGAGCAGGGTCAGATGGTGACCCTGATTTGATTATATTCAAAAATGGCTTAAAACTTTGAGGGTCAATTAAAGTTAAGCACTCCAGGATGGGACCAACAACTGTACCTTCTACCACATCTAGTTCTTCCACAACTGTGGAAGAAAGCTCTTATTCCACCGTGGCATCAAATGAGGTACAGATGTTAGCTACTTTGTCGAAAAAGAAATCCATCCGTTTATTACAACTATCAGAGTAGAAGGGCATAGAAGGCACCATATAAACTGATTTGACAGGGCTTTGACTATCTGAAATAACTCTTTAAAAAGACCAACACATTTTAAGGCACCAATTCCACATAAGATCCAAGTGACGGCCAAATGTAACAAAACTAACTTCAGCCAGTCTTGAAAAACCGCCAACAAAGCGTAGACTAAAAAGCTTAATAATGAACTGTACATTTTTAAACACTTTATCTCCCTATTCCAAATAAATATTGAACTGCCAGTCCCAACTTGATGGACAGGTTACTTACCATCAGTAACGTCTCATATGGTAGAGGCTTGATCTAGCCTCAGATTCCTTTCGTTAGACTGGAACCAGAAGATTTTTCTTCAAGCAATACCTCTGTGCACCAGTAGGTGGCGTCAGTCAGCTACGCGTGGCGTCGTCTGCGGCATTGTGAGGTCCGCATCACCTATGCAGGCACCACCTCGACGCGCTGATGTCAGTTACTTTCCATTTCAGAAGCATGGAGCCATGAAATGCACTGCCATTGGTGTGTTTTGAACAACTAGGGCCCTGAAAGGGATCAGCCCTGACCCTAAACACCTGCCCGCATTGAGAGGACGACGGGTGGGCCGGTAAGAAATCTGCGTCTAGATTATGTCTCTACCAGATAAAGCGAGAAGCGCAGAGCCACAAAGTAACTGACGCAATTGTGTGTAAAACTAGGCCCCTGAAAGGGGGAGTAAACCTAGCCCTACAATATTAGTCTGCAAAGCGGGGAGGCATGGGTGGGGCTGTAAGGAATCTATAGCTAGATAGAGTCTCTACCAGATAATGCGTTGCTGAAGGTAAATAACTTGTTCACCTGATAGAGATGTCTAGCTGCAGATTCCTTACTTTTGAATTAGATACCCAAGCCATACTATCCCGGTGGTGGGCTGCGGACCAATTTGTAAACTAGAAAGTCCTTCAGGACCGAGCAGGCAAAGTACCCGTCTCTGCAGACCTGACCATCCAGGCAATAGTGTTTTGCAAACGTGTGAAATGATGCCCCCGCTGCCGCCAAACAGATGTCTTGGACTGGTACACCCGAGCCAAGGCCATAGTATCAGCCTTTCCACTGGTGGAATGGTCCCTTAACTCCTCGGGGGCTGCTTTTTTGCACCAGCATAGCAGATCTTAATGCAAAAAACGACCCCGCGAGAAATGGTCCTTTTCTGCACTGCCCTCCCTTTCTTTGCTGCTGCGTACCCCACAAAGAGTTGGTCGACCACCTGGAACTCTTTTGTGCGGTCAAGGTAGAACGACAACGCTCTTTTTGGGTCCAGCTGGTGGAGACACTACTCTTCCTTAGAGGGAGCAAAGAAGGTAGGCAATGTGATGGAATGACCCAGATGAAATGGGGTCAAAACGTTTGGCAAAAAAGAAGCCCGGGTGAAAAGCACCACTTTGTCCGGAAAGGACATTAGATAGGGCGGTAAGAAAGATAATGCCTGCAACTCACTCATCCACCCGGCCTATGTAATGGGCACTAAGAAGGCTGTTTTGATGGTCAACAACAGGAGGGGACAATTATGTAGAGGCTCAAATGGAGAACACATCAGTTAGGTGAGGACCAAATTAAGGTCCCACTGTGGCATAACAAAGGGGTTCGGTAGAAACAAGCGAGCCAGCCCTTCTAGAATGCAAATGCTACTTACCAGTATGCATCTGTTCTTGGCATGTAGGGCTGCTGACATTCATATCTGTGCATAGATCGCCGCCTAGTGTTGGGTCCGGATGATTGCACATTGTTGTCCTGGAAGAGTCTTCGAAGTATCACGAGATAGGTGGCTCCTCCCCTGGACTACAGTGCGCATGGGCATCGCCTCCATCCCCAGATTGTTTTTAGCCATTGGCAGAGATGGAGTGAAGTATGTGAGTGATGACCATGCTATGAGCATATATGTAGATATGAAGACTGCAGCTGCTACAGGCGCCGGGGAGGAGGGTGGGCGATATGAATGTCAGCAGCCCTACATGCCAAGAACAGATGCATACTGGTAAGTAGCATTTGCAGTTCGAGGCATGTGGGCTGCTGAATTCATATCTGTGCATAGAATACATAGCAGTCCCCCCATTAGCGGCGGCCGCCCGTGCCAGCTGCAGCAGTCTGAAAAAGTGTCTTGAGAACAGCCTAACCAACAGCTGCCTGCTGTTTGGAGTGCACGTCTACACAGTAATGTTTAGTGAAAGTATGTGTGGTAGACCATGTGGCTGCTCTACAAATATCTTCTAAGGGAATGTTACCTAGGAAAGCCATAGAGGCCCCCAACTTTCTGGTGGAGTGGGCTCTTGGTGGAATTGTGAGAGTGCGTTTAGCCTTAGCGTAACAGATCTGAATGCATTTCACGATCCACCTTGCGATCCCAGCTTTGGAGATAGCGTTTCCCTTGTGGTGTGAGGCAAAAGCAACGAAAAGCTGCTTGGTTTTGCGAAGATCCTTTGTCCTGTCCACATAGTACATCAAGGCTCTTTTAACGTCAAGGGTGTGGAGCATCCGCTCTGCCAGTGTCTCTGGGTTTTGGAAAAACACCGGCAACTCAATTGTCTGGTTCATATGGAATTGAGACACAACCTTGGGTAAGAATTTAGGGTTAGTGCGGAGCACAACCCTGTTAGCATGCACTTGGAAGAAAGGTTCCTGGATGGTGAGCGCCTGCAACTCGCTAACCCTCCGTAGCGATGTAATTGCTACTAAGAAAGCAACCTTCCAAGTCAGAAATTGAAGCTCACAAGAGTGCAGTGGCTCGAAGGGAGGACCCATCAGTCTTGTAAGAACCACATTGAGGTTCCATTCCGGAGCTGGTGGGGTCCTTGGCGGAATGACTCTCTTGAGTCCTTCCAGAAAAGCCTTGATAGCAGGGACCTTAAAAAGTGACAGGTGTTGCCTGTTCTGGAGGTATGCTGCCATAGCAGACAGGTGAATGCGGATGGAAGAGTACGCCAAATTGCATTGATACAGGTGGAACAGGTAGGAAATGATGTTTTGGATTGAAGCATCTAGCGGGTCAATATTGTGGTTAACACAGTAAATGACAAATCTCTTCCATTTAGCCGCATAACAAGCTCTAGTAGTGGGCTTTCTTGCCTCCCGAATTATGTTCATGCAATCGGGAGGAAGATTGAGGTAGCCAAACTCTAGGACTTCAGGAGCCAGATCGCCAGGTTGAGCTGTTGCGGATCTGGGTGCTGAATGTCGCCATGGCTCTGCGTCAGAAGGCTGGGAGTGAGATGAAGCCTTTGATGCGGTACCACGGAGAGTTCCAGAAACGTGGTGTACCATGGTTGGCGAGCCCACGTTGGAGCAACCAGGATGAGAGTCATCGAGTGCTGCCTGAGCTTGCGTGCCACCAGCGGTATCAGAGGTGCTGGGGGAAAAACGTACGCAAATCTGCCTGACCAGTTCATCCACATCGCATTGCCCTGTGATTGCGGGTGTGGGAACCTGGCGGCGAAGCTTTGGCATTTTGCGTTCTCCTTTGTGGCGAACAGGTCTATCTCTGGATGACCCCACCTTTGGAAGTACGGTTGGAGTACTGATGGATGTATCTCCCACTCGTGCATTTGATGACTGTGCCTGCTGAGCAGGTCCGCCATCTGGTTGTCCTTGCCCGGGAGATGCTCCGCCATGAGGAAGATGTTCCTCTGAATGGCCCACTTCCACATGCTCTGAGCCAGATGAGACAGCTGCGGAGAGTGTGTGCCTCCCTGCTTCTGAATGTAGTACATGGCTGTCATGTTGTCCGTCCGGATCAACACGACCTTGTTGCACAGATGTACTTTGAACGCCTTTAAGGCCAGGAAGATTGCCATCAGTTCCAACACATTGATGTGCATCTTCCTTTGCTGTAGTGTCCATAGTCCCTGCACTGTGTAGTGGAGTACATGCGCTCCCCATCCCTGGAGAGAAGCGTCCGTCGTCAGGATAATCTGTGGCACAGGCTCTTGGAAAGGTCGGCCCTTGCAAAGGTTTTGTGGATTCCACCAATGCAGAGAGTTGTATGCCCGACCGCTCACCAACACTAGGTCTGTCAGTTGCCCATGAGCCTGAGTCCACTGACGTGCCAGGCACTCCTGCAGCGGACGCATATGTAGTCTCGCGTGCGGGACAATGGAGATGCAGGAGGCCATCATGCCTATCAACTGCATGAACACCTTCGCTGGAAGCGAGTGTTGAGGTCTAAATCGTTGGATCAGCGTTTGGATACTGGCGATTCTCACTGAAGTTGGCTGCGCAGTGGCTACCAGAGTGTTTATTGTCGCGCCCAGATACTGTCGTACATGGGCGGGCTGGAGATGGGATTTTGGGTAGTTCAGAGAGAATCCCAGATCGTGCAGGAGATGAATGGTGCGGGACACGTGGTCGGCGCACTGTTGTTCTGTCTTTGCTTGAATGAGCCAGTCGTCCAGGTAGGGGTAGACGTGGACGTTCTGGCGCCGCAGATGCGCCGCCACAGTCGCCAGGCACTTCGTAAAGACCCTTGGCGCTGTGGTGACCCCGAACGGCAGAACCCTGAACTGGTAGTGCTGGTCTTGGATCGTGAATCTGAGATACTTCCTGTGGGAAGGATGCAGGGGGATATGAAAGTATGCGTCTTTTAGATCCAACGTAGCCAGGAAGTCCCCCTGTTGAAGCAGAGGGAGTACCTGCTGTAACGTGAGCATATGGAAATGCTCCGAGAGAATGTACCAGTTGAGGGGCCTGAGGTCCAGGATGGGCCGCAGGGAACCGTCTTTTTTGGGGATTAGAAAGTACAGAGAGTAAACCCCTGTACCCCTTTCCTGCAGTGGGACGAGCTCTATTGCCCCTTTTTGCAGCATGACCTGAACTTCCTGCTGCAACAAGAGCAAGTGCTCGCCGGACATAGGACGGCTTCTTGGGGGTATGTTCGGTGGAGTGGAGGTAAGTTCTAGACAGTAACCGTACTGGATAAGAGACCTGACCCACCTGTCCGTGGTGATGGCTTTCCACGCGGGCAGGAACTGCTGGAGTCTCCCCCCGACCGGTGTTGTGTGGCCGGGGGGCAGTGACAAGGCGTCACTGCTTGTTGGCGGCGGTGGACCTGGAGCTGTTGTTTCCACGTCCCCTGCCTTTGATGTTGTTGCCTCTGTAGCCACCTCTACCCTTGTTGGTGTATGAGGTTTGGGTATTGCCCTTGTAGTACTGGGTGGATTGGGATGCCTGACCCCTTGAGGTGCCTCTGGTATTGGAGCGGCGAAAGGAACCGCCCCGAAACTGCTGAGATTGGAGGGCCCCCATAGACTTAGCAGTGTCTGTATCTTTTTTCATTTTCTCAAGCGTCGCATCCACCTCAGGGCCAAACAAATGGTCAGGATTTACCGTTTGGTTCAGGATGGTTGTTTGTATATCAGGCTTAAACCCTGAAATCCTAAGCCATGCATGTCTTCTGAGCAACACACTAGTGTTGATTGCCCTGGAGGCTGTATCAGCCACATCTAGCGCACATTTGATGGAAGCGTTTGTGATGAGCTTTCCCTCTTGAATTAACATTTCCCCTGCCTCCTTGTATTGGTCAGGCAAGTGCTGCAGCAGAGCCTCTAGGGTGTCATAATGAGCCCTATCGTAGCGTGCAAGTAGGGCCTGAGTGTTTGAGATGCGCCAAATGTTAGCTGCCTGTGCAGCAATCCGTTTCCCCGAGGCCTCAAAGATTTTTGACTCTTTGTCTGGGGGAGGAGCGTCACCAGTCGTCTGCGAGTTCGCCCTCTTGCGAGCGTTGGACACAACCAAAGAGTCCAGTGGCAAGTGTCCCTTGATATATGTTGGATCCGAGGGCGCTGCCTTATATTTTTTATCAATGCGTGGATTGATGACACGTGCTCGAGTGGGCTCCTTGAAGACCTCCTGCGTGTGCTTGAGCACTCCCTTGAGCATTGGCAAAGTTTTGATTGACTTTTCGGCCACAGAGAAAGTGTCGAATAAGAAGTCCACATCCACAGGATCGGAGTGCAGCTCGACATCGTGGTTAGCCGCAGCTCTCTCGATCAACGCGTTGAAGGCAGCAGAGTCCTCCGTTGGCGAAGTCTTCGCCGCAAAGAGCTGCGGTTCCTGACCCGACTGCGGGTCGTCAGGGTCGCCTCCGGCAGACCAAGGTTCATGTTCCTCCTCCGGATCCGAGTACGCCGGATAGTTGTACTCGATCTCCTCCTCGTCGCCATCCCCCGCGTTGGAGTGAGTCGGGGAACGCGGCAGGTCACTCGGAGACGCCGGTGCCAAAGGTGCTAAAGTACTCGCAGAGTCCTTCTTATTCTTGAGAGGAATGCGAAAGTGTTCCAACACCGGCTCCGTGGTGATTTTCCTCTTGAGGAGGGACAGTTTGCCGGTATTGGCGTCGATGATGACTTCACGACGTTCTTCCTCCGCGAGTGGCTGGAGCCGAGGCTTAGCCACCACTGGAGACGCTTTGGGCGTCGACACCTCCTTCGAGGGCACCCCAGCCACCTGCTTCGAAGCGAAGGCCTTCGGCGTCAACTTCGGCGGCAGGGTGAAGCGGATAGGCGCTTGTACCTTCGACGGCTTCTGTGCGGGCTTCGACACCCCAGCTTCAGGGTCGGGAAGCTCCGCGACCTTCCGAATCCGCTGCAGGGACTCTTCGACCTTCTTCGAAAGGGCAGGAGAGGGTGCGACCGCCTCCCGTGACTTCACTGGCTTGGGAGTGGTGTCGGCGAGAGGCACCGTCTTCGGAGTCGATGCGTTACTGTCCTTGGCTCCGACGGCCGGAGCCGGGGAAGCCAGAGCCTTGGGATCGCCTTGACGCTTCTTTGAAGCCTTCTTCGGGTCATCGACCGCGACTTTCTTCGGCGCCGACGCAGCCGCGTCGGACGACTTCGCCTTCGGCAACGACCCTGAGGCCTTTGGGTCGGCCATCTTGGCGGGACTGTCCATGTCGGCCATTTTGAATTTCTTTGTTTTTGACGCCTCCAGAGCCTTCAACACTGCTTTCACTTTCGGTTTCGAGACCGAAGATGTTGAACCCGAAGGCTTCACTTTCGTTTTTGGCAATGTGACTGGCACCTCCAAAATGTCCGTGGCCGGGCCCGTAGGCGGGGCTGCTGGACTAATAACATGGTCTTGGGTAAGGCCCGAAGGCGATCCCTCGACCTGGGCCGCAGGAAGGGGGTCGACCCCTGAGTCAGTCCGGGGATGCTCTTCCTCCGAGCTATCCCCCACGGTGGCAATGGCCGCATCGTCGTCCCCTACCTCGTCGCCGGCTTCGTCAAACTCCTCGTCTCCTGCGTCGTAGGCCTCCCCCTCGGACGCAGGGCTAGAGTCCGAAACCTGTTGGACATTGTCGCTTCCGACGTCTTCTTCGAAGATGTCGTCCGGCGGGGGCGCAGACAATTTGGCCTGGAGTCTCGCAGCCCGACGAATCTTCAGGGTCTTCTTGCACCGGAACTTCGAGCAGGCCATACACCTGGCCTCGTCGTGGTCCGGCGACAGACAAGTGTTGCACACTGGGTGCACGTCGAGGTGCGAGTATTTCGAGTTGCACACCGAGCACCGTTTAAACAGAGTCCGTTCCATGTCTTGAGCGTCGTGTAGGCCCGTCCGCGCCGACAGCACGCGGAAGGGCAGCAAGAGTTCGGAGCTGAAGAAACAGTAAACCCGAACGAAAACGATACCGGCGCCAAGCCTAAAGACCTTTTGGTCTTGAGTTAAAAGAGTTAACAACTATCGGTTCCGACAGAGGGAACCGACACACATCCGAACCCAATGGCGGAAAAAAACAATCTGGGGATGGAGGCGATGCCCATGCGCACTGTAGTCCAGGGGAGGAGCCACCTATCTCGTGATACTTCGAAGACTCTTCCAGGACAACAATGTGCAATCATCCGGACCCAACACTAGGCGGCGATCTATGCACAGATATGAATTCAGCAGCCCACATGCCTCGAACATCTATGTACAATAGGGGACTTGAAGAGAGAGAGTTGGTCTGGCAGTCGCAAAAAAGCAGACCGAGCAGAGGGATGACTCTTGAGAGTTCCCAAAGCAGAGCCCTTTTGGGCAGGGGTTAGCATGAATAGGACAGTAGAAAGAGAAGTAGAAAGAGTCAATAGACCATTCTGTACAGTATAAAACAAATTTCTGCCAACGGCAGGCGCATACCGTTTTAGTGGAGGGCCGCCTGGCTGCCAGAATAACATTACAAACTTCAGGAGGAAGGTCAAAAGCTATCAACTGCCATCGCTCAATCTCCACGCATGAAGTCGCAGAGTTGACAGGTTCGGGAGGAGAACCCTCCCCTGCTGCTGCGACAGAAGATCCTCCCAAAGGGGCAGCCTGATCAGAGGATCGAAGCTCATCTTCAGAAGCTCTGTATACCACACTGCTCTCGCCCAGTCCGGAGCTACAACAATGACTTGGGCCCGGTCACTCCTGATCTTATTCAGAACCCTGGGCAGAAGTGGTATGGGCAGAAAGGCGAACAGCAGGACTTCGCTCCACCTGCGAAGAAAGGAGTCGCCAAGCGATAGCCACCTTGGAAACTCCAGCGTGCAGTACTGCCAACACTGCCCATTCTCTTCAGAGGCAAACAAATCTAACCAAGGTTCTCGCCACTGTTGAAAGAGACCTTGCGCTACCTCTGACTGGAAAAACGATTCGTGATCCGCTAGGCATCAACGGATGAGCTCTTCAGCCATGGTGTTCAGACAACCTGCCACATGCTGTACCACCAGGGTTACGCCCTGCTGTTCCAGCCATGTCCAAAGACGCAGGGGCTCTCGACAAAGGGTCAACGACCCCACCCTGCCCTGCTTGTTGCAGCACGACATGGCAGTGGGGTTGTCTGGGAACACCTAAACTATCTTCCCCTTGACAGAGAGAAGAAATACTTTAAATGCCAATTGAATTGCTTGGAGCTCCAATAGATTTATGTGGAGCCCTGACTCCGTCGAAGACCAGTGTCCCCTGATCTCCACCTCTCCCAGATGACCGCTCCTTACCCCAGAAGTGATGCATCTCCCACCACTGTGAATTCTGATTGGGGAAGGGAGAAGAGACTGCTGTTGCCCCAATCACGGTTCGTCAACCACCATTGCAGATCTCTCACAGTTCCTTCCGAGATTTGGACCATGTTGGTGAGATTTCTTCGATGCTGTGCCCACTGGAACATCAAATCTCACCGCAGTGTCTGTATAGGACACCTGGCATGCTTTCCCAACAGGATACAGGAGGCCATGAGGCCTTCAACAGCCTCAGAGTTAGTCTCAACGAAATCCAGGATAGAGGCCTAAACATCGGAATCATAACTTCTCTGGGGCTGCACCAAGAATCTGGAACTCGCAGCCGTCCTCCATCAGAAGAATACCTTCTCTGTCAATCTTTAAAAAGGAAGCTAAAACTTTATGAGCAAGTTCCTCCCATAAATCTCTTTCATCGCACACACCGCTCTGCGGCATTGCTTTCGTTTTTTCTGCAAAATTCTTGTCTTCTTGATGGTTCCTATTCTTTGTACTGGTTTATTACTCCCTCAAATGTAATTGCTGGTTCTCTCTGCATATTGCCGACATGTCGCCCCTCAAATGTAATTGCAGGTTTACTCTGAATATTACTGACACGTCGCTCCTCGGATTATTGCATATACCCTGTTTATGCCCGAATGTAGTCGCTTCCTTCTATCCCTATCTATGTTTATTTCCTATGTCAACCTTGTATACAATGTGTTATCCCTGTAAAGCGCTCTGATACCCTAACAGGTCACTTTCGGGCTCTATAAAACCTTAGATAAATTACTTAAATAAATAACCAGAATATCCTAGACTCGCTGCTTGGGCGGATAAGCCGAAACTGCACTGTGTCCAGAACTGCTCCGATGAAAGGGACAGTCCGTGAAGCAGTCAGGTGTGACTTCGGCACGTTTATAGAGAACCCCAGAGAATGCAGAAGGTCCACCGTAGTCTGAAGGTGGGAGACAACTGCCTTGGGCGACAACTTCTTTAACAGCCAATCATCGAGGTAGGGGAAGACTGACACCCCTAATCTGCGTAGATGAACTGCGGAGGAAAAGAAACGAAAGGCAGAGAATAGCCCTCCGGAATGATCTGCAAGACCCACTTGTCCAATGTTATGGATCTCCAGCGGGGGAGATGGTGACAAATTATTCTGCCAACTGGGGTAGTGTGATCTTGCAGACTCAGACTAGGAGTGCTTGGAGGCTGCGGCTACCGGAGGCGAGGTGGTCGACGACTCCTGGCCTCCATTCCTGGATCGGAATGCACCGTGTCCACGTTCTCGCATGGCTTGGGCAGTCTGTGCAGTACACAGGCTGGGAGAGGGCTGACGCTGCTGGAAACCACTTCCGTTTCTACGAAAGGAAGACTGGCCACGCGGAGTAGAGGAGAGGCCCAAGGATCTGGCAGAAGCTCGAGAGTTCTTGAACCTGACCAGGGCACAATCAGCCTTTTATCCAAAAAGACGGGGATCCATAAAAGAGCATGTCCATCAGATTGGCCTGGACATCACCCAAGAAGCTAGTTGTTCTAAGCCAGGCGTGGCGCCTTAAGGCCACTGTCGATGAAATCGATGTGCCCAGCTAATCCGTCGTATCTAGGCCACACCGAATGTTGAATTTTGCTGCATCTCGCCCATCCCATGGAAGGGTGAAACCATCCTGTTCACAGGGGCCCCTGGGCTAGGCTTGGACCACGTGCGTAGAAGGACATCTGTAAGTGCCTCATTAAAGGGCAAAAGGGGTTTGGAAGAGGAAGCCCCAGGTTGAAGCACTTCAGTCAGGAGATTAGTCTTGGACTGCACTGAGGGTAGTTCTAGTCCAAGGACCTAAGCTGCCCTTTTTACCACCATGTCACAGGATGCCCCCTCCTCCGTAGCCACTGTTGGCGGAGAGAGCATGCCAGTATTTGGAAAAGCGTCAAGTCCACTGGCTTCCGCAAGTTCTCCATACCAGGCCAACTGCTCCATAGAGTAATCCTGATGTTCCAGAGGGTCCATAGACTCCTCCCATTCCTCTCCTGTGCCTTGCACATCCTCACCAGCAGCGCTTGCAGGCACCAACCTTGGGTCCGACACTGGGGGAGGTCGCGTTGTCATGACCGGCGTCGACCCGGATCCGATCCAAGAAGCCCCACTGGTGCCGTGGCCGGAGCCGTCGCAAGGCCCGAGGGCTCACCAGCGGGGTTGGGCTGCTCAAATACGCAGCACATGGCCTTGTAAACTTCTTTTATCTGAGCTGGGGTCGCTCCGGCTACCGGAAAGGGAGGGAGGTGCGAAGTTGACCCAGGCACAGGCTCCGCAGAACAGTGCCTAGAGCGTCAGTGCTCCTTACCTCTCTTGTCAACGGACGACAGTCGAGGTCAAAATGAAGTCCGCTTGGGGGTCTTCTTCTCATGCCTCTTCCCGAGTGTCCCAAGGACCTCGAGTGGGATGAAGAGGACTAAGGGCTCCAGGAGTGGTCCCATGACCTCCTCTTACCTGATCGGGACCCCCTCCGTGGAGTCTTGCTCAA
This sequence comes from Lissotriton vulgaris, assembly GCF_964263255.1. Lineage (NCBI taxonomy): Eukaryota > Metazoa > Chordata > Amphibia > Caudata > Salamandridae > Lissotriton > Lissotriton vulgaris. The sequence goes on along the minus strand of NC_141693.1, from coordinate 734,456,933 downwards.
TGGTGTCGAGTGCAGAGTCCCCTGCTCCCTCAAGGCCTTTAGAGCATGGCCTGGCAGTTAGTGCACGACTTAGAGTTGTGGTCATGCTCGAGACACCAGAGACAGATGAGGTCGGGGGGTTGGTAAATGACATCATGTGGTGGCAGGCACCACACGGCTTGAAACCTGTCTTCCTCGAAGACACCCTCGCACACAAATTCGACAAAAGTCGAGGAAAAAATTGCCAAAAAAGTGACAGAGGGGTAGCTATTACCAGATCGGCGCTTAACTAGTGTGGAAAGAAAAGAACTGACGTCCACGCACCAGGGTGGCCAACGATGTCTTGCGGAGCCGAAGGGAGCCACCCGACGATACGCGCGCACAAGGGGTTTTGCTCAGCAAAAGTTTCCGGGTCCAGCCGAATGCGACATTGCGCGTCTCAGCAGCGGTGAACAGATCTAACTAAGACTCCCCCACTGTTAAAAGAGGCCTTGCTCCCCCTCCGGATAGAGACACTTTGTGCTCCGCTAGACATCGACGGATGTGTTTTTCCACCCTGGGGTTCATAGAAGGAAAGCCCCAAAACTGCACTGTGTCCAGAATAGCTCAGATGAAAGGGAGCACCTGAGAGGGAGTCAGGTGTGAATGCAGGCCGGTTCACCATAATCTGGAGGTGGGAGACGATCTCTTGGCACAAATTCACGTTCAACAGCCAGCCATTGATATAGGCGAAGACTTGCAACCCTGATCTACGCAGATGAGCTGCAACTACTACCATCTCCTTCTTGAACACCCGATGGCTGCTGGTAAGGTCAAAGGGTAACACAGTGTACTGAAAGTGCTCGTTGAATACAGTAAACCGCAGGTAGCACCAACTCTGGTGATATTAGTCTTCTTATGGCTCCGGTGAATTCATACGGTGTCGCAAGCGGAGCTGTGCTACTATGACGTCCTCGTCGACGTGGGAGAGCTAGAAAAAGAATTTTAGTGGAATGCTGGTGCAGGGATAATTCAAAAGGTGAGGAATCCACAGGCAGATGTATCCACCAGAAGGGAACGTGCCTTGGTAGGTAGAGGGCTGGACCACCACGCTCTTGGGGTAGGGTGGTTGGTGAGGAAATTTGGGTCACATGGTGATGAGTCCTATTCACAGGGACCCCTGTGCTGAGCTTGGACCAGCTTCCCAGTAGGACATCAGGTAAGGCCTCATTGAAAGGCAGTAAAGGTTCCGAGGAGGAGACATCAGGCTGCAAGACCTCCAACAAGATATTAGTCTGGAAAGCCACAGAATGGAGCTGAGGGCCCAGGACCTCAGGTGCCCTTCGCACGACCATAGAGTATGATGCTCCCTCCTCCATAGCCACAGTAGAGAAAGAAAGGAGGCCAGAATCTGGGGAGATATCCAGTCAGCTGGCTTCACCCAATTCCTGCTAGAATCTAGGAGAGATAGCTATTTTGTCTGATGCCCGATGGAGCTACCTGGTTTAGCTATAGGGGAGACAGGTCGGGGATTCCCTCCTTGGACGTCACCTACCCAGTTGGTCTTTAGCCAGACTTCCTTTCGTCTCTCCTGTCATCTCTTCCCGCTTCCTCCCTCTATCTATATCTCTACTTCTCTCCTCTCTCAATGTATTGAGACTGAACTACTATGTCTGATGCCCGATGGAGATACCTGGTTTAGCTAAAGGGGTGATGGACCGTGGATTCCCTCCTTGGTCTTCACCTACCCATTCGGTCTTTAGACAGACTTCCTTTTGTCTCTCCGTAATGTCTCTTCCCTTATCCTCCCTTTCTCACCTACCCTGCCCCCTCCACTACTTTTCTCTCTCCTTTATCTCCTCTCCTAATTGTATTGCATATTTTTTTTGGGGGGGGGTTATTGTGTAATTGTTGAACTTTTGATGTTACATTGTTAATTCTCATGTAAAGCGCTCTGATACCTCCGCTATATAAAACTCTTCAAATAAAATAAATAAATAAATAAATAGATATCCAGTCAGCTGGCCTCCCCCAATTTCTCATACCAGTTCATTTCTTGATAAGGCTGGTCTTGTAAAGGGTCCAGCGACCCCTCCCTATCTTCCTCCATTCCTAGTGCCCCTCAGAATAAGGCTGAGGAACTGACCCGGCTACAGGTTTTTGGGGATAAGAATGGGTCGGGTGCCGCCGGCGTTGTCAGGAATTTTGGAGTCGGGACTGGCGACGGGAAGGTCGCAGTGGTACGAACTTCGTCGGTCCTGATCTGGCGGCGTTATCTATTACACTTTCCTCAAATCGTTAGCCCAAGCGTCTCCAATCACCACAAAGCCACCTTTCCTGCAATTCAATCACTGTATTGCCCTGTATTGTATTACTTTATGGACAGCCATATCCTTTAATTTTTTGTGTCTGTTTATAATATCCATACAATACAAAGTGTCATTTTTGACAAAAAAAATATTTTTGTCCTTGTGGTGTGTTCTCAGTATTTTTGTTTTGTTCTTCAAAAGTGACATAGAAACCGTTTTTCCCCCATTGAAAATTGTAAAAAGTACTTCATAAAAAATTGATTGGTGTGGATACATTTATTGTACTGAACAAAGAAATTGATACTTTCCCGACAGAACCACTTCGCTATATAGATCATACATACCCAGGTTCTGAGGGACACAGGGTCACCCCAATTTTACTAAGAGCTTGAAGGGATAGCATAGTTGATCTTGTACCTCCCTGCTTGTTTAAATAATGCATGCTTGTTGTGTTGTCTGTCCAAATTAACACTGAAGCTCCTTTTAATAGGGAACAAAAGGATTTCAAAGCCAGGAATATCACCAACAACTCTAAGAACATGTGCAATGTTCTTTGTTGACTGTCCCACTTTCCCTTCACTGTCAGTCCTTGTAGATGTGCTCCCCAGCCCCCGAGGGATGCATTGGTTGTTATTATGAAACTTGGTAAGTCCACTATAAGCAATAGGCCTGGTGCTATGTTTGGGATGGGAGTCCACCATAGTGGAGTTTTCTTCATTTGAGGTGTTATTCTGATAATATCGTCGAAGGACCCTGAGACCTGCAACCATTGTTTGTCCAGCTCCTCTTGCAAGGGTCTCATTCGCAGGCGACAGTTGGGAATTAGGGGCATGCAGGAGAGCAACATTCCCAGAAGCGATTTGAACTTGCGGACAGAAATGAACTTCTTTGTGAGTAGTAGAGCTGCTAACTTGTAAATTCTTTGCTGTCTTTCTTGTGGGACAAAGGTCTTTGCTTGGTGAGTGTCTAAGGTTGCCCCTAGGAAAGTCTTTACCTTTGAAGGGGTTAACTGAGATTTTAATAGATTTATCGAGAGACCCAAGGACTGGAAGAAAGAAAGACATCTTCGAGTGCGACTGCTTGCTACTGAAAAAGAGTTTGCCTTTATGAGGCAGTCGTCCAGATGAGGGAAGATTTGGACTCCATCCTGACGAAGATGAGCTGCCACCGGTGCTAAGAGCTTGGTGAACACTCGGGCGCTGGACGACGGCCAAAGGGTAGGACCTTGAATTGGAAATCTCTGCCAGCCACTCTGAAGCGCAGGATTTTACTGTGCCTGGGAAGGATAGAGATATGAAAATAAGCATCCTGAAGGTCTAGGGTTGCCATGAAAGCCTCCTGATGTATCAATTGAAGCACTTCCTGAAGAGACAACATTCGGAAGGATTTCTTCTTTAGGAATTTGTTGATGGCACGAAGGTCCAGAATGGGACGCCACTCACCCGATTTCTTCTTTATGAGGAAAAACCTCGAATAGAACCCTGTTCCTTTCTGTAAATTTGGCACCACTTTGATCGCTCCTTTCTTTAACATTATTTTTATTTGGGACACAAGTTAATTTAAATGAGCAGGAGGGGGACCTCTGGGAGGATAATTTGGAGGAATCCTCACAAATTCCAAAGTGTGACCCCTGGAAACTATGTCCAAAACCCATCTGTCTGTTGCTATTGCAGACCATTTGGAGAAGAAATGGGAGATTCTTCCTCCAACCTTTATCGGATTGATGGGAAAAGTGGTTGGCAGTGGGGAGTTGTCACTGTTTCTTGGAGTTATTTCTGCCCCTGTAGGTAGTCTTCCCTCTGTAATACTTGTAGGAGGCGGACGGAGGTTGCTTAAATGACTGTTGCTGCTGTGAAGATGTGTACCTTGGTTGTCTTTGATACGATTGATATTGTTTATATTGATTGTATCCTCCTCGAAAGGATGATGAACCACCACCACTTGCTCCACGAAAGGGCTGTTTGCGGAGTGCTGAGAGCCTCTGAAGTATCCGTATCATTCTTTATGGTCTGAAGAGCTTCATCAATATGTTAGCCAAATAGGGATTCACCATCATAAGGCATGTCAATCACTTTTGTTTGAACTTCTTGTCTACAAGAAGTAACCTTCAACCAGCCCTGACTCCTCATGACCGAAGCCCCAGCCAGTTGGAGGAATCCTGTGGAAGAGACATCCACTGCACAGTCAATGATCTTAGCAGAGATTCTTTATCCCTCTTGCAAAATTTTTAATGCTTCAGCCTTAGATTCCTCTGGCAACAACTCTATAAAGGGCGAAATGTCTGACCTCATTTGCCTGTTCTATCTGCCTAAGATACCGAGTGAATTGGGAACTCTGACAGTTGTTGCTGCCATGGTGGAAAATTTCTTGCCAATGAAATCGAGACATCTTCCATCTCTAGCAGGAGGGGCCGATAATGGAGATGAAGGATTTCTGGCATGGCGTTGTGCCGCCTGAGATATTACCGAGTCAGGTTTAGGTTGCCCTATAAGACAGGCAGGAGAGTTATCCGGAGCCCTATATTTCTTTTCTAATTTAGGCAAGACTGCAGGAATTGAGGCTCGGGACTTCATGACCTTTAATTCCTCCTGCCATATGAAGTCTATAATCGGGATAGCACAGATTTCGTTTGTTCCTTAAAATCCTATAAGAAACAGTCAGCTTGCTTGGTGACCCTAGGAAGCTAAAACCTCTTTGCCGCTCTTTCCATAAGGGTATGAAAACCTCCTATATCTTCAGGTGGTGAATCTGTAGGCGGTGTAGTGGAAGGCGATGGAGTCTGGATCTGGTAATCATCCCATTCGTTAGGAAGGGATACTTCATCCAACTCTCCCTCTTCTCTTTCTTCCTCAGTAGTATGAGTCTCTTCCTGATGTTGAGTCTCTGTGTGTAGTAGAGAAACTGGAGTGGGAGATCTGATGAGCAAGGAAGGTTGCGGAATAGGTGTCTGAGGAACGGAAGATGCCGACTGCAAGGGAGGAAATCTAAGGTAGTAATCCTCTACCATATGTTGCAAGTTTGAGACAAGAGAAATTGGCATTTGTACTGTCTGATTAGCTTGTCTTTCCTGATTAGTAACCTCTGGGTAAAAAACGTATTCTTCATCCTCATCATCCTGGAACTTAATAAGGAGGTCAGAAAGACTTTGAGCAGCCCGAAACCTATCATCATCAGCTGACTCCTCTTCACCAGCTCCATAGTCAAAGATTTCTCCGGGAGGGCAAGGCGAAACCTTACTTGGAGAGGTATGAACAGGCAAAAGATGCTCTTGAGAATTCTTTCTTTTCAGCAGACTTAAATCATCTCTAGAGGTAGCTAAAACCGACGATGGGGCAAGCATCGACGAAGATGTCAAACCTACTACAGATGTCAAAGTTGAAGATTTTATCAATGGTTCTTCCGTCAACGTTCTTGGACCATCATGAGTGAAACACTAAATAGTCTCAATTCGAAGTGAACAGATCTCAAGAAGTTCGTGCTAATCCGCTGCTACAGAAATCCATCTCGAAAGAGCAGTGAATTAACAGTTGCACTGATTTGTAAGAAAATTAATTCTTACTTATATTGCTAGCAGGCTGAATATGTGATGTTACAACGCAATCAAAATGATTGCGGTACGTTACATCGCAGTTTTTACAACGCAAGTTGTTGCAACGACTTGCGCTGGAGGGCGATGGACTAAGGAATTGTATGATTTACTATTCCAACACAAGTCTACGTACAGTAGGGACGGTGTTGGAATAGTAAATCATTCTATTCCTTAGGTTAGAGCTCCATCCAGTGCAAGTCGTTGTAACGACTTGCGTTGTAATACCCGCGATGTAAAGGCATTGCGATGCAAGGCCCGCGTGGTAATGGATGTCTCCCAGCAGGCTTTTGGCCAAGGAGAACTCCGCCTTGAACAAAATCTGATTGGTGGGGGCAAATACATGTGATCTTAGCAGATCAGTGAGCATCAGCGGAGTCAATGATTTGCCTAAGACTGGCATTGCTTTTTTATAGTAACGGAGCATTAATTAGACATTGTTTTGCTCAAAGCTTACCTTGATCACTCTTTGCTCTACTAGGGTCACTGATCTGATGAGTTGGAGGTTTGATTTACAGTTATGCAGATTATAGGCAAAATATTCTAGAACCACATTAGGAGTTTAAGAATTTTGGTGCATCAATCAGAGAAGCAATAGCCAGGCTCCGGCCGGGGAAATAGCCGGGTCCGAACGGACTTCCGGCGGAGTTCTTTAAAAAACAGGTGTGGATCTGTTGACGCCAAACCTCCAGACACTCTTTAAAGACGCCACCCAGAAAAGGCCTTCTCCCGTTGGATCTGCGGATGGCCACGATCGTACCTATATACAAACAAGGCAAACCCCCCCGAGGAATGTGCGTCTTATAGGTCGATTTCCCTCCTAAATGTGGAGGCTAAGCTCTTGGCGACGATTTTGGCCCTTCGCCTGCGTCAGGTGATTTAGAGCCTGGTCCATCAAGACCATACGGGATTCCTGCCAGAGAGAGCGACTAGGCAGAATCTCTGCAGGACGCATAACTGGCTGAAGGAGGTCAGGGGACGGGAGGAGCCACATATGTTTCTCTCGCTGGATGCTGAAAAAGCGTACGACGCTGTGCACTGGCCCTTCTTGGAGGCGGCTATGATTACATTTGGTATTGGCCCCAACTTTAGGAAGTGGTAGGATTACTTTATGCAGATCCTAGGTGTAGGAAGGTGGCTACCTGACTATGGTTACTCCAGATTTTTTGCCTTGTGTTTAGCTGGTTTTCGACTTAGTTGGCCCGGTTCCATGCTAATCAGGGCCCCAGGCTATCTGCTCTCTCTGTACAATGGATTCCATGTACCCTAGGTGCATAACTAAATTGGCTTGGGTCACCTTATCAGCCCCTGTACAGTGCACTATAGGTGCCCAGGGCATAGGTGCATCCAAGGCCTACCAGGGGCTGCAGCATATCTTTTGCCACCCCTGGCTGGCTATCCAAATTGACACAACTGGCTGATCACTCAGCTGGGGCAAGGTGGTGTAATCACCCCTTGCTTAGATATAGTATACCTATATCTAAACCTATCTGGACACATATATACCTATAAGTCACTCCTATGGCAGGCCTTAACAATCCTGGAGGCAGAGTGCTTGGTTTTATGTGAGATGGTGCTCTAGCATGAGCTGAGCCTGTCTGCAGCTGTCGGGACCAACTCCCTTAGCTGTTCCGGGATATTGCCATACCATATACTATTAAGTGCATTATAATCCATTGCGGTTACTTGCTAACTTTGGTTTGGCTTTATCAAAACATGTCGTGTAAGGTGTCATACGATTTGGAATACTATCCCCTCGCCAGACCTGGCGACGGGGATAGCATTCCACCCTTCTAGAGGGAGAAGACATGTTACTTTGCTAAAACACGGTTGATTTCTAAAAGAGCCTCAGCATCACAAAATGGATGCTGCTGCCACCGACACAAGTCTGACCTCCTGCTGCTGACCGAAACTTGGCAGAGGTTTCCTGTCGCAGGGAGGTGCTACACCTCCCCAGACAGGAGATAGTGGATTGGGGCAGGGTGGGTTGAATGAAACCAGACCCTGCCTGGGGCGCACAAGACTTCCCCTTGCATAATCCGGTCAAACCGGTTCTGGGGCACACCAGCCCCAGTCCCAGCGCGACCTTGGACAAAGGGAAAGGGGTGTAACCACCCCCTTCCTGGGTCCCACCCATAGGAGGGACCTTACAGGTGATCCAGCCCACTAGACTGGTATAAGAGTGGGAGCAGTGCTAGTGCACTCAGATTATCCTGACTGAAACTTATGAAACGAAACTCTGGACCCTTCGACATCCTACTCGACGTAGAAGACTGAAGAATCTCCCTTGTGGTCAAGGAGTGACCTCCCTGTGCAAACAGGCACCATCCAGAACCTCAACGTTTGCTTGGTTGCAGTTCCCACCAGAACTTGAGCGACAGAGATCGACAAGACCCAGCGTGCCTGCCTTCTAACAGCCCGATCCACAGTCCCTGCAGAACTGAGACCCGTGGAGGCAACCTGAAGCGTGGGGCCGGCCATCTTGGAAAGACCATGAGGCGCTGACCGTGCAGCTCCCGAGGCTCCCTAGAAGCTGTGCATTGGGGTTTGAGAAGCCCCAGCCCTGAGCCACTCTTGCACCGAAGCTCACCCCTCTACACTCACCGAGTGCTGCGTGGGGCCCTTCTGCATCTTTTGGCTCAACGCGTTGGTTCGGTCGCTTGCCCGTTGGCTAACGGCCCCAGTACCGACGAACCTTTGAATCTAACTTGTGAGTCTGGTTGCTCCAGACTTGCCCTCGCTCCCCTGAAAAGGAGCACCCGCTCGGACCTTCCTGGTCCGAGTAAGAAGCGATCTTCGAATCCTGCGTGGGTTGCGCTTGCCATGGTTTGTTTGCTCCAATCCGGAAGCCAACACCGCCGCCAGCGAGAGCCTTCGTGGGACAGCTCGTGATCCACTCCTGGACATCCTCGGTGCCCCAGAGTCCACGTGGCAGCGGAGACAAGCTTCACGACATCGACCTGATTGCGCCTGTCACTGCCTGGTTCCTTCCTGGTTCCACCCTGGTCACTGCTGAGTGACCCAGACTCTGTCCCCTCTGCTTTCAGGTCATCTACATCTTCGATCCACCCTTGGATCGCACCGGACACTTCTCTTCTGGCCGCCTGCAGCATCTTCATCTCCAGGCTCCATAGATCTATACGACGAAAGCCAACACTACTTTGCACCTGTGCACCCGCTTCCTGTGGGTGAGGTAACTCATGAACGCCGGTGCTCCTGTACTGGTATACACCTCTAGTGTCTAAGTCTAAAGTTTTGTCCTTCTAGGTCAGTCCGAAGACTCTTAAAACAGTAACTCGATAACCTTTACGCACCATTGACTTTGCATTGGTGCATGTGTGTGCTTTAAGCGCTGCACTCTTATCCTGCGGGCTTTTCCCGACTTCAGCATTGCTAGTCCCGATAGCTCCCAGCGATTCCCCAGGCCCTAGGCCTGACCACTGTTCGATTAGTGATACTTATACCACTTTTTTAATATATGGTTTGCGTGGCCCCCTGGCCTCATCCATAATAGTGCACCTTTTATATGTTTAACTGTGCTTTTGTTTAAACGCCTGTGCCTCTGCACTCATAAAGAGTACAGAGGATTATTCTAGTAATAAATACATATATTTTTATAATATATAACTTGTGTGGTGTCCTTTCATTTGATATTACAGGATTGTGATTGGTAAAACAGCTTGCTTAACACGACCTCTAGAGTTAAGCCTTTAAGGCTGCTTCGTCCATGCTACCCTTAGGATAGCTTGTCTATAAGGATGACTTACAACCTGACGCCATAAGGGATTGTTTGGAATGATACAAGGTGCCCCCAGAATTGGAGACATCATATATCAGGCCAACTTCTCACACTAGGGCACGGGTGAAGGTGAACGGGATCCTGTCTGAAGACTTCCCTATCCCGAGAGGGACTCAACAGGGATGCCCCCTATCCCCACTCCTATTCGCCCTCACTATTGAAGTGGTGTCATGTGAGGTCCGTCAGACGGACGAGATACAGGGATTTCATATATCACAGGCCGACAAGCAGGAGGAGAAAATGTTGCTGTACGCGGATGATATCCTTCTGTACGTGGCCCATCCGGACACCACAATCCCTGCATTGTTTAAACTCTTGGGTAGATATGGCTCCTTCCCGGGGTACACAATTAACTGGCACAAATCAATTCTGCAAAGCCCCCGCGGGGAGGAGTGGCCCCCGCTGCCCTTCAGGTTACTCAGGCGGGGTTCACGTACCTGGGAATGTACCTGACCACAGACCGACATGCCTTCTATAAAAAAAAAACAATCCAATGGGTGATTACAAATTTTACAGAGGATGCTCTTCGATGGAGGGACCTCCCTCTTAAGATCCTAGGCCGGGCAGCTATGTTTAAGATGATCACACTCCCCCACTTCCTATATGCGTTGCAAAATGAGTACTTCCCCCTCCCTAGACAAACGTTCAAGGTGATACATGCGGAACTCCGTTCTATACTATGGCTAGGGAAACAGCCAAGAATAGCCCTAGACACACTACAGAGAAATCAGTACAATGGGGGGATTTCGTTACCAGATATTGAAGCCTATTATTGGGCAGAACATCTGACACCGATAAATGACTGGTTACATGAACCTGTGGATCACCCGACGTATAGGCTGGAAAGGGACACTATGGCGCGCCGCACTTGTCTTCACTACTTATATGGGGGGACTGGGAGGAAGCGATTACTTCCGGCCACGCAGATAACCGCAGAGGTTTGGGACAGGGCGACAAAGACGATGGGGTAGTCACATAGACCCACCAAGCAGACACCGATATGTACCTGTACATGGCTAAAGGAGCTCCACAAACTCACAGGGTTTAGGGGTTGGGACGATATCGGGATTTCCGTGCTGGGGGACCTAGTTGCGAAAGGGGAATTCAAACATTATGGGTCTCTGGCGGCAGAGTATGGCCTACGACCTACCCAGTTTCTCATATACGGACAATTGAGACATGCATGGCGGGCAAAGACTGCGCTTGCCACTACATTGCCAGAATATGCACCACCGGAGGGTCGTCTGTTGAAAGAACAAGTTCCCAATAAACTGGTATCCCTGGCGTATAAGACCCTGAATAATAACACGCCGGATAAATTGGGGAAACTGAGAACGACGTGGGAACAGGACTTGGGTGGGATGGACACAGTGGACTGGGAGGTCGCCCTGAGAAGTTGCGATTAAGTCCCGATTGTGACTCATACAATATAAGATACCACATAGGGTATATTACGATAGAGCCAGGCTGCACCGCATGGGTCGAGCGGCTGACTCCTGCTGTCCTAGATGTGGACATCCACGTAGTCTGGGACTGTCCTGTTATCCATACTTATTGGTCACACATACTGACGGAATTTAATGAGGTGCTAGAGGTGGAGCTCCCAATGGACCCAACATTTGTTTTATTTGGGATAAATACTGAAATAGATTTGAGTCAACCTCATCTGATCTTTGCGATGCTGGCCCTGGTGGTCGCGAAGCGGGATGTGGCGCGAATGTGGGGGGCATCAGCGCCTACCCTGGTGGGGTAATGGAGAAGGGGGATGGATATGTACATGGCGGCGAACGAGTAACGTACAAGGCTAGAGGTTGCCCCCGAAAATTCCGTAGGGTGTGGGGTAAATGGAGGAGCTACCATGGTCTTGATGGGGGTTTGGGGCCAGATTTACGCACTTGGGAGTCCGGAGGGAGGAGGATTGGGCCCAATTGGAAGGGGGTCGTGGGGGCGAGCCAGATATGGAGAACTGTTGGGAGATAATGGCGGGGACGGGACTGTGCCCGGTAAAACCAGGTTAAATCTTGTGGAATTGATGCTTATGATATTGTACCTGTGGATGGAGGGTGGGGGGGGTGCTCGGATGAGGTGTTAACCACCTGTGCTTGTCAGTGGTGCTACTGTTGGTTGAAAATGCAAATAAAAACAATAAAAAAAAAAGAAAGAAAAAAAAAAGATTTTTGGTGCATCCTGCTATTCTGCTTCCTCTCTGCCTGCAGGTAGCCCTGGTGGTGATAATTAGATATTTTGTTTCTGAAATCCAGCATGCGTCATTCTCACAGAGTTATCCCTCCTGCGATGCTCTGGATTCACTACAGCAATTGAATCTTTTTTTGGCATTCTGGCATAGCCGACGAAGAAGCTGCCATTCTTGCAACATCTGGCCACCTAACTCTGAACTCTCAGTGGACTGAAGGAACACATCTCTCTGGCCATAGCAAACCGCTATTGCCTTCTAGGACAAAAAGGGGTCATTTTAAAAGAATGATGCTTTGAATTAGTCAGAATGCCATTTTTAATTTGCCAACGTCATGTCTTGTCAGATCAGCCCTCTTTCTTAGTTCAGTAGGTCAGTAGAGTCCCATGTGTACATGTAGTCACATTTGGGCGAATTTTCAATCTTCCCAATCATGAAAATCCTCTCCTTCACACTTATGCAGTATAACGGTCTTGTAGACCTTCCTATAATAAGTTAAAAGGCAAGCTATTCTCTTTTTACGTTTCGTTGGTATCAAGTGTAATCATCCATGAATCCCTCAGTAAACTCCAAGAAAACATTTAAATGATGTTAAAAAGTGTTTTAAAAAACTAACTTCAAAACCAATCATAGCTTGAGGTAATGTTTTAGAGTACACAAATAATTTCCAGACATTTAAAAAACATGAATACCTGTTTCATTGGAGGAATTTTACCCCATTCATTCTTCCTTGGGTTGTACACGTCCACTTCAGCAGAATCATCTCTATAAAAACAAACAAAAACATGGTGAATATGACAGACAATGATAAAAGACCCCAGCCTGTCAAGTAGTTAGCAGATAGGTATGGCAATCGGAGGCCTTAGAAGCTGATCTCTTTGTCAGAACATAATCACTGACAAAGTCAGTGCCAGCTTTAGGGTTATTAATCACCAACACAAAAGCCAATACTGGGGTTTCAATAATTAAATGAGCTGGTTTCAATGAAGGTTGTTTTGATTGAATCAAACAACAACCGGTTAACTTGTTACACCGAGCAATTTTATTTAATTTTTGCAAACGGTCTTTTTTTCTTTTTTCAACACATTATTCGTTGTGCGTGGAAAATACAAAATGAACAATGAAATACGTTTTATGTACAATATATACAAACATATAAGTGCAACATTTCATACACACTTGGCCATACATTCATACACAGACCATACAAAGCAAATAATAATACAAAGAACACTGTGTCCAGGCATCTGTAAAATAATCAGTGGAAAATTATTCTTTTCATATTTTACAATGTCGTTGTAATTATCATGAGATCCCTCATGAACCCAAATTAATGAAATCACTATTCCGACATGATAATGGTAGCCAGATGCGGGACTGAAAAGCTGGTCGACGCGTTTCAAACCCCTAGGAATTGGTGGGGTTCTCCTCAGGACCGGGTTTGGTTCTGAAATAATAAAGATAACTAGCTTGAGCAAGGTGTCATGGAGCGACTATCAAGTGGATTTAACAAGGGATCGACTACCAGAGTCCAGCTGATGCTCCCTACCTCAATCCAAAAGTTCGACCGACGACTTGAGCGTTTCCGATCAAAATCGTATTTCCCAACAGGTTTGGTTACAGCAGCTGTGCAAGAAAGCAAAATACACGCGACAACATTTCAGTGAGGTGCAATGCTATCAGACATCATTCATACCGCTTGCAGAGGGGCGCGTAAACTTACCTGCGAGCGGGCGGTTTCAGTCTCGCTGCTCTGATCCTTTCTTTGGCGGCTGCTCCTATTCTGTAGAACGGGGGCGAAAGCGTTTGTTAGTGATGTGGCGGTTACCCGTGTGCGAGTCAATTCCGTATCAAACGAGTTCACATACCGAAGCGGGAGCAAGGCGATGGTCCTTCTCCCTAGCTGGTGTACATGGTTCAACCGGCTGGAGTCCTCGAATGGGGGTGTGGCCTCAGTACTTCCTGGTTGGTGTTAGGAAGGAAGGAGGGCCCGGGAATTCTGGGACTTGTAGTTTAGAGACAATGTGCTGACGAAAGGGAGTCAAAAGGGTCAGCTGGCTTAAGCATTCGGCTTGTAAATTTCAGATATTTCATTAAGTCCTCGTGTGGCAGTATTGAACTTCATAATGAGCATTGCTTCACGTTGTGATAATTTTGCATCAATGTCCCCTCCCCTAGGGTCATTTTCAATTTTAGACAAGACGGTCCAACGTAAATCCGTGATCACATGTTTACACCTAGTCCAATGATTCACTAAGGGGGCATTCTCTACCCCTCTGCGGATGCGCGATTTGTGTTGCGTAATCCTGGTCCTGATTTCCTGTGTTGTTTTGCCAATGTAGACTGAAGGGCAAGGGCAAATGATTGCATATACCACGTTTTTTGATTTACAATTCGTAAAAGTCTCATGTTTCCAATGGGTATTCTCGAATGTAAAAACTGTGTCTTCAATGGTCTCGATGCAACAGGTGCAAGTCCCGCACTTATGATGTCCTTTTGGTGGAGGTAATCCAAAGATACTTTGTAATGTGGGGGCCCTTGTCATTGGTAACGCTGCCCTAACCACGTAGTTGGCAACACTTTTGTCCTTTTTATACGCAAAAAGTGGTGGGGCTGAGAAATCCTCATGCAGATTTTTTAGTAAATGCCAGTTAGACATAATGAGCTTTCTGTGTGCGTTGGCTGCCGAACAGAAAGTGGTAACGCACACCATCCTTTTGACTTCAGGTCTCATTCTTTTTTCTAACAATGTCTCTCGTGGGGTCCACCACGCTCGTTTGAGTGAGTTTTTTAGAAGTTTTTTTGGGTAACCTCTCTGAATCAAACGATTCTTTAAACATTCAGCATGAATGAAGTACTCTTCCTTGCTCGAACAGTTTCGATGTATTCTCAAAAACTGCCCATAAGGCAGATTTTGTTTCAAGCTGCGGGGGTGGTTGCTATTAAAATGCAACGCTTTGTTCCTGTCCGAAGGTTTCCGGAAAAGTGTTGTGCTTAGGCCTCCCTCAAAAGGTGCCACTTTCACATCCAAAAAGTTGATGGATTCATTTGATGCTGTGACAGAGAACTGGATGTCTATTGTTCTCGAATTCAGCCAGCTTACGAATTGACCAAGGTCTTCATGTCCGCCAGTCCAGACCATGAATATATCGTCAATATATCGCATATAATGCGAAATACTCTTGTCAAAAGGATTGGTTTGGTAGATGAATTTCTCCTCAAATAACCCCATAAACATTATGGCTAGCTCCGGGGCAAAGGGGCAACCCATCGCCACCCCTTTGATTTGATAAAAAAATTCCGAATCAAATGTAAAAAAGTTCTTCTGTAGCGCAAATCGTGCAAGGTCAAGAATAAACTTGGTGGGGACTCTTACTGGTCTTTCCCTTTTGTCCAAGAACACTGTCAGAGTTTCCAGTGCTTGTTCTTGAGGGATCTGGGTGTATAGGGACACCACATCGAGTGTCACTAGGAGTTGGCTGCTTTGGTCGAATTTAATGGTGGAAATGCGATTAAGGAACGCAGTGGTGTCTTGGAGATGGGCAGGGATAGTTTCGATAAAGGGTTTCAAAAAATGGTCAATATATGTAGCCACAGGTTCAAACAGCGATTCGCATCCTGAAATGATAGGTCGCCCTGGGGGATTTTTCTCGTCCTTATGTAGTTTAGGGAGTACATAGAATACAGGCGTCCTTGGGTTTTTGTTTTGTAGGAATGCGAACTCCTTGGGTCCTATAATCCCTTCTGCAAAGCCTCTTTGGATAATGTCAAATAATTGATTCTGTAATTCAGATGTAGGATTCTTCCCTATGCGTCTATAGCAGTTCTGATCGTTAAGTTGACGGTGTACTTCTAACTTGTATTTGTTAGTGTCCCATATAACCACCGCTCCGCCTTTATCGGCCTGTTTGACAACGATGGTAGTGTCATTCTTCACTGCTATGAGTGCATCTTTTTCAGCTTTGGAAAGGTTGAATTTGACAAATGACTTCTTTTTTTCAATTGATGAAATCCCTGATAGCACAGTGGTTTCAAACGTTGAAACTTCCTTTGGGATTTTGGGTCCTTTTGGGCAGAATGTAGACTTTTTCTTTAGGCCTGTAGTTTCTTCATGTGTATTTTCCATGGTATCCAGAAAAAATGTTTTAAGACGTATTTTACGGCAGAACTCCAATGTTTCTAGTTTCATTCGAGTGAAATCCGTAGGTCTTGATGGGACATAATTGAGTCCTTTAGTAAGAATAGAGATCTCTGCTGTTGATAGCGTCCTATCTGATAGGTTATAGATTGGTGAAATTTCTAATTGTTGTAGGATTTCTGGCGTGTCCTCATTTGCCATGGTTGTGTGTAACGGACTCGGCCTCTGGTTTTCTGTTGGCCCCGTCCTAAAAAAGGCTGTTGAGTTTGGCCTTGTTGTTGATACTGGTTTGGTCTGCTTCCTGTTCTGTTTTGATTTGGACGATTACTATTATCTGGTTCGCTCCCAGAGGAAGATGTAGTGTCTGAAAAAGTTAGAAATTTACGACGTGATCGTCCTTGGTTGTCCTGTAAGTAGCGTCGTGAGTCAGAGAATGTGTAGAAATCCTTATTAAGATATGGGTATATGGATTCCAATGAGAAGTTTTTCTTGTCCGATTCAAATTTATTGTTTTTTTGGGTTACTGTGAAGTCCTTGAATTCTGATATTTCCTTATCAATTTTTTCCAAGAGGGATTTTGAATCTGTGATTAGTTGGTTAGTTTCAATTTCTTTTGTTAACGTTTCAATCTCCTCTAGTTCCTTAAGTGATGTCCTATGAGCAGTCTCAATGGTGAGGACCATGAGATCCCTGCTGCACTTAGTCTCAACGCCACTAAAGGCTTTTCTGTACACTGGATCGTCCGTGAAAACAACTGGTATATTGCGAATCACCAGGCCCGCCGGAATAGTGCCGGACCGAAGGTGTTGCAGTAAAAAATGACCATGTAGGTCTGTACGAATTTGTTTTTTCCGTAGCCGAGTAAGTTTGTCAGACTCGTTCTGAGTGCTAGCTGTGAGGCTGAGAGTCGCGGAGGCGAAAACTGGAGGATCCCTAATCAAATTCTTGATGTGCTCTTCGCTAAAAGATACTGCATCGCTTTCAGCCATATCAAACAAGTGAAACACTTAGACACAACACACATAGACAGTGTGAAAAGAGTAAGAAGGTGGAAACAATGGAAAAGTTACCCACTGTGTGCACACACACAATAGCCCAAGCTGGGCAAAACTCAATCTAAACAAACAAATAATACCCTGTGGTAGAGACTACTACCTTAACAGGACCTCGCGAGTACCTACCCGCTCAAAAGTCAAAGAATCAAAAGAGGGCCTTGACTCCTTACTCAGTGAGGCTGAGTCCAACTAATACTAATTACCAACACAAAAGCCAATACTGGGGTTTCAATAATTAAATGAGCTGGTTTCAATGAAGGTTGTTTTGATTGAATCAAACAACAACCGGTTAACTTGTTACACCGAGCAATTTTATTTAATTTTTGCAAACGGTCTTTTTTTCTTTTTTCAACACATTATTCGTTGTGCGTGGAAAATACAAAATGAACAATGAAATACGTTTTATGTACAATATATACAAACATATAAGTGCAACATTTCATACACACTTGGCCATACATTCATACACAGACCATACAAAGCAAATAATAATACAAAGAACACTGTGTCCAGGCATCTGTAAAACAATCAGTGGAAAATGATTCTTTTCATATTTTACAATGTCGTTGTAATTATCATGAGATCCCTCATGAACCCAAATTAATGAAATCACTATTCCGACATGATAATGGTAGCCAGATGCGGGACTGAAAAGCTGGTCGACGCGTTTCAAACCCCTAGGAATTGCTGGGGTTCTCCTCAGGACCGGGTTTGGTTCTGAAATAATAAAGATAACTAGCTTGAGCAAGGTGTCATGGAGCGACTATCAAGTGGATTTAACAAGGGATCGACTACCAGAGTCCAGCTGACGCTCCCTACCTCAATCCAAAAGTTCGACCGACGACTTGAGCGTTTCCGATCAAAATCGTATTTCCCAACAGGTTTGGTTACAGCAGCTGTGCAAGAAAGCAAAATACACGCGACAACATTTCAGTGAGGTGCAATGCTATCAGACATCATTCATACCGCTTGCAGAGGGGCGCGTAAACTTACCTGCGAGCGGGCGGTTTCAGTCTCGCTGCTCTGATCCTTTCTTTGGCGGCTGCTCCTATTCTGTAGAACGGGGGCGAAAGCGTTTGTTAGTGATGTGGCGGTTACCCGTGTGCGAGTCAATTCCGTATCAAACGAGTTCACATACCGAAGCGGGAGCAAGGCGATGGTCCTTCTCCCTAGCTGGTGTACATGGTTCAACCGGCTGGAGTCCTCGAATGGGGGTGTGGCCTCAGTACTTCCTGGTTGGTGTTAGGAAGGAAGGAGGGCCCGGGAATTCTGGGACTTGTAGTTTAGAGACAATGTGCTGACGAAAGGGAGTCAAAAGGGTCAGCTGGCTTAAGCATTCGGCTTGTAAATTTCAGATATTTCATTAAGTCCTCGTGTGGCAGTATTGAACTTCATAATGAGCATTGCTTCACGTTGTGATAATTTTGCATCAATGTCCCCTCCCCTAGGGTCATTTTCAATTTTAGACAAGACGGTCCAACGTAAATCCGTGATCACATGTTTACACCTAGTCCAATGATTCACTAAGGGGGCATTCTCTACCCCTCTGCGGATGCGCGATTTGTGTTGCGTAATCCTGGTCCTGATTTCCTGTGTTGTTTTGCCAATGTAGACTGAAGGGCAAGGGCAAATGATTGCATATACCACGTTTTTTGATTTACAATTCGTAAAAGTCTCATGTTTCCAATGGGTATTCTCGAATGTAAAAACTGTGTCTTCAATGGTCTCGATGCAACAGGTGCAAGTCCCGCACTTATGATGTCCTTTTGGTGGAGGTAATCCAAAGATACTTTGTAATGTGGGGGCCCTTGTCATTGGTAACGCTGCCCTAACCACGTAGTTGGCAACACTTTTGTCCTTTTTATACGCAAAAAGTGGTGGGGCTGAGAAATCCTCATGCAGATTTTTTAGTAAATGCCAGTTAGACATAATGAGCTTTCTGTGTGCGTTGGCTGCCGAACAGAAAGTGGTAACGCACACCATCCTTTTGACTTCAGGTCTCATTCTTTTTTCTAACAATGTCTCTCGTGGGGTCCACCACGCTCGTTTGAGTGAGTTTTTTAGAAGTTTTTTTGGGTAACCTCTCTGAATCAAACGATTCTTTAAACATTCAGCATGAATGAAGTACTCTTCCTTGCTCGAACAGTTTCGATGTATTCTCAAAAACTGCCCATAAGGCAGATTTTGTTTCAAGCAACCACCCCCGCAGCTTGAAACAAAATCTGCCTTATGGGCAGTTTTTGAGAATACATCGAAACTGTTCGAGCAAGGAAGAGTACTTCATTCATGCTGAATGTTTAAAGAATCGTTTGATTCAGAGAGGTTACCCAAAAAAACTTCTAAAAAACTCAAACGAGCGTGGTGGACCCCACGAGAGACATTGTTAGAAAAAAGAATGAGACCTGAAGTCAAAAGGATGGTGTGCGTTACCACTTTCTGTTCGGCAGCCAACGCACACAGAAAGCTCATTATGTCTAACTGGCATTTACTAAAAAATCTGCATGAGGATTTCTCAGCCCCACCACTTTTTGCGTATAAAAAGGACAAAAGTGTTGCCAACTACGTGGTTAGGGCAGCGTTACCAATGACAAGGGCCCCCACATTACAAAGTATCTTTGGATTACCTCCACCAAAAGGACATCATAAGTGCGGGACTTGCACCTGTTGCATCGAGACCATTGAAGACACAGTTTTTACATTCGAGAATACCCATTGGAAACATGAGACTTTTACGAATTGTAAATCAAAAAACGTGGTATATGCAATCATTTGCCCTTGCCCTTCAGTCTACATTGGCAAAACAACACAGGAAATCAGGACCAGGATTACGCAACACAAATCGCGCATCCGCAGAGGGGTAGAGAATGCCCCCTTAGTGAATCATTGGACTAGGTGTAAACATGTGATCACGGATTTACGTTGGACCGTCTTGTCTAAAATTGAAAATGACCCTAGGGGAGGGGACATTGATGCAAAATTATCACAACGTGAAGCAATGCTCATTATGAAGTTCAATACTGCCACACGAGGACTTAATGAAATATCTGAAATTTACAAGCCGAATGCTTAAGCCAGCTGACCCTTTTGACTCCCTTTCGTCAGCACATTGTCTCTAAACTACAAGTCCCAGAATTCCCGGGCCCTCCTTCCTTCCTAACACCAACCAGGAAGTACTGAGGCCACACCCCCATTCGAGGACTCCAGCCGGTTGAACCATGTACACCAGCTAGGGAGAAGGACCATCGCCTTGCTCCCGCTTCGGTATGTGAACTCGTTTGATACGGAATTGACTCGCACACGGGTAACCGCCACATCACTAACAAACGCTTTCGCCCCCGTTCTACAGAATAGGAGCAGCCGCCAAAGAAAGGATCAGAGCAGCGAGACTGAAACCGCCCGCTCGCAGGTAAGTTTACGCGCCCCTCTGCAAGCGGTATGAATGATGTCTGATAGCATTGCACCTCACTGAAATGTTGTCGCGTGTATTTTGCTTTCTTGCACAGCTGCTGTAACCAAACCTGTTGGGAAATACGATTTTGATCGGAAACGCTCAAGTCGTCGGTCGAACTTTTGGATTGAGGTAGGGAGCGTCAGCTGGACTCTGGTAGTCGATCCCTTGTTAAATCCACTTGATAGTCGCTCCATGACACCTTGCTCAAGCTAGTTATCTTTATTATTTCAGAACCAAACCCGGTCCTGAGGAGAACCCCACCAATTCCTAGGGGTTTGAAACGCGTCGACCAGCTTTTCAGTCCCGCATCTGGCTACCATTATCATGTCGGAATAGTGATTTCATTAATTTGGGTTCATGAGGGATCTCATGATAATTACAACGACATTGTAAAATATGAAAAGAATCATTTTCCACTGATTGTTTTACAGATGCCTGGACACAGTGTTCTTTGTATTATTATTTGCTTTGTATGGTCTGTGTATGAATGTATGGCCAAGTGTGTATGAAATGTTGCACTTATATGTTTGTATATATTGTACATAAAACGTATTTCATTGTTCATTTTGTATTTTCCACGCACAACGAATAATGTGTTGAAAAAAGAAAAAAAGACCGTTTGCAAAAATTAAATAAAATTGCTCGGTGTAACAAGTTAACCGGTTGTTGTTTGATTCAATCAAAACAACCTTCATTGAAACCAGCTCATTTAATTATTGAAACCCCAGTATTGGCTTTTGTGTTGGTAATTAGTATTAGTTGGACTCAGCCTCACTGAGTAAGGAGTCAAGGCCCTCTTTTGATTCTTTGACTTTTGAGCGGGTAGGTACTCGCGAGGTCCTGTTAAGGTAGTAGTCTCTACCACAGGGTATTATTTGTTTGTTTAGATTGAGTTTTGCCCAGCTTGGGCTATTGTGTGTGTGCACACAGTGGGTAACTTTTCCATTGTTTCCACCTTCTTACTCTTTTCACACTGTCTATGTGTGTTGTGTCTAAGTGTTTCACTTGTTTGATATGGCTGAAAGCGATGCAGTATCTTTTAGCGAAGAGCACATCAAGAATTTGATTAGGGATCCTCCAGTTTTCGCCTCCGCGACTCTCAGCCTCACAGCTAGCACTCAGAACGAGTCTGACAAACTTACTCGGCTACGGAAAAAACAAATTCGTACAGACCTACATGGTCATTTTTTACTGCAACACCTTCGGTCCGGCACTATTCCGGCGGGCCTGGTGATTCGCAATATACCAGTTGTTTTCACGGACGATCCAGTGTACAGAAAAGCCTTTAGTGGCGTTGAGACTAAGTGCAGCAGGGATCTCATGGTCCTCACCATTGAGACTGCTCATAGGACATCACTTAAGGAACTAGAGGAGATTGAAACGTTAACAAAAGAAATTGAAACTAACCAACTAATCACAGATTCAAAATCCCTCTTGGAAAAAATTGATAAGGAAATATCAGAATTCAAGGACTTCACAGTAACCCAAAAAAACAATAAATTTGAATCGGACAAGAAAAACTTCTCATTGGAATCCATATACCCATATCTTAATAAGGATTTCTACACATTCTCTGACTCACGACGCTACTTACAGGACAACCAAGGACGATCACGTCGTAAATTTCTAACTTTTTCAGACACTACATCTTCCTCTGGGAGCGAACCAGATAATAGTAATCGTCCAAATCAAAACAGAACAGGAAGCAGACCAAACCAGTATCAACAACAAGGCCAAACTCAACAGCCTTTTTTAGGACGGGGCCAACAGAAAACCAGAGGCCGAGTCCGTTACACACAACCATGGCAAATGAGGACACGCCAGAAATCCTACAACAATTAGAAATTTCACCAATCTATAACCTATCAGATAGGACGCTATCAACAGCAGAGATCTCTATTCTTACTAAAGGACTCAATTATGTCCCATCAAGACCTACGGATTTCACTCGAATGAAACTAGAAACATTGGAGTTCTGCCGTAAAATACGTCTTAAAACATTTTTTCTGGATACCATGGAAAATACACATGAAGAAACTACAGGCCTAAAGAAAAAGTCTACATTCTGCCCAAAAGGACCCAAAATCCCAAAGGAAGTTTCAACGTTTGAAACCACTGTGCTATCAGGGATTTCATCAATTGAAAAAAAGAAGTCATTTGTCAAATTCAACCTTTCCAAAGCTGAAAAAGATGCACTCATAGCAGTGAAGAATGACACTACCATCGTTGTCAAACAGGCCGATAAAGGCGGAGCGGTGGTTATATGGGACACTAACAAATACAAGTTAGAAGTACACCGTCAACTTAACGATCAGAACTGCTATAGACGCATAGGGAAGAATCCTACATCTGAATTACAGAATCAATTATTTGACATTATCCAAAGAGGCTTTGCAGAAGGGATTATAGGACCCAAGGAGTTCGCATTCCTACAAAACAAAAACCCAAGGACGCCTGTATTCTATGTACTCCCTAAACTACATAAGGACGAGAAAAATCCCCCAGGGCGACCTATCATTTCAGGATGCGAATCGCTGTTTGAACCTGTGGATAAATATATTGACCATTTTTTGAAACCCTTTATCGAAACTATCCCTGCCCATCTCCAAGACACCACTGCGTTCCTTAATCGCATTTCCACCATTAAATTCGACCAAAGCAGCCAACTCCTAGTGACACTCGATGTGGTGTCCCTATACACCCAGATCCCTCAAGAACAAGCACTGGAAACTCTGACAGTGTTCTTGGACAAAAGGGAAAGACCAGTAAGAGTCCCCACCAAGTTTATTCTTGACCTTGCACGATTTGCGCTACAGAAGAACTTTTTTACATTTGATTCGGAATTTTTTTATCAAATCAAAGGGGTGGCGATGGGTTGCCCCTTTGCCCCGGAGCTAGCCATAATGTTTATGGGGTTATTTGAGGAGAAATTCATCTACCAAACCAATCCTTTTGACAAGAGTATTTCGCATTATATGCGATATATTGACGATATATTCATGGTCTGGACTGGCGGACATGAAGACCTTGGTCAATTCGTAAGCTGGCTGAATTCGAGAACAATAGACATCCAGTTCTCTGTCACAGCATCAAATGAATCCATCAACTTTTTGGATGTGAAAGTGGCACCTTTTGAGGGAGGCCTAAGCACAACACTTTTCCGGAAACCTTCGGACAGGAACAAAGCGTTGCATTTTAATAGCAACCACCCCCGCAGCTTGAACCAAAATCTGCCTTATGGGCAGTTTTTGAGAATACATCGAAACTGTTCGAGCAAGGAAGAGTACTTCATTCATGCTGAATGTTTAAAGAATCGTTTGATTCAGAGAGGTTACCCAAAAAAACTTCTAAAAAACTCACTCAAACGAGCGTGGTGGACCCCACGAGAGACATTGTTAGAAAAAAGAATGAGACCTGAAGTCAAAAGGATGGTGTGCGTTACCACTTTCTGTTCGGCAGCCAACGCACACAGAAAGCTCATTATGTCTAACTGGCATTTACTAAAAAATCTGCATGAGGATTTCTCAGCCCCACCACTTTTTGCGTATAAAAAGGACAAAAGTGTTGCCAACTACGTGGTTAGGGCAGCGTTACCAATGACAAGGGCCCCCACATTACAAAGTATCTTTGGATTACCTCCACCAAAAGGACATCATAAGTGCGGGACTTGCACCTGTTGCATGGAGACCATTGAAGACACAGTTTTTACATTCGAGAATACCCATTGGAAACATGAGACTTTTACGAATTGTAAATCAAAAAACGTGGTATATGCAATCATTTGCCCTTGCCCTTCAGTCTACATTGGCAAAACAACACAGGAAATCAGGACCAGGATTACGCAACACAAATCGCGCATCCGCAGAGGGGTAGAGAATGCCCCCTTAGTGAATCATTGGACTAGGTGTAAACATGTGATCACGGATTTACGTTGGACCGTCTTGTCTAAAATTGAAAATGACCCTAGGGGAGGGGACATTGATGCAAAATTATCACAACGTGAAGCAATGCTCATTATGAAGTTCAATACTGCCACACGAGGACTTAATGAAATATCTGAAATTTACAAGTCGAATGCTTAAGCCAGCTGACCCTTTTGACTCCCTTTCGTCAGCACATTGTCTCTAAACTACAAGTCCCAGAATTCCCGGGCCCTCCTTCCTTCCTAACACCAACCAGGAAGTACTGAGGCCACACCCCCATTCGAGGACTCCAGCCGGTTGAACCATGTACACCAGCTAGGGAGAAGGACCATCGCCTTGCTCCCGCTTCGGTATGTGAACTCGTTTGATACGGAATTGACTCGCACACGGGTAACCGCCACATCACTAACAAACGCTTTCGCCCCCGTTCTACAGAATAGGAGCAGCCGCCAAAGAAAGGATCAGAGCAGCGAGACTGAAACCGCACGCTCGCAGGTAAGTTTACGCGCCCCTCTGCAAGCGGTATGAATGATGTCTGATAGCATTGCACCTCACTGAAATGTTGTCGCGTGTATTTTGCTTTCTTGCACAGCTGCTGTAACCAAACCTGTTGGGAAATACGATTTTGATCGGAAACGCTCAAGTCGTCGGTCGAACTTTTGGATTGAGGTAGGGAGCGTCAGCTGGACTCTGGTAGTCGATCCCTTGTTAAATCCACTTGATAGTCGCTCCATGACACCTTGCTCAAGCTAGTTATCTTTATTATTTCAGAACCAAACCCGGTCCTGAGGAGAACCCCACCAATTCCTAGGGGTTTGAAACGCGTCGACCAGCTTTTCAGTCCCGCATCTGGCTACCATTATCATGTCGGAATAGTGATTTCATTAATTTGGGTTCATGAGGGATCTCATGATAATTACAACGACATTGTAAAATATGAAAAGAATCATTTTCCACTGATTGTTTTACAGATGCCTGGACACAGTGTTCTTTGTATTATTATTTGCTTTGTATGGTCTGTGTATGAATGTATGGCCAAGTGTGTATGAAATGTTGCACTTATATGTTTGTATATATTGTACATAAAACGTATTTCATTGTTCATTTTGTATTTTCCACGCACAACGAATAATGTGTTGAAAAAAGAAAAAAAGACCGTTTGCAAAAATTAAATAAAATTGCTCGGTGTAACAAGTTAACCGGTTGTTGTTTGATTCAATCAAAACAACCTTCATTGAAACCAGCTCATTTAATTATTGAAACCCCAGTATTGGCTTTTGTGTTGGTAATTAGTATTAGTTGGACTCAGCCTCACTGAGTAAGGAGTCAAGGCCCTCTTTTGATTCTTTAGCTTTAGGGTTATGGCACCCCACCGGGCGCCAAAAGCATGCACCATTAGGAGCTATGTTCCCGGTAAGATTGCCACCAACCAAAATATTAGGCACATCAATGGTTTTGTAAGAGACTGACCTTTCATTTTAACATTAGGTAAAATGTCCTACTATTCTGTAAATAGATATTTCTAATGATTTGAAATAAATAAGAACTAAATTAGACGGGCACACATTTAAACAAAGCCAATCTCCTTGACCTTTTAAAGGGATTAAAGTCCTTGTATGGCAAGGTAAGCTGTGCCACGATCATACTGTTTGAAATGTTCCAGCCGGGTCTGCGATTGGTCGTCCAGTGAACTCAGTGGTCTTTGCGTCCTTTGCAGGTGCACCTCATTCTCCCTGCGTTCCCCATCATGGGTCCACCCAAAGTGCACACCCACACACAGTCCAGTGGGTTAACTGATTTGTTTCCAACATGGGAATAAAATACTTATTTTTATTAAAACTTAAAGAGCTGACTGGCCATAAAGTTTACTTATGGAATACATTGTGGAAGAGTATTAAAGTTGCAGACCATCTACCGTCTCTTGGAATCAGCCTATACTGCCCACCTTGCTATCTTTGGAGGGTCAAGTGTCTAAAGGGAAAAACTTGATTATCCATGGCATCTAACGGACACCAGCGGTGAACAACAGTGTCCAACACAGATAATATCCAGTATCCAATGGATGCCCGGGTCCAAAAAAACCTCCCGGACATGCTACTGTGCACTAAGTCACTGAGCACAAGAACCCTTCTTGTAGGAGGGCAGGGAATGGCAAGCCTTTTCTGTACATCCGGTGCTCTCTCTTGCTCTTCATTAAACATCACTGCAACATGTTACCCTCTTGTGGTGGCATCACTAGATTTCAAATTGCAACAAGCACTGACAAGGCAAATAGGTCAAGCGTTGGCAGTTTTTAGCATTGGCAGGTTTTGGTATGTCAATATCTATTTTGTAATACTTGTTTTAAACTTTGTTTGAAGACCTGCTGGTCACTTGTCGATATAGTTTAAAAAATTGTCTCAAAAAGCACACTTTGCCATACAAGTCTCTGGCACTCAAGAGAACTACTTTGTGTGCTGATGTGCTTTTGAGAAAGAACAGAATGTCCTCACTCACAGTGAAGTTAGTCAATAGCTGAAGTGGGGTTACACTCGGACCCAGGTTGTATGATGTAGTGGATGGAATAAAAATGTAAAAGACAAAACGATCGACTAATGAATGAAAAGGACTTGGCTGAAAGCCCCTATAAGTATATTATATATCATTTTAGTAAAATCAAAAGGTTTTGGATAACACCAGATCTACACTTTATCGAGTTATTTGTTCAAAGAGAATAAAAGCAGCACGTCTTGAATGGCTGACATGGTTGAACAACCTTTACTCCTTCAAAAACACCTAAGATAATGAAGCCATGGTAGCTAAGATAAGATGGTGGGGATGGACTTTTTTTTGTTTAACTGGTGTTCCATCTTGAATTCTTCTTGTTAAAATACGGATATGAACTAACGACCATAAAAGGGCAGGCCAGCTTGTGACTCTGCCTTGTAAAAGCAAATAAAGTATGCTTTTAATATAATTAATTACACTTTATGTCCTTTTCACTTGCTCTGTGGTATGCCTTTGAAGAAAAAAACTATGCTGAAATACTATTTTTGAGACTAAATTATTACATCAGGTCCCTCTGAATTAGCGTTATAAATTGTGCTAAAAAGAATGACGAAGGAAGGATCATACAGAATCGTTATCCTACAATTCCCTCAATGGTAAACTCTCTAAATCACTTTCCTCTTCCTTGGTCATTGCCTGTGGGTTCGCAAAGAGACCTAATAAACCGTAGTTGTAGAGAGAACATTAAGACCTATATGATGGTGGAACTGAATCACAACGAACTGTCTGTGGTAATAGCATACACCGAAATTACCATCTGTGGGTGGAAT
Organism: Lissotriton vulgaris; assembly: GCF_964263255.1. Lineage (NCBI taxonomy): Eukaryota > Metazoa > Chordata > Amphibia > Caudata > Salamandridae > Lissotriton > Lissotriton vulgaris. The sequence continues at coordinate 734,429,203 of NC_141693.1, read as the reverse complement.
TAATTCCCTAATTATTATCTATGGATGGAACTAATGATCTAACAAATATCTGTGACCAGAGGCAATGCCCTCAACCTCCCTTTGATCTTCTGTGGATGGATCTAAAGGCGGAATAACAATTTTTGTGTCAAGTCTCGAAAAGCATTCCAGAGATGAGTTGTATGTCTACATATAAGTATATAGTATTTCTTTAGGGTAAACCTAGCCAAAGGGCAGCTGAGTTAAGCACTCAGTTAATATGTGGAAGCAGATCTGACTGATGCTTGATAACGTTGCAGGAAATTAAATCATAACGGGTCAGCTAAATGCCTTGAATGCCTTTCATCGTTTACCAAACCTATGCTGCATCGTGCAATGCAAACCACTGAATTTTTCTTTAACTACTTCCTTGGTAATCCAATCAGCACCCAATAAGGTCCAAAAGAAGATCAATGGGCCTTATGTAACATAGTAAATTTGCTAACGATCTTTTAAGAGATTAACTTTTGTGGTGGGTTTCTAAATTGATTAATATGAGAACATTTAGAAACGTACAAACACATGATTAAGAGTTTCGAGTGCACGGTTGGTATAGATCTTTCATCAAAGATGATGGATTCAGAAAGAATCTGGAAAGAAATTAGTCTGGTTTACAAGGAAATCTGACATCACCATAGGTAGAAAACTGGCAGGAGTTCTCATCACTATTCTTTCTTATGGAACAGTGTAAAAATGCCAACTATAAAAGCCATGGGTCTATCAATCAGGTAAGCAGCTTTTCAAGTCAGATGTTGTAAAAATGGTTTATGTATAAACTCAAATGGTGACGTTATGAGCTTAGAAAGGTTCACGTTAAACTCTCAAGTTTGAAAAGGAGACCTAATACGACGAAATACCTTTCTTACACCATCTAAGAAATCTTTCACCAATGGTATTCTGAAGAAAGAAAGAGGTCTGTGAAGGAGTTTTCCTATAGGTAGTAATCGTCGCAAGGTGTACCTTAAGTATCATTAAGTACAACCCAAATCTTGCTAAATTGATAAGATGAACAAGTTACTTACCTTCGGTAACGCTTTTTCTGGTAGATACAGTATCTGCCTGTAGATTCCTCACCTTGTGAATATCCCCCTGCGTCAGCAACGTTCGGAAAATTCTTTTGTAGCACACCGGCGTGGACGACGTCATAGGAGCCCGGCATCGCGCGCGACTCCGACTGACGTCACCGACCCCTTATTAGGCCTATGTCGGCGTGATGACATCAGTTCCGCCCTTTTTTCCGTGCCTTCGAGGCACCCGGACGGACCAATGACAGGAGATATACATATATACAATGTAAATAGTACATACAATTCAAAAATACACACACACAGTGCATAGCCAAGGTATGGAAAAACTCAATATATATATAAAAATAAATATACATAAATACAGGTATAGAAGAGTGGACAACGGGGAGGAGGGTGGGCATATGAGGAATCCACAGGCAGATACTGTATCTACCAGAAAAAGCGTTACCGAAGGTAAGTAACTTGTTCTTCTGATAGATACATCTGCCAGTGGATTCCTACCTTGTGAATAGAGTCCCACAGCAGTCCCCACTCCCGGAGGAGGGTGTCAACTCTCCTATACCAGAAAATTTGCAGGACAGAGCACGCAAAATGGCCATCCCTCCTCACCTCGCTATCCAAGCAGTAATACTTTGCAAAAGTGTGGAGGGAGGCCCATGTCGCTGCTCTACAAATGTCCTCCACAGGAACACCTCTAGACAAAGCAGATGTTGATGACTTTTCTCTAGTAGAATGAGCCCTTATACACTCTGGGGGTTCCTTACCCGCCAGGGAGTAGCAGATCTTGATGCATAGTATGATCCATCTTGAAAGTGTACGCTTGTGCACAGCTTTTCCTTTCTTGCAGCCAGCAAATCCCACAAAGAGCTGGTCATCCACTCGATAGTCTTTTGTTTTATCAAGGAAAAAGCTCACCGCCCTCTTAGGGTCCAGACGGTGAAGACGCTCCTCCTCCTTGGAAGGGGGAGGGGGGAGGATAGAAGGTAGGGAGGGTAATGGACTGTCCTAAATGGAATGGAGTAACCACCTTAGGCAGAAAAGCAGCCCTGGTCCTAAGAACCATTCGTTCAGCATGAATGGTCAAGAATGGGGGCTTTGAGCTAAGAGCTTGAAGCTCGCTTACCCTCCTTGCCGAGGTAATTGCAACAAGAAAAACCGTCTTAAAAGACAAAAGTTTCAAAGGACACCTGTGTAAAGGTTCAAATGGAGAACCCATTAAATATATAAGAACCAGGTTCAAGTCCCATTGGGGAACAATAAAGGGAGTAGGAGGAAACGTATTTGTTAAACCCTTTAAAAATCTCAATACAACAGGAGATTTAAACAAAGATGGTTGATCTGGTAAACAGATAAAAGCTGATAAAGCTGATTAATAACCTTTTACCATAGCAATAGCAAAACCCTGCTGCGCCAATGAAAGAGCAAATTGAAGTACTTCTGACAACCGAGCTCTCAAAGGATCAACAGAATTCTCTCCACACCAGGATACACATTTAGACCACCTATATGAATAGATGGACTTGGAGGAGTCACGCCTAGCCGACAAAATGACATCCACCACATCAGGTGGGAGAGAAAAGGAATTCAGGTTTCCCCGTTCAATCTCCAGGCATGAAGGTGTGAGGTCTGGAGGTGGGGGTGTAGAACCTGCCACTCCATCTGGGAGAGGAGATCTGCCCTGTGAGGGAGACGGAGCGGAGGGCACGAGGAGAGGTGGAGAAGATCTGTGTACCACACCCTTCTTGGCCAATCCGGGGTGATCAAAATAACTTGGGCCCGGTCTTGGCGAATGTTCCTCAGAACCCGAGGAATCAAGGGTATGGGAGGAAACGCGTAGAGGAGTTGCGAGTCCCAACTCAACTGAAACGCGTCCCCCAAAGCTCCCTGCATCGGATACTGGAGACTGCAGAATGACAGGCAGTGAGCATTCTCGCGAGTGGCGAACAGGTCCACCTGAGGAGTTCCCCACGTCCGAAAGACATGACGAACTACCTCCGGATGGAGCCTCCACTCGTGGTCGGCTGAGAACTGCCGACAGACGGTCTGCACGTACGTTCAGAACTCCGGCCAGATGATTTGCCATCAGACAAATCTGATGGTCCTGAACCCAGGACCAGAGACGCAGAGCCTCTCTGCAGAGACACTGTGACCCTACTCCTTCCTGTTTGTTGATATACCACATCGCGGTGGTGTTGTCCGTCAGGACTTGAACCGACCGACCGCGAAGGGAAAGGAGGAAGGCCTTGAGAGCCAAACGTATCGCCCGCAATTCCAGAAGGTTGATGTGAAGCAACATATCCTCTGGAGTCCAAAGACCCTTGACCTCCAGATCCCCCAGATGAGCACCCCACCCTAGAGTGGATGCATCTGTTATGCAGTGGCCACAGCTGGAGGCAGATGAAAGGGCTTCCCTTGAGACAGGTTGCCTTCCACTCCCCACCAAGTCAGATTTGCTGCAGTTTCTCTGGAGATCCTCACAGACTCCCTGAGATCTCCGTTGTGTTGATACCACTGCCTGCGGAGGCACCAGTGGAGTGCTCTCATGTGCCAGCGTGAATTGTTGACCAACAGAATGAACAACCGCTCCATTGAAAAAGAAAGGAATCAACTCCTGTATGTCGCAAATCCTTTGAGGAGGAGGGAATGCACGACACACAGTTGTATCCAGTACCGCACCTATGAACAGGTTGCGCTGAGGGCACCAGGTGAGATTTGGGTACATTTATCGAAAAACCCAACCTGTGTAACAACTGAGTTCTCTCTTGCAAATGATGGAGCAATATCTCCGGAGACTCTGCTTTGATCAGACAGTCGTCCAGATAAGGGAATACCAGAATCCCTGACCTTCTGAGATGTGCAGCCACCACAGTCATCACCTTGGTGAAGACTTGAGGCGCAGTAGTAAGACCAAACGGAAGGACCGCAAACTGGTAGTGTTGCGAGCCCACCGTAAAACAGAGATACTTCCTGTGCGACTTCAGGATTGGGATGTGAAAATACGCATCCTGCAAGTCGATTGACACCATCCAGTCCTCTTCCAGCAGCGCCTGAAGAACCTGTGCAAGGGTGAGCATCTTGAACTTCTCCTGCTTCAAGTAAAGGTTCAAGATCCTGAAATCCAGGACTGGATGAAGTTTGCCATCCTTCTTGGGGATCAGGAAATACCAGGAGTAGCACCCCTGACCCCTTTCCTGCTCTAGAACCACCTCTATCGCACCCTTTCTGAACAGTACCTGTACCTCTTCCAGAAGGAGCAACAGGTTGTCCTCTGAACAAAAACCCTGGCAAGGAGGGTGATTGGGAGGGAATTCCCGAAAGGGAAGAGCATACCCATTCTCTACAAGATTGAGAAACCAAAGATCTGATGTAACTGATTCCCAATCCCGTAGAAAATAAGTAAGCCGACCCCCTACAGGGCCCGCATGATCTGGAATGGCGGATCTAGGGCTGCTTTGCTGTTGTAGGTGGGGGGTGGGTATTAGAGGAGGAAGTGGAGGAGGAGGAGGCTTGACGTCCACGAGGGCAACCCCTTTGTCTACCCCTGTAGGACTTGTACAAAGGATTTTGTTGCTGCTGCTGGTTCTGCTTATAGGTACGAAAAGTAGACCTTCCAAAACCCTTGTACTTCTTGGTGAAAGAGCCTCTAGTCTGCAGACCCAGAGATCTTGCTATCGCTCATCTATCTTTAAACCTTTCCAAGGCAGCATCAGCTTTTTTTCCCGAAAAGGCCTGTGCCATCAAAACGCAAAACCATCAGAGCAGCCTGGACATCAGCTGAAAACTCGGAAGTCTTTAACCAAGCAGCTCTTCTAGTGGCAATTGAAGACCCCATGATCCTAGCCACTGAATCCGCCGTGTCCATACCACTTTGTATGACCTGACGAGCTGCAGCCTGCATGTCAGATATCACTTCACTAAAGTTCTTCCTATCCTCCTCAGGAAGCTTAGATGATAGCTGCTTCACTGTGTCCATCAAAGCATGAACATATCTGCCTAGCAGACAAGTAGCATTCGTGGATTTAAGGGCTATACTACTTGATGAAAACACCTTTTTCGCATTTTGATCGGTTCATAAATACCGATTGATACCGAATCGGTATTTATGAACCGGAAAACCACATGTAGGTAAATAATCGGTAAAAAATACAGATTCGGTATATATCGGTATCCCCACTCGGTAAATACCGAATTGGTAATCACCGATTCGGAAATCTCCGAATCGGTAACACCCATTCACCACTATGGGCCTCCAGTCCTATAGGAATGAATGGGAGACACCGATTCGGAGATTACCGAATGTGTATTTACCGAATCGGTATTTACCGAATCGGAAAAGTTCGATCTCGAAAATTCGAATACATGACATGTGACCCAGTGAACCAATCAGGGAGACACACCACACCCCACAACAAAGCCTCAGAGAAACCAACCAATCAGATGCAAGTACCACACCCCAGTACCTAGAGGTGGCCACACCCATGCAGGTGCAGAGCAACAGAACTGCAGAGAGCTGGAGGTGAGACAGAGGAGCAGGCTGCACTGAGACCAGCATAGCTAAACCATGGAGTCCCAGGCGGCACAAAAGGATGGAGGTGACAGAAAGAGGAAGGTGAAATTCAGCCCAACAGAGCTCCAGGTGCTGGTGAAGGAGGTTGTGCAGCACTACAGTCAGCTGTTTGGGAGACAGTCCCTGCAAGTAGCAGAGTCTGGAAAGAGGAACACCTGGCTGGCAATACAGAGCGAAGTCAATGCCCTGGGAGTGACTCATCGCAAAATCGACGACATGAAGAAAAGGTGGTATGATCTGAGGATCACCACCAAAAAGAAGCTTGCCACCCATAGGAAGGAATCAGCAGCCACAGGTGGGGGGAAGAACCGTGCTCCAAGCCTCACAGAACTGGAGTAGCTTGTTGAATCGACCATGGAGCCTGAGAGCATACATGGGATTGGGGATGCTGACAGCTCAGCCAAAGCTGCAAGTAAGAAAGGTAAGAAGCATGGACATGTACCCCACCCTTTCCCTGGCCCCTTCCCCAATGTGGGTGACTCACTCACAATCCAGCACACATTACAGTAGTCACCAGCAAAGCATCATGGTAGTCGTAGTCATAGGTACATACATCAAAGCTGCCAACACTGAACACTGCATGCCATGCCACACTCCCCATACACAACCAGTTGAGGCATATGAAAATGTGTAGTAGGATTATGTGTGCTGTATAGACACAGCTGATAATTGTCCATGTCTCTCCACAGGAGAGTCATCGCGCAGAGCAGCGCAGGGAGGGGAGTCAAGTGTACTAACAACGGCACAGAGGGACAATCCAACAGACACAGCAGGACCTAGCACTGTCCCTGAAGACACAACAACAACCCACGCACCCACAGCTACGGAGCAAGACACCACTGCACAGCCACTGTCGCCCCTGCTGTTCGAGACACAGAATCCGGCAGCACCTGCAGGTGCAACAACACCAAGCTCTGGGTCCCCTGTGCATGTAAGGCCAAGGAGGCAGGACGTACCACCATTACGAATCCTGAAAAGCTCAGATGAGGAAGAGTTGGAGGCACCCAGACCGACCACACCACCACTGGCTGGCGACGCAGGCCAACAGAGGTCATTGGGATCTGGCTGTGCAAGTGTCCGTGGCCGTAGGGCACGTGAGCAGGATGAGGGGCATAATGCGCAGGGGGTATTTGCAGGGCTGAAAGCGACAATGGTGAGGGTGCAGCGCATGCAGGCCAAAGGAATCCTGGCAGTGCAAAGACAGGTGCGCATTCTGAACAGCAGGATGTCAGACATCGATCGGGACATAAGTGGCATGGCAAAGGGAATGGAGTCCATGGGCAAAGGAATGGAGGCAATGGGAAAAGGAATGGAGTCCATGGCAGAGGCGGTGAGAGACATGGGTGTGCGCATGGGTTCCCTCTGTGACAGCCTGGAGAGTGACCACCAAGAAAGGCGCAGGTATAGGCGCGAGGTACAGCAGCTGAATCTGTCAATTAACCGTCTGACTACTTCTACCACACTGCTATTCCGCCGGTCAGTGACCATGCAAACTGAAATTGTGCACTGCTGCAGTGACTTATCCAGGGGGATGGGGAGGGTGACCTCTGCTATGGAGGTTATGCTGACACAGCAGACAGCCACTGCTGAGAACACGTGTGCGGGGGACACAGAGGAGTCCACTAGCAGGAGTGGAGCCAGCACGCCTGTTCGGGACATTCGTCGGAGCAGCAGACTCCATGCAGATGACACCGCTCCCACTGCACAGGTTGACCCCCAGCCCCATGGCTCCCACAACATCACGCCTAAGCGCAAACATTAGAGATCATAATGAACACAGGACAGGTCACAGTGCATTTAACTTTGGCCACCCAGTGTGCAAAGTGAATTTAATTTGAATATTTTTTTGGTCTTGATTAGTGCAGTTGTGCTCATTAAAGTGAGTGTTCCAAGACAAGAACATGCCTGTGTGTCATCACTCTATTAAAAGTATTTGTTGGTGATTTCTGCGGGTCGCAGTCTACCATCCGTCGCAGGTGCTGCTCCTGCTGCAGTGTGATCGGCTGGACTGTCCCATCATCTATGTCCTCATGATATGTCAGTTCAATCTCTGTGCCCTCCTTGGTGGCAAGATTGTGCAGCATGGCGCAGGTAGCTATTATCTTGCAACAGATAATTGGGGTGTATTGCCGTGCACCTCCACTCTTATGGAGGCACCTAAATCTACTTTTCAGAAGTCCAAAAGTGCGTTCCACCACGCAACGTGTTGTTCTGTGTGCCATGTTATATCGCCTTTCGCTCATGGTGGATGGGTTCAGGTAGGGGGTGAGCACAAATGACCGCAGGGCATATGCACTGTCACCTGGGTGGAAAATGGAAATTTTGATTAGTGAAGTTCACTTTATTTTTCCTTCTGCATGGCCTATCACGGTGTCTCACACATACTTACCCAGCAGGTATCCATCACTAAAATCACCAGCCACAAGGCGTCTGTATATCCCACTGTTGGTGAATATGTAGGAGTCGTGGGTACTCCCTGGATATTTGGCTACAATGTCAGTAATTATGTTGCCAGCGTTGCAGATCACCTGCACATTTACAGAATGTGTGGACTTCCAGTTTCGATATATGTGTTCAGTTGCTGCAGGTGGGCATAGTGGGATGTGCGTCCCATCGATACAGCCTATGATGTGCGGAAACTGGGCAAGTTGATAGAAATCGGTTTTTGTCCTTGCAAGTTCTGCAGGTGTGCCAGGGAACTCGATGTAGTGTTCCATCCTCTGCATCATGGCGTCTAGGAATTTTCTGGAAAACCGTGAGAGGCAGCTCTGAGACACCCCACCTACTGTGGCTATCACGTGCTGGTAGCTACCCGAGGCAAGAAGGTGTAGGCAGCACAGCACCTGCACATGGGGTGGGATGGCGTGTGCTCTTGGGGTTGGGTGTTCCAGATAGGGGTGGAGGTCCCCAATCAGGTCCAGGATGGTCCTGGGGTGGAGTCGGTACCTTTGCAGGATCTCAGCTTCAGTCAGTTGGAAGAGGGTGATCCTCTGCCTATACACCTGCTCCTCCCTTAGCCAGACCCTCTCTCCTGCTGCCTGTATCTGTAGCCGCCTTGCAATAACGTAAAAAGCCGCCATTGTGGTTGCACTGTTGCATTTTGGGGCCTTCTTATATATCCTGTTCCCGGTTACCACCTGATCCCAATCCATGGTAAATACCGATTCTTAAATACCGATTTTCATTAAATTCGGTATTTTTAGAATTTGCTACATCTCAACAGGCCATTTTTACCATTTCTTATTTACCGACTTGGTAAATATGAATTCGGTATTTTCCGATTCGGATATTTACCATTTCTTAATTTCCGAATCGGTAAATATGATTTCGGTAAATTCTGAATCGTTTAATACCGAATCTGTGTTTTACCGACTGGTATTTACCGATTCGGTACGTTTTTGGTCACATACATCTCGTTTATTATATACCGGTCGGTAATGGCCGAAATTACCGAATTTCGGCCGTTACCGACTGGTATTTGGCTACCTACATCGGGCCCTTTATCTCCAGGAACCTGGGGAAAAGCACCAGCCGATTTCTTTGAACAAGCAGCTTGGACCACCAAACTCTCAGGCAGAGGATGAATAGAAAAGAACTCAGGATCTCCAGGTGCCACCCTATAGCGCCTAGCAACTGATTTTGACACCGCAGGAGCAGTAAGAGGCCTCTTCCAGACTTCCAAAATAGGTTCAGTAAGTGCCTCAGTAAATGGCAGGGTTGGCTCAACTACAGAGGACGGAGAATGGAGAACCTTCGTAAGGATGTTAGAGTTGAACTCCACAGATGGTAAAGTTAAATTTAAGAGTTCTGCAGCTTTCTTAATTACCACATGGTAAGGAGCTACATCCTTTGAAGGTGTATCAGACACAGCAGGTTACTCCCATTCAGGAGAAAGGTCCAAACCACTTGCATCCTGCAGCTCTTCGAAGTAATCGTCATGATCCTGAAGTTCGCCTTCTTCAACCTCAGGTTCCTCATAATTTATTTCCTCCATAAGGCGCTGCGCTCTACACCTCGACCACTCCATCCGAACCGACGTCGTCGGATCCGGTAACGACTCCGATGGAGTCGGGGCCGGCGTCGAACGAGGAGCTGAAGCTGCCTTAGAATGAGAAGCTGGAACCAGCGTTGAACTTCGATCTTGATCCCGAGGTCGCGCCGGCGACGCCGTGTACGGAGTTGATGACCTCGGTGGAGCAGAGCTATGTCATGGTGGAATCGGCGCCGGCATAAACGGCAAGAAAGGCGCCGGAGCCTAAGCTTGAGGAACGCCCAGATTAAATGACAATGGACCCATGGGACCAGCCGGTGCACCAGAGGGGTACATTGCCCTCGCATATACGCCATACATGGCGTTTAGAAAATGCGAAGGGTCCTGACCTGGACCAGGAAACCGAGGGTACAAACCCACCGGTTGCTCCTGAGGAGGCTGTACCGGATTAGACTCCTCTTGTTCCTCGGGTTGGTGATCCAGAGTCGCCGAAACCTGAGGAGCTTCAACTTCCTCTTCTTCATGCACCGAAGACTGATATGGATTCGATTCTGGATTCGGTGTCGGCTCCTGAGACTGTAAAGGCGAGGCCTCACCTTCAGGCTTACAAGCTGAAGGAGATATAATGCCCTTATGATGTCTTCCAGATGACGACTTCTTTTTCGAGTCAGACTCCCTGCCGGAATGGTGTCTCGAACTGTGCTTCTTCCTCTTATGTTTCTTCTTCGAGGAACCCGAAGCATGCGCCGAAGCCGACTTCGAAGCCGACTCCGACCTCGACCTCGTCTTCGACCTCGATCGTCTTGATCTTGACCTCGTAGCCCTCTTGGCATCCTTACCCTTAATTTTGGCAAGAAGGAGCTTCGCCTCCTGTTCTCGAAGAGCCTTTGAATTCATCTTCGAACAGGAACAACAACCCTTGACATCGTGATCCGAGCCCAGACACCACAAACAGTCACCATGTGGATCGGTATGGACATCATCCTGGTACACGAGTCGCATGGCTTAAATTCCGTCTTCGATGACATCTTCGACGGAAGACAGCACTCCAACAGATACAGAATAAAAGTTCACAATAGTAACAAAGTTACTATCCCCACAATAGAAGATCCTAAGAAACCGTTAGCGTCGACGACGCAGAAAAAAGGGAACTGATGTCATCACGCCGACGTAGGCCTAATAAGGGGGCGGTGACGTCAGTCGGAGTCGCGCTCGATGCCATGCTCCTATGACGTCGTCCATGCCGGCGTGCTACAAAAGAATTTTCCGAACGTTGCTGACGCAGGGGAATATTCACAAGGTGAGGAATCCACTGGCAGATGTATCTATCAGAAATGGCAGTACCACTGCTTCTTGACATCTGGAAGGATCATAGTTGCTTTGGATACAGTAGACGCAGAACCCCTTCCATTTGAAAGTATACAGCGCTCTGGTGGGTGAGTGCTTTGCCTATTTCAGAATATGCATGCAGTCTAATGGTATATCTAAATGCTCGTCATATATAAGTTCAGAAGCCAGGCTGCTAAGTTAAACAATGGAAAGTTGCTGTGCAGGATCTAACCCAGCAACATTTGCAGTCTATGTGGTCTGCATGACAGACCCCTATGTGGCAGCTCCGCCAGGTATAGAGATCTGTAAACCACCACTGGCGATGCCACTCTGGAACTGTGATGAGCATGCCGACTTTGCAGTGGGATAGCTTGTTTAGCACTGCTGGAATCTATGGGATCAGAAAAATGTCCCTTGTCAGTCTGTCAGAAAGGGAATCCCCCTCAATCCTGGTTGACAGTACTTCGAGAAACAGTCTAGGGATTTCTTGTTTTCATCCGTTTGTGAATAGGTCCAACAGAAAAAAACCTCTAAACGTGAAAGACATCTTGAAGACCTTCACTGCCCAGAACCCACCCAGGACGCAAATTCATGCTGTGCGAGTTTGCCTATGAATTCTGCACACCTGGAAGGTGAGCAAACATGATCTGCAAGCCCCTAGCTACGAGCCATTTCCAGAGAGTTCATGCTTCCAGGGAGTGGTCTGAAATGTGCCCGTCCTTGCTCGTTCAGACAGTACATTTTTATTATATTGTCTACTTTAGAAGGGGCTTATTCTTGCAGGATGGAAGAACATAATTTAATAATTTAGAATGAACTGATCTCAATTACAGTTGGTTGATGTGGTATGGCATCTCCTATACTAACCTTGTTCCCTCAACTTGAAAATGGCTTATATCAGCACCTCTTCACAGAAGAGAGCCATCTGTAATGACTGTTTTGATTTCTCAATGAAAAAGTTGTTCAAAACGAGTCTTGGGTTGTAAAACCATGGAAATTATTGAATTACAGACTGGGAAAGAATGGGGTTGTCTTCTTAGCTTTCAGCCCGGTGGCACCATTGCCCCTCTAGGCTGAAGAGGTCTCACATGGAGCCTGGCATGAGGAACTATATGATGCAAGAGCCCATTGATCATAGCAAAGATATCTGATGGGCAGTTGAATAAGTCCATAGTAGACTGTGGAATTTCAGATGGAAACATGACAGTATTTTTCTTGGAGGATACACTCTTAGCTGAGCATCCATAATTGTCCTCAGGCAGTTAATTAACTGAAGAGGAACTGCAACTTACTTTTTGCAAATGACTTGCAGAACCAGGAGGCTAAGATTAGCCAAGGCCACTCAGTATACCCTTCAAACTAATTCGGACATTGTAGCCTTAATTATACAATCCTCAAGATGGGGACAGACTAAAACCTTGTTTTCTTAGGTATGCAGGAAGCACTGCCAAGCATTTGGAAATGTTCTTGATGTCAACTTTTATTTCAATGGAATAAGTTTCAAATGGAAATTATTTCTGCCCACTAGAAAGCTTAGGTACCTCTGGGGTTTCTTTGGGACTGGGATGTGGAAGTACGTGTCCTTAAGGTCTATGGCACATATACAATTCCCTGGATGTACCTGCTGGTAGACCTGATGAAAAAGCTATAGTCCTGAATTTCTCTTTTCTTATCCATTTGTTGATCTTTCAGAGATCGAGAATGAATTTGTAGTCTTGTTTTGGTCCCTTCTTTCAAACCAGACAGTAACAGAAATAAATCCTCATTCCTTTTTGGTGAGTGGGGGTTGACTTCGATTTGGAACTGCCCTGGTGGTCCAGGGCGTTTTTTGTTCAAGTAGAGGAACACAAGGCAGAGGAGACTTGAATCTCAGTAAATATACATTTAGCACAATGTTCAGCACCCATCTGCCTCGTGTTATTCTTTGCCAATCATGTAGATACCCACACAACCCCAATAACATGGTCAATAAGCAGGGGAAAGAATAGCCACTGTTTTGTTGGTGGTTCTCTGGCCGTTGCAGCTGGCTGGTGTCTGCCTCTCCCTTTGGAATACTTACTATGAAGACTGGACTGGCTCTACTCATGATGCTTTTGTTGTTGCCATGGTGAGTTTTCAACACTCTGTTAAAACTACATTTTGTTGTTAGACCTAAATGGAGGTTTTCTACATTCTTTCTTCATACGATGCATTTCATCGTCCCCATAAAATTCAAAAAGTGTTTTGACAGAGCATGGAAGATTCACAGTTCACTGCTGGTCTCAGCCTTTAAGCAAGTCAAGGAGAGATAAGAACTCTGCCTTAAGAGTCAAACCATGGAGTTATGGTATTGAACAGACAGATTAAACTTAAGGCGCTGTGTGAAGTATGTATGCATTACCAAAATAGGCAATATAGTCAGAATGCAAAACAATAAAAATTCCAAAAGTGACTGGTTGAGGTAGACCAGAACCTACGCACAATAAGAGGCTGACGTTTATGGAGCGCTGAATAGATATAGCAGCCAGGTTTGTCCTGGTCAAATATTTTACCTCAGTCCTTTAAGTCCCAAAACACAACAGGAGTGTGTTTCTAAAGCCTCCAGGGCACTTAGAGGCACTTAGAGACTTAAAGAGGTTCAGACAGAGACTAATAGCAGGGTTCAGCCCAGGTCCAGTTGCCACTGGTCAATTGGGTGCTTCCTGGGGAAAAAACCTCTTGCAGAGTCCTTCGGCAACCAGACAGTGGATCCACAAGAATTGTATTTGCATCCTGTTCTCTTTCCCTTCAAGTGTGCCGCAAGGTTTATATGTAAACTCAACCAATCTGCCAAGTAGGGTTTGACACTCAAGTAGGATTTGCCACTGTAGTGTCAAAAAAGGATAACCACAGCCCCCGCCCTAGAGGAATCATCTCTTCACATTCAGATCAGCCTACTGTATTCTCCTGGGAGGCATTTTACACCTATTCACACTGGCTTAGGAGTGGCAGGGGCTTATGTTAATTAGCCATCTGACAGTTCAGTCAAGTAAAGGATAACTTACTCAAAAGTTACTTCCCCTTAATATTTATTAAAACTCTAAATGCATCACTGAATTGGATTTTGCTTAATTTATTTTCTAGTTGGTCCAAACCAGTAGTCTGCTTTTCTACAAAAGCGCAGATTGAAGCCAATGTATTTTAGAAGGAATACAGTAAATATACAAAAGAAGATCAATTCAACATCTAAATCAGTATTATCCCTTCTAAAGAAAGGCTGGGAAGTATGTATCAGGCCTTTGAGACTTGGTTCTTAGCTAGGAAAGAGATGACTGTTCAGCAAACAATAATTTCAGTTATGACCCGGACACACATTTTATCTTTTTACATTTCTTTACCCATTCCATGGAAGCCTTAATGAAAGGTACTTAAGCACATAGGTAGTGCTGCCAAGTGCAATTGCATAGAAGTACAGATTAGCCTTGATTTTTGAAAGACAACAAACAATGTGTCGGTCTATGGCTGAATGGACATATCTAATGGTAGATAGTACAATGGCCAATAGGCCCATATTGAATGGATGAGAGGAGACCCGTTTCCGGGTGGGTATAGAGACTACTAGCCTTCTGTAAGTAATCGTACCAATTATCACCCTGGAAGGGTTGAGCACCGGATCACAGTCGTCAGTCCATTCCAAAAAGGGAATGCAGAGTTTGTGTTCTCCCTTGTGGAAGAGGTAAAGCAAGTGGGACCTCTGGCCGAATCTGTTGTGATGTTTGTTGAGGTTGGACTGCGGTTGATTCAGAATTAACACCGAAGTGCATGGACTGGTGTAGGTCAAGGGGTTGGGACTGGAGCTAGAGGCAAGAAGGACTTGGAGGGTCCAACTGGCGCCAAGGGGGAGCCTGCCGGCTCTACTCCAGATGGGAGGCCTTTTGGCTCAATGGGCCCAAAAACACATCAGAGGGTGTCAAGTAAGCTGATGGACACCCAGAAATTAACGTTGCACCGGAAGCAGCTGAGGAATCAGCTCCGAAGTCGGCCGATCAAGAGGTGTGGGGATGCCCCGGCACCAGCGTACAAGGCTGCTTTTATATGGGCTTCGCACGTCATTTCTGGAGCAGGACAGAATCAGTACGGAGCTGCACAGCAACTCCTGATGGCACACCAAGATAATGATGAAAAGTTTTCAGATACAGTTTTGAGAACATTAGAAAGCTGAGGAACTTAGCGGCTAGAAGCCTCTCTCTGATTAAGCATTATTCTGTATGACATATTTTCCACATTATATAAGTAACCAGTGGCAATGGCGGAATAGTGAAATGAAATTTTCCTGACTGTCTAATTGAGAGGGCAATGCCCAGCGACTTTGGGAGAACTTAAAGCAAATCTTTAGTATTTCTCACCTAGATGGTCTGTCAAATTCTCCCCCGAGATTTTTAGCATAGTCTTGAGAATAGGCAAGAACCGAGTGTTGTGCTCTGTTTTTGATAGCATTTCTATGAGAAAAGCTTACTTCTTCTTTTACCAAATGCATCATGTCTTAGTGTTGTGCTTCCACTCATGTTAAGACATCGTGTGGGGTGGGGAGGGACAATGTTGAAGTTTGCTTCTCCATATCTCCCTCTCTTGCTCTACGCAGATGATGTGGTGCTCGTAGAAAGAACTGCTAACGGACTTCAAATTTTACTTGATGCTTTTAATAGTTTTATGGAAAACCTAGGACTTCAGACAAACCACACTAAATTGTTCATATTGAAATGAGGCTTAAAGTTAGCTAAAACAAAGACATGTTTATTAAGAGACACTGAAATTTAAATTAAAAAAACATTTTACATACTTGGCAGTTCCTGTGGATGTTGATTTTGAATGGAAATTTCTGTTGAACATTAGAGCTCTTTATTTCAAAGTTCAGTTGATGCCCTTTTTAGGTTTTCTAAAAGAATTGGACGTAGGCCAATAGACACACTAATGTGTGTATTTAGAAGCAAATGTCTTTCTATTGCTTCATTTGGTGCTGGTGTTAAGTTACATACCAATAGTAAACTCCTTCAAATAATAGAGAATGCTTCCTTAAGAAGGCTGCTGGCTGTCCCACAATCTACCCCTGCCTCATTCTGTCATGAAGAACTGGGCTTGACTAATTTGGAAGATTATTTAAAACTCCAACCGTTGTTAATTAGGTTTAAAATCCGGAAAAATCCTAAAGCCCATTCCTATAGACAATTTCTGACTGATTGTTTGGCCCTGGAAAATGTTCTAGAAATTACTTGGTTGAAGTTTATTAAACTTAGTTTTATTAAGATAGGTGCCCTGGAATATTTTTTCAACCCAAATTTCTTGAAGGTGTTTTATCATTCCGAATCAAAGAAATATTTTATAAACATAAGAATTTGGCTTGGGTGGCGAAAAGAAGTATTGGAGCCAGAAAACTCTCCCATCTTTTTCCTGTTTGGCAGCACCCTATTTATGGATACTTCTAAATCAAAGGCTATGTTTTGTTGACAAGGTTTTGTCTCCAAACCCTACACTTCCTGATAGCCTTTCCAGAACTGGGTATATAATTTCCATCCATTCCTTCTTGTCCCTGCGATTATTTTTGCACAGCAATACGCCAAGCACTTTATTTTACCTTGCACTCTTTACACCACACGGAAAAGACAGTTTCTCCGCACTTTGCTTTTAACACTAGGGACAAGTTCTCATGAACAGGCTATGGACTACCTTTCAGATTGGGGTAGCCCACAAGTCACATATGCCATAGTGAACTATAATTTAAGCACTTTAAAGATCAGCAATAAGTATTGATGTTACTTTTATGTAATCCCATGATTGTGTATTGTATGGCAGAACAATTATGAGGAGCTCACAGTGCACTGTATGGATTAACTCGTTTTTTTAACCTGTTCAAAACAATGCTGCTATGAAGATATTTGATGTGAGAATTTTATCTGTAATTTTATGGTTTTATTTAAAAACCGAATAAAGACTCCTGATGACGATGCCAATGCTTGTCTGATGTAGTCTCTGTTGCGTTTTTTATTGGAGTGTAATTCAGTCCATGTTCCTTCCTCTTCTTTGACCCCACCCCATCCCACCGTCGCAGCTAGTACGTATTCCCACCTCCTTGCCTGTCCGTCCTGCTCAACTGCCCAGAAGAAAAGAGCTGTAGCGCTAGCGCTAGCAGCGTCATAGCGCTTTTTTCTACCTTTACTTTTAGCCATGCTGCAGTACAACTGGGTTCAAGTACACTGGCAAAACCAGTAGCTCTCGCATAGGCGAGACCGATGGTCTTTACCAATGCTTGTTTATATAAAATGGTCACTGCTGCATTTGCCCTCCAGCGCTCATGCATACAGTGGCTTTCTCGTAGATCCCAGTAATAGATACCACTCTGTTTATATGCCAAGAAGGGAGACAGTTCCAGGGCTAGGAACATGCTGTTCTCTGCTGTAACAAGATCTCCAACCATTAAAGAGGACTGCGTTGCTTTGCTAAGACAGTATATTTATAGCAGAGCCTCTTCATAAAACGAAAACATCGGCAGCCTATCATCATACATACACGAACAGAAAGAAGAAACAGAAAAGTGTAGCAGAGGTGCATATGGATACATAAGACTTTCTTGACTATCATTATGGAAACAGAATTTCACGACACATATGGGCCTCTTTTACAAACAAGGCTGGAATAAGGCTGGAACACTAATAGGTCACAAAACAGAGCCCAATCTCAGTTTTTTTAAGACCAGTCCAGATCACAATACACAGACAAGACACCTGCCCAGCTCTGTCAACATCTAACAAGAACTAGCTTTACACAATCCTGCCGGTGCTATAATGAGACAGGGGTTCCATGTATTAATGCGTACATTAATATGTTTTTTCTAATAAACAAAGAGTTCTATTTTGTCAAAACGCAGAATCCCGAAACAGGATAAATTGGCTCCCAAACGTATGACCCTCCGAGTTCCAGGCCTGACCAAACAAAAAACTTGGCTTGCCAAATACTTGAAACAATGAAGTCTCTGTTTACTGAGGACGGACGCCTTATGGGTAAATCCCACAGCTGCTAAATCTAAACACGCTTGAAAATCAGAAAACATACAAAAAACGAATAACAGACTAGCGTCACAAACAAAAATGAAAACAAGTGAACTGTGAGTCAAAAGAGCCATTTGCCTTTTATCGCAACAGAGCTATTACATTTGGCAGTGTATTTGGGACTGGATGACTACGCTTGCCTCAATCCAGCACCGATCCTAAGGATGCTAATCGAACTTGACATTACTTTTGACAGCAAAGTGTTTTTTTAAACGTATGGGAGTAGTCAAGACCCTGACAGAAGCATTTGTGGAACTCGGGTCACAAACGTCAGGCGGAGCTCCTCTCAGGTTCTCTTTTTGCATGAAAATAAAACCTCTATGTTGCCCAGTGACAAATTTAGATGCAGCATCACCTCAAGGAATCATCTGATGGCGCGTGACATTAACTGCTTAGTAAGGAAAATAGGGATGGATTGGGCTGTGACAAGCGGCGCAACTAGACCCGAACTTCGAGGGGGGGTATTGGCTAGCACTAAACAGTATTGCTGGGGCTACCATTTCACTCACTGCGGTCCGAAACAGTATTAGATAACACATTTGGAAGGTCAATAGGTCCGGGTTTAATGTGCTAACCGTTCAAACATAGAAGCACAAGTTACTACTTGTGTAACTATATATCTGTAAGAGACATTAGTTTGTGATAGATTCCTTACCTTAGAATATCCACAGGCGCCAGACTGAATCCGGAATGTTTTGCTTAGCAGTACCCCTGTGCGCTGGTAGGTGGCGTCGTGCGGCTCCGCGTCCGTCGCTGGCGGCGTAATTGCCGAGATGACGTCACGGAGACTACTTAGGCGCCACCCATGCGCGCTGACGTCAGTTCTGCACACGACTTTCCGCGTCGAAACGCAAAGCCATGCAAGAGAGTGACCATTGGTGCATAAAACTAGGGCCCTAAAGGAGATAACCTTAACCCTAGTAATCAGCTCGCAGAAGGGGAGGATGGGTGGGGCGGTAAGGAATCTATCACTAACTAATGTCTCTTAAGTAACTTGTGCATCTGAAAGAGACACGTTAGTGATAGATTCCTTACCTTAGAATAGATACCCCAGCAATACCAACCCCGGTGGTGGGTCTGCGAACGAGATTACAGCAAAAAGTCACAGAGTACAGATCCGCCAAAGAAGCCGTCTCTCCGAACCTGACTGTCAAGGCAGTAGTGCTTTGTAAACCTGTGCAACGAGGCCCACGTAGCAGCCTGACAAATGCCTTGTAAGGGAACACCGCGTCCCAAGGCAGTAGTGGCAGTCGTTGCCCTGGTGGAATGAGCACGCAGCCCCAGAGGAGGCTCCTTCTTAGCTAAGGAGTAACAGGCTTTAATGCACAGAACGACCCACCTGGAGATGATACACTTATGCCCGGCCCGACCTCTCTTGGGGCCCACATAGCCAACAAAGAGTTGATCATCCACCCGGAACGGTTGTGTACGCTGCAGATAGAAAGCGAGCGCACGTTTTGGGTCCAGCCGGTGGAGCCTCTCCTCTTCTCTAGAAGGATGCGGAGGCAGAAAGGTGGGTAAAAGTGACGGCCTGCCCGATGTGGAAGGGCGTAACAACCTTTGGCAAGAAAGAAGGACAAGTCCTTAAAACCACCTTGTTTGGATGAACAGAAAGGAAAGGAAGTTTAGAAGAAAGAGCCTGGAGCTCACTTACTCTTCTGGCAGAGGTGATAGCAATCAGGAAAGCGGTCTTTAAGGTAAGAAGACGTAAAGGACAATTATGAAGAGGCTCAAAGGGAGCGCACATCAGGAAGGTCAAGACAAGATTTAAGTCCCACTAAGGCATTATGAAGGGTACAGGTGGAAACGTACGTCTAATGCCTTTGAGGAAACGGTTAACAACCAGGGACTTAAAAAGAGAAGGCTGATCTGGAAGCTGTAAAAAGGCGGAGATGGCCGAAAGATAACCTTTGACAGTGCCCAGAGCAGAGCCCTGCCGGGCCAAGGAGAGAAGAAACAGAAGAACCTCAGAAAGAGGGGCAGAAAGGGGATCCACAGCCTTTGCTGTGCACCATGCCACAAATTTGTTCCACCGGCAGACGTATACCGTTTTAGTGGAGGGACGCCTGGCTGCCAGAATGACATTACAGACTTCGGGAGGAAGGTCGAAAGCCGTCAATTGTCGCAGCTCAACCTCCACGCATGGAGGTGGAGGCTGAACAGGTTCGGGTAGAGGACCGTCCCCTGCTGCTGCGACAGAAGATCCTCCAGACAGGCAGACAGATCGGGGGATCGATGCTCATACTGAGTAGCTCGGGATACCATACTCTTCGAGCCCAGTCCGGAGCCACAAGAATAACTTGAGCCCGGTCGCACCTGATCTTCTTCAGCACTCTGAGCAGAAGTGGTATAGGCTGAAAAGAGTACAGTAGACCGCAGCTCCACTCGAGACGAAAAGTGTCTCAAAGCGAGTGCCGCCATGGAAATTCCAATGCGCAGAACTGATGACACTGCACATTCTCTTCGGTGGCGAATAGATCTAATCAAGGCTCTCCCCACTGCAAAAAGAGACTTTGATCCACGTCTGAGTTCAGACGCCATTCGTGATCCATCAAGCAACGGCGGCTGAGTTTGTCTGCCCTGTCGTTCAGAGAACCCGCCAGGTGTTGAACCACCAAGGTAATGCCTTGATGTTCCAGCCAGGACCAGAGGCACAGATCCTCCTTACATAGGGTCCAGGACCCCACCCCGCCCTGTTTGTTGCAATACTACATGGCAGTGGTGTTGTCCGTGAACACCTGCACTACACTTCCCCGGACGGAGGGAAGGAATGCCTTCAGTGTAAGTCGGATCGCCCGCAGCTGCAGAAGGTTGATGGAGCCGGGACTCCGCCGGAGACCAGAGGCCTCTGATCTCCGCCTCTCCCAAGTGGCCGCCCCATCCCAGGAGGGACGCATCAGTCACCACTGTGTGCTCCGGTTGGGGAAGGGAGCGGGATCTGCCATTGACCCATGTCATGCAGTGCCCTCCGAGATCTGGACATAATCGGACAGGTTGCCCTGATGCTGTGCCCACTGGAACTTCAGGTTCCACTGCAGAGCCCGCATGTGCCATCTGTTATGTGTCACCAGCAGGATGCAAGAGGCCATCAGGCCCAGAAGCTGGAGGGTCGTCCTGACCGAAACCCGGGATAGAGGCTAAAAGATCGGAACCATACCCTGAATATCCCGGACTCGCTGCTCGGGAGGATAAACCCAAAACAGCATAGAATCCAAAACCGCTACGATGAAGGGGAGCTTCTGAGAGGGACTTAGGTGCGACTTCGGCACGTTGAAGGACAACCCCAGCAAATGCAGGAGGTCGGCCGTAGTCTAGAGGTGGGAGACGACTGCCTGGGGCGAGGCCGCCTTCAATAGCCAGTCGTCAAGGTAGGGGAAGACTGACAGCCCTGACCGGCACAGAGGAGCCGCGACCACCGCATCACCTTTGTGAACTTCCGAGGGGCACTCGTAAGTCCGAAGCGGAGCACGGCGAACTGAAAATGCTTCTGGCCTACCGTGAACCGCAGGTAGCGCCAGTGGGCCGGCAGGAAGGGGATGTGAAAATAAGTGTCCTGCAAGTCCATCGCGTCCAGGGCAGCCAGGACCCGAGCCAGAATCAGCATCTTGAACTTCTCCTTCTGGAGGAAGCGATTGACATCCCAGAGGTCAAAGATGGAGCACAGACCTCCCTTGTCCTTTTTTGGGACCAGAAAGTAGTGGGAATAACAGCCACACCCTACTTCCTGACCGGGAATCATTTGACGGCCCCCTTGGACAGGAGGGCAGAGACTTCAGGAGTGGCAGGGTTCTTTATAGAAAGACCCAAGTACTTGGCCGTGGCCCAAGAGTCTTTAAAGCACTCCAGGGCATTGTCGGCCTCATCCACAAAGAGGCGGGAGCCATCAAAACGCATGTCCATGAGTGATCTCTGGACATCGGGTGAGAACCCAGTGGAACGCAACCAGGCGTGGCACCGAAACGCCACAGTTGCGGAAATTGCCCTGCCCAACGAATCAGCGGTGTCCAGACCACACCTGATGGCAAACTTCGCCGCATCCTTATCTTCCGCAATCGCTTGGGAAAGGGCAGCCTAGCCCTCCTCAGAACACTGAGGCAAGACCTGAGCTACCAAATCCAACACTGCGTGGGAATAACGGCTCAATAAGCAGGCGGTGTTAACCAACACTAGACAACAACAAATGTCACTGGTCTATAAGTCGGCATGAGCAAAAAAACAGTAAACTCAGTGATTACCCAGAATGTGTTCACAAGGAAAAGAAATGAATCCCATCAGCCCACCCATCGGCAGAGCTTCATCATCTGGGATTGCTGAAAAAGATGGTCCAGATTTTGGGCCACACACCTGATGGTTGCTCCAATCCAAAGGAACCACCAGTGATGGATCATACCATGGTATATGTGTATTTCTGTGGTGTGGGATAAAACTTGCAGTGTTGAAAAATTGTGTAGGAGTGATCAAAAGTGCAATATAAAATTGGCTACCATGACATAAGGGAAAATTTTATTAGGGAGATATCATGGTGTCAAAATCTAAAAACAGAGTGTTGGACAGTTTGAAATAATAACTGTCGTCTAGAAGTTGTAAATGGTCAACATGTTTCAGCCCTCGTAGGAATTAGTGACCTACCTGGCTTTCATCAGGACCAGGACCACACTACTGCAAAAAGAAATATACCAATGTGGAAAATTGTTTTTACACAAAATTTAAATACCATATATCCTACTATACGCTGAATTTCCAATGTGTAGGATGTGCGTTCAAGAAAAGGGATTCTTTCTTAAAAAAAATACACAAGTACAAGACAAACGGGTAAATCACAGACAAACATAAATTGCGCCACATGTGTCCTACTTTTAATTCAATCATTAATACGATCAAATATTGATTAATAGTTGTATTTAATCACCCAAAATGTCTTGGGAGTATGCCTCGCCTCAAACCAACGGCAACCCCAAGCTGGCTGAAGAAAACAACCTCTTGCCAAATTGGTCTAGCCTTTTAGAGTCCCTAGCCGGCGGAGCCGTGGGAAAGGCCCTCAGCGAGGTCGAGGCCTGAATGACCAGGCTCTCAGGCGTAGAATGAGTGGTCAAGAAGGCGGGATCAACAGGCGCAGGGCGATAACGCCTAGCGACGTTTTATCCACCAGCGCCCCCGTGGCCGGTCGCAATCAAGTGTCCAAGAGGACTTTGTTGAGGGCCTCATTGAAAGGGAGCAGCGACTCCGATGACGTAGACGCCGTCTGGAGCACCTCCGTAAGGAGGTTGGTTTTAAGGGCCACCGTAGGGAGGTCGAGATGGAGAGCCTCCGCAGCCTGACGCAGCACCACGGTGTAAGAAGCGCCCTCATCCATAGTAGGTGGAGAGGCAAACCCCGGGTCAGAAGACACATCAAGTTCGCACGCATCTTCAAGATCGTCCACCCAATCCTGCTCGGAGTCACACTGCCGGGCAAGGGGGTCCTCGGAGCCGTCCCAGTCCTCGTGCGGTTCCGGCGTGGAGGGAGCCGGTTGCGGCGGCAGGGCCCGAGCCGGAAAAGGGTCAAGCGGCATCAGGAACAGTGCCGAAAGCGGCGCCGGCCCAGGCCGAGCCGGAGCCATATCCCAATTTGGATCCCAGGCCGGGACTAAATGGTCCGGGAATCGGGACAGGGGCGGGAGAAACGGCAACCAGCGGGGCGCCTGTGGCATAGCCAAGGGCGGTGCCGGGGCCAGAGCCAAGGGCGGCGCCGGGGCCGGAGCCGATGGTGCTGCACCTTGTGGCGCCGGGGCCGGAGGCACAGGATCCTGTGGCGCCGGGGATGGCGCCAGTGGCGGAGCCACCGGGCCAACAGGATCTGGAAACAGGACCGCGGGGCCCGAAGGCACGGGAGCCCAGGGCCTAAAAAGGCGGTCCATGGCAGCAAGAAACTCTTGCATCTGTTCGGGAGTTGCCGAAGGACCCGGGTATAGCAGGCAGGCCGCGAGACTCCCCGGCTCCAGAGGAACCGCAGGGGCGGAGCCCCTGTCCCTCTCGCCCGCCTCCAGGGAGCGACGGGGGGACATCGGAGAGCGAACACGCTTCTTCGACTTCTGTTTATGGCGTCGCTTACCGGAATCTGAAGGCGAAGACTTAGAGCCCGAGTTGCGACAGTTCCGGTCTCGCAATCGACCCCACGATCGGCCCCTAGACCCGGAGCAGCGGTGAGAGGAATGCCAGACCTCCAGCAACTTCCGGCGCCACTCCCGCAAGGCATTCAGGGCCATGGCTCGACAGTCTCGACAGACCCAGGAGTCATGGTCCAAGCAGGAGAGGCACACATCGTGGGGATCCGCTACCAACATGTTACGGCGGCACGACCCACAAGACCTAAATCCGGGCAACCATACATGCACCAGGAGACAAGCAAAGGAGACAAAAAGTCTCAAAAAGGTAGTCAAAAAATGACTGAGGTACATGCGAAATCCGGATCTGCGAAATCCGGAATTTTGCAGAGCGGAACAAACAGGCGGAAGGTGTATTTGAGAAATGCTCATTCTAGCACACCTGTGATGAACATTTTCTTTACACAGAACTGCCTACAGCCCACTTGGGTTTTATCGTATGGACTTCCAGTCTCAGCATGCAATTGAAGCTGTACTCACCTGACTTTGATTGATGGTTATTTATAAAGGGAGTTTCGCTGAGAACCATTTTGTTGGCAGTTTGTGTGTGCAGTGGAAACCCATGATTAAGGGTTAAATACTTGCAAAGCGTCAGGTTACTGCAGACGCTGGATGTACCTGACATTTCCTTATCCAGATGACACGCCGATTAGTGAGTGCACCCTGCCTTGTGGGTAACTTGTGAAACAGTATTAATTTCGGCCGACCAGGCCGAGGGGCGCACCGCCACGAAGCAGGCGGCTCTGCTGCTGGAGTTGTTTTCAGCAGAGCGGAACAAACAGACGGAAGGTGTATTTGGGAAATGCTCGTTCTGGCACACCCGTGATAAACATTTTATTTACACAGAACTGTCCACTTGGATTTTATTGTATGGACTTCCAGTCCCAGAATGCAATTAAAGCTGTACTCACCTGACTTTGATTGATGGTTATTTATAAAGGGAGATCGCTGGAAACCATTTTGTTGGCAGTTTGTGTGTGGCAGTGGAAACCTATGATTAAGGGTGAAATACTTGAAACGCGTCAGGGTACTGCAGACGCTGGATGTGCCTGACATTTCCTTATCCAGATGACATGCCGATCAGTGAGTGCGCCCTGCCTTGTGGGTAACTTGTGGAACAGTATATATATATATAAACAAGGCATTTTATATTATATTTTACTGTGATCAATGGCATCCGCCCGAAACGCGTCAGTCCGCTGCGCTGTTGAGCTTGGTTTAATAAATTCCTTTTGCCTTATCTTTGGGATTCGTTTTGGTCTCTGTTCGCCGGAGCTGGAAGTGCAGGACTACTTGTTTGAATATATATATATATATATATATATATATATATTCAAACAAGTAGTCCTGCACTTCCAGCTCCGGCGAACAGAGACCAAAACGAATCCCAAAGATAAGGCAAAAGGAATTTATTAAACCAAGCTCAACAGCGCAGCGGACTGACGCGTTTCGGGCGGATGCCATTGATCACAGTAAAATATAATATAAAATGCCTTGTTTTTATATGCTGTTGTGCACACCATGTGACATATAAACATAAACAACATACTATGGAGGTAAGCCAAAATCTGTTGAGAGATATTTGTTCTTTCCTTTTTTCTCTCCAACAAGGGGTTTTATATTGCAAAAAGCCACAGTCAAAGTTAAAATCAATTCATATGCTGAATAAATTCATGAACAGAACTCGAGTCCCGGCATAAATGCATATAGGAAAAAATGAACATAGTCTATATAGAACTGATGAAAGACTGCATAATGTAAACTAATACACATGAGCAAAATACCGCAGTTGTAAATATTAAGATTTGTGCAAAATAGTAGCATGTTAAAAGCAATAATTAATATACTTAAAACCATACTGAAAACATAATATTTCCATATTAAAACTTTCCATTGGGATGTGCAAATCTTAGCAATGTAAACATGGTAATTGTGCAACAAATGCAAATAATTTATAATTTAAGTACTGTGTTCACTATGACTATAATGTAGTAAATACAAATACATAACTTGCAACGGGGACATCGGAAAAAGATGGCAACCCCTCTAGGTTGTGACTGTATAGGCTTACCCGTAGGTTGTTGGCTAAATGTGCTTAAAAAGAAAACCCCCCGGTGGTGTGGTGGAAAATCCGGATGCAGCCGGATTTAATAAACCATGTCTGCATCCCAAATGTCAAAAATTGTGACTAGAAAAATGTATATATATTCTGAGAATGACACACGTATCAAAGAGAAAGTCCATATATAGCCTTTATTTCAAAAGTTTATCTTCATTTCAAACATTATTCCAAGTTTTAAATTAAAGTACACAACTTCCACAGGCAAGCCAACACGTATTTCATGAGTTTCTCGCTTCTTCAGGGCTTGTGTAGTAGATCCTTCAAGTTTTCCAATTTCTTACATACACGACCTGATAATCAGAAATCTCATCTGTTATGCCTTTAGGCATTAGCCATGGTCAGTTTCGTCTCCCGTTGGTACCAAGTGAGTCCTGTGCATGTCTAGCACACAAAAAAGAAATCCCTGAAGGCTTACTGGAAAAGTGCCTTTTCTGATTAAAAGTAGCATGAGCTGTGTGATAATAAAATGCGTCTAGGACACAAGATGTGTGTGGGGCGAATCTCCCAATGTGCTCAAGAAAATGCACCCAAAGACTTGAAGTGTGAAAAATGAAACAGGATCAAGAAAACCGTGGCAGGATTGAGTACGAGTAGTGGCGGGTGTCAGAGAGAGGAGCAGGCGGAGGAAAAGGGGGAGGGGAACGAACAATGGAAAAAAAGAGAGAGAAAAAAAAAAAGAACTTACCTGATGCCTGCAGCTTGCTGCAACGCCGTCTTCTGCTCCTCGAAGCTCCGCTGCTAGGCAGAGGGTCCCAGCCTCCCCTGCAGCCAATACTGAAGCTGTTCTCATAGAGCAGCTTCAGGATTGGTCTGAGCACTGATGATTTGCGCTCCCAGGGAGACTGTACTTTGCTGTCTCCAACCCAGCAATGCAGCTGGTTTGGAGAGACCATTAATGCACATGCCAGTTTGGCCGGCCTGAGACAGCCTGCGAACCTCGGTGGGGGCGCAGGTGGGTGCATGTGGAGAGCTGAGGCCCTGCTGGAGGGGACTGCTGTGGGCCCGCCTGGCGGTCGGCGAAGGGGGAGGTACAGTTTAAGTGAGGCGGACACCTGGGAGCGACAGCCCCGCGAGCCGGGACACGACGGGCTGGGGTGCGCAGCAGACTACGGAAGGGAGCTGGTGGCGGGGGCTCGAGCCTGAGGAACGGGATGAGAGAGGCACGCTGCCAGCAATTACCACATGGCGATACGCAGGCCTTAGAGGACTGAGCTTGGCCTAGTACTGTAGGAGGGGCATGAACTTAGTGGTGCTGCGGGCGGTGAGGCAGTGACGCATTGACTTCCAAGGAGGGCCGGGTTGTGGCTCCTCTACCAATGCTGCGACTACCAGGTGCGAGGGCACACTATTGATGATTGGGAACTGGGGAAGTCTGGATTTGGTTGAAACCACCTGCCCTTAGGTTGTGAAAGGGGGCTGATGGACTGCAGGCTGAGGCACCGGGGCTACTGAGGGAAGTCCTCCCTGACAAGCGGGGCACCTGAACTCCTTTGGGGAAGAAGCGGGCACTGGTGTCGCTCTGGGAGCCCGGGGCACGGCGGCGAGCACACTCACACCTGATCGGCATCAGGGGGTCCAGACCATGGGGAAGCCGAGAGGAAACCAGGGGGGGGCGCCCCAGCCACTGGACGGCGAATTGCAATCCCAGGCTGAGTGGGATGGAGCGGATGAGGCCCAGGTCCCTCAATTGCAAAAACAGTTTGACCGTATACTGGCGGCGATTGCTGACACGGGCACAGACCTGCAACAAGACATTGCACAGGTAGCGACGAGGCTAGGACTACTGAGGGTAGACCACTCTAAGCTGGTGGATAGAGTGAAACAGGTGGAAGTAACACTGCAGGAGGTGACGCCGGCCCAAAAGGTATTGGAGCAAGATGACAAATGTGCTGGATCGCATACAAGTGCTGGAGAAGCGTGCGGAGGATGCAGAAAGCCGGAATAGGCGAAATAAAATTTGCGTGGTGGGCCTACCTGAAAAAGTGGAGGGGTCGGATATGGTGCGATACCTGGAGAACTGGTTGAGGACGGTGGTGGCAGCGGAGGGTCTCTCTCCCTTTTTCACATTGGAACACGCACACAGAGTGCCTGCTAGCCTGCCGCAGCCGGGGCGTCCAACACGCCCGGTGGTAGCTGGGCTCTTACATTATAGGGACAGGGACCTCCTACTCCAGAAGGCGCGGACGGATGGGCCGTACCAAGTTGACAATGGCAAAGTGACTATATTCCCAGATTACACACTGGAGATCCAGCGCCGTCGCGCATCATTCCTGGCAGTTAAAAGAGAGCTGAGATTAGAAGGCCTTCAATACTCATTGCTATTCCCAGCGAAATTGAAAATAATGTTAGATGGTGGCACTCATTTCCATGACACCCCAGCGGACGCATGGCCGTGACTTGAAACTTACAGGGCTGGAACAGATCTAAAGGATCGATGCTTGCTGGAAGCCTCTAAGGGACTGCCCCAGCGCCAATCGCAGCGCATTAGACGCAGGCGACAAGATATGCAGCAATCATCGCAGTCCCAAACTGAGTTGGAAAGACAGGAAGCTTTGGAGGCAGTGACGGCGTTCTCTGGCATCCTGATGTTGAGGTCGCCGGGGGACAAAACACGGTCAGACATTGAGATCTCAGAAGTCAGGAGTGGTCGGATGCCGTAGGTCACCCTGGCCACAAAAGATGGACTCATGGATGAGTGATGGGTTGAACTTCTGGAGACTGGAGATGAAAGGCTGCCGGGAAGGATGAA
Source organism: Lissotriton vulgaris (assembly GCF_964263255.1). NCBI lineage: Eukaryota > Metazoa > Chordata > Amphibia > Caudata > Salamandridae > Lissotriton > Lissotriton vulgaris. The sequence continues at coordinate 734,400,196 of NC_141693.1, read as the reverse complement.
CCCAGGCCATGTACTATACTGTTGTTGAGAGCTGTTGGCGAGAGGTGGCTTGTGAGGGTATTTTGGGAGGTCGCCCCGGGGTGGGAAAAGTACCTCAATGCACAGTGACTTGTTGAATTATTGAAATGTGCACAGGTGGGAGAACTTAGCTGTGTTTTCTTGGGGGTTTGCGGCCGGGTTACTATATGAACACGGGCGGTCACCCGTTGGCGCTGGCCCCCCCCCCATTGCCCTTAAGGCATGCCTGCAGTGGCTACTGCTGGGCTTAGGTATGTGGTATGTGTTGGAATGGTTTGGATGGGGACTAACAGTTTTGTTTTAGGACCTGTTCTTGGTAGGGTGGGGAGAGGGGGAGTTGGGGGAATAGTTGGGATATGGGGCTCACCGGTGTGTTCATTTATGTACAAGGAGGGGAGAAGGGGTTGAACTAGGATGATGGGAGCAGTGCCTGTTTTGTGTTGTATCACTTGGAATGTGCGGGGGCCACACACGATGACAAGGCGCCATAAGGTTCATGCATATCTGGTCAGGAGAGGAGTACATATAGCACTGCTCCAAGAAACGCACCTCACTAAATCGGAGGGACTAGCACTACAGCATAGATGGAGGGGACAGGTTTTTAATACATCTTATTCGGCATTTGCGAGGGGGGCATTGATTTGGGTCAGGGCTGGGGCCCCCTTTCAGGTAACGAAACAAACAATAGACTGTGAGGGCAGATTTGTTGCGGCTGAAGGGCGCTTGTATGGTAGGGAGGTAACATTATGTAGTATCTATGCCCCGAATGTGGATCAGGCGCGATTCCTGGACCGGATGTTGTGCACTTTAGCACATTACTTGGCGGGCCCGATACTACTAGGAGGAGATTTTAATTTGAGAGCGGATAAGTCCATGGACAGGTCTCACCCCCCCCTTGCCAGATTCCCCAGTTCGTAGACTGTCCAAGTATAGACTTGATTGGCAAACTAGATGGAATTTGGTTGATGCGTGGAGGACACATCACCCGCAGGATAGGGATTATTCTTATTTCTCAGCACTGCACAAGCTTCATGTTCGGCTCGATGCCATACTGTGTTCCAAGTTAGTGGTGCCCTCCATAACCCACTCTGAGTACCTCGCTAGGACTCTGTCCGACCACAACCCGTTGCTGAATACCATACATTGAATGAGGGAAAAGGCCGAAATCCCTACATAGAGATTGCGCCCCGAGACGTTGGATGACCCAGTGTTCCAAAGGGAGGTGGGAGAGGGGATAATGCACTACTTTAATGAGAACGCAGGATCCGCTTCTACTAGGGCAGTGGAATGGGACGCCTTAAAGGTGGTGGTAAGAGGGCTATGCATAAGCAAGTACGCTGAAGTAAGGAAAGTCCTGTTGCAGGACGTTGAAAGAGCAGAACAACGATTGAGATCGGCGGAACAGGCGAGGCCGGAGCACCCAGAGAAACAAAACAAAGTAGTAGAGGCTAAGGAAACGCTGGCCACGGAGATAGAGAGGTTGTGCTGTTTTGATTACAAGAAATATGTTGAGAAGGCTCATGCGGAAGGAGACAAGGCGGGAATGCTGTTGGCACGGCTGGCTAATCCTATACCGCGGGGTTCCCCGATCTTGGCACTAGGGGCGGATGAGGGTACTACGATCTACACTCAGAGTGGGATCATGAATAGGTTCCGGGAGTATTATGAGAAGCTATATGAGAGTACGTTAGCGGCAGGTGAGGCAGACATTGAGTCCTTCATAGAGAGCGTGACACTTCCGCAGCTGGAAGAAGAGCAGGCGAAACAGTTGGGCCGGGACATTACACTCGAAGAGATTAGGAGTGCAATTAAACAGATGGCACGGAATAAGACCACGGGAGTAGATGGATTGCCTGTTGAATTTTATATGCAGTATATAGACTTGTTGGCACCAAGGCTGCTAGAGGTCTATAGTGAGGCGTGGGATTTGGGACAGGTCCTGATGACTATGCGAGAAGCCCTCATTGTCCCATTGTTTAAACCAGGTCGGGACAGTACGGACACGGTGGCGTACCGTCCATTGTCAATGTTGTCCACAGATTATAAGATCTTAAGTCGGATCCTGGAGTCGGGCCTGCTGCAGCATATGACTAGCCTGGTACATGAGGATCAGGCTGGGTTTATCCCAACCAGGAATACTACTACCAATATAAGGAGATTGGTGAGGGTTTTGGGAGAAGCATGCGATGGCTCACCAATGGTTGCAATCCTCTCGGTGGACATAGAAAAGGCCTTTGATTACCTAGAATGGCCGTATTTGTATAAGACAATGGGGTACTTAGGGCTGGGCGATGTATTTGTGGGGTGGACGACGGTGTTGTATACCTCGGCAGTGGCTAGAGTAAAGGTAGGGCAGATGATTACCCCCCAATAGCCCGTGGGACGAGGCAGGTTTGCAACTCTCCCCGCTATTATTCGCTTTGGCAATAGAACCTCTGGCAGCGCGAGCTCGGTTGGGACAGTGGTAAGAGGGCTTAGCGTTTAGAGGGGAACAGCAATACATCTTGCTATATGCGGATGATTTGTTGATGTTTTTGGCAGATGAGAAAGAGGCACTGGCAGGGGCGGCACGATTGTTATCTGACTTTGGCGATGTTTAAGGACTGAAGGTTAATAGGTCTAAAACATGTTTATTCCCAGTGAAACCAGGGAGGACGGCGCCTATGATGCCGTGGACTGGACGATGGGAGCCGTCTTGTTTAGTGTACCTTGGTGTACATATCTATCATGAAGCCAGTGATATACTAGAAGGCAACATAGGGAGATGTGTGCGAGCCCTAAAGGGGAGCATGGCATTTTGGAGTACCCTTCCTTTATCAGTGATGGCAGGATAGCCTTGCTGAAGATGGTAGCACTCCCTCGGCTACTGTACTTTTTCAGAACATTACCCATATGGGTACTGTGCTCCGTGTTTGCCCACTTGAAATCCATGGTCGTGGGGTTCCTCTGGGAGTCTGGGAGGCACAGAGTGGCTCAAAAAACACTGATGAGGCCAAAAGCAGAGGGCAGACTGGCGGTTCCTGACTTGGAAATGTATTATATAGCAGCGCAACTACAGGTTCTTACACAGGCAGTTGCTATGGAGTTTCAGGGGCCTGAATCCTTGAGAGGTGGCGGAATCCCGAGACATGTCCTGTCTTTTATAGTATTGCAGCAGCGATTGGACCTTAGAGATCTCTCCTTGGAAGAGAAGACTCTGAGGTGGTGCTGGAATAGGAGTCAGCGGGGAGCGGGTGTGCTGCACCCCTATGCGCCTGAGATACCACTGGGGATGCGGACAGCATTACCCCAAGGAGGAGACTGGACGTCGTTGTTGGAGTGGGAGCAAGCAGGGATCCAAGTGCTCGGGGACTTATATGAGGATGGAGAGTTGCTACCTTATCAAGTATTACAGGAGAGGTATGAGCTCCCTAGGGGAGGTTTTCTGGTACATGCTGCTCTGGTGCGTGCAATTCAGAAGAATTGGAAGGGGGGATTGATAGAGCCTAAAACAACGATGGCATGTCAATATGTGGTGATGGCAGCAGGAACGTTTAAAGCAGTTACATGCCTATATTCAAGAATGCTAAATGAGGGATTGGCTCCGCTTGATACACTACGGCTAAAATGGGAGGCGAGCATTGGGAAGTCCATACCGGAGACTACATGGGGGCCTATTCTGCGCAGGGCGTGGAAAAGCACCAGAAACGCACAATTCCAACTGGTACATTTCTTTATAATACACAGAGCGTATTTGACACATGGTAAGCTCATGAAATATTATAATGTTGACAATGCGGTGTGTCCTCGATGTGCTAGGGTGGGAGCGGAATTGGAACACCTGCTGTGGGAGTGCCCGAACTTGGGGAGAAGTGGGTGAACTATTAAATTTAATTACAGAGCGCCAATTAGACTTTGATATGGCCACATGCATATTACACTGGTTCCCTCATACTTCCAAGACGAAGGTGACAAGTAAGTTTGTAGATATGGGGCTGGTGCTGGAAAAAAGGGAAATAACGATGGGCTGGAAATCGAAGGAAGGTCCCAGCAGTAAGATGGAGGGCAGAGCTGATTAAATGGGCTAGTGGTGAGGGTGCTATACGCTTCCAGTAGGCGCGACATATGCATAACGAAAAAGCGTGGACGCGGCAAGAGCGTGGGAGGAGCTGGTTCAAACACTGACAAACCAACCTTCTGGGGAAGACCGGGAATAGAGTGGGAGGGCACACAAAGGCCACTGTACACCCAGTAGGGGCATCCTAGCTATCAGTCAACACGAGTCCTACGTATTGTACTATTTCGTTTACATGGAACACACCGGTGAAAGGGAGGGGGGGGAGAAGGGGGAGGGAGTTATAATTTTTATTAGCTTAGGAATAGTATGTAAGTAGTGTAGGTAAACGTGCTGCTGCGCATGAGGAATGGCAGTACGGTGCATTAATGTACTGTACAGTGAATGCGGGGAGTGACCGTTAACTAGCAGAATAGTTGATATGTATTTGGGGCCTCTGCTAACTGTGTAATGGGTGGGGTGGATATTTGTAAAATGTGGTGAGGATTACCTGATTGACGAGATAGAAATCAATAAAATACGTTTTCAAAAAGTAATGGAAAATGATGCAAGATTGTATTAATCAAGTGGTGGCATAAATCTTTTTGTTACACACACTAACACTAGTATCTTACACTACATTTCAGGCACATTGTGATTAAGTGATTTCCCAGAACGGCACAATTTTCACTCCATTCCAAGCTGGATTCCACCATGGTCCTCACATTACCAGCTTAGCCACTAGACCACATCTGCTTCCTTAGTTGATGTAATACAACTTTCAAACAAAGCTTAAAACATTTGATTTCACCACTCTTAATGAACACTTATGTTCTGTTGATGTTATAACATAACTATAAGGTCGCATTCCTAAAGCTGTATAGTAATTAGACGGAATGCAAATTACTTTGGTATTTATGTGTTATACATGGCTAGCACCTAATTAAGTTGTCTCTTGTTAAAGGTTGAAGATTATCCATTTGCATATGCACAATGGTTTAAAGTTACGTACATACAGAGCTTGCATCACAGGTAACTATGCAATCTGGTCCAACATGATCATTGTGGGGGTTCTGGTGATATCTTTCCCCCTGTTGTTTGTAAATGTCACCAAAAGAACAAGATGGCAACGACTAGGTACCCTTTATGTATTTTTTTTATATTACAAGATGTTTTATTTAAAGTGAAGCTAAAAATGGGCATTGGCTGGAATTCAAATATTAAGCTTTTGTTTACCTTTCACAAATAAATTATTGATAAAACAATAGGCAATGATGAGATCAGCGGAACCATGTGAATCTATGGCTGCAGAGTTTACAGCATAGCTATGGACTTACTGAATTTTCCACATAACTTCCAAAATATGAAGATTTCACTACAATTGTTGTTTTTGGCTCAAACGGATGCAAATAATCCTACAAACTAAAGTGCCACATATTTGTCTTTTTTTGTTGAGTAATATAAAGATAACCTTGGCCCTCCAAGCTGCATAATCCTAGTAGCCTGGACAATGTAAAACCTCTGCACAGTGTTTTTTTGGATCTACCATTAGGACGACAAAAATCTGTTTTTCATTCAGAACCATAAAATATTTTCCATGGTTACTTAACAATAAATGGTTTTTCTACCACTGCCTTTTGTGCAATAAAAGCACCTAAATATGTAACACATTTGTACTCAAAAGACTGAATGACCTCTCAATCATCTTCATGCGGAGCCAAAATCGTGGTGGGGAGAAGTATCTTTCTTAATATGGTATTTTCTGTCATCTAAGGTAGTGTTCAAACGGCTGGTGAATTATTTTTTGGTTTTTGGCTGTGCAATACTTCTTTAAAATGGCTAAGCATTGTTGTGAGAAATTAGGTAATATCTTAAATTACAACTATACGGTGAGTTCCCATTTTGTTAGCTATGGGTTATTTTTCTTATTGGCGGCCAGTCCACACTTGCACCTAAGCCATACTGTCACAGTTTCTTTCTCTTCAAAAAGATGCACAGATTTCAATGTGTGCATGCTGCAACAGAATTTTATCATGGGAAGTAACGTTGGCAGCCATATTAGTGAAGGAGCTGAAGCCATTAAAAATGTAATTTATTCTTGTTATGGTGAGCAGACAGAGAAAGTCACTTATGTAGGAATAGATTGAGATAGTCAGATGGAGACCTGTAAGTAGACCCATGCATGTGGGGAAAGTGTATGACTGCCCATAACCCTGCTGCTCCGCTCTCAAAAGGCTCCTGTATCTTCAGTCTGTGCAAGACGGCCCCCTCAGCTAGTGTGGAGCTCATGTTCTTTCACCTGAACTGGTGCTCTCTAGCAGGAAGATAGAAAGTACAACTAGCAGTATAGGGGAGTATGCAGAGCTTTTGTCCACTAAGGGGGCCATGATTGATTTAAGGGCACTCTGGAGTCCCTCCCTGTGTTTGCGGTGACACCAAGCCATACTTTAACGATTAGTGCATATACACTAATAGAGGCACATGCAAAAAATCCCTCCTATTGCACCCCTGAAGTTGAGTTGCCCTCACAAGCTTTATACTCTACTCTTCCATTCACTCACTTTGGGTTTGCCTGCTTCAACCAAGCCAGGGAAGTGAATATATAAAATGCAAACTCTACCAGTATCTGAAGGGTTTACGTTTGACATTCCACGTGAAACACAATTTCCAAATGGGGTAAACCACCTTTTACAATTCTAAAACCTAGTTGCCAAGTGAACCTGTCAATTGTGCAACACCTTCACTCCAACCCAGTGCTTAATTTGCTAAAAATAACAGTGTGATGGTGACCAAAATGTTTCTTTGGAGATTGGTACTATCTACATACAGCACCAGCACAGCATAGTGACACAGTGAAAGGCAGACATCTGATGATGGGAGCAAAGGGAATGGATGAAATGTGCTGTAAAGTTTGATTCAGTCAATGTAGTCACCATTTCCTGCTTCCACATCCTCAAACAGCACAATTACATTTTCAAATGTCTCAAAACAGCACAATGACATTTTCAAATGTCTCCCAGCCAACACATGCAGAATGGTGACCCAAACCCTTATCACCAGCAAGCTGTACTACGGCAATACAGAGTCAGAATCAGGGTCTATCTGCAAGAATACTACAAATCCCAGTGGCCAGACTCACACTTAAGTTTTCCCTTGCATGCCCCTCAAAGACCTCCACTGGCTCCTCATTCCCTAACCCATACTCTTTAAACTGCTCACACATATACAAAGTCCTGCACAACCTTTACCCCACCTACTTCAATAGCTGCATCAACTAGAACAAACCCACCTCTGCTCAGCCAGACTCTTGCTCGCACACATGAACCAGAGTATGCTATTGTGCTTTCTCCTACCTTGTGCCCAAAGGCTCGAACAACCTGCCCCTACACATTAGAGCTGGCTCCTCAGTACTTGAGATCTGCAAGAAAAAGCAATTTACTTACCTGTACACTGTGGTTCTCCAGTATTTGTTTCTTTGTGTAGTACTTTATTTTAGGTCCTGACGAATCGCCTTTTGGCGAGAAACATGTTGACCACACTAGGGGGTAGAGTTATTGTTCTGTACACCTTTACGGTCTCTAAACTCCCCTCCCACCCCTTTTAACTAAGGAATCAGCCACGTTATTAAAGTTGGAAGTGGACTGATTACCTTTTTTATCGCCTTCACTCACCATTGCACTGACTACACCTTCCTTCATCCTCACCCACATCCACCATCGGCAAGGAACCAAAAGAACCCCGTCAAAAGAGTACCTCTGGGGACTCCGTCAGACATTGCAGCGCCGGTCTGACGAGGGGCAGTGAGCCGATGATGACACCGGACACCCTCTAGTAAGGGTGTGTTTCACGCTTATTACTTTGGGTGTGTGAGGCTCTCTAAGTTCCGACTAGGGAACCCTTTCTTTGCAGCCACGGTATTTATAATACCAACTCCTTGCTCCACATTGTTAAACGCCCCCTGGGGAACTTTGTACTCTACTGCTAGCTCTCCAGTATTGATACCTTTCATAGATTCATATGCTTCTATCTTTCCCGTCGTCATGGTGGGAATCTCGCAGTAGTTAGAAAAGTAGTACTATAAGATATATTATAAATAGGGCTCCCTGTTTTCCGTTTTTGCTGATTTTTACAGATAAATACAGACAGAAAAAATGTATGTGCCTGTATTTATTTTACAATGTGGATAAAAACAGATTCTTTTTTTTTTTTTTAAAGTAATTCCAAATCGGTCTGCCATGACTGCCAAGCCAATAGATGTGTGGGTTGATAGGAAAGGGTGTTAAACTGAGAAAGGGTTTCCATTAAAGAGGCTTTAACAGCAGTAGATATACACAAGATTGATACTGAAATGTGCATGTTTTCATATAAGTGCATTGATTTAACTTTAGAGGGTGTTCACAGCACTGAAACCCAGCAGACATTCAAGCATGAGTTCATATTTTTTGGTTAAATAAACGTGGAAATATACTAATTTCAGCTTGATTTTCTTTACAAAGACTGAAATAAATATGGATAAATGCAGATAAAATTAGCCAATAATAAATATGGATAAATACAGACGGAAATGTCCAAAAATAAATAGCATAAAACCGGGAGACCTAATTATAAACCACAAAAGGGAAAGTACAAAACTTTCACATTCGTCAGCATCTTTATGTAGGTCCAAACTTTCACCAATCAGAGACGAGCCTTAGATCTCAACTCCCCCGCAGAGCCATAAGACCTCAGATTTTGCGAACAAGTGTGCTAAGGTTAAGAGTAGCATGAGGTAAGAAGTGGCAAGCCTAGCCGGAGAGGAGGGAGGGCCGCATGTGAATCTATGAAATATATCAATACTGGAGAACCACAGTGTACAGGTAAGTAACTTGTTTTTTCTCCAGAATTGAATCTTTCATAGATGGATTAGTTACTTACCTGTAATCCTAGTTCTCTTCCAGGGGTATCCTCATCAAAGTCATAAGCATTAGAATATTCCCGCCCATGCGCGGGACCCCGGAAACAATATATTATATGTGCCCCACATATACATATACATATATATATAAATATATATATATAAAATTAAGCAATTGCAGCCAAATAAAACAGTAGAGCTGGAATATGCTGTGAAGAATTTCCACCATACATGTGTATTAGCATTAGAAACATGAGAAACAACACCAATGCTTGTTTAGAAACTGTTTTAATGCTTAGAAAGCAGTAGAAATTCTTATAACACACTGTAAGCATATACAGCTCCCAGGCTGCATTGCAAATACCCAGTCTAAAAAGACTGAAAAGCTAATCTGTAGCTGCATGTACCAAAACTGACACTGTGCCTTTAAGGCACCTCTGCCCCTAGCTTCCCATCATGCCTCAGGCGTTACAGTTAGGTCAGTTGTTCTTTTCGGAGACTGAAAACCAAACCATGGTAATAACAGGTTAAAACATCTCCTATTTAATAAACAAAGTCCTTTGCCCGGGGAGGCGGGAGGGTTGCTTATGACTTTGATGAGGATACCCCTGGAAGAGAACTAGGATTACAGGTAAGTAACTAATCCTTCTCTTCCAGGGGATCCTCATCAATAGTCATAAGCATTAGAATAGAGTAGCGAGCCTCACCTCATCCCTGCGGGCAAAGGAATCAACAGATAACATTCATAGTCGTAGGCCCAAAAGTAGGCCTTATTCTACCCAAATAGGTTTCTCAAGGAGGCTTGCCCTACTTGAGAATCCGCTCTGGAATCAGACTCTAGGCAATAATGCCTTGTAAAGGTATGGACTGATTTCCATGTCGCAGCCTTGCATATTTCTGACATAGGAATGTCATGTAAAAACGCTATTGTGGCTGCCTTCCCTCTAGTGGAATGAGCTTTGGGTGATTGTAACAAAGGTTTGCCAGCCAGCTGGTATGCTAGTTTGATACATGAGACAATCCATCTGGAGATGGACCTTTTGGCTGCTGCAAACCCGGTCCTCATTGAACCATAATTGACAAAGAGTTGGTCTGTCTTTCTGGTGCCCTTCGTTCTTTCTAGGTAAAACTTTAGCACCCGTTTAAGATCCAACGAGTGCAACGACCTCTCAGCTGGGGTCGATGGGTTAGGAAAGAACGAAGGAAGGGTAATCGTTTGGTTTATATGAAAATCCGATACCACTTTTGGAAGGAAAGATGGGTGAGCCCTCATTACCACTCTGTTGTGGTGAAACACAGTGTAAGGTTCCTTGGTGCAGAGCGCTTGTATCTCGCTAACCCTGCGCGCAGAGGTTATTGCCACCAAGAAGGCCGCCTTCCAAGTGAGATGCTGCAAGGAGGCCTTGTGTATAGGCTCAAACGGTGTAGACATCAGCCTGGAGAGAACCAGGTTCAACTCCCAGGGAGGAGAAGGATTTCTCACAGGGGGATAGACCTTCTTTAATCCCTGAAGGAAATCCTTAACCACTGGGACCTGAAAAAACGATGTTTGTGTAGGTGATTTTCTGTACGCTACTATGGCAGATAGGTGAACCCTAATAGAAGCGTATTTCAACCCTGATGTCGCTAAGTAAAGGAGGTATGGAAGGACTACCTCTTCTTGTCCTTTGGTGGGATCAAAGCCATGGTCCTTACACCAAATGAAAAATCTTTTCCACTTGAACGCATAAGACGCCCTTGTGGAAGGTCTCTTTGCCTCTCTTAAAATATTCATACATTCTTGAGGCAGATTTAAGTGTCCGTATTGCAAGACCTCAGGAGCCATGCAGTCAGGTTCAGCGACGGGAGGTTGGGATGCAGGATCCTCCCGTTCATTTTGCTCAACAGGTCTGGCCTGCACGGCAGGCGTCTGTGTGGACACAGCGACAGATGTAACAGGTCTGGATACCACCATTGTCGCGGCCAATCCGGAGCAATTAGGATCATGTCCATGCTCGATCTGATGAGCTTGGCCACCACCTTCGGAATCAGTGCCAGAGGAGGAAACGCATAGGCGAACATTCCTGTCCACTCCAGCAGGAGAGCGTTCCCTTGCGTCCCTGGCCGGTGGAACCTGGACGCGAAGGCGTGGCATTTGGCGTTTTCGTCGTCCGCGAATAAGTCTATGTCTGGACGACCCCAGCAACGGAAGAGTTCTTCGACTACTTCGTCGTTTAGCACCCAGTCTGGCTGATCTTCGAAGTGCCTGCTGAGTGCGTCCGCTTTTGTGTTTAGCTCGCCTGGAAGGTGTACTGCCATCACCGACAGTCCCCGAGCCAGAAGCCAGTGCCAGATTGTTTGGGCCTCCTGAGACAGAGGGCGAGATCGAGTTCCTCCCTGCTTGTTCAGATAGAACATAGTTGTAGTGTTGTCCGTCTGAACCAGGATTTTGTCCGTTGTTATTGCTGGAAGGAACGCTTTGAGCGCCAGATGAACTGCTCGAAGTTCCAGCATGTTGATGTGGTATGTCTGAAGGTTGGTCGACCAGCGACCCTGAATCTGAAGATGACCCATGTGAGCACCCCAGCCTTCTAGAGATGCGTCCGTTACCACAGACAGCGAAGGAAGAGGTTGCTGAAAAGGGACTCCCTGCAAGACATTCCGAGGGCGAGTCCACCACTGTATTGAGGTCAGTGCTGCTTGAGATAGGATGATTCGATCCTCCCAATCCCCAGTCGCTTGGTCCCACTGATCTTCCACAGACTCTTGTAGAGGTCGCATCCTCAACCTGGCGTTCGGTATTAGGAAGATGCAGGACGCCATGGAGCCCAGTAGAGACGCTACTTCTCGCACCTTTGGACGAGGAAACTGAAGTAACTTTCTGCATTTCTGCCCCATGGAAGATAGTCTCTCCTGCGAAGGAAACGCTCTTCCTAAATTTGTGTCTAGAACTGCTCCCAGATAGTGGATAGTTTGCGTGGGATGCAGGACCGACTTTTCTGTGTTCACGTGGAGGCCGAGCCTGTGTAGTTGTTGAAGACACAGGTGACAGTCTTTGGTGGCTTGACGAGGGGACGGACTCTTCAGGAGCCAGTCGTCTAGATATGGGTACACAAAGAGACCTTTTTTGTGCAGACATGCCGCTACCACTGCCATGCACTTGGTGAATACCCTTGGTGCGGATTTTAGTCCGAAGGGAAGCACTTTGTACTGGTAATGCTTGTTCCCTACCAGAAATCTCAAGTACTTCCGATGACCTGGTGTTATAGGAATGTGGAAGTACGCGTCCTGTAAATGCACCGAACACATCCAATCTCCAATTTGTAGATGAGGACATATCTGATGAAGTGCCATTATGCGAAACTTCTCTTTGACCACCACCTTGTTGAGGGTTTGAAGATCCAAAATCGGTCTGAACTTGTCCTCTTGGTCTCTTTTGGGGACTAGAAAATACCTTGAGTACACTCCTCTCCCCCTTTGGGATGGGGGTACCTCTTCGATTGCGTTTTTCTTTAAGAGGACGCTCACCTCCCTTTTGAGGAGGTTTAGATGGTACGAGCGAGTCTTTTTTGGAGGAATCGGTTGTGGTCTCTTCCGGAAACGTAGCGCATATCCATTGCGCAGTATATTCAGCACCCACTGATCTTTTGTGATGCTGACCCACTCTGCCAGATGTTGCGAAGCACTTCCTCCCACTGGAGTGGGCAACAGCGCCAGAGGAAGCCACTGCTCAGGCCTTGCCTCCTCTAGGCGTGGTAGAGGACTGATGATGTCCGCCTCTGCCTCTGCCCGATTTTCCTCCTCTGTATTGCGCCTTCCCTTGTGGCTTGTTTTGAGACCATTGAGGGGTTTGAACCCTCTGTTGGCCTCCCCGGTTCCTGTTGGTCTTGAAGCGTGGCTTGAACGGCTCTTTCTTTTTCTCCAGACCAACCGCCTTCACTGTGTCCAATTCTGTTTTCATGCGGGTCATTTCCTGATCGGCATGCTCCCCGAAGAGTGAAGATCCTGAGAAGGGCAGATTGAGGATGCGCTGCTGGGCATCTGGTTTGAGACCAGTTAAACGCAGCCAAGAAGATCTCCTCGCACATACCCCATGTGAGTAGGCATGTCCTGCTAGAAGGGCGTTATCTGCAGATGAACTAATCATTTGGTTCGCCACCAAACAGCCCTCCGTCACTGTTTCCTCAAAGTCCTTCTGGTCCTCCTTGGGCAATTTCTCTTTGAATCGTTCCATGGAGTCCCATAGAGCTCTATCGTACCTTCCAAGAAGTGCTGATGCACTAGAGACTTTGAGGGATGAAGCTGCTGTGCTGCACACTCTGCGTCCCCAAGAATCCTGAGTCTTGCTGTCCTTGTCAGGAGGAACTGAAGAAGAAGGAGCGACCGTGTGATTCTTCTTAGCTGAGGCTACTATAACTGAGTCCGCAGCAGGCTCTCCCTTCACAAAGATAGGATCCGAGTCGGCCGGCCTATATTTCTTTTGGATACATGCCGGTACCGCCCTGATCGTTGCTGGCGTGAGGAAAACCTCTTTGATTGGGTCCATTATCCCTGGAACCAATGGGAGCAAAGGCCGTGTATATGATTTGTGACGAAGGGTCTCAAAAATCACAGTAGTGGACACCTCTGGAACAGCCATCTCTATATTAAGTTTGTGAGCACCCCTTTGTAAGACGTCCAGATACGTGTTGACGTCGTCAAGCGGGGAAGCTCTGGAGCGAGGGCTGTCTGCCAGCGTTGGAGAGTAATCCTCTTTAGAAGATCTAGATGAAGAGGAGGATGATGGAGTTCTCCTCCTCCTGTGGTGAGATTTCTCCTTCCTCACAGGTGATCTTCTAGGTCGTTCTTCCCTTCGAGGAGAGCGTGATTTCCTCTGATGCTCCCTTCGTGGAGATCTCGATCTCCCAGTCCGTACCTCCCTTCTCGGTGTTCGAGATCTGGGTTGCTCCCTCCTTGGTGATCGGGAGACCCTGGGGGTATGCGACCTTTCCGCTCTCCTCTCCCGAGAGCGTGATCGGTGCCTGATAGGGCTCTGTCTGTCTGCCTCTTCTATCAGTCTCTAAAGAGGTGACCTGTGGAGAGGGCTTACATATCTTCGCAGCCTCTCCGTCGCTCCAGAATCCTTCCACTTGCTCAACGGAGCATTCCATCTTGGCGAGAGTGTTGTCTTTCACTGGGGCAACGGACTTCTACTCCTGGATGAGGACCTCGATGAGCTAGAGGTACTTGAGGAGGAATGGTGAGAAGCCGATTGCGTCACTAGAATAGTTGAAGGCACTGAAGGAGATTTTCGTCTCACCGGTGTTGGAAGACGTCTCAAAAGTCTTTCCCTCGACGTCGGACGCCTCTGCGGCGTCGACGGAGTGATAACCTTCGACGTCGAACGCCTCGACGCTGACCCGTGGTCTCTTGACGTCGATCGGCGATGTCGAGCCGATGACGGAGTCTTCTCCCTCGACGTCGAACGGCGTTGCCCTGCCTTCGACGGAGGTCTCGACGTCGAACGGCGTTGCCCTGCCGTCGACGGAGGTCTCGACGTCGACCGACGTTGGTCTGTCGGCGACGGAGATGGTAATCGACGGTGTCCTGTCGTCGACGATGCCCTCGACGTCGACCTGGCATGTGGCGACGGCGGAGGATCGGACATCCTCGACGTCGAGCGCCGACGCGCCGTCGACGATGATCCCTTCCTCGACGACGATCGTCCGAGGGGGCTCTTGTTCCTCGACGCCGAGCGCCTCCGTGGAGACGTCGGCGGAGGTGTCACACTCTTCGAAGCCTGTCGACGTTGAGACGACGGCGAGTGTGATCTGTCTCTCGACACCGACGTCGCCTGGTTGACGGCGGCGGAGTTGACTTATGTCTTGACGCCGATCTTCTCGTCGACGGCGATCTCGTGGCTTTTTTCGACGCCAATCGTCGCCTAGTTGACGATGGTGGAGCTTTCTTCGACGTCGGTGAACTTCTTTTCGACGACGATTTCCTCATCGACGCCGGTCCCGACGTCGACGGAGCTTTTTCTCTCGAACTGTCCATCAGATGCTGTTTTTTCAGCGCCGAGCCCGGTGCTGAGGTTGATGGACGCTCTGACTTGCCTTTGGAGGGAGTTCTAGGTCTCTTTGAACTCTTCCTCTCTGTAGATCTTCCCCTCATGGATCTCTGGGCCAGACCATAGAGCCAGTTCCTCTCTCTGTCTTTAAGAGTTCTGTCAGACAGATTTTTACAATGAGAACAGTCTTTAGGATCATGATCCTCTGGCAAGCATAAAATACAGACCTCATGAGAGTCCGTTTTTGCCTTCTTGTGGCCACAAGAAGGGCAATCATCAAATAATGAGGGCATCCTGACAGGAAAACCTCACAATAAATCGACTGCAAAGCAGTTATTTACTTGACCCTGATGTTAAAAGTCAAAGTAAATCAAAAAATTGTTCTTTTGAAGATTTTCTGACTGAAAAAGGCAGAAAAGTGTGGAGCTGTGTATCCAGGGTCCTTCCTGAAGGAGCCGGAAAGAACAACTGACCTAACTGTAACCCCTGAGGCATGATGGGAAGCTAGGGGCAGAGGTGCCTTAAAGGCACAGCGTCAGTTTTGGTACATGCAGCTACAGATTAGCTTTTCAGTCTTTTTAGACTGGGTATTTGCAATGCAGCCTGGGAGCTGTATATGCTTACAGTGTGTTATAAGAATTTCTACTGCTTCCTAAGCATTAAAACAGTTTCTAAACAAGCATTGGTGTTGTTTCTCATGTTTCTAATGCTAATACACATGTATGGTGGAAATTCTTCACAGCATATTCCAGCTCTACTGTTTTATTTGGCTGCAATTGCTTAATTTTATATATATATATATATATGTATATGTATATGTGGGGCACATATAATATATTGTTTCCGGGGTCCCGCGCATGGGCGGGAATATTCTAATGCTTATGACTATTGATGAGGATCCCCTGGAAGAGAACCACATGCTTGTATCAGAGTAGATAGCAGTGCCATTCTTACAATCGTTGCGACTAAGCGAAGACCTTCATACGCACTGAGAATTAACTAACCATTTAAAAACATATGTAAATATATAAATTCATAGGCATCACCAAAAATCAAGTCAATGACTATAAACATAAAACTGTGAAACCAAATAGACCAAGTACAACAGAGGTAACATATGTATCTACAACCATGTACAAATAAATAAATAAAGACATAGAACAAGAAGGACAAGAAAGTCTTTGTCCTATGTATGTAGAATTTGATGCATCTCTTTACGTCTAGAGAATGCAATACTCTTTCAGCAGGGGTTGAAGGATTTCCAAAGTACATTGTGAGCACTACCGGCTCATTCAAGTGAAAAGAAGTTGGAACCTTAGGTATAAAGTGAGGGTATGTTCTCAAAATTATTTTGTCCTGCTTGAGCTGGAGAAAGGGTTCAGCCACAGTGAAAGCCTGAATCTCACTAATTATTCTAGCCGATGTGAGGGCCAATAGAAGAGCCGTCTTCTGAGACACATATTTTAAGTCAGCTTTGTTGATTGGCTCAAAGGGCGATTTCATCAATTGGGCTAGGACTGTGTTCAACTCCCAAGGAACTGCCTGGCGCTTTAAGGGTAGAAAAGCTCTGAAGAACAAGTTAGTTACCTTCGGTAATGCTTTTTTGGTGGATACAATATCTGCCTGTGGATTCCTCACCTTTTGAATACCCCCTACATGAGAATTCCGCTGGAAAATTCTTTCCTAGCTCTCCCACGTCGACGGAGACATCACAACGGACAGACTCCGCTCGCGGCACCGTATGACGTCATCGGAGCCACAAAAGGACATCGTCGGCGTGCTGACGTCTGTTCCACCCATTTTTTCCGTGCCACCGAGGCAAACAGGCGGACCGACACATTTTCAAATATATACATAGCATATCAAATATATACATATATGTAAAATCACCATTGCATAATCAATAAGAGTAAAGAGAAATAGCAAAGGAAAAGCATTTCTCATTATGGAAATAAAAAATATAATTTAAAAGAAAAAAAAGAAATTGGTAGAAGCAGGTGGACAACAGAGAGGCGGGTGGGAGCGTGAGGAATCCACAGGCAGAGATTGTATCCACCAGAAACAGCGTTACCAAAGGTAAGTAACTTGTTCTTCTGATGGATACTTCTGTCTGTGGATTCCTCACCTTTTGAATAGATTCCCAAAGCCGTACCTCTCCCGGAGGAGGGTGTCCACCTGACGAGACCAAAAATCCTGCAAAACAGAGCAAGCAAAATGGCCATCCCTCCTAACTTCAGAGTCCAAGCAGTAATGCTTTGCAAAGGTGTGGAGGGAGGCCCAAGCTGCTGCTTTATAGATATCAAGAACAGGAACACCTCTAGCAAAAGCAAAAGTAGTAGACTTCGCTCTGGTGGAATGATCTCTGATACCTTCAGGAGGGTCCTTCTTGGCCACGGCGTAGCAAATCTTGATGCACAAGATAATCCACCTGGAAAGGGTCCTCTTGTGCTGATTTGCACAAGATAATCCACCTGGAAAGAGTCCTCTTGTGTACAGTCTTGCCTTTCATTTTCCCCACATAACCCACAAAGAGCTGATCGTCCAGCCTCAGATCTCTTGTCCGATCCAAATAAAAGCTGACCGCTCCTTAGAAGGGTGAGGGGGAGGATATAATGTGGGTAAGGTAATGGATTGTCCCATATGAAAAGGGGTAACCACCTTGGGAAGGAAAGCAGCCCTGGTCCTTAGAACCACCTTATCCGCATGAATGGTCAGGAAAGGAGGTTTCAAACTAAGAGCCTGAAGCTCACTTACCCTCCTAGCCGAGGTAATGGCAATCAAGAAAACCGTTTAAAAAGAAAGAAGCCTCAACGGACAAGTATGAAGAGGCTCAAATGGAGAACCCATTAAAAAAGTAAGAACTAAATTCAAATCCCACTGAGGCATAATGAAAGGAGTGGGAGGAAACTTATTTGTAAGGCCCTTAATGAACCTCATGACAATGGGGTACTTGAATAAAGACGGCTGGTCCGGCAAACATAAAAAAGCCGACAAATAGCCCTTGACAGTAGCCACAGCACAACCTTGCTGTGCCAAAGAAAGAGAAAACTCCAAAATATTAGACAAACTGTCCTTAAGAGGATCAATGTCTCTCTCTCCGCACCACTTAACAAATCTGGACTATTGGGAAGAGTAAATAGTCTTAATGGAGTGTCGCCTGGATGATAAAATAACGTCCACTATCTCTGGTGGGAAAGAGAAGAAAGGAACTCAGGTTGCCCCATTTAATCTCCAGGCATGAAGGTACAGGCTCTGGAGGTGGGGTGTAGAACATGCCCCTGCGAGAGGAGGTCTGCACTGAGAGGGAGACGGAGCGGAGAGTACGACGAGAGGTGAAGAAGGTCTGTAGACCACACCCTTCTTGGCCAATCTCGGGCGATCAATATAACTTGGGCCCGGTCTTGGCGAATCTTCCTCAGAACCCGAGGAATCAAGGGTATGGGGGGAAACATGTAAAGGAGTTGAGAGCTCAAATCCATCTGAAATGCGTCCCCCAAAGCTCCCTGCATCGGAAACTTAAGACTGCAGAACAGCGGGCAGTGTGCATTCTCGTGAGTGGCAAACACGTCCAACTGGGGAGATCCCCACATCTGAAAGATGTGATGGACCACCTCCAGATGAAGCCGCCACTCGTGATCGGCTGAGTAACGCCGACTGAGACAGTCCGCACGAACATTCAGTACAATGGCTAGATGATTTGCAAACACACAAATCTGATGGTTCTGAGCCCAGGACCAGAGTCGCAGAGCCTCTAGACAGAGGTGATACGACCCTACACCTCCCTGTCTGTTGATGTACCACATCGCGGTAGTGTTGTCCGTCAGGACCTGAACCGACTGACCGCGAAGGGAAGGAAGGAAAGCCTTTAGTGCCAAACGTATCGCCTGCAATTCCAGAAGTTGATGTGAAGCAACCTTTCCTCTGGAGACCAAAGACCTTTGACCTCCAGATCCCCCAGATGAGCACCCCACCCTAGAGTGGATGCATCCGTGATCACTGTGGCCAACGGTGGAGGAGACTGAAAGGGCTTTCCTTGCGACAGGTTGCCCTGCACACTCCAACAAGTCAGCTCCGCTACAGCTTCTCTGGAGATGAACAATAGTTACTTACCTGTAATCTGTGGTTCTCCAGTATTGTCGTCTTTCATAGATTCACATGCCTGAATCACATGCCTGAATCATTCCCCGTCTTCGGAGTGGGAGTCCCACGGTACATAAAAAAGCAATAATATGCCATAAATATGTAGTAAATACCAATAGAAATAAACCAGGAAGTAAAGTAGCCCCTGCTACAGTAGGAAAAACTTCCACATCTATGACTATCCTAGTCATTTTGTATAGTCCAAACTACAGCCAATCAGGCGCCAGCACCCACCAGAATGTTCTCCCCAGAGGCTCAGGCTCTCAGATTTTCTCGCAGGTGTAGGTAAAACCCCTATAGCCTAAAAGCCTCTGAGGGGAGGTGGGCGGGTTGCATGTGAATCTATGAAAGACACCAATACTGGAGAACCACAGATTACAGGTAAGTAACTATTGTTCTTCTCCAGTATTAAGGGTTGTCTTTCATAGATTCACATGCCTGAATCAGAGTAGCTAGCAGTACATATCCTTTCTGTGCAGACGCTAATGAAGCCAAGCTTGTCAGTAAGTAACGCATATAACAATGCAAAGTGAAAAAATCCACATATCGTATAAAGCATAACAAAATGCAATCAGGGAAATATGTGTGAACAGAACATAAGAGGCGTCTGACAGCAGAAAAACAAGGAGGTGGGAAACAGAGGCTCACCTTAGTGAAACAGATTCTGTAGAACAGCTCGACCCACAGAAGTATCAGCCTCGCTGATCGATTCTAGACAGTAATGTCTGGTAAAGGTATGGCGACTAGCCCAAGTAGCCGCTTTGCAGATCTGCTGAAGAGGGACTCCAGCAAATAAGGCCGTAGATGAAGAGACCACTCTTGTAGAGTGCGCTCTGGGCGCTGACAGTAAAGGTCTCCCAGCTTGTGCATGGCAAAAGGCAATGGCAGCAGAGATTCATGTTGAAATAGTCTGTTTTGAAACTGCCTGCCCCTTACGAATCGCACCGTAGGTAATGAACAACTGGTCAGAAGTGCGTAGAGTAGATGTTCTTTTTAGGTAGAATTTAAGACATCTTTTAATGTCAAGCGAGTGTAACGCTCTTTCCGCAGGTGTTTGCAGGTCTGGAAAGAACGTTTTAAGGACAATAGGTTCGTTGAGATGGAAATCCAAAGGTACTTTCGGAATGTGAAGGAAGGATGGTTTTTAGGATGTCAGAGAACGGGCGCACTGCCAGTATGGAAGCACTGTAGGGCCAAGTGGAGTGTGGTGCAACTGGGTGAGTGGACAACCATATAACCACTCAAAGGAGAAGCAAGCAAATGTTGCAATGTTGTCTAACATGTATTCACTCGGTGCAGGTTGAGTCCTCTCACTAGAGGAGCGCAAACATAAGAAGGCACCTATAAAATTCATCAACCTTAACGATAACCATGTTTAGCACTACTAACTCCCTTTCTCAAATATCAGGAAATATATAACTCTATATCTTTCAACTCTATTGCAGCCATTGTACCTTACTTCCCAATAGAGATTGGATGGTCTTGGGCCCTTCCGGGTCGGAAGTATCACCGGAAGAGCGGTGAGCTTTCCGTTTTTTATTCTATATCGCTACTTAACGCGCATCCTAAATTCACTTACGAAAAGAAAGTTCAACTATTGTGCGATTTACTAGAGCAAACCTTAGTCTGTGCCTAGTCACGTGATTAGTCTACAATAAATTACATCTTTATTGATCTAACTTTTCGACCTTTCTTCTTTTCTATTTCCCCTTCTTTCCCATTGTTTTCCTTCTCTTGTTTCTCAAAATCTACCCTCATCTATCAATCACGACAGACCATACAGTCCTAACACAACCAATGGAGGTATGTGTCGGAATTTTCAAATATTATGTCACCAAGCACATATTGCACGCATGATACCTCACATCGGCATAGTTTTTAGCCTAGCACCTCACCATGCACAAATTGGAAACTACAATGAAGGTTCTACATGTGAATTCACTTTATCGATTAGGGTGCCTAAGCACACGACGGCTCACCTCAATTGCATGGTATATACGAGCGTATTCTAAGCACCACAGCACACCAAAGGATGTTTTCCCAAAACCATCTCAAGGGCATAGACTTACGCATGGGATAATCCAATGTGATGCTTGTCTCAACGGCTGACCTGAAGTGTTATTCAAGGTCACACATACAAATGTACATATCCCCAAGTATAGCTCCTTGTTTTCTGTATTGTTTCCAGCCCTGAAGATTCGCAAGATGCGATGAAACACGTGTCGGCTGGTTGTTCACATGCTGTGTTGGAATAAAACAAGGAGACCAAGACTTCTTTATTGACACTTATTCATTTATTCATATTTAGTTGCACATTACTGTTGTTTCTCTGCATTATTGAACTCTTACATCTGGACATTGTATCCGTTTTTTTACCTGTCAAGTGTGTGCATAGGGTATGTTGTCTTTTGGTACTTTCGGAATGTATTTTGGATTTGTGCGAAGTATCACAGAGTCACTAGTGAATTGCAGGAAAGGATGGTGCACAGTGAAAGCCTGGATATCACTAACCCTCCTGGAGGATGTTAAAGCCAAGAGCAGTGATACTTTCCACGAAAGGTACTTTAGGTCGGCCTTGTGGATGGGCTCGAATGGGTGACGCATGAGTTGAGCTAGGACCACATTTAGATGCCATGAAGGAGGCGGATGGCGAACAGGAGGGAACATTCTAAAGAGGCCTCTGAAGAATTGTTGGATAATCCTTGCTGAGTACAGAGAATTGGTCCCATCCTGTCGATATCTGGATATTGCAGCCAGAAACACCTTTAAGGTAGCATGAGACAGACCTGTTCGTGCTAACTGCAGGAAAAAAGGAAGAATTTCCTCAGGTTTTGCTGAAAAAGGGTGAACCCCTGCTGAACGGCACCAGATGCAGAAGCGCTTCCATTTCAGACTATACGTCTTGATGGTAGCAGGCGCTCTAGCCTTGGCCAAAACCTCTTTACAGTCCTCCGGGATGTTTAGGTGTGCGAACTCACGGTGTTCAGGAGCCAGGCGCTAATTTCAGAGATGCTGGGTCCGGATGCAAGACTTGTCCTTCCTGAATGCTGAGCAAGTTCGGGATTGGATGCAACTGTATTGGCTTGCACTCTGACAGTAGGAGGAGCTCTGTGAACCAATATTGGCGCGGCCATCTGGGCGCGATCAGAATGAGTCGGCAAGGTTCCTTCTTCATCTTCCGCAGAACCTTGGGGACTAGTGGAATCGGTGGGAAAGCGTAGGAAAACGTCAGAGACCAACTGATGGAGAACGCATTCCCCAGAGAGTTCTTGTGGTGATGCCAGCTTGCGAAGTTTTGGCATTTGCTGTTGGTCCCTGTCGCAAATGGATCTAGGTCTGGCCAACCCCACTGATGAAATATGTATTCCACTGTCTCCTGGTGAAGCTCCCATTCGTGGGTGGTAACCGTTGTTCTGCTGAGCGCGTCCGCGAGGACGTTTTCTGTCCCCGGAACATGCACTGCTTGCAGATTTACATTGTGGTGAAGAGCCCATGTCCATAAATCCTGTGCCTCTTGAGACAGGAGAAGAGACCGTGTTCCCCCCTGCTTGTTGACGTAGTGCATGCTTGTTGTGTTGTCTGTTCGTATCAACATATTGGCATCCTGAATGATGGCACAAAACGCCTTGAGTGCAAGAAAAATGGCTCTCAGTTCTAAACGGTTGATGTGCCACCGTTTCTGCTGTGCAGTCCATTTGCCGCTGATCGTGAGGCCTTGTAGATGAGCCCCCCAGCCCTCGAGGGACGCATCTGTAGTGATGGTTAGACTCGGTGCTTCTTGAAGGAACGCGCACCCTTGCCTCAGATGACTCATCTGTGTCCACCAGAGAAGAGACTTCTTCATGAGTGGCGTGATTTGGATGAGGTCCTCGAAAGTGCCCGAGACCTGGTGCCACTGTAAGGTCAGTTCCTCCTGAAGCGGCCTCATTCGAAGCCGGCAATTTGGAAGTAATGGAATACAAGCCGATGCCATCCCTAGAAATGACTTGTACAGTTGGACTGAAGCTGACTTTCTTTGCATCAGATCTTGTGCTAGCCGACTTATCTTTATCTGTCTCTCTTCTGAGACAAAAGCTCTGAGCTTTTGAGTGTCTAGAATGGCTCCTAAGAATGCCCTTCTTTGAGACGCTTGCATTTGGGATTTGTTGAAGTGGATTGTCAGGCCTAGAGACTGAAATATGTGTAGACACAGTTGTAGGTGTTGATGCACGGTTTCGTGAGAACTGGCCTTAATAAGGCAGTTGTCTAGGTATGGGAAAATTTGTATTCCTTCCAGCCGGAGGTGCACAGCCACTGGAGCTAAAACCTTTGTAAATACTCTTGGAGCTGACCGTAAACCAAAGGGAAGGACCTTGAATTGGTAGTCCCTGCCAGCCACCCTGAAGCGAAGGAATTTCCTGTGGCGAGGAAGAATGGGGATGTGGAAATATGCATCCTGGAGATCTAAGGTGACCATGTAATCTCCTGCTGCTAGAAGATGTAATATTTCCTGAAGCGACAACATCCGGAATGTCAATTTCTTTAGATATTTGTTCAGAGCGCGAAGATCGAGAATCGGGCGCCATTCCCCGTTCTTCTTCTTTATCAGGAAGAACCTGGAGTAAAACCCCATTCCTCTCATCTTCTGTGGAACGCTCTCGATTGCTCCTTTTTGTATCATCACCTTGATTTGGGCAAACAGCTCCTTCAGGTGAGCTGGAGGTGGTCCTTTTGGCGGAAAATTTGGAGGGAATTTTTCGAATTCTAGGGCATGGCCCCTGGCCACAATATCCAGGACCCATTTGTCTGTTGTTATTGACTGCCAGTTGGAGTAAAATTTCGATATTCTTCCGCCAAGTTTTTTGTGAGGGTGAAAAATTGGAGGTGGCAGGTGAAAAGTCTCATTGGCGCTTGTCTTTGCCGCAGTAGTTTGTCTTACCCCCTGTTCTGGGTGTAGGTTGATCTTTTCTGTCCATAAGACTGGTAGCGCTGTGTCTGATAGCGCTGGTTATTCTGTCTGTATGTGGATTGTTGTTGGTATCCACCTCTATTGAAGGACGTCCCTCGTCCTCTTGCTCCTCGAAAGGGCGGCTTGCGGAATTGCAGGGTGCCTAAGGATCTTGCTGTTTCAGTATCCTTTTTAATTGTTTGTAAAGCTTCTTCTACTTTGGGACCAAATAAATATTCGCGATCGAATGGCATGTCTAAAACTCTGTTTTGGACTTCTTGCCTGAAAGAAGTTGAATGTAACCACCCCTGTCTGCACAGGACAGCAGCTCCTGCTAACTGTCGAAATCCTGTAGATGCGACATCTATAGTTGAATCGATAATTTCTTCAGAGGTTCTTTGGCCTTCTTGAAGAATTTGAAGTGCTTCAGCCTTGGATTGCTCAGGGAGGAGATCGATAAATGGTGCAATGTCAGACCACATTTGGCGGTCGTACCGCCCCAGAATGGCCAACGCATTGGCAGCACGAACAGTTGTTGCAGCCATGGTGGAGACACGCTTTCCGATTGAGTCTAGGCGTCTGTCATCCCTGTCCGGCGGCGCCGTAACTGCAGAGGATGGGTTTCTGGCCCTCTTCTGGGCAGCCTGGACAATTACTGAGTCAAGTCTTGGATGTCCGATACGACATGCAGGCGATTTTTCAGGAGCTTTATACTTTTTATCTATGCGTGGCAAGACCGGAGGAATAGAGGCCGGCGTTGACATTACCTTGATCCCTTCTTTCCAGATGAAATCAATGATGGGTATAGTTTTTATCTGTCGTCTGGGCTGATCCTTGAAATCGTACAAGAAACACTCTTGCTCCGTCTGTTCCATCTGTATATGAAAGCGTTTGGTTGCACACTCCATTAGTAAGTGAAAACTAGCCACATCCACAGGAGGGGAGGCCGACGTAGTCTGAGGAGATGTTGAAGGAGATTGTACTTGATAGTCATCCCACTCCGACAAATCATCTACTTCACCTTCTTCCCTTTGTTCTTCATCCTCCGAAGACTGCGGAGCTCCTTCTTGAGAAGGTTGTGTTTGTGGAGACGGACACACTGGTGGAAGCACGGGTGGAGGTGCTTCAGAAGTTGGAGTTGTCGGCCCAGAACCTGCTGACTGATGGTGGAAACCTCCTATAGTAATCGTCCAACATATATTGCAAGTTGGATAGCAACGCCATGGGCACTTGAGCAACAGGGTTTTCCTCCACTGGTGTCGATATATGCACAGGAGAAAGAGAAGCATCATATTCATCTTCTTGTAGTTTGATATGCAACTCGGATGGGCTAGTTGCTTGTCCAAATGTATTTTGGACCATCTCATCCTCACTTTCAGTGTCCAAAAGTTGATCTGGCACTTCAGAAGACACCTTGTGAGGTGAAATACGAAGGGGTGAAAGCTGTATTGCTGATTCACGCATTTGCCCCGAAGCTTGTTGCGGTGTTAAGAACACTGTCGACGGAGACCAAACCCATAGAGCCGTGCATGATGATAATTGCGGCGTCAACGGAGGATTCCCTTCCGATGGTACTGTCGTCGACGAGGTCTCCGTCGACGGGATACTCTTCGTCGACGGGACACTCTTCGTCGACGGGACACTCTTCGTCGACGGGACACTCTTCGTCGACGGGACACTCTTCGTCGACGGGACACTCTTCGTCGACGGGACACTCTTCGTCGACGGGACACTCCTCGTCTACGGGTCAATCTTCGTCGACGGGTCAATCTTCGTCGACGGATCACTCTTCGTCGACGGGTCACTTTTCGTCGACGGGTTCATCGTCGTCGACGGTGTTACCTTCGTCGACGGATCAATCTTCGTCGACGGTATTACCTTCGTAGACGGTGTGGAGCCCGTCGACGAGCTCGTCGACGATTTCTTTATCATCGGCGGTAGAGCTTTCAGAGAAGTCGACGACGAGGCGTCAACGACGGACGTCGACGGTATAGGCCTCACAGAGACAAATACCATAGTTGGAGACGACGTCGACGATGACATAACCATACGAGGTTTAGGAGAGGAAAAAGTTACTGTCGATGTCACTGTAGTCGTCGCTTTCGTCGACGAGGAGGTAGAA
Organism: Lissotriton vulgaris; assembly: GCF_964263255.1. Lineage (NCBI taxonomy): Eukaryota > Metazoa > Chordata > Amphibia > Caudata > Salamandridae > Lissotriton > Lissotriton vulgaris. The sequence goes on along the minus strand of NC_141693.1, from coordinate 734,374,034 downwards.
GTGGACATCGCCGCTTGAGGAGATGAGGTCTGTGGTAAGTTCCTCTCAGATGACTGAGGAGTCTTGATGGTGACTCCTCTTTTAGGGTCAGAAGTATCCTCCATGCCTTTGTTTGTGGGAACAGCCTTGGATGTTGAAGGCTTATCCAGTCCCTTAGTAGGTGGTTGTTTTTTAGTCACCTTAGCCTTAGGAGATGACATTCCTTCTGGCGCAGGCCTCTTCCTAGAGGCTGCAGTTGAACCAGAGGCAATACTGCCCACCTCAGATGCAGGATTAGAAGAATCCTTTAGTCTCTTCAACCACAGAAGTAAACTACCCTCTCTGTCCCTTAGAGTCTTTTGAGGCATGGTTCTGCAGATCTTACAGTCAGAGGCCTGATGATCTGGATATAAGCAATAGATACACTTTTTGTGTGTATCTTTCTCAAAAAGCCGAAGCTTACCACAACAATCACAGGCTCTGAAGAGAGACTTCTTAGAAGACATCCTTGAAAAGTTCAAATTGAAGTAAAAGTTGAGAAGACTAAGCAGAGCTCAGGGAGACTCCCTTACACACGACGTGCAGTAGAAAATCTGAGAGCCTGAGCCTTTGGGGAGAACATTCTGGTGGGTGCTGGCGCCTGATTGGCTGTAGTTTGGACTATACAAAATGACTAGGATAGTCATAGATGTGGAAGTTTTTCCTACTGTAGCAGGGGCTACTTTACTTCCTGGTTTATTTCTATTGGTATTTACTACATATTTATGGCATATTATTGCTTTTTTATGTACCGTGGGACTCCCACTCCGACGACGGGGAATGATTCAGGCATGTGATTCAGGCATGTGAATCTATGAAAGACACCCCTAATACTGGAGAATCTGATATTCTCCCCAAGATCTCCGTTGTGCTGATACCACTGCCTGCGGAGACACCACTGGAGTGTCCTCATGTGCCAGCGTGCATGGTTGACCAACAGAATGCAGGAAGCGAACAGATCGAGCAGGCGAAGAACCTTCAGGACTGGAACAACCGGTCCATCGTGAAATAAAGTAATCATCTCCTGTATGTCGAGAATCCTCTGCGGAGGCAAGTATGCTCGACACACAGAAGTGTCCAGTATTGCCCCTATGAGCAGGCTACGCTGAGAAGGCACCAGGTGAGATTTGGGTACATTTATCGAAAAACCCAATTTGAACAACAGATGAAATGTCACTTGCAAGTGGCGCGAAACCAACTCTGGAGACTCCGCTTTCAACAGCCAGTCGTCCAGGTAGGGGAAAACAGGAACCCCAGACCTTCTGAGATGAGCCGCAACCACTGCCATCACCTTTGTATAGACTCGAGGAGCGGAAGTAAGACCGAAAGGAAGAACCGCAAACTGGTAGTGTTGCGATCCCACCGTGAACATGATACTTCCGATGCGACTTCAGGATAGGAAGATGAAAATATGCATCCTGCAGATCGATGGACACCATCCAGTCTTCCTGTTGCAGCGCAAGATGAACCTGAGCCAAGTTCAACTATTTGAACTTTTCCTGCCTGAGGTAAAGGTTCAAAATCCTCAGATCCAAGATTGGTCTCAAGCGACCATCCTTTTTGGGGATCAGGAAATATCGGGAGTAGCAACCCTGACCCCTTTCCTGCTCCGGAACCACCTCTATCGCACCTTTTTGAAGCAATGCAAGTACCTTCTGCTGTAAAAGCAGTAAATGGTCTTCTGAACACGCACCCTGGCGAGGAGAGTAAGGAGGAGGAAATTCCACAAAGGGGAGGGTGTACTCATTCTCTATAAGATTCAAGATCCAACGATCTGATGTGATCAGTCTCTAATCTTATAGAAAGTGGGAGACCCAACCTCCAACCGGACCAACATGTTCTAAGATAGGGGACCTAGAGCAGCTTTCCTGTTGTACTAACGGTGGCGGTAGGGGAGATAGAGGAAGAGGAGGAGGATTGTTGCCGATTTGCAACCCTGAGGCCTCTCTTATTCTTCCCTCTGTATGATTTGAACAAGGGATTCTGCTGTTGTTGACTATGCTGAGATTGCTGGCGGCCAAGAAAGGAAGCAGATCTCCCAAAGCCACAATATCTTTTGTAACCATAACCGCTAGACTGCACCTGGAGGCCTAGAGATCTTACAGTAGCCCTGCTGTCTTTAAAAGGTTCAAAGGCTGAGTCCGCCTTTGAACCAAAGAGCTTTGACCCATCGAATGGCAGATCCAGCAAAGTCGCCTGAACATCAGCTGAAAAACCAGAAGACCTGAGCCATGCCTGTCTCCTTGTAGCCACAAAAGACTCCATCACACGATCTACGGAGTCAGCAGTGTCCAAGCCTGACTGAATCACTTGAGGTTCTGCAGCCTGTGAATCCGAAAGTACTTCCAAGAAGTTGGCACGATCCTCCTCAGGCAACTTCAGAGCCAATTGAACAACAGAGTCCATCAACGCATAAATGTATCTTCCAAGAAGAAGAGTTGCATTAGTGGACTTTAGAGCCATACTTGCAGAAGAGAACACCTTATTCGCAGCTTGCTCCATCTTCTTCGAATCCCTATCACCCAAAATGGTAGGAAAAGCACCAGAAGACTGCTTTGAAAGAGAAGCCTGGACAACTAAACTCTCCGGCGTCGGATGGGATGACAAAAAAGCCGGATCACCAGGGGCAGGCCTGTACCTTCTCGAGATGGAACGAGATACAGCCGGAGCAGATCAAGGCTTCTTCCACACCTTCAGAATTGGATCTGTTAAAGCATCTGTAAAAGTAAGCAATGGCTCAAAAGTATTTAAGACTTCTGTTAGTATGTTGGACTGTATCTCCGCTGAAGGAAGTTTAAGGCCAATGAATCAGCCGCCTTCCTTATAACCACAGGGTATGGTGCAATGTCCTGTACAACACCTCCACTTGCAAATGGCAGGTTATACTCAGGGGAAGTATCGAGGCCACTAGCTTCATAAAGGCCTACAAACTCATCCATAGAGTCCACAATTTCTCCTTCCTCCTGATTTTGTAAATATTCCTCCTCCTCGAGTAGTCTCTGTGCCTCTCTCTTGGAGCGGTGTTTAGGCAACGGCGTCGGTGGAGCCACCGGCGGCGGCGGTGAAATGAACGGCGTCGATGAGGCTTCGAACCTCGACGTCGATCGAACTCGAGGTGGGCCGACTCAGCAGCTGAAGGAGTTCGGGGAGGCGGAGTGGAGGATCTCGGCGCCGGGAAATGCCAAGCCGGAGTCGATGGCAAAAATGTCATGAAAGGAGCCTGGGGATAAAACTGAGGAACACCCAGGTTGAAAACCAAAGGACAAACTGTCAATAAAGTTTCCCCTTTGGGTGAACTTATAGGTTAACCACAGTTTTAAACTAAGCATACATACATACAGTTAATTAAATATCACAGACTAGGAGCAGCAAATGATAAACATGATACAGTCATACCAAAAATTTACATTTTATTTTGGTATATTAAAAACAATATAAAAAACAGTACATTATGATACACCATAAATTAATAACAGAAAAAATGGGACAATACACAAGGAAAATAATTCCAATTAAAAAGAGGAGAGTACACTAGTTCAGACAAATTGTTGAATCCTACTCCGCTGTATATTTAAGTTCGCAATCAGAGGAGTTTCTTTGTTCAATGACTTAGTGTATCTCCACCCAACATTGCATCGACGCGTTTCGGTTATGGCATATAGTTATTTAAAGCCAAAAACCTTCCTCAGGATTAAAATAATAATATCCCACTTTAACAAAGTATCTGAAATAAAAAATACACAATATAAGATATACATCGCATGACCGCATAGAAAGAATATACAATCTTCATATTATACAGTTCTGCTCCTAAACACACAACTCATTTACAACACTCTTCTGCGGTTTATTTAGTCAAATGTTGCTAAAATGACAACATATATAATGTGCAAGGCATTGTCACAAACTCGCCCACAACCTGTTTAAGTGGCGAAAAAATCTCAAATAGAATAACACAGAGATCTTAAAGCTAAACATTTTTTAATTAACAATGTATAGCCACAGAAGGCCGTTATAAAATCAGCCAGTATCTAAGGAACTAGTAATTTGGGGAAACATTTTTTTTCCCACTACTAGATTCACAAAGAAGTTCATATTGTATTTACCTTTTAGGTCAACGAGTAAACAGTATCGACGGTGCTGCTATGATCAGCTACCTTCAGGTAGCACCTACAAAGGTGAGCCAAAATGAATGATAATAGTAATGCTTCATATTGGGTACATTGTGGGCTCAACAGCTGCCTCACTATTGAATTATAAATATGCAGCCAATTTTATAGGGCTACATACTACCTGCATCATACCTGCATCCGCTATTAAGCTTATGATATAAAGGTCTGCAGCCGATTTAATAAGACTACCCACAATAGCTCTTAGGCTTGCAATGAGCCTACCCACAACCGCTCTTAGGCTTGCAGTAATAATGCTTCATATTAAACATATTGTGGGCTCAATAGCCGCCTCACTATTAATTTATAAAGATGCAGCCAATTTTATAAGGCTACATCATACCTACATCAGCTAGTAAACTTCCGATTTGGAGGTGTGCAGTCAATTTAATAAGACTACCCACTGCCCACATTGGCTCTTAAGCTTGCATTATAAAAGGATTAACACTCTTATGTAGATGAAAAGAAACTCTTATTCCCCGACCTATAAATCTAAAGCCGCCCATCTGTTCATAGATCTAGTTATGGAAAAAAGAGGGGCATTCTCGATATTATATTCACCTCATAATTGCTTGATGTGCGTGTAAATATACACTGCACTTCATAATCGCCAACGTTGTGACCACGCCGTATTTTTCCAGAGACAGAAATGATCCTTCTGTTCACGTAGCAGCCAGACCGCCCGCAGTCTAAAGAATATTTAAAGAAAGCGTGGGGTCAGGAAAGCCGGCATATCTGCTCTCATCGCTAAGCTAACTGCCTTAATAGTCACACGTACCTGCTGATGAAATCTTCGAGCGGCAAGGTGGGGTCCTACGTCCTCAGCACTGCGCTGTCTGTAAGCTAGTGGGGACTGTTGCTTTTATATACAAAGTTTACGCGCGTTTATGCTGCGTGATGTTTCTCGATCGAACAGAGTTATTTCCGGATTCGAATTTACTTCCGGTTCATAATACGCCGTCAACACTGATCCATAAAAGACAGACTAACATTGCTAAAATAGGATTACCTAATTAGTCGGAAAAAACTACTACCTTTATTTCGAAAGACTATTCGTAAATATTAAACGCAAATATCACTATTATGTTATTATTGCGTTTATTTCAGTTATTTATGTGCCAAGTATCCGATGATTTCTAGAAGGCAAAACTATCGTACTTAAAAATTATGAATTATTATTATTATTTCCCTTTTTAATGTACTATTTGAAGTATTTAGATTAGCCTATTTATACCCATTAGCTATGAAATGGTATCGATTTATTAATGAGCTCAAGAGACCTAACTAAAATGGCGGCTAATTGAAAATGCAAGCCCCGTGCATTACTAACGTAATCAGTAGCCCGCTATATATTCACATCACGATAACGTGATACATGTATCAACATACGTCAATATATAGAAAAATGCTAATACAACAATAATAAATCAGCCATTAATACATTTATGAAGCGTGTACATGATGGAACTTTCACACTATTTCAGTACAGATCATAATTTTTCAATATTGATATATTCGAAAAACATTTATACATGTACTTAATATATACGCATGGTACAGTCACAATATTTATTACATGTTCATACCCTTACACTATTCAAGTATTGATCACAATCTATATATTTTGTCTGACATATCCATTGTCTTAACAGTCATGATATTCCCCTTTCTCAAATTACAGATCTATCATGTTTGATTGCCATGACATAAGAGCTACAAATTCTCTACAGGGACCACCACACATGTGAAGTACACATATAAAGTATATAGGTTCGCATTTCTAGTTGATGGAATGTTAAGTGGGTCTAATTAGACGCTCCCATTCTTCATTGGAGTTCAAACCTTTTCTGACTGCGCGATAGTATTAGTATTGTGACTGTACCATGCTGTATATATTAAGTACATGTATAAATGTTTTTCGAATATATCAATATTGAAAAATTATGATCTGTACTGAAATAGTGTGAAAGTTCCATCATGTACACGCTTCATAAATGTATTAATGGCTGATTTATTATTGTTGTATTAGCATTTTTCTAGTCTTTCGAAATAAAGGTAGTAGTTTTTTCCGACTAATTAGGTAATCCTATTTTAGCGATGTTAGTCCGTCTTTTATGGATCAGTGTTGATGGCGTATTATGAAACGGAAGTAAATTCGAATCCGGAAATAACTGTTCGATCGAGAAACATCACGCAGCATAAACGCGCGTAAACTTTGTATATATAAGCAACAGTCCCCACTAGCTTACAGACAGCGCAGTGCTGAGGACGTAGGACCCCACCTTGCCGCTCGAAGATTTTATCAGCAGGTTCGTGTGATTAAGGCAGTTAGCTTAGCGATGAGAGCAGATATGTCGGCTTTCCTGACCCCACGCTTTCTTGAAATATTCTTTAGACTGCGGGCGGTCTGGCCGCTACGAGAGCAGAAGGATCATTTCTGTCTCTGGAAAAATACGGCGTGGTCAGAACGTTGACAATTACGAAGTGCAGTGTATATTTACACGCACATCAAGCAATATATGAGGTGAATATAATATCGAGAATGCCCCTCTTTTTTCCATAACTAGATGTATGAACAGATGGGCGGCTTTAGATTTATAGGTCGGGGAATACGAGTTTCTTTTCATCTACATACGAGTGTTAATCCTTTTAAAATGCAAGCTTAAGAGCCAATGTGGGCAGTGGGTAGTCTTATTAAATTGACTACACACCTCCAAAACGTAAGTTTAATAGCTGATGTAGGTATGATGTAGCCCTATAAAATTGGCTGCATCTTTATAAATTAATAGTGAGGCGGCTATTGAGCCCACAATATGTTTAATATGAAGCATTATTACTGCAAGCCTAAGAGTGATTGTGGGTAGGCTCATTGCAAGCCTAAGAGCTATTGTGGGTAGTCTTATTAAATCGGCTGCAGACCTTTATATCATAAGCTTAATAGCGGATGCAGGTAGTATGTAGCCCTATAAAATAGGCTGCATATTTTAATTCAATAGTGAGGCAGGTGTTGAGCACACAATGTACCCAATATGAAGCATTACTATTATCATTCATTTTGGCTCACCTTTGTAGGTACTACCTGAAGGTAGCTGATCATAGCAGCACCGTCGATACTGTTTACTCGTTGACCTAAAAGGTAAATACAATATGAACCTCTTTGTGAATCTAGTAGTGGTAAGAAAAAAAATCCCCAAATTACTAGTTCTCTAGATAATGGCTGATTTTATAACGGCCTTCTGTGGCTATACATTGTTAATTAGAAACTTTTTAGCTTTAAGATCTCTGTGTTATTCTATTTGAGATTTTTTCGCCACTTAAACAGGTTGTGGGCGAGTTTGTGACAATGCCTTGCACATTATATATGTTGTCATTTTAGCAACATTTGACTAAATAAACCGCAGAAGAGTGTTGTAAATGAGTTGTGTGTGTAGGAGCAGAATTGTATAATATGAAGATTGTATATTCTTTCTATGCGGTCATGCGATGTATATCTTATATTGTGTATTTTTTATTTCAGATACTTTGTTAAAGTGGGATATTATTATTTTAATCCTGAGGAAGGTTTTTGGCTTTGAATAACTATATGCCATAATCGAAAAGCGTCGATGCAATGTTGGGTGGAGATACACTAAATCATTGAACAAAGAAACTCCTCTGATTGTGAACTTAAATATACAACTTGGAGTAGGATTCAACAATTTGTCTGAACTAGTGTACTCTCCTCTTTTTAATTGGAATTATTTTCCTTGTGTATTGTCCCATTTTTTCTGTTATTAATTTATGCAGTATCATAATGTACTGTTTTTTATATTGTTTTTAATATACCAAAATAAAATGTACATTTTTTGTATGACTGTATCATGTTTATCATTTGGTGCTCTTAGTCTGTGGTATTGAATTAACTGTTTGTATGTATGCTTAGTTTAAAACTGTGGTTAACCTATAAGTTCACCCAAAGGGGAAACTTTATTGACAGTTTGTCTTCTGGTACCCTACCCCTTTGGATTGTTTGGGTCCCTCTCTTTTGTTAGAGTGAAAACCAAAGGACCCACGGGGCCTGAAAGGCACGTCAGATGGAGTCGAGGCGGTGGCAAACATGCCAAACATCGCATTAAGAAAATGCGAAGAATCAGCCCCAGCAGCAGGAAAAGGAGGCTAGGGATCCATAACTTCCTGAAGGGGAGTCACCTGAGTTCAAACTGGAGCTTGTGGAGCCGGGGACGGCGCCCGCACAGGTGAAGTCACACGGACTGGAGAGGACTCACCAGGCGCCGGTGACGTCGCTGGAGCCAGTGAATCTTCATGTTGCGAAGAAGATTCTGAAGCCGGCAAGGCCACAGCCGGAGATGGTACTGGCGTTGCCTGAGGAGAAGGAAATGGAGGGATAAAGTTCTTCCACCGAGGTCGCTCAGCCGGAGTCGGCGACCTCGAAACCTTGGCCTTCGAAGAATGATGACGAGAGATACGTCTTCTCTTGGATTTCTTGTTCTTCTTCGACCTCAAAGTGTGAGAAGACAAAGTCTATGCCCTCTTCCTACCTCTCTTCTCCTTCTTGGCTGTGGCCATAAACAACTTGGCCTCAGGCTCTTTAATCGCCTTCGGATTCATTTTCCTGCAGCTTGGGCATTCCTCACCGTCGTGGTCCGAAGATAAGCACCAAAGGCATTCATCATGCGGGTCTGTAATCGATATATGCCCGCCACACTCTCTGTGGGGTTTAAATCCGGTCTTCCTGGAAGTAGTCATCTGAAACAATTAAGAGATACAAAGTTTTCCTCGATGAAAATGGAGAGCCCTAACCAGACGCTCGTGCGACATTGCTCCTCTGACCTGACACAACTTAGGGCCACATGGGAACAGGACGTCGGAGATCTAGATGAGGAGGACTGGGTTGAGGCCTTAGAGAGTCCTAGGGGTGCGGCAATCTCTACTCGCCTGCGGCTTATTCAATTCAGATATTTGCACCGCACATACTTCACTAGACACCGTTTGTGGAGGGCGGGTATGGTGGCATCTCCTGACTGTCTTCGGTGTGGATCAGAGGTGGGCACGCTGCTACACACGGTGTGGGAGTGCTTAGCGCTACAGAGATTCTGGGATGGGGTGTTCCGATGTCTGAATGAGGTATTGGCCTAGGAGCTCCAGAGGGATCCTAAGCTTGTCCTATTGCATGTAATGGCAGGGGTTGGGGGCAACAGGTATAAGCTCCATCTCCTGCTGCTAGGCTTAACGCTGGCGAAACATGACATTGCAAAGGCGTGGAAGGCGCCCCAGGCCCCGTCATTGGTTGCCTGGAAGAATGGGATGGACTTCTGCATGGGCCTTGAGAAACCTGTCTTTCTGGCCAGGGGTTGTCCCAGGAAACACTACAAAATTTGGAAGCGGTGGGCAGACTTCCGTGGGCTGGACTTGGAGCCCCCGCCAGAAGAAGGGGCCGTCCGATCTCCCTGAAGTGTTGGACTATATGGTACCACGGTTGGTGGCTAGAGTACATGGCATGCTGTATATGTGGTCGTTATGCTGCATATGGAGCGAGTAGCAGTGCCTGGGGGGGCGGGATTGGGCGGGGGGTTGTGTCTATTACTTAGTTTCTTTCCTCGCATTGTGTTAATGTATATCTATGCATATGAACACTGCTGAAGCTGTATTGACAAATTGATGATGGCAGTAGACTCTGGAGGACAGAGCTTTGCATAATATGTGTTCAGTCAATAAAATCTGTTTTAAAAAAATAAAAAAATGGAGAGCCCTAGAAAAACAGTTAAGCGTCGACAGCGCGGACAAAAGGGAACCGACGTCAGCACGCCGACAAGGTCCTTTCGTGGCTCCGATGACATCACACGGTGCCGCGAGCGGAGACTGTCCATTGTGACGTCCTAGTCGACGTGGGAGAGCTAGGAAATAATTTTCCAGCGGAAGCTGGCGCAGGGGGTATTCAAAAGGTGAGGAATCCACAGGCAGAAGTATCCATCAAAAGAGGCCCTTCATAAACTCTTTAACTATTCCCGATCACAGCGAGGGTTTCCCCGGTTTTCTGCAAAACCTGGACATTGCAGCCAGGTGTACTTTGATTGATGAATGAGCCAACTTTGACTTTGCTAAATGAAGTAGGTAAGGCAATACTTGTTCTGGGGTCAAGAGCAAAGGATGTATGTCCTTTTCTGCACACCATTGACAAAATCTCTTCCATTTTGCAGCATATGCCCTATTCGTGGACGAAGCTCTAGCCTGCTGAAGGATGGACCTACAATCTGGAGCAATGACTAGATCTGTGAATTCATAGTCGTGAGGTTCCAAGATGATAAATTCAGAGACTTTCTCGGAGGATGAAAAATCTGGCCGTTGTCCAGGGACAGTAAGTTAGGCAATGGTTGAAAGAGAATGTGCAGAGATATCGAGCCTAGGAGAAGCTCTGGGAACCAAAACTGCCTCGGCCATGCCGGAGCTATGAGAATGAGATGACATGTTTCTTTCTTCATTTTGTTCAGCACCCTTGGGATGAGGGGAAACGGCGGGAAAGCGTAGGCGAACATCCCCATCATTGCATCTGCAGAGCGTTTCCACAAGAATTGGCTTGAGGAAACCTGCTGGCAAACTTTTCGCTCTTTCCGTTGCTTGCTGTCGCGAAGAGATCCAGCTTTGGAGTACCCCACAGTTTGAACACTCACCACAGTTGCTTCCAATCTAACTCCCATTTGTGAGACTGGGAATTGGTTCTGCTTAAGGTATCTGCACAGTCATCGTCCACAGCTGGAACATGCTCTATCTACAGCATTATCTTGTGCTAAATTAGCCATCTCCAGATTTCCAGGGCCTGGTCCGAAAATGTGAGAGACCTAGTGCTCCCTTGTTTGCGAGATAGAACATAGTTGCGGTGTTGTCTGTTCTAACCACAACAGAGGAGCCTTAGATCCTCTGAATGTAGGCTTGCAGTCCCAGGAAAACTGCTTTCAATTCCAAGAGATTGATGTGCAGTTGCGTTTCTTACACGGATCATTTTCCATGGATTTGCACCTCCTGAAGATGCGTCCCCCCAACTGTCCATTGAGGCATCCGTGGTCCTAACGTAACTGGGCTGTATTGACGGAAACTAGAAGCCTGGAGAGATATTGCATTCCTTCTCCCACCATGACAGAGCCTGCTTCATTCCCTGAGAAATAAGGATGGTGTCCTTGAAGGAGCCCTGCACCTGAATCCACTGCATATCTAACTGCTCCTGGAGAGGCCTCATGTGCGACCGACAATTCGGAGTCAACGGGATGCATGATGACAGAATCCCCAGTAAAGATCTGAATGCTCTCACAGAAGTGGACTCTCTTGCGTGCAGAAGGGTTGCCAAGTGTATTATTTTGTGTTTTCTTTCTGAAGTGGGAAACGCCTTCGTCAGCCTGGTGTCCAGAATTGCCTCCAGAAAAATACGTTTCTGACTTGGAACCGGGCATGACTTCTCTATGTTGAGCTGCAAGCCTAGAGACTAACAGCTGTTGACAAGCGCATGTAGATTTTCTTGCAGAGTGGAAAGAAGGCCCTTTCACCAACCAATCGTCCAGGTAGGGATAAACCTGCCTTCTCAGAAATGCTGCTACCGGGCCATACATTTTGTGAAAACTCTGGGGGCTGAGCGAAGGCCTAAGGGCAGAACTTTGAACTGGTAGTGATCCCCAGCCTCTTCAAACCTCTGACACTAAGTAATCCCCTTTGTTCACCAATAAGAGAATCTCTAGCAGGGATAACATTCTGAATGATTGTTTCTTGATGTATTTGTTCAGCTGCCTAAGGTCCATGACCAGTCTCAATTTCCCACATTTTTTCTTTATGAGAAAGAAATTAGAATAGAAGCCCTTCCCTAGTTGACTGAAAGGAACTCTTTGTATTGCCCCTTTCTTTAGCAAGGTCGAGATTTCTTGCTTTAACAAAAGAAGATGATGATGCATCCATCTTGAGGGAGGATTTCGAGGAGGCTTGTGGACAAATTCTAGAGTGTGGCCCGATGGATGATGTCCAGAACCCATTTGTCCTTTGTATTTAGCCTGTCATTGGCTCAGAAAAGGAGAAAGATGATGAGACTGTAGGTCGAGGTGAGTTGGCTGGCGGATGAAAAACGTCACTGCCATCTAGACGAATCTTGCGATTTTCCTCAGTTGAAGGCTTGCGTCTAGCTGATTGCTGACTCTATGACACATTCGAAGCATGAAAGTGCTGTTGTCGTTGTCCTCCATATTGCGGTCTATAACTTTGCTAGGAATACGGCTGAAACCTGTATGGTAGGACGATCTCTGTTGAAACTGTCCGCTTCCTCTACCTCCATGAAAGGACTGAAAGCGCCTCTGTTGCAACGTGCCTAATGAACAAGCAGTCTCAGTATCCTTTTTGATACCTTGTGTGAGAAGTTGGCCTGATATGCGATGTCCACTATTCTAGTGGGCACCCTGTATCAGTCCAAACAACCCTTATGGTGATGGTTGTAAAGTCAACCTTATAGACCAGCTATCCTAGTGGTAGCATGGACAAAGCAGTCTTAGGCTAATACTTAAGAGAGCATGTGAAGCCAACTGTTTTACCAATTATAATCCCTTGAATACCAAATGAAAGGACACCACACAAGGTATATATCAAATATATATATATATATATATTTATTAGTAACACAACCCCTCTACACTCTTTATGAGTTCAGAGTCCGAGATACAGCACAAGTTACTCATTAAGCACAATATAAGTTGCACAAATACAATTCTGCCCTAAGAGCTTCACAAACCATATACTAAGTAAGGGGTATAAGAACCACTTCAGGAAAGGTGAGTAGGCCTAGGAAATCGCTGGGGCTACACTGATCAACCAAAGGTTAGGAAGTAGGAGTCCCACAGGGTGTGTGTGCCATGTCTAAACACACAGCGAGTTACCATACTTTCAATGGGAACGTAAAAATTACAAAGTAGTAGATTTTGGACACATCCAGGTGGACTACGGGAAAACCCAGTTAAACTAGGACACTTGGATAGTTGTTACCCACGGGAGCACCAGAGTACTCGAGTTATCTCACCCAGGGAAGCCGGGTGCATAGGTGTTCTTTCGTGTCGGGTTTCGTCGATCAATCCTATGGAGAGCTGCAAAAAAATGCTGCAGGTGACCAGGAGGAAGATGTCCGGATGGATCCAAGGGGGGATCGGGGCAGTGAAGAACCTGAAAGCAGAGGAGACAGAGTCTGGGTCACTAGCCAGTGACCAGGAAGGAACCAGGCGATGTCGAGATGAAATTAGGTGAAGAAGTGAAGCTTGTCTCTGAAGCCAGGTGGACCAGGAGGCGTCGACGATGACCAGGAGCTGGATATGGACTGTCTAACGAAGGATCTCGCTGTTGGCGGTTCGGCTTCCGGATTGGAGTCAACAAGCCTTGGCAAAGGCAACCCACGCAGGAAGGGAAGATCGGCTTCTGTTCAGACCATCAAGGTCTGGGGAGCTTCCCCTTTACAGGAAAGCAGGAGCAAGCCCAGAGCAACCAGGCAAGTGGTGTTGTTTCAAAAGGATGTCTTCAGGAGGGCCACTAGCCAACGGGCTAGCAACCGCGAAGACGCGTCGAGGAGCAATGCAGGCACAGGCCCAACGCGGCACTCGTGGAGTGTGGAGGGCTGAACTTCGGTGCACTTACTGGTCGGGGTTGGGGCTTCTCAAACCCCAATGCACAACTTCGAGGACGAAACAGAAGCTGCACAGTTAGCAAAAAGCAGGTACTGCAGGTTGTCCGGTCCCACGTCTCTCGTGTCGGCCACGGGTCACAGCTTTGCTGTGGATGTGGGTCGGAGTCCGAGAAGTCTGGAAGTCCAGAGGCTGCGTCGCTAAGTCTTCGGGTTCCGGCGGGAGCGTCGACAAAGCAAACCGGCAAGTTACTGGTGGTGCCTGTTTGCCCAGGGTGATCACTCCTTGACCACAGGGAGATGTCTTCAGTCTTTCAGTCGAAATGGAACGTCGAAAGTCCAAGAGTTCATTTCAGAGTTTCTTTCCAGGATGATCTAATGTCTCTAGACACAGCTCCTAACTTTATACTAATCTAAGGGGCTGGATTACCTGCTAGGTCCCTCCTATGGGTGGAACCTGGGAAGGGGGTGGTTACACCCCTTTCCCTTTGTCCAGTTTCGCGCCAGAGCTGGGGCTGGAGTGCCCCAGCAACTGGTTTGAACCGGGCTATGAATGGAGCACATTGTGTGCCCCAGGCAGTGTCTCTTTTCTTTCAGCCCACCCTGCCCCAATACACTATAGCCTGTCTGGGGAGGTGCTCGCATCTCCCAAGGCAGGAAACCTATTGTCCATGCCACCCCTGCCGGAGTTTCGTCCAGCAGCAGGAGGTCAGACTCGTGTCTGTGGCAGCAGCATCCATTTTGTGATGCTGAGGCTCTGTTTAACTTTAACCGGGTAAAGCTACAACTACATGTCTTCTCCCTCTAGAAGGGTGGAATGCTACCCCCGCCACCAGGACTGGCGGGGGTGGGGGGAGTATTCCAAAGCGCATGACACCTTACACGACATGTTTTGATAAAGCCAAACCAAAGTTAGCATTAACCGCGAGGATTATAATGCACTTAAGAGTATATGGTTTGGCTATATCATAGAACAGCTACAAGGACATGGTTCCGAAAGCTGCAGACAGGCTCAGCTCATGCTAGAGCACCATCTCACATAAAACCAAGCACTCTGCCTTCAGGATTGATAAGGCCTGCCATAGGAGTGACTTATAGGTATATATGTGTCTATATATAAAGGTAGATATAGGAATACTATATGTAAGCAATAAATGATTAAACAACCTTGCCCCAGCTGAGTGATCAGCCAGTGGTGTCAGTTTGGATGGCATGGTACATGCTGCAGCCCCTGGTAGGCCTTGGAAGCACCTATGCCCTGGGTACCTATGGTACACTATACAGGGGCTCATAAGGTGACCCAATACCCAATTGGATATGTACCTTAAGTACATGGAGTCCATTTTACAGTGAGAGCAGATAGCCTGGGGCCCTGATTAGCAGGATCCCAGGCCAACTAAGTCGAAAACCAGCTAAACACTAGGCAAAAAGTTGGGGTAACCATATAGTCAGATATCCACCTTCCTACACCTTGTATCTCCCAGTCCAAATGTTTCCCAAACAGGTTCTCTCCGTTGAAGGGCATGTCTAAAACCTTTGACTGGACTTCAGGGCGGAATGAAAACGCTCAAAGTCAGCCCCGTCTATGGAGGACAGCGGCCGCTACCATCTGTCTGAATGCAATCGAAGACAAATCCATTGCTGCATCAATTACTTCTAAAGGAGCTTCAACGCCTTCTTGTAGGAGGTATTTTATTCCTTCTTCTCTTCGAGCAGATGTTCAAGAAGAGGTGTGAGATCTGACCATAACTGACGGTCATATCGTCCTAAAATCACTAAGGCGCTTGAGGCCTTGATGGAAGTAGCAGCCATAGTAGCAAGGCGTCTGCCAATGCTGTCAAGCCGCATGCCTTCACTGTCCAGAGGTACCGAACAAGGGGATTGCGGATTCCTGGAGTGCCTCTGTGCAGCTTGCATTATAGCCGAATTCGGCAGAGGATGACCATTCAAACACGACGGAGCAGTCAGGTGTCTTGAACTTCTGTTCCATCCGAAGTAACACAGCTGGCACTGATGCCGGATTCCTCATAATCTCCAAACCTTCGTTCCATATATATAATCCATGATAGGTATGAATCGAACGGATTTTTTTAGCTGGGTCCTAAAAATCATGGTGGAAGCATTACGTTTGTACCACGGGAAAAGGCAAATTGAATCTTCTAGAGGCCCTTTCCAGTAATTTGTGGAAGCCCCCAATATCCCCCGGGGGAGAACTCGCTGGGGAAGGAGAAGGCGACGGCAAAGATGGAGCGACAAAGTCATCCCATTCCAGGCCAACTAAGTCTGGATCCTGACTGATCTCACCTTCCTCAGGCTGATCAGAGCTTCACTCTCGATGTAATTGTCTTAAATAGTAATGCACTGAGGAGCCTGTCTCTCCTCCTGCGCAACGGGCGACGGAGTAACCATGGGAGGTGGGGAAGTAAGTTGAATACCCTGCCCCCAGGCATCAGCAGAATTGGAGCATGAAATCATCAATAACACAGCTTTCCAAACTTTTCATGTTGGTGACACACTTTTTAGACACGCATCTGTTCGCGGCACAGTAATTTAGTTTCACTAGCAAATAATGAAATGTATGGGGACGCAACATATCTTGTGAAAACCTTTCATTGGTATTTTTTAAAATATATGATTTGTAAGAACACACATACATTGGGTTTGCAAAAATTTGGCAAGCAAAGGGGTGGATACAGATAGGGATGCAATGAGAGTCTCAATGAAAGTAGGTATAAAAGATTTACAACTATTGTGGTCGTTTTTTTTTATTTAAATGTTTCTTTTTAATTTTTCGTCAGGCCGGAGAGCTTATATTTGTTGCCAGACAGCTTTCTTAAAATTGTGCTTTTGAATACTTACATTATTTGTATTTATATATTTATTGTTCCACAACTGGCCCCTGCCATGCATGCATGGTAATAAAAAATTTTTCAAAATGGTGCCCACATCATGCAGTATATTGGCACATGCATGGTGACTCGCATGCATGCATACATCATTATGCTGGGTCGTTGAGTCATAAAGAATATGTATGATTACCCATTTCTTTGTGCCAATGTTAAGCCAATAAATAGGATGAAAGGCGAGTCACTAACTTGTTGGGGGGAGGAGTGTTGAACCCTGCTTTAAATTTTATGACAAGACAGGAGGCTCTCGCTATGCTTTCGTGTTATAAGTTAAAACAGAAACAGCAAGAACAAAGCAAGGAAGTATAATAGCCGCCTGCATGTCTTTAATCTAACACCATCTGGAAAATCTGGTGTTCCTTTTTTTGTGCTTTTACTCCCCATTAGCTGAATAGTAATCTCGCTCTGGGTCTCGACATACAGTTCTTTTGGGATAGATGCAAAGTTTAGGATAGGTGTAATTTAAATTTGCAGAGGGGTATTGCATCTATGGCTATGCAAATACTCCCATTTAAAACAGGAGCCTGTCACTATTTACAGCCAAAAATGGCTTTATTTTTACCTTTCAGTTGTGTAGAATCTTGGAATTAGCACACGAAAATGGAATAGCCCTGGTAAATTACCCATAAGTTACCTACCGAATGTTGGTAAAGTAATACCAACATGTGTGAAAAGGGAGTTGATAGCTAAGTGGTGACGATAATGATTCTTGTTGTCTATTCAGCTAACCATGTTGCCAACGCTTCCCACTATCCCACAAATCACAGGAAGTCTGGCTGCTCAACATCTAGCCATGTGCCCGACAGCGTAAGGTGGTTTTACTGTTGTTAACAGTAGACATATTTCTGCTACACCTACTTGAATCCAGCCGCCATGCCTCCGCTTGT
Organism: Lissotriton vulgaris; assembly: GCF_964263255.1. Lineage (NCBI taxonomy): Eukaryota > Metazoa > Chordata > Amphibia > Caudata > Salamandridae > Lissotriton > Lissotriton vulgaris. The sequence continues at coordinate 734,356,420 of NC_141693.1, read as the reverse complement.
ACCACTTGTTGTGTTGAAGAAAAGCCTACTTTTCTTTGAAATACATTCGCCAATTCTCCATATTGGTAAACCTACAGTCAGTAGCACCACAACAGTTTGGCCAGTAGTGTTCTAGTAACATGGGCACACACATGACCACCAACAAACACAGAAATATGTACTGAAGCAGAAACATGCAAACAACGAAACACTCATGTACCACTTGACTACTCCCTTACATGTTAGTCCCACATTTGGCCTGAGTTCTTAACTTTTTTTCCCACTCCACACAGCATGGACAATATTCACAAACTACCTCATCAGTCTCTTCGAGCGTGCTAGGCTGCAGCGCCCCTGTATCTCCACTGTTCAGGGTTGCCCCATGCACAGCACTGAACAAGCTGCAATTTTATAAAAGTCAGGCTGGCAGTTTGTCGCAGCTCCAGTGCCCCACCGTGGTGCAGACATTGGGTACCGTAATTTACAGGGCTCTCTTGGGGGCGGGGGGGGTCTCCTCCATAGCTCCCGCTCTGTGGCTCTCTCCTGCAGCCCAGGCCACGGATCTCTACAGCAGTGCCAGCGTTTCGGCACGTGCCATCTAACCTGGATTCTAAGGGGGGGGCTGCGCCAAAGTTTTGCTGATTTTTTGGAAGCTTTCTAAAACCTCGTTGGTGACTGTATTGATAGTGTGCAATGCTTTTTTTCAGTCCACGGCTCATTTCTTCAATAAACACAGCGCATTACAGGATGTCTTTAAGGTTTTAGGCGAAAGGAACTCTACTCCGTTTTCCTGAACGATCATACCCACACCTCCATCATGCGTGCAACGCCCCTTGGACTGAAAGGGCCCCAGCACACCCGTGTGTGTATGTCATCCCGGGATGAGACAGCTTCCCGGGCACACACACAGCCGCACCTGAGCACTTCACAGGTCTTTTAAAGACCTTTTACTTGTTAATGAGGCTTTGATGTCGTCCCCGCCCCCCCTGCTTAGAGCCCCTGCAGCTCCACTCTGCCTTTTGCTTGAAGAATCAGCCCCCCACCCCCACCCCCGAAATTTGACTCTAGTTGCGCCTCTGACCTCCATACACCATGAGGCGCAATATAGTACTACATGATTAGTCTTTTCGTCGTAATTTTAAACAATACAAAAGAATGGACACAAGCGCAACACACCCACACATGGCAAGCGACACAGTGGAGTGTCGCAACACATAGTTTGGAAAGCTCTGGTCTATAATAATCATTGAGCATGTGCCGAAGGTCGGTGACCAGGGAGGGTGGCACCAACATGGAATCCCTTCATACCGCCTGACACTCCACATACGCTTCATACGGATAGTGTTCTTGGAAAAAGTTGTATCGTTGGGCTCTTGGACGACCCGTGAAAGAGTACTCCCCTTCCATATACTCTGCGGTGTCTTACATATGTGTCTCCTCTTCTACATCAGTATCCTGGCCTTTAACCCCGAGTTGTGACGGTCTGTAAGCTGGACCGAACAGACTTTCATCTCCTGATTCCTCCGCATCACGAAGGTGAGAAGGAGGCAAAGGTGATATCTTGGATAAAGATGACAAACCTGGAGACTTGAATAAACTGGAGGCTTTTAATGTCCTGGTTTTGATCCGTCGATGACGTGGTCAACAACAGAAGACGTCTGAAAGTGATAGTCATCGATATCAGCAGTCTAGAGGGGGATTTAAAAACAGTCGTCAACGGAGTGCCTGTCGACGGGTCCGTAGAAGTAGTCGTCGACGGTGCTCCCATTGACGGGGCCGTAGACGTAATCGTCGACTTAGTGGTAGTCGTCTGTGCCGGTGACTACTGTATTCGTCGACGCGGTCGTCACCATAGACGTTGATGGGGACTTAGCTGAAGTTTTCGACGACGGGTCCGTCGGAGGAGCTTTTGTCGACGACAAAGCCTGTTTTAGAGGTGTGACAGGCAGAGAAGCAGCAGAAGACTTCTTCAGGCCAGAGTCTTTTGGATGTATGTGGTTACAACGCGATGTTTTACATCGCAGTACTTTATTACGCATGTTTTACAACGCAAGTCGTTACCACGACTTGGGTTGTTGGGGGCTGGATAGTAAATAGTTTAATTTACTATTCCAACTCCAGTCCCCGTGGATAGTAGGTAAGGAGTTGGATAGTAAATTAAACTATTTACTATCCTGGAGCGCCCCCCAGCGCAATTTGTTGTTACAACTTGCGTTGTAAAAGTTGCGTCGTAAGGGAACTGCGGTGTAACATCCGCGTTGTAAAGGATGTTCCCCGAGTCTTTTAGCTTAAGGGCTGCTTTTTCTGCAGAACATGATTTTTCTGCCTTCAATCTCTTGGGATCAGCCTTTAATGAGGTAGAGCCCTCATTTTTACGTTTCTTCTCAGCTGAGAATGGCCCGGGACTCTCTTCAACATCTGAACCAGAATCCTTTCTGGATTATTTCTTCTGGAGGCATAATACCAATCTTGCTTCTCTGTCCTTTAGAGTTTTGGCTGAAAAGGTTCTGCAGTATTTTCAGTCCTTGACTGCATGTTTGGGATAAAAGCAACAAAGACAATCCTTGTGGGGGTCTTCAGAGAAAAGTCTTGCCTTCCCACAAGATCTGCAAGGTCTAGAAAGCCTTTTCTTAGCTCCCTCGGACATCCTATAGGCAAAGACTGTAGGAAAACAGCACCATGATGTGAATTCTAGCAGGGTCAAAAGTTCACTCACTGACAAACTGAGCAGAGCTCAGGGAGACTCCCTTACACACAATGTGCGGTTAGAAATCTGAGGTCTGGTGGCTCTGCTGGGGAGTTGAGATCTAGGACTTGTCTCAGTCTTTGTTCTTTTCTATCTCAGTCACACTCTCTTCTCATTACTTTCTCCTCTTTCTCACCTTTCTGTCCATATTTTCTCACATGCTTAATTCTCTTTCACTACTATCTACCTTGTCTCTATAGCTTTCTCTCTTCAAACTCTTTTCTCAATACCTTCTCTCCCACAGTCATCCTCCCTGCCACCTTCTCCTCCTCACCCCTATCAGAAACAGGCCATGTAGAAGATTAACCCAGTTGAGAGAAGTATGATACTCTCACAGAATATTAGCTGATTCTGTTTTCTCAGTCCCCACAGAACCTCAGGTTTTAGATTATAGGAAGGAGTGTTGAAAGACCTCTGCTCTGCCTGTGAACTGGCCACCTCGATTTATGTCTGCACAGGGGTTCAGCACTGTCTGCAATGGAGCTCGGCTCCATACTTGGAAGAGCTCAGCTATGTTTGCCCAGGGCTGCAGCAATATGTATGCAGAAACTCCTCTCCAACGCAATTAAAGAAATTGTGTATGGGTACAGGTCTCTGCTCTAAATGTGCATGGGTTAAGCCCTATGTATGCAGGTACTTTGCTACAACTGTGCTGGAGCTCAGCTGTGGAGGAGTGAGTTCAACTCTACAAAATGATGAGGTCGTTTTGTGGCAAAGCTCAGTGTCTCTGTAGGCACAAGGACCTACTTCTCTCTGTGCAAGAACTCGTTTATGTCTTTTATGTGTTGAGCCCATCTCCAGAGGACCAACCAACTTCCTCTCCTTAATAAAATAAGCAATGAAATGAGCTTCTTGATACCAAGCAAACTTCATCCTTTTGAATGGTACTTTGTGCTGCAAAAGTTTGGACACAAGGTGCTTTGTTCCACAGTTGCACTGCTGATCTCCATTTACCAGGTCTTCTTATAACGTCTCAATTGTACATCCTCTTCCTTTCCAGAGTATACTTTGTTGTGAACCTCTTCTTGATGTTCATTGCTTTCATGTCATTTTGGTATGTCCTTTGGTCTACACTTGTAGTGAGAAAATTTAGAAAGAGCAGGGAAGATCAGGCTGAGACAATGAGACAAAGTTAAATATGAAACGAGACAAAGGTGAAATGTATTGCGTGGTAAGGAGCATGTTGAGAAAAATGAAAAGGGCTGATGACCGGGAATAAGAGAGAAGGCAGAGACACGTGGAGAGTGACAAGAGGGACTTAGGGCAGGAACAGAGTTCTGATGTCCAGGTACTATGGGCAATTGGGAAGTTAAAATGTACTGTGGCATATGGGAAGGAAAGACTGGGCCTGAGCAAAAATGAAAAGTTAAAGAAAATACATAAAATGTTAACTCTTTTCTCTGAGCACCACGTTTGAGCGTAAAAACAGGCAGACCCTGAAAAGAGGGTAATCAGGTGGACCATGGCTCTGAAGTAGGTGTGTTAACCCAGGTGTCTACATTTACCAGTTAGATCCTTTGAAATGTGAATGTGTCTTGGATTTGGAGCAGGCACTGTTCTCTCTTTGGCTTAAGGTTTTCTAACCACCAACTACCGCTTGCAGAGATGGCATGGATGATCAAGAGGTAGAACACATGAGACCATAGTAGACTGGGGAACACCATGCTGGTGTGGCAGAAAGCTAAGGGGGGAGACATGGGAGGTGTTGTCTATCCACAGTGTCATTCTGATCCTTCTCTTCAGTCTATTATATGGCTGTCCATCAAACCATGAAATGTCAGAACCCAGTAGTACTCGGCTGTGCTTAGGAAAACAACTGCATCGCTTGTGAATCCCTGCTGTGGTGTGCATATCCAGCTCTACCAAACTGTGAGAAAATTCAAGTTGAAGGCAGATGAGCACAGTGTATTGCTGCACTGCACCAATGCATACATAGGGCCTGTTAGAGTAACTGTATGACATGACATCGTTGTGAAGCCACCACATTAATGCCAATCAGCAGCAGCTCCTTGTCAGGGACTTCTAGGCACAGCCCCCCTGCCTCCAGCGAGGCCATGTGCATTTTTTAAATTTAGCAGTGTTCATGAAAACACAAGTTTAGTGTTTCCATGAACACTGCCAATGCGCAAGTCAGCCTTCTCTGCCTCCTCCCCAAGCTCCTGACGCCAGAAAAAGAAGGCCTGAGAGGGCTGAAGCATGAACCAGCTACCGAGTGTTGTTTCAAAATAAAACACTCTATAGATGAATTTCTGGATTGTGCATGTGAGGGGCATAGTTCAACTACAGTCCCCTCACATAGGCACAATCTATGTTATTAAGGAGGGATACTGTGCCTGCCTCAGGCAGCACAGTACACCTGCTAAAATGGGGCTGTCAGGTTTCACATCAGTGCATCCCTGATGCCAAAAAAAGCCACAGGGTTGCAGGGGCAGGATACTCAGCACTGTTCCTATTTCTTTAGGCGTATGCTTCCAGCCCTATCAAAAAGCTGAGACCGGTATTTAGGTGAGTCTTCCCATTTTCAGTCCTGCCCTGGCACCTCATTGGGAATCATGGATTACTGGTTTCAATGCCCAGCACCAGATTCCTGTTTTGTTTCTGTCATGGAGCTTCCAAATTGTCAGATAAGTAAGCAAGATAAGTAAAACAAAAATGTTATTTATCTATCCTTTCAGTTAAATGGGTGTTGTGCGCCTGGTTGTGGCCTAGAAAATTATCAGTGGATAGAATTAATATAAGCATTCTGTCACTTTTCTACATTCTTCATTGTCATGCCTTGAGACAAGTATGCTCAGAAGTGAGTCCTGTGCTCACTGTACCACAGAAATGAACCTACACCGACTGATGAGGTACAAATATCCAAAACAATCATGGGCTGCTTGTGCTCCAGTCCAGAGGACGGTCTTGGTTGTTCCTCCTGGTGCTGGACCAAGGCTGACTTGCTCACGCCTGGATCTAATCAAAAGTGGTATGGAGGGCAAAAAAACAATGGATTGGTATGTAGCCAAGAGCAATTACCAGAGGCTGATATTAATTCAAGCATTCCATCCATCACTTTCTGTGTATTATTCACAACAAATATATGGAAAAAGAATGACAACCCACTTTTTTGTGATTACAATTTCATTTAACAGTGGCAATGCTGGGGCCTGAAAAGAGAAGTGCTTGTGGCAAACAGCCAAGTCTGTTCTCCCATTTAGGTGGCCCTACCCAGCCTACTTCCAGGGTTTTCTACAGTGCCAGTCTGTTTTATTATTTAATTTGTTACACATCAATATATATTGTGGGTAGACACTGTACTCCCCCTGAAGTAAGACAGCTCCCAGTCGCATGTCGCTTTTGCACGGGCAGCTCCCATCGATTTCATTGCATTTAAGACAGTTCCCAGTGTTATGGCACTACAGTATGGATAACTCACTGTTACGTCCCAGCCCAGCAGTTAGCACAGCTACCACTGGCATGTCACTGTAGCACGTATAAGTTTCAAGGTTATGACAGTGCAGCAACAGCAGCTCCCAGTTTGCAGTCACGACAGTGAATGAACCATCCAGTGTTGCGTCACAGCAGTATGGGCAGGCCAGTGGTCGCTGTAGAGTATGCAGCTACTACAAGGAGGACAACCCACAGTACTTTTTGTAACTGCACCGGAATGAGCACTCTGTTTCATACCATTGCAATTAGAGCAACCCCCAGTGTAATACCACTACTGTAATCTCAGCTGCCAGTGTGAAGCATGATTTCCCTAGCATAAGCGGTCCCTTCTTGCAACTCTTGACCAAAGACATTATAGGAGCCAACAGACATATTTCAGGGCAAGCTAAAAAGAAAATCTAAATAATATCACGAAGAGAAGTGTAAAATAAATGTCAAAGGCCAAAACCACCCAACAAAAGGGGGAAATTGTTTTTTTTTTAAACCTGCTAAACGCAGCTAAAAAAATAAATAATAATTCATCACCAATTTCTAGTATTCTAGAAAAAAAGTGCAGATCAGCACTTAGGTTGGATTGTAAAAGTTGCTCTTTTTGCCCAAAAATATATCGTGGTAGTGCATACTTTTAAAATGTAGTACCAATGAAACATTAGTCCTAAGAAAGCATTTGGCAGTTACTTACCTAACAAAATAGATGAGTCCGTTTAGGGTCACTGTTTTTGGTGCAAAGGACCATGGGGGCAGCTGGCCGCAGTTCACAAGGGACCACAGGTTTATTTCGGGATCATAGCACTGTATCACCATGGCCTCTTTGCCTTCGAGGGATCCAATGGCATACAGCTTGCCACGGCATGAGGTGGTGGAGCAGTTGTCCATAGGATGAAGCATAGGCTTCAAGGGCTCCCATGTATCGAGGGTGGGATCATAGCGCTCTGTGCTGTCCGAGGCAATCACGTACAACAGTCCCTTGAGCACTGTCGAGCTGTGGTACTCTCTCGGCTTCAGCATTGGCGACACTTCGGTCCACTCGTTCACACTAGAGTTATATCTCCATACATACTCGTACAGCCTAGAACCATCTGACCCACCTACAGAGATAAGAAAGCAAAATCAGCATCTTTCATGGGAAAACGTACAAAGTGATATAGAACAAGTTTCCCCGTTTTCGAACCTACAGATCAATAGATTACATATTTGCATGTATATATCACATGTGTACAACAAATCTGTAAGGCCCATTCACAGAACTAATCTTAGACAAAATCCTAAACTTACTACTTTTGGTATTCAAAGAAGGCATTTAGTAGTAGCAAAGTTAGTATTTTGTCTTAAATTAGGATTTTGTCTTAAATTTGGTCTTAAGACAAAATCCCAACTTAAGACAAAATGCTAACTTATGACAAAATCCAAACTTATGACAAAATCCAAACTTATGACAAAATCCAAACTTATGACAAAATCCAAACTTATGACAAAATCCAAACTTATGACAAAATCCAAACTTAAGACAAAATCCAAACTTAAGACAAAATACTAACTTAAGACAAAATACTAACTTAACTACTACTAAATGCCGTCTGTGAATACCTAAAGTAGTAAGTTTAGGATTTTGTCTCAGTTTAGTTCTGTGAATCGGCCCCATTATGTGTCATGATGTTTAGAAAGTTAGCAAAGGAAAATGCTCTTTATTTTAGTTAGTGTTCCATTCATTTATCAATTCATTCAACACAGTTAAGGCATCCAGCCATCAAGTATACATCAATATATTGTGTAAGGCAAAGGATATTTAAAAAAGATAATATCCCTGTCATTTCTGATAAATAAACATCATGGTCTGGAGGGGGTCTCCATACAACAGTATGTCCAGGGCTTCTGGAATTATGCAGCAAGGCTAAATTATGCGGCAAGAACAGCCACAAATTGGCGGTGTAACGTGGCACATTCTATGGCAGCGTTACTTCATTTATTTGACATTTTTAAGCACACATTAATGGTGACTGTGAAAGGCTTCATTTCATTAGTGCAGTTTAAGACCCGAGGATAGCAATCAGCCCATACATTTTGACCTGATAACCTTTGAATTGGTCAGCCACTGCGGGCACCACACGTGTAACTTTGTTCTCAGTAGTTTTGGATCCCTTTGAGCTAAACCCATGTATTTTAATCTACAAAGTATGCAACATATGTAGGATTTTGGGGAAAGTGTGGAAATCCATAATTATGCGGAAAACACTGCAGCATCACATATTTCCAATGGCACTGTGCAAAGGAAACAAATGGGAGTGACGATTAGGCTATGGTTGAAATGGTGCTTGTTGGAAGTCCAGCAACAAGGAATACGATTCCAGTGGATACAAGCAGGCTTATTTGTGTCACTATCAGAACTCTCACTTTGGTCTAAGCCAGCTATCCTGAGCAAAGGATTAACCATGTTGGTTTCCCGCATCATGTGAAATGGCTATTAAAAAACTTCCCAGAATAATTAAGGACTTAAACTTTTTGCTTGACTGTCCAGGTTTGTTTCTAAGATCATACTCACAAAAAGATAGTTCAACAGCAAACACCTTTCCCCATTTTCTCCATACGTAGCTGTGTAGCCAATATATTGTCCTTGTGCTCGGTGCAGTTGTTCAACGTGTAGGCTATAAGCCTTTTGGAAATAAAGTACTATTCCGAATCTCTGCTTCCACTATGAGACTGTACCATGCAATCCATCCCCTTCGCAAAACACATAGCCTTTGAAATTCTATTTCTCTTTCCCTACCAGTCCCTATTGGGCAGCCTCCATTTATAAAAGCAATGACCCGGCACAAAGGTGAGGTTTTCATGTTACATGGACAGTCGTTTTATTTGTCTGGGGCAAACCATTCCAATGTACTTGCATCGAGCTTACTGGGGGAGAGGGATAGGAGAGGTGTTTAAATCTCCTTAGAATAGCAGGAAGCTGAAACCTTAATGGCCTTTCTAGACAATGTACTATGTATGAATTGTTCATACAAGTGGTTACAATCTAGTTTTATCAATGGCCATAGACTATGAAAGATACAAATACAACAGTACTTATCAGCATTTACTGTAATGGTAAAACAGTTCTGCTTTTTTCGGGTTGCTGTATTTTTGCTTCTTATGTACTGTTCATTCTGTGTCAAGTGTAAAGTGTTTCAATACCCTTTTGTATTATACACGCTATATAAAACTACATAAATAAATGATCTGTGGATTTTTCGCCTGAAAGAAACAAACTGGGGATTTGACGGAGTTGCCATTTGAAAAATTGGTTTCTGCAGAGTGATGTTAAATGTTAATGTCTTAATTGGTAAGGGCAATGAAATTTGGGGAGCACAGTCATCTAATGAGTATAATGCCACAGAATAGTGGCCGAACCGTCCTTATAAACGAACAAGTTACTTAGCTTCTGTAACACCTCATCTGATAGAGACTAAATCTAGGCGCAGATTCCTCACCTTAAGGTTTTACGGATCCAGTGGGAAGCCTATTCTGAGCAGTACCTCTACGCGCCAGAAGATGGTGCGAATCTGCTCCCCGTTGGCATCTTAAGCATTGTCCACACTGAAAGTGCCGTGCCCCGTGCTTATATAAGCTCCAGCCCAGCACATTGATATTAGTTTACTTACATTACTATTTTTGCCCCAGAAGCACAGAGCTACATAAGTAGGCTGATTGACCAATGTGAAGAAACTAAGGGCCTACATGGATCTTTTAGGTAGAGGAACCAATTCGCAGAACGAGAAGGATAGGCGGGTCGGTAAGGAATCTGTGGCTAGACAACGAGGAATCAAAGGTAAGTAACTGGTTCATCTGCTAGAGATTTCTAGCTCCAGATCCTTACCTTAGAATAGGTACCAAAGCAATACCTCCATGCAGGTGGGTCAGCCTCTAGCTCAGATCAAAAAGTCCTTGAGGACAAAACTGCCAAAGTGCCCATTACAGCGTATCGGACTGTCAAACCGGTAATGTTTGGTGAACGTGTGCAAGGATGCTCATGTAGGGGCATGGCTACGCGCTTGAACGTGATGGCTGCGTAGTAGATCGGCTCCCTCAGCTTTGACCGCAATCTCTAACATCCTGCCTCAATTATCCGTCCCTTGGTGCCGGGACACCCGCAAGGAGAGACCCTGAGATCTGGCGGACACAGAGATCAGCTCACAGGGCTCACTTGTGACTCAGGTGCGGCTCGCCAGAGGACGGGCTTGCATAGCACCACAGACTGGGGCCTTCAATGAATATCGGGACTGCACTGGTGGAAGCGAGCGGGAGGCACCCGAAGCCATCCACGCGGCCGACGAAAGACGCCTTCAACCTGGTGGAGGGCTGTGAGTGCTTTAATATCGCTCTCCCCTCCCCTGCTGCCTTCATTCGCCTGCTCCTGCCACAGACCAGCGGCGACTCTTGGACCTGGCAGGCACAAAGGGCGGCTCGCCAGAGGACGGGCCTGCATGTTACCACAGATCGGGCCTTTGGTGATTCTCTCGCCTGCTCCTGATACATATCTATGCCACACCCTCCCCATTGCTCGCTGAGCGTGGCCCCCATTGTCGCTGTGGACGCCCCAACAGAAGTGCGCGCCGGCCACGTCAGGCACTGCCAGCTTGCCCATCTGAAGAGATTCACACGCTGATGACGCCACGGGTCATCGACGACGGTGTAGTATTTCTCCCACAGCCGGCATCCCCCACAGTGCCTAGGTTCCCCCGACCTACGAGGCGCTTGGCCATTAAGTGGCTACCATTGGTGGGGGCCAACGTTGCATAGTCGTGTCACCACTAGAAGCTCGGAGATCTTTGACTTACAAATACATCTCTTTGCAGCGATTGGCGCTGAACGCCACTGGTGACCTGGATATTGCAGTCTGATCAGTGGGAGATGCCTGGTGTGGTGGGTGCCACACGAAGCCCAGCGAGATGTCCAACGCCAGGGGTACCAAGGTGCTGCCCCAGAACAGACTGGACCATTTTACCTACCAAAAGGCGAACTCCCCTGAAGCAGTGACCAAAGACAAGCCGGGAACTGAGTAGGGGGTAACCTCAGGAGCACACCCTGAAGGACGTGATGGACGCCATTGCGGGAGTGCGAGCATCCATGGAGCAGCGTACTGATGCCATAACGGTAGAAGTCACTGTCATAAGAGCAGATCTCTCCAAGATGAGCGACAAAGTAAAACAACTTGAAGTTACCTCGTCTAGTCTTGTGGATGATGTCTGGCAACTACAAAACGAGCTCTGAGATCTCTAAGCCTTCAAGAAGCAAGCGGAAGACAAGTTAGATGATTTTTAAGGACCCTCCAGAAGAAATAATGTGCGAATAATTGAGGTACCTGAAAAAGCGAAAGGGGCAGGCTGCTGACCTGTTCGTTGAAGACCTTATCACGAACCACTTATGCCCCAAAGGTCTGTGTTGTTTGTTCGTGGTCGAAAGGGCCCACAGAGTGCCAGGAGGAAGACCAAGACCCGGGACCCTCCACGGCCAATCCTGGCACGTCTGGGGGGCGTGGCTTGCAGCATGCCGAGCTAGACGTGCAGCTCGGGAGCTCCCGGCCGCCGACTCCTTAATCCGTCTAAAAATCGATGCCACACAATCGAAAATACTTGACAAAGTGCAGATGAGCCTACAGTAACTGCAGCGCTGTCGGAAGAAACTTGCTGGAGCGGTAGGAGCCTGAAATCCGCAGTTTGCCTGGCCAAAGACCAAGTGGGCCGTGAGAGCAAGATGGCAACACAGGCTTGGCATTAAAACCAGACGAACATCGGAGAGCCTAGAGTGGCCTGCGGCAGCCGGGAGGCCAATTGGCAGAAAACGGGAGGACGCGGGGCAGGAGGAGCGAGCTTGGCAGCCCGATTACCCGGTGCGAACGATCCTGATACCCGGCCGCACCTCACCAAGATGGTGGCATGAGGAGGACGAAGTGACCAGGAGCCTGCACCGGGAGGGTACAGGCACGCCACGAAACAGACCCCACCCGGAGCGCGAGATCCCCTGAGGCGGCAGCCCCGACGGAACCGAGTCAGAGGTGAGAGCCCCCCCCCGAGCCCGAGCACACCTAACCAAGATGGCGGCGTGACTCGTCGACGGACCTCGGGAGTCGCTCGGGGGGCCCGGCCTGGTCGGAGACGGTGCACGCGGTCCGGAGGGGGCCCCGAGCGGTCACTGGGGGAACCGGCGAAGCGGCTCCAAACTCTACACGTACCCAGCCGCCCTTTACAAACATGGCGGCCAGTTAAACAAAGCCCGCGCTTGCAGGCAGCGGGCCCGGGAAGGAACCAGGGCGGAACACCACAAATAGAGGCCAAGACGGGTGGAGGAGCCTGCGAACACTCGCTGGCATTAAGCGCAAGACAAAAGGGGAAAGCCCACATACACCCTGACGGACATCAGAGTAGGGTGGCCCAGGCTATGGTGAGTGCGGTGAGGCTTTGCAATCAGTGTGTTGCGGGTTATGTATTAAGGCGACGCCTCTGCCCGAGACTTCTAGGAGACCGCAAACGGAGACACACACGGATCCCCTATTTAAATATTCGCATGTCCCCGCATCCCTGCATGACCTAACCTTCACGGAAAGCCGAGCTTCCACGACCATCAACGCTGGGGGGTGACCACCTGCAGGGACATTCTCAGAGAGAGCCCATGATTGCTTGAGGGCCTATGGGGCAGGTGTAACAGCGGGCTCATCGCGGCGCAGCAGCGACACCCCGCAAAATGTCCCTGGTGCTGGGGATGTACCAGTGAGAAGAAGGTTGAGACACGTGGGGCCGCACTGTAAAGGCTCTGGTGGCAGATACACGCCGTGTCTACAGACTTACAGACGTTACGGAGCAGTGCTTGGAGGTGAGAGAAATACAGCAGCACCAGAGGAATACAGACCTACCGCAGATAACCATGGGGAAGAAGGACGCTATCCCCAAATCCCTGAAACAAGGCCCAATGGACAACTTTGCAACTTCTCGCCCGGGCAGGGAGAACCCCAACACAGCGCAGGAGGGGTCAATAGACACTGGCAGACTGCTAGCAGCTATCCAAGCATCGAGATTAGACATCCAGGAATCGAGAGCGGCTCTAGAGGTCAAAATAGGTGAGGTGGGGTCAGAGGTCACCCTCCTGCGACAAGACTTGAGGAACTTGTCGGCAAGAGTCACTGAAACGGAAACACGAATTGGGGAGGCGGAAGACTCACTCACCACGCTCCGAAAAGACATGGTGGAACTCCAAGCATCACAAAGGCAACTCCTGTGGAAGGTGGATGATGCGGAAAATAGGGCACGCCGCAACAACCTGCGCCTAGTGGGCTTTAGAGAAGGGATCGAGGGGAACGATATGGCAGCCTTCCTCCACACGTGGCTGACTACGACCGTCCCGACGGCGCGTTTCTCTGCGTGCTTCGTGATTGAAAGAGCGCATAGGGCACTGCTGGCGAAGCCCCCTGAAGGTGCGAGGCCTAGACCGGTGATAGCACGCTTTCTGAACTTTGCAGACAGGGACTTGATACTTCGGGAGGCCAGGAAATTGGGAGAGATTCGACTAGAGAACACCAACATCATGATCTTCCCGGACTACAGCCAGGAGGTCCAGAAACAGAGACCCTCCTTCGACCTGGTGAAGGCAAAACTGAGGGCGCTAAAGATTACCTACATGCTGCTATTCCCTGCGAAACTCAAAGTTATATACAAAGAGAAATCGATATTCTTTACCCACCCTGAGGACGCATGGCAGTGGCTCGAAGAGAGGCCGATCCTAAACAGCAGAGAGACGGCAGGGCGCGAGGAACTGGACAGGTCTCTGAGGGAGAGGACGCAATGGGGGCTCCCAAAACCACAACAGCGGAAGTCCAGAAGACTGCATTCTCGCACGCCTGGGACGCCATATCAGGCCCGCACATCCGCGGGTGCAAGGAGAGGGCGATCGGAGTCGCCGGGGGAATCCTCCACTGCGGACTCAAGAAGACAGGTTCTTCGTCAATCAACACTCTCGGAAGGAGACGGCGAAGACCGAGCTGATGGTGGAGAGTCGGACCCTGAGGAGGAAGAGCCGAGGGAGGACCAGGACTCGATGCATCCACTGGAGAAGGAGATCCGCCATCTGGAGCAGGACTCTTCCGACAAACATAGCGGAACTGACTCAACTACACAAGATTCACACTCATGAACAATGACCGAGTGGCGTACCAGAGAAGGCGGCCGGGGAGACCGGAGACACGCAAGTTGACAATCCCCCTTGTTATTTTCACTCTGCCCAGTGTGTATGTTTCTTTAAATTGGTTAAGTTATCTGACTAGGCACGGCACTGGGCCTAGTGCCCTCACAGCATTTCACGTTGGGGGGAAAGGTGAGGGATAGTTAACCGAGGGGGGGCGAGGGTGGGCGACAGACCGTCTCCCGCTGAAAGCTTTGTCCTATACTGGGATGAGTCTTGAAGGGGAGGGTGGTGGGGAGGCGTTGGTACAAGGGGGGCCAGAGTTACAATGAGTTGGGAAGGGGGGAACAAGGTTGGGGGGGAACACAGTTGGGGGAAAGCCACGAACGCACACTTTGACACTCCGTCCCAGACACCCACCGACTGCACCGCTGGCGGATGAGAATCGGCCCACACAATGGCAGGTACACTAGCAGCACAGCCTAGGGAGGACAGGGGACTCTCCATTCTAACGTGGAATGTGAATGGCCTAGGATCAAAAGTTAAACGGGGACTAGTGAATGCATACCTTAAGAGACTGGCGCCGGACGTCATTCTTTTGCAAGAAACACACCTCAAAGGAGATAAATGTGCATTTATAGCGAGAGGCAGGCACAGGGTTCTGGCACATGCGGGGTACACCTCAGACTCCAGGGGAGTAGCGATTCTGGTTAAAAGATCAACGCCGTTCTGCGCCACACGCACATGGAGTGACCCTCAGGGTACATACGTGGGGGTGCAGGGGACATGGAGGAGACAGCGCTACACTATAGTGTCGGTGTATGCGCCGCCAAAGCTCCAGTCACGTACGCTTAAGGCGATCACGTCCATTCTCATTGACACAGCAGACACCATACAAATAGTGGGAGGTGATTTCAATGACGTGATGTCAGACGAACTAGACCGTACGGGACAACCGCGCAGAGGGGGGACGCAGACAGTTCTGGCACAAACGATGAACACTATAGGACTCACAGACGCATGGCGATGGCGTCACCCTACAAAAACCGCTTACTCCTACTCGGGGGCACATAAAGTCTTTTCCAGGCTTGACTATATTTTCATGGCAAGGCAACACCTAACGGCAGATGATGAGGTGGAGTACAAAGCGAGGGGTATATCGGACCACTCACCCCTGTACGCAAAGGTAGGTGGGGCGAGGCAGAGGAGAGCACTGAATGGCGCCTGGCGGCCTGGGATATCCAATCTCCCGAAATTGCACGTGGCGTCAGGGCTGACATCAAGGTGTACATAGCCGAAAATGAGGGGTCAGTTTCCTCAAGGATAACCCTCTGGGAGGCGATGAAACCGGTACTAAGAGACAGAATCCAGGGAAGGTTGAGAGAGGCAAGACGAAAACAGCAGGAGGAGGTGGCGGAATTGGAGGCCTCTATCCTGAAACTGGAGGAAGAATACCAGGTACATAAGGGGGCGGACACGTTGCGACGACTACTAGATACCCAACAGAAGTATATGGAGGTAGTCTCGAATGAGGCAAAGACCCAATCGCTGGCAACTCTCCATCGTTTATACGATGTGGGAGACAAATCGGGTAGGCTCCTGGCCTGGCTGAGCAGGAAAGAACGGGATGCGAGGTGGGTGGAACACATCAAATCGGAGGACGGTGGTATGTGGTGCACTGATGTGGAGATAGCGGAGGCATTCGCGACCCACTACGAACGATTTTACAGAGCCAAAGACCTGGGGGACATAGATGTGGCACTAAAATATATGGAACAGATGGAGATACCAACACTATCTCCTGAGTCCAGCTCGGCGCTGGAAACGGACATCACGTTAGACGAGATATCCGAAGCCATAGCGAAATTAAAAACGGGCAAGACGCCGGGCCCTAACGGGTTCCCAGCGGAACTCTTCAAGAAGGCCTTCAGATCCCCTGACACGCCATCTTAAAAACCTCTTTATTGAATCATATCAGCAGAAGTCGCTGCCACCAGACCTCGCGCTGGCCACCATTGTGCCGATCCACAAAGAAGGCAAACCTAAAGAGGATTGCGCATCCTACCGCCCAATTTCCCTCCTTAATATGGAAGTGAAGGTGATAGCGACGATCTTAGCAAATCGCATGAGAGTGGTGATCCCAGACCTTTTCCATATGGACCAGTCGGGGTTTCTCCCTGATAGAGCGACAAAACTAAACCTTAGGCGCACTCACAACTGGTTGCAAGAGGTCAAGGGGAGGAGCGAACCGCACTGGTTCCTCTCACTCGACGCAGAAAAAGCATTCGATGCGGTGCACTGGCCCTTCCTCATGGCGGTGCTCCAACGGTTTGGCTTCGGACCGAAACTGCGTGGCTGGATACAGCTCCTATACACTGCCCCGAGAGCACGAGTGAGAGTGAACGGGAGACTATCCCGCAAATTTAAGGTTGAACGGGGTACACGGCAGGGATGCCCGCTGTCCCCCCTCCTATTTACACTAACCATCGAAATCTTAGCGCTTAATATTAGACGGAACCCGGACATCCAGGGCTTTTTACTAGACCCCTCAATGGCTGTGCAGGAAAAAATATCACTCTCTGCAGACGATGTACTGCTTTACATCACCAATCCCGATACAACAGTGCCAGAGTTATTTAGGGAACTGGACAGCTTTGGGGCAAGAGCAGGCCATACCATAAACTGGCACAAGTCGGTTCTCTATGACCCACAGGGGAAGGAGCAGTGGGGAGACGTCCCTGAACGCCTGGTCACTACCTCCACAGGTTTTCAATACCTGGGAGTATATATTACCCTAGACAGGAAACTCTCATTCTCCAAAAATATAGACAGAATCATGGGGGATGCTGTGCAGGACATGGATAGATGGAAACGGTTGCCGCTCACGCTCCTGGGCCGGGCGGCAATGTACAAAATGATTACCCTGCCTAAGTTCCTCTATGCGCTCCAAAATGAATACTACCCGCTCCCGACCAATACGATACAAAAGATAAATGCAGATCTTCGCACCTTTTTATGGCTGGGTAAGCAACCGCGAATAGCCCTGCAGAAGCTCCGAAGACACCAATACAGTGGGGGTATCTCCCTACCTAACTTGGAGGCCTACTACTGGGCGTAACACCTGACCCCGATAAACGACTGGATCCATGCCCCGGCAGATCACCCGACATATGCACTCGAAAAATATACACTGGCACCCAGAAACATTCTGTATTAGCTGTACGGTGGTACGGTGAGGAAGTCGCTACTACCTGCGACGGTAATCACACTGAAGGCCTGGCGGCAGGCGACCAAACGTACGGGATGGGAAGGAAAACCCACCAGACAAACACCGTTATGGCACTGCCAGTGGCTGACAGAACTTGGTAAGCTCAGGGGCTTCCAACGGTGGGACGATATCGGTATATCAAACATAGGTGACGTGATCTCCAGGGGGGAATTGAAGTCATTCCAGACACTCCAGACTGAATTCGGGCTCCACCACTCACAAATGTTTAAATACACGCAGTTGAGATATGCCTGCAGGGCACAAAATATCACACTTACGGAAATACCTGAATACGCACCACTGGAGGGCAGACTCCTTCAGGAACATATAGTGGGCAAAGCGGTTTCCCTCACTTACAAAACCCTGACTAATAATATGCTGGGTGACCTGGCGAGACTTAGGGGCATATGGGAGGCAGAGGTGGGGGTGATGGAAGATCTAGACTGGGAGATTGTCCTCATGCACCCTCGAGAAGTAGCGATCAAATCTAGGTTACGTCTCATTCAGTTAAACGTGCTTCATAGGACGTATTTCGACAGAGTACGACTACTTAAAATGGGGAAAATAGGCGACCCAACATGCCTTAGGTGCTGCCGACAGCAAGGGGACTTCTACCATACCATATGGGGGTGCACAAACATACAAACCTACTGGTCACACATCTTTACTGAACTTGGGGAAGTTTTAGGGGTGGAACTTACGCAGGAGCCTAAGCTGGCCATACTGGGCATGACCAACGAAGTAGACCTGCCTCGACCTCTGCTCATTTTTCTGGTACTAGCGTTGGTAGTTGCCAAAAGAGACATAGCAAAATATTGGGGGGCCGCAGAATCGCCGAGCATTGAGGAATGGACCTCTACATGGCAGCGGAGAGGGTAACTTATAAGGCGAGAGGGTGCCCCAAAAAATTCCGCAGAGTGTGGGCCAAGTGGAGACAGTATCATGGTCTGGAGGGGGGGCAGTGAGGGAGGGCGTCGGAGGGAAGGGGAGGAGTGTAATGTCAAATGTTATGAAAAAGGACCTGTATTCACTGTGAACCCCGCTGCGAGGTACCTCGGGAAGTTGGGAACAGGTTGTGAATTAGAAATGCTAAAGAATGCGGTTACGTGGGGGGAGGGGTGGGACGGGGTTGGAAGGGTTGTACATGAATATGTATATGTAAGCGGAGAATGACCCTCGACAGCAACCCAAGGTGTGAAACGTGGCTCGGCAAAAGATTGTTGCATTTGCGGCAATTCAGTTGAACAGTTGGGGAGGGGGGGGGGAGGAGTTGGGGGTTAATGGGGACTAAATTCAAACTGAAAAAGCAGATGTTCAATATGATTTGGAATGCCAATGCCGGCTACGCTGGTATGCCCTCAGCATGCACCTTACAAACGCCGCCCAACCTCCGGGGTGTGGGCTGAATGGCCGTGTGACACTGTGTTTTTTAAATATTGACTCTCCCGCGTCTGGGACAGCTGAGAATTGCATACCATGCTGGTCTCTTTCTTTATCTGCAATAAAAATAAATAAAAAATAAAATAAAAATCCTGGCACGTCTGCTAAACTTCAGGGACCATGATATAATCTTGCAGAACGCCACAGTAGCCCCGCCACTCAAATATGAAAATGCTACGATCTCCTTTTTTCCAGACTTTACCTCGCGGTTAAGCAACAGCTCAGAGAAAAGAGATTAAAGTATTCAATGCTCTTTCCGGCTCACCTGCGTGTGGAATCCAATGGGAAGGCCTGGTTCTTTGAACGCCCCCTTCACCCCCCCCCCCCCCCCCCCGTCCCCCCGAGGGACTTGAATTCCTCGAACCGCTGGCTGCCTGATTTTCTTGATTCCCTAGGACTAACAGACGTGTGGAGGACGCTCTACCCTACCAGTAAAGAACACACATTTTTCTCGGGAGCCCACAGGAGCTTCTCCCGCATTGACTATGTACTTACCCCCGCTACACAAACGACTTACGTCCGGGAGGTCAAACACCTGGCTAGAGGCATCTCGGACCATTCCCCTCTGTGGGGACAAATAGGATGGGAGAAAGGCAGGCGGGTGGGATGACACAAATCAAACCATGGTATCTACGAAACCCGGGGGTCAGAAAAGAACTCTTAAAATGTATTCGGTTCTATTTTCAGGAAAACCAGGGCTCGGCTGAATCTCCACAGATACTATGGGAGGCTTTTAAATCAGTTGTTCGGGGTAGTGCCATATCTCTTATAGCAGGGACCAAGAAAGATAAGCACAAAGAATTGGAGAAAATGTAATCTGACATCTTAGAACTTGAGAGGATTTCGGATGGAGATCCATCTCCGGACACACTACACCTCTTACACTAAAAAAGGGTAGAATACAAACCTATAGCAACAGACAAAGCCAAGGAATGGGGTACGGAGAGGGATGTAAGAATCTACGAATGGGGAGAGAAGGCCGGCAAACTGATCGCCTGGCTCGATAAGAAAGAAAGAGCCAGCAGGCTGGTCTCCGAACTGAAGGTTTGGGGAGGAAGACTCCAGAGCCCTCCTGCAAGATATCAGACTGCCTGCACTCTCCCCAGACGACAAGATCTACCTAGACAGCACTATAACGACTGAATAGATAGCACAGGCCATTCGAAGTCTTAAACCAGGGAAGGCCATGGGTCCTAACGGACTACCTATTGAACTATATAAACTATGCCCTGACCTACTCTCCCTGCACCTGAAGGCAATGTATGAAGAAAGTAAAAGTGCGGGCACCCTCCCACCAGACCAGCGTTTGGCTGCTCTAGTAGTTATTCACAAAGAAGATAAACCTAAATATCAATGCTCTGCATACAGACCCATCTCCCTTCTCAACGCGGAGCCTAAAATTCTTGCCATGCTACTTGCCGCTCGACTAGTTAAGGTCATAAACAGTTTGGTACATGCTGATCAGTCGGGCTTCATGCCTCAACGGAATACAGCCCTTAACCTGCAGAGAGTGCACTGTGTACTGGGAAGGGCAGACACAATACAGGAAGACGCTATGATACTATCCCTGGATGCCTCGATGGCCTTTGATACCACATAATGGCCATATCTTATGGCGGTGCTTGAGAAACTGGGCTTCGGACCAACCTTTATATCCTGGATCAGGCTACTATATGCCACACAGCAAGCACAAGGAGTAATCAACAATAAACGCTCTGCGGCCTACGAACTGAGCCGAGGTAGCCGCCAGGGGTGTCCATTATCTCCATTGTTATTTGCTCTATCCTTGGAGCCCCTGGCGGCCTGGGTCCGACAGGATCCCATTATTCGAGGGCTGAAATGGTCTATAGATTGGGAGGATCGCATCACGCTATATGCCGATGATATCCTTCTCTTCTTGACTTCCCCCCGTAGATCACTCAGGAACGTCCTGGACATTTTTGTAGCATTCGGTCGACATTCCGGTTCTTCAATTAATAAATCAATAATGTATGTTCTTAAGGGCGTCCCCCCTCGTTTATTTGACGATTGCCCCATTCAAATCGCGAAGGATGGGTTTCGTTACCTGGGAATATTTGTCACTCCTGACCCCAAACTACACTTTGAAAAAACTTGCACCCACCTCTACAGAGGCTACGGCGGGATACCGCCACCTGGAGGACGGTGCCCCTCTCACTCCTTGGACGGGCAGCTCTCTTCCGTTTCCTATACACATTGCAGAATACGCCTAACCCGGTACCAGCCAATTATTTTAGAGAAATTGAAGGTCTCCAGAGGGAATTGAACTGGAATGGTAGACCCCACATAGCACAAAAAAACGGTCCTCAACTGGTATGACGGAGGCATAAGCCTCCCAGACACTGCAAAATATTACTGGGCTGCTCAACTTACAGCCACTAACCAAGCCACTTATCGCGGCCCCCACAATCCAGGATATGCCATGGATATTGCGCCTACATGGCTACTGCCGGGCAGTAACTTTATTGTAGCACTGTATAACCCTCGCAATAAATTGCCACTTACGGGCCCAACCAGACATGCTGTGAGAATTTGGCATGATGTCCAGAAAAGTTTGGGCTGGAGTGGTAAGCTACCTCTCGCCACCCCTCTGTGGGATTTGGAACAACTGGGTCGGCTGCGATCTCAAGGGGGTTTTGATAGGTGGGATCTAATTGGTATATCACGTATAGGTGATCTTTGGCCCGGGGGAGAGGTAATACCATTTTCAACATTACAGCAACAATATGAAATGGCAGACACATAATTCTTCCTCTATTTTCAGATCAGCCATGCCCTCCAAACAACTATACTGAAGGGCACTACACTTCCTGACTCCTCCCCACTGGAGGATAGGCTCCTGGATGGCTACTTGCCTAACAAAGCGGTCTCCCTTACATATAAGAAACTGCTACACAATACCCCTGACTCCCTTGAGAAACTTGGGTATCAGACGGCCTTGAAATGGATGACGATGAATGGCGGGAGGCAGTGGCGTTCCCCCGGGAGGTGGGTATCTCCGCCCGTCTGGGACTGGTCCACCTCAAGATACTACATAGAACTTATATCACAGGACCACAATTGCTGAGTATGAGGAGAGGGGACGGAGATGAATGTCGTAGAGGATGTGGGCAGGTAGGCACGTTTATGCACGTCCTATGGGAATGCGATCATATTCAACAGTTTTGGCAAGTGATACATCGGACATTTAGGGCGATCCTTAACAAGAACATACACCCCGAAGCCAAGCGCTGCCTTCTTATTATTTGGGGAGTATACCGACCTCAACGCCTCCGAAAAAACCTGGGTGACTTTGGGTCTAGCAGTAGCAAAAAAAGGGATATTGCACCCCACTGGGGGTCTGATACGCCACCTACATTATCAAAATGGAAACAAAACATTGATTGGCGTATGTTTAGAGAAAAGACTGTATAACTGCACAGAGATGTCCAAAATAGTGGTCCTCAATTTGGGGGACCTGGAATACTTACAGAGGGGACATATGTGAGGCGCCTTTGGTACCTACAGAGGACGACGAACTATCTTCTTAAGTCCAATGCTATGACAATGTCTTGCTTTGTAATATTGATGTTTATCATGTGTACATTGTGAATATCGGACGTATCGTATTCCTTTACTACTGTGCTGCCGTCTTTTATATTTTCAATAAAAAGATTTAAAAAAAAAAAAAGGATGCTCATGTAGCAGCCTGACAAACGTCCAGGACAGGGACACCAAGAGCTAACGCAGCTTTGGCTCTAGTAGAATGAGCTTGCACGCCGTCAGGAGGATGTTTTTTGACCAGTGCATAGCAGATTTTTATGCTGAATACAAACCATCTGGTGATGATGTGCTTTGACACTGCTTTCCCTTTCTTCGAACCAGTGATCCCCACAAAGAGGCTACCTGATGTTCTTTGGCACGATCAAGATAGAAGGGCAACGCTCTTTTCGGGTCCAGACGGTAGAGTCTCTCTTCTTCCTTGGAGGGGTGTGGTGGAGCAAAGGAGGTCAGCAGTGTGATACCTTGTGGCCAACATGGAAAGGTGTCACTACCTTTGGTAAGAAAGAGGCCCAGGTGCGCAGAACCAGTTTATCTGGGAAGAGCTGGTATATGGAGGTGGGACCGACAGAGTCCATAACTTGTTGACCCTCCTGGTCAATGTGCTAGCCATCAAGAACACAGTCTTGAGTGTCAGAAGTCAGAGAGGACAACTATGCACCAGTTTGAAAGAGGAACACATCCAGTAGGTCAGCACCAAATTAAGGTCTCATTGGAGAATAACAAAAAGGTTCGGAGGGAACGTGTGTTTAACACCTTTCATGAAACGTGACACAACAGGTAACTTGAACAGGAAGGCTTGATCTGGAAACCGAAAGAAAGCCAATAAAGCCAAAAGATACCTTTTAACTATGCACAGGACAAAGTCTTGCCAGGATAAAGATGGAACACACACCATCATTTCAGACAAGGGTGCATCAGATAGTGGATCAATATGATTTGAGGCCCCAAGCCACAAACTTGTCCCAATGGCAGGCGTATATGGTCTTTGTCAATGGACGCTTGGCCGTAAAGATGACATCACATACTTCAGAAGGGAGATTGAAGACTCAACTGCCACTGCCCTATCTCCACACATGAAGGCGGAGCATGCGCAGGTTCGGGTGTAGGACCCTGACCTGTTGCTGCCACAGGAGATTGTCTGACAGGGGCAGCCTGATCAGAAGACTGATGCTCATTCTCAGGAGTTTGGAATACCAAACTTTCAATGCCCAATCCGGAGCCACTAAGATGACTTGAGCCCAGTCTATCCTGATCTTTTTCAGAACTCTGGGCACAAGTGGTACTGGCGGAAAGACGTACAGGCATCACGAGTCCCACTTGCGACAACATGAGCTTTAATTACACACAGCATCTTGGAAACTCCAATGAATGTTCTTGGCAGTGGCGAATGGCTCTAAGCAAGGTTATCCCCAGTTGCGGAAAAGACCTTGCACCACCTCCTGATGGAGACCCCATTTGTGATCCCCAAAGCACTGACGACTGAGTTTGTCGCCCTGACACTCAGAGATCCCGCCATGCGTTGTAAAAGCAGAAAGATGTCCTGACGTTCTAGCCACGTCTAGAGGCGCAGGGCCTCATGGCACAATGTTCAAGACCCCACACCACCCTGTTTGTTGCAAAGCCATATGGCGGTAGTGATGTCGGATTACACGAACCAGCCTCCCCTTGATGGATGAGAGGCTGAAACATCGGAATCATAGCCTGAATATCCTGGACTCATCTACTCCAGAAGATTGGCGCTGAATTGCAATGTTTCCAGAATGGCTCAGATTAAAGGGAGTGTCTGAGAGGGTGTTAGGTGTGCCTCACGCAAGTTTATAGTGAACCCCAGCGAATGCAGGAGGTTCGCTTTAGTTGGAGCATCTACTTGCCCGAAATTATGGCTTGCCAGTGGGCGGATGGTAAATATTTGGAAAAAGGGGACCCCTATATAATATAGTAGCACTTGCTATACATAGGGAAGAAACAGAGTTAGGAAAGGTCTATAGCAAAGTGACAGACATTGATTAGATAATACAATTTACGTTTTTTTGTAAACAAAAACCTAGAATGAAACAGTATATTAAGTCCACTTGTGTACAGAAACCAATGAGCAAAATAATTTCTGATAGAGCTTTATTGTTTATTGTTGTTGACTATTTTTCTTTTGTTTTCTACTGTTTTTTTTAATATATATAGTTTTTATAAGTGATTATGTGGTTAAATTTTATATAGTCTTGAATTAAAAAATACAAAAGAGAAAATACAAAATCAATAGACATGAAACATATATACAGTGATGAAGGCAAAGCGGTAGACACCACTACGCGCGTTTCGGCTCTTGAGCCTTCTTCAGGTGACCGTCTATTGTTAGAGTTTCAAAGAGTCCAGGACTCACAGTTAGGTGTGGCGTGGATATAAAAGGTCAGTCGGTAAAGGCAGCTTCTTAAGATCTTGAGATGTGGAACGATGTAGTCCTATAGCTTGTCATATGATGTTATGACATCAGAGAAAATGAGGTGGTAGAACAGTATAGTGGAGGTAGCTTAGATTCAGATAGTTATTTGTGTTGACATTTGTAGAACCTCCACGAGTATAACTTCCAGTGAGTAGATGGTAAGGTGATGAGAGCAATAGTGAAGGAAACGAGTATTTATCTCCACAAGTTGATAAAATATCCGGAGGCGAGCAATAATGATGTATATACTCGACCGCCAAAAGACCACACACCGGTATGCTAGAAGGTCTTTTGGCGGTCGAGTATTGCTACCAGTCCTTTTCTACCAGGAGCGTCACTATTTTCATCAAACCTCACGGGCGATGCTATGACCAGATCATCCTCCATAGTATTTTCCGCTCCTGGGACATCTTTTCTACTTTATCTTTAGGTGGATACAAAATATTCGTGCTAACAATTATACATCATTATTGCTCGCCTCCGGATATTTTATCAACTTGTGGAGATAAATACTCGTTTCCTTCACTATTGCTCTCATCACCTTACCATCTACTCACTGGAAGTTATACTCGTGGAGGTTCTACAAATGTCAACACAAATAACTATCTGAATCTAAGCTACCTCCACTATACTGTTCTACCACCTCATTTTCTCTGATGTCATAACATCATATGACAAGCTATAGGACTACATCGTTCCACATCTCAAGATCTTAAGAAGCTGCCTTTACCGACTGACCTTTTATATCCACGCCACACCTAACTGTGAGTCCTGGACTCTTTGAAACTCTAACAATAGACGGTCACCTGAAGAAGGCTCAAGAGCCGAAACGCGCGTAGTGGTGTCTACCGCTTTGCCTTCATCACTGTATATATGTTTCATGTCTATTGATTTTGTATTTTCTCTTTTGTATTTTTTAATTCAAGACTATGTAAAATTTAAACACATAATCACTTATAAAAACTATATATATTAAAAAAAACAGTAGAAAACAAAAGAAAAATAGTCAACAACAATAAACAATAAAGCTCTATCAGAAATTATTTTGCTCATTGGTTTCTGTACACAAGTGGACTTAATATACAGTGGGCGGATGGTGCCTGATCCGGCCGCCAACTGGTTGCCTGTAAACATGTGAGGGCACATGAAAGGGGTTTGGAGGCTGCTAGTGGGGTGGCATACTGGGCAGATCTGTGGCCTTGGGTCCCATGAGGCTTGTGGGATCCGCGTCCCTGATCACGAAAAGGACTAAAGAATCTGTTCACTGTGGTGGCTGGCCTGGTTGAAATTGGACGCTGTTGGTAGCCCCTACCGTAACCACGGAAGGAGTGAAAGGAACAGTGTAGCTGGTGGGGGGTCATTGTGAGTATCAACGTACCAGCGATGGCTCTATTGTCCTTAAAGCGTGGTGAGTCTGCCTTGTCGCTAAACAGACAAGTGTTGTCAAAGGACATGTATCTGGCGAGATGTCTGACCACTGGCATCTGTCAGTTACTTGTACCAGTTATCCTCAGTCAAAGCTTCTTCGTGGAGGGTAGGATAACCATAAGGATCCTCAGATTCACCCCAAGCATATTGCTCATAGGGCCTTCAGAAAAAGGAGGCACCGTCTCCAATCCCAAAGGACTTGATCCGGCCGGTACTGGTGTCAACGTCAAATGACGCCAGTCCAGCTCTGAATCGGATTCAGGTATAACTATGATGTCGGGAACTGTGCCACTGAACTGAACTCGGTGAAGGTCAAGGAACTGTGAATGGAATTATGACCCAGGAACAGATCCAAAGGGCCATACTGGAGCCGGGGGTAAACCAACTGGTGGAAAACCAGTCAGGAGACCTAAACCCATGGGGCCCGAAGATCCTCCAGAGGGGTCAGTTCAACCAAGATGAGTTGCAAAGCCTTGTAAAATTCCTTCAATTGGGAAGGGGCCGTGCCAGCAAATTCAGGGAGGTGCGGAGAGGGCCCACAATCAGGCTCCACAGAATTGTAGGAGCGGGGCCTAGACTTGTGGCATTATACCTGCGCCTCATCCGATGATTTGAAACAGTGTGGTGAAGTCAAAGAACGCTTTGATTTCTTGTTCTTCCTTGTGTGTGACTTACTCGATGACAATTTGCATTTCGACAATGATAGTCTAGAAAGAGTCGGTAAGCCTACTCGGGACCTTCCACAAGACCAGAACCATGAGTGGCATGGAGTTGTTCGTGTTGAGCAACCAGAAACTTCAACACACTTTCCTTTACCATTTTGGGATTCATCGCACGGCAGTCAGGACAGGCCTCAGAGTCGTGGCTGGCTCCAGGCACCATAAACAAACCAAGTGGGGATTTGTAACGGACATTTGTCTGTGGCAGGCGCCACATGGTTTAAAACCCACAGGTTTCTTAGAGGACAATCCTAAGGCACAGTAAAAGCACAAAGCTCAAAAGGGTCAATAAAAAGTTGAAAAGGCAATCAAATAATGACTGCGGTGGCTCCTCCAGAGCCATGAGGATGGTGTGGAAAGAAAGGTACTGATATCAGACCTCAGAATCCCAACAACCCTCACTGAATCCCATCCTCAATCACGAAATCACAGTCTTAGTTCTCTGTGTTTATGATTAAACTCCACTGGACGATTCCAAACGCCGGAGGGACTCGGTAGCGGTGACAGGACTTTGGGGCGGTCACTGAGTGGGCACGCGATCAGCTGACGCGTGTCTCTTCTTTTTAGAGATTGTTGCAGGTATGCAGTATAGACGCAGCCAACTGGTTTGATGTGGAACCTCCCATGAAGTTTAATTTGGAACCCCATTAGCCCTGAAGAAGTTGCTCAAATTGTTTTTGGCAACGAAACATGTTGGCTTACGAAGATGGACTATAGTTTTATTGGAACAATTTTTAATTTGGGATAGCTCACAGCACTTAATAAAGTTACTTTGAGCTAGTAAGTTTTACCAATTTTTAACGGTGAGGATTATTTGTTTATATTCTCACGGGGTCCAAGGGGCATGCACTATAATAACATGCATAGAAAGTACATTCACATGTGGGTTTCTCCATTTTCCTTTTTAGGGCTCGGGCCTCCCCTACACGCAGTGTAGGAGGAGCTTGCGAGCTCTTTAGTATTGAGAAAAAAAAAGTTTCAGAAAGGACTCCGGCTGGGACATTCCTTAGATTTTAATGGCATCTGCCTAGTGATTCGTCTTCGCTGTGCTGTGTATTCAGTAGCGTTGACGTGATAGGCTGTATGCAATGTACGCGTGCCCGAGTTGGCATTTTCTGTTCGCGAACGAGCACGGGAGAGTGATTCATCTTAATTAGGAGCTGTCAGAGTGCCGTGTAATGCAATCCAGATGATGCGAACGCGTTCACAGCGGTGAGCGCGTTCAATGTTAAATGACGAGAGGCAGCAGGCGAGGCTCACAGAAGATGACTCATACATGCTCGTCCAAACTGTAGTTCTTTTTTTTTTTTTCTCTGAGCGTGGAATGCGGCCGGATTGCCAGGTGTCCACAGAAAGCTCGACTAGCCGAGATACTGGTGACAATACACAAAGAGTTAGTAAAGGTTCTCAAAATAGTTATATTTCCCACTAGTTTAATGTTTTCAGAGCGAAACGGAGATTTTGCTGTAAAAAGTACTCGTTCATAAAGCCTGCACTGTGACTTGATAGCGTCCCTGTGTGCTGAGAAACACCCGCCAGAAAAACTAACAGTCAAAGTGCGTGCATATGGAATACGGAGATTGGGCCCGGGTCACCGTAAATAATAAAACAGAGATATGCGCCTGGCAGAGTTCGTTATCCCCACTTTACCTTCAGTATCTGCTGCCAGGAGCAGCATTGCCCAGAGCAGGAGCGCCACCTTCTTGTCCATGGCTGTACTGCAGAGACCTCGGCACTGACGGCTCTTCTGGTTTTCTGAACAGTGGGGCGAATAGCGAGGACAGGAGCATTCCTGCGGCTGTATTTATTGTGCACATCCCCAAAACTCCTGTTTCCTGATTGGATGGAAAATATTTGAGCTGCAAAACAGCGTTTGCAGGGAAACCCCCGATAACTAGGACCCATTGTTCCTATTTCACAGAAAGCCGCGAATTATTGGAAAAGGGAAAACCTTTACTATCGTTTTCATAGGTTGCTAGTTTTCACCCGCAGCCCTTTACAACATCTATTGCAACATTTGAAAAGGCATTATAAGAAGCAATGCAGCTTTCGATTTTAGTACACCCCCCTCCCCCCGCCAGTGGTCGAAGTGGGCGATGGGGATGGGAGGGTCTATGGGGCACGACGTGGCCATACTTTTTTAATTTTAGAAAAACGGTTCCCCAACTTTTGTGAAAAGACAACCGTCCCGTGGCAGGTACTTCAGACAGTTGACACGATTCCCCTGAAGGTAGGGCAGAAAGTCTCCTGTGCTGTGAAGCCGAAGCGCAGACAGCTGAACAAGCCTTCTTGCCAGGGTGCCTGCTGCCTGGAAGAAATGTAAATGTGCGCAACCGGTCAATCTGCACATGTAAAGGGTGCTTGGAAGCTGGCTTTATTTGATGAAATCACTTGAAGCATCCTGGTGAAATACAATTATTCTTTTTGAGAGGTATTGCAAGGGAGCTACCACCTATGCTGTGAAATGTGTGCTAAAAGACAGTTATAAAAAAATTGCTTCCTGCTGACACAGATTTATTCTTTTTGAGAGGTATTGTGAGGGAGCAACTAGGTAAGCTGTAAATGTGTGGTTTTAAGACAGTTATATAAAATAAATTGTACTACATACTGTCTTTGTATTACAAACTTCGATATTTTGGCAGCACTTTTTTAAATCTTGAACATTTTTGCACACTTTGTAACAGTCTATCTTATTCTGTGTGTAATGCAAGTTTAAAATAATGGCTTATATGTTCATTGTTTTTTCTGACATACTGGTACCTTGTAGCACTAAATATACACAAGCCACTATTCTCCAACACACCATATGATTCAATTCTGTGGCTCTCTGGCGCAATTCATTAACTAATAGAGTTTTCATAATGTACAATTATTTTTTACTGATTACATTAACTTGCATTTAATTTTCATTTAAGCTGTGTGGTCTGAAGATGAAAGACCATAAAAAGTTGCAGAATATTTTGTTTTTTTAGACACTCCTTTGACCACCTCCCCACGCAGAGTAGTGAGGGCAGAGTGCAGAGGGCAGAGTGCAGAGTAGTGAGGGCAGAGTGCAGAGTAGTGAGGGCAGAGTGCAGAGTAGTGAGGGCAGAGTAGTGAGGGCAGAGTGCAGAGTAGTGAGGGCAGAGTGCAGAGTAGTGAGGGCAGAGTAGTGAGGGCAGAGTAGTGAGGGCAGAGTAGTGAGGGCAGAGTAGTGAGGGCAGAGTAGTGAGGGCAGAGCGCAGAGTAGTGAGGGCAGAGAGCAGAGTAGTGAGGGCAGAGTAGTGAGGGCAGAGTAGTGAGGGCAGAGTAGTGAGGGCAGAGTAGTGAGGGCAGAGTAGTGAGGGCAGAGTGCAGAGTAGTGAGGGCAGAGTGCAGAGTAGTGAGGGCAGAGTGCAGAGTAGTGAGGGCAGAGTAGTGAGGGCAGAGTAGTGAGGGCAGAGTAGTGAGGGCAGAGTAGTGAGGGCAGAGTGCAGAGTAGTGAGGCCAGAGTAGTGAGGGCAGAGGGCAGAGTAGTGAGGGCAGAGTAGTGAGGGCAGATTAGTGAGGGCAGAGTAGTGAGGGCAGAGTGCAGAGTAGTGAGGGCAGAGTGCAGAGTAGTGAGGGCAGAGTGCAGAGTAGTGAGGGCAGAGTGCAGAGTAGTGAGGACAGAGTAGTGAGGGCAGAGTAGTGAGGGCAGAGTGCAGAGTAGTGAGGGCAGAGTGCAGAGTAGTGAGGGCAGAGTGCAGAGTAGTGAGGGCAGAGTGCAGAGTAGTGAGGGCAGAGTGCAGAGTAGTGAGGGCAGAGTAGTGAGGGCAGAGTAGTGAGGGCAGAGTAGTGAGTGCAGAGTAGTGAGTGCAGAGTAGTGAGGGCAGAGTAGTGAGGGCAGAGTAGTGAGGGCAGAGTAGTGAGTAGTGAGGTGAGTAGTGAGTAGTGAGTAGAGTAGTGAGTAGAGTAGTGAGTAGTGAGTAGTGAGGTGAGTAGTGAGTAGAGTAGTGAGTAGAGAGTAGAGTAGTGAGTAGAGTAGTGAGTAGAGTAGTGAGTAGAGTAGTGAGTAGTGAGTAGAGTAGTGAGTAGAGTAGTGAGTAGAGTAGTGAGTAGTGAGTAGTGAGTAGTGAGTAGTGAGTAGAGTAGTGAGTAGTGAGTAGTGAGTAGAGTAGTGAGTAGAGTAGTGAGTAGAGTAGTGAGGTGAGGTGAGTAGAGAGTAAAGTAGTGAGTGCAGAGTAGTGAGTAGAGTAGTGAGTAGTGAGTAGAGTAGTGAGTGCAGAGTAGTGAGTAGAGTAGTGAGTAGAGTAGTGAGTAGAGTAGTGAGTAGTGAGTAGAGTAGTGAGTAGTGAGTAGAGTAGTGAGTAGAGTAGTGAGTAGTGAGGAGTAGTGAGTAGAGTAGTGAGTAGAGTAGTGAGTAGAGTAGTGAGTAGAGTAGTGAGTAGAGTAGTGAGTGCAGAGTAGTGAGTAGAGTAGTGAGTAGTGAGTAGAGTAGTGAGTAGAGTAGTGAGGTGAGTAGAGTAGTGAGTAAAGTAGTGAGTGCAGAGTAGTGAGTAGAGAAGTGAATAGTGAGTAGAGTAGTGAGTAGAGTAGTGAGTAAAGTAGTGAGTAGAGTAGTGAGTAGAGTAGTGAGTAGTGAGTAGTGAGTGCAGAGTAGTGAGTAGAGTAGTGAGTAGTGAGTGCAGAGTAGTGAGTAGTGAGTAGAGTAGTGAGTAGAGTAGTGAGTGCAGATCAGTGAGTAGTGAGTGCAGAGTAGTGAGTAGTGAGTGTAGAGTAGTGAGTAGAGTAGAGTAGTGAGTAGAGTAGTGAGTAGAGTAGTGAGTAGTGAGTAGAGTAGTGAGTAGTGAGTAGAGTAGAGTAGTGAGTAGTGAGTAGAGTAGTGAGTAGAAAGTAGTGAGGTGAGTAGAGTAGTGAGTGGAGGGTAGTGAGTAGTGAGTAGAGTAGTGAGTAAAGTAGTGAGTGCAGATTAGTGAGTAGAGAAGTGAGTAGTGAGTAGAGTAGTGAGTAGTGAGTGCAGAGTAGTGAGTAGGGAGTACAGTAGTTAGTAGTGAGTAGAGTAGTGAGTAGTGAGTAGAGTAGTGAGTAGAGTAGTGAGTAGAGTAGTGAGTAGAGTAGTGAGTAGTGAGTGCAGAGTAGTGAGTAGTGAGTAGAGTAGTGAGTAGTGAGTAGAGTAGTGAGGTGAGTAGTTTGTAGTGAGTGCAGAGTAGTGAGTAGTGAGTAGAGTAGTGAGTAGAGTAGTGAGGTGAGTAGAGTAGTGAGTAAAGTAGTGAGTGCAGAGTAGTGAGTAGAGAAGTGAGTAGTGAGTAGTGAGTAGAGTAGTGAGTAGTGAGTAGAGTAGTGAGTAGAGTAGTGAGCAGAAAGTAGTGAGTAGAGTAGTGAGTAGTGAGTAGAGTAGTGAGCAGAGTAGTGAGTAGTGAGTGCAGAGTAGTCAGTAGAGTAGTGAGTAGAGTAGTGAGTAGAGTAGTGAGTAGTGAGTAGAGTAGTGAGTAGAGTAGTGAGTAGTGAGTAGAGTAGTGAGTAGAGTAGTGAGTAGAGTAGTGAGTGCAGAGTAGTGAGTAGAGTAGTGAGTAGAGTAGTGAGTAGTGAGTGCAGAGTAGTGAGTAGAGTAGTGAGTAGAGTAGTGAGTAGAGTAGTGAGTAGAGTAGTGAGTAGTGAGTGCAGAGCAGTGAGTAGAGTAGTGAGTAGAGTAGAGTAGTGAGTAGGACATCACAGGCAGCAGCTGTGCAAGCTTCTTACACTCACAAGGAGACCACAGGCAGCTGAGGTGCAATCTTCTCCCACTCACAAGAACGACATCACAGGCAGCAGCAGTGCAAGCTTCTTACACTCACAAGGAGACCACAGGCAGCAGAGGTGCAAGCTTCTCACACTCACAAGAAGGACATCACAGGCAGTAACGGTGCAATATTCTCACACTCACAAGGAGATCACTGGCAGTACACACCACATGAACACACTCCATAACACATAGCAACAATACATTGGCATTTACAATGCCATTAGCTCAAACTCAAATAAATCTGAGCCCGATTGCATTTCTAATGCTTGTTTCTTGATTTCATGGGCTTGATATTTCTTTATGATAGCACACACATTTGTTTTCTTTATAGAGAAAGTAACCGATGATGGTAAGCGAGCTTGCTGGCGAGTACCAGCCAGCGGCCCCCTTGGTGTTACGACCGTGTGGTGCTTTCTCTCTTTTCCACACTTTTTTTCAGTTTATGGGTGGGTCTATGATGGTAGGGTATTCTAATTGAGACACACCACAACACTAGGACTAAAAGGTTTGAGAGGGAGTCATAAAATGTATGAGACCCCTCCAGTGTTGGGATTACAGATTTGGGTGTGATTGGTTGGGTCAGGCCTTGTTATGATTTATAGTGCGTTGAGTGGGAGGCGGCCTGTCCTTTTCACCCCCCTGTAGGTCCTATTGTGTTGATAAATTCCCCTGCAATCATTCTCAACCATTCGGTGCATGACCAGTTAATAGAGTAAGAGGCAGCAAAGAAGGGACAATACAGCCTGAGCATCAACCCCCTCCAGACTGCTAGAGGATGCTAGAGGGTCAATGAAATACTACATGACATCTTAAAGTGTGCCCAAATGAACACAGAGGATTCTGGAAAGGCGGGCTGCTTATCAAGGTAATCTTGTTGTTAATGGGTCATAAACATCGTGTTAACATAAAGCAGAACATTAAAGAAAATAACTTTTAAATTAAAAGGGAGGTAACAGACAGTCTGTGGTTGTATGCTAACAGCAGACAAGATGAGGGCCAAACGCAAGAATGTGGGACTGTGGGTGTCGATAGTGTTGGTACGTATCATTAGTTGCAGGATGCCAGCTAAGTGTCCAATAAAGTATCCTGTAATGGGTGAGTATTAGGAGTAGTAAAGGGGCTCAAGATAAAAGGCAAGGAGGGCAACAGATTTTACTGAAGTATATAAGGTGCCACTGAGGGAGACTGTGTGTAAAAAAAGCAATGGGACAATGGGTATCATCAATAGCAAAGTGAGTATCAGAAAGAAAGAGGAGACAGAGATGATGTCATAAGAGTGACAAAGGAAAGCGTCAGTGGCATAAGTACAATGAAAGAATGGTATCTTAAGGTGTAATATAGCTGAGGATAGTTGCTACTTGCCATGAGAGGCATGGATTAGAAACACTGTTAACATCAATAATACATCAGGGTTTGTGACTTGACAAGATTAACAGGAGTAAGTGTGAGCTGTGAAAGAAGTTGCAAGAGGCAGGGTGGGTGTCAGACGAGGAAAGAGGGCACAAAGCATGAGTGAACATGGTCAGTACAGAAGGGAGGGTTGGTGTGAATATCATGATGAATGTCACCTGGCGAATAACTTAGTAAAATGGATATTGAAAAGAGTGGCAGAGGACTAAGAAAATATGAAAAAAAGAGACAATGTGGGTATGTACAGAAAGTTCAGGATACAGGTCATAATGATTAAGAGGACACGGCTATGAACATAATAAGTAGCAACAGAGTGTGAATTATTAAGAGCAGCATTGCACAATAAGTACAAAAGGTGCAACACAGACAGTATCAAAAGAAGTTATGGAAAAGGATATAAAAAATACAACTGAGGCCAAGGATAGCGCCATATGAGTAACAGAAGTCTGGGCAGGTGCCAAGAGAAGAAACAGGTAACGAGTATCTAAATGTGTAATAGTGAATAATGTGATTGTCATGAGCGAGGGGGTCAGGAGCAGAGTCAGATAATTAGCTAAAAGAAGTAATGTATCGTAGGCTCCTATGCTTGACAAGGATTGTGAGGGAAAATGTGAGTCTCAAAAGTCGAATCACTGGGCAGCGTGAGTCAGAAAAGCTTACAGTGTAAAGAATTAACATCTAAAGAAGTAAAAGTTCACAGGAGTGACAAGGGTGGGTAGGTTCAGTATTATAAGGGCATGGGAAGTGAATCCAATTCAGTGTAATGTGACAAGGTGTGCATTAAAGGGAGTAACAGAAAATAGGGCATCCAAGATTAATAGGCACCGACTGTCAGAACTAGTTACAAGAGACAGACAGAATCAAAATGAGTAACGAGTGTCACTTTAAATGCCAAGGGAAGAACAGGATAATTTTTGATTAAAACAATTTATGGATGAAGAGTTGAAAAGAGCTTACTCGACAGGGTGAGTCGTGAAGGGGTGACAGAGGAATGAGTATTGAGACAAGTAAGAGTAGGCAGAATGAGCAGCAAAAAAGAGTAAGACATGCCTGGATTAACGAAGGACAACAGTTCAGGTAAAAAAAAATTAAGAGGTCAAAGCCTGTATGAGTATCTAGGTAAGGAAAGGATATTTTATTTAGATGCGGGCAGGGTGAGCGTTTTAGGTGCTATGGACAGGTGGGGTGCCAATAAAACATATTATGAAAAGGATTTAAGAAGAGGCAAGGTGACGGTCAACTGAATTACTGAATGGCTGTCAGGATTAGATCACAACAGGATACACGGTGACAGCACTTCACAGGAATATAGACACATATGGATGCATAAACTCGAGCCCTCATACATACCAGTCACATAGATGTCGTTGCCCAGAGCCGCAATACTGTAGCCACCTCCGAGGTGGTCAGGAAACTCAGCCAGGTAACGCCACTGGCCAGTGTGCGTGTTGAAGCAGTCCACAGTGACAAGCTCGTCACAGTCCTGGTCGCAGCCACCAATCACCACCAGAATTTCCGCCAGGCCGGTTGAGGGACGTGGCCGCATTCGCTCGCATGGGTAGTCGTGGCGGTCATACTCGCATGACTGGAAAGCACGGGCCTCAGCGATAAGTTTGAGACAAGGTGGGCAGTAGTAGACAATCGGGTCGCTCTCCACGTGTGCCAGCAAGTAGAAACGGCGGATGAAGGGCAATCGTATATGCTCAAAAAGCTCAGGCCAGAAGTGTTGGCGCCGCTTGGTATCAGCCTTGACCCAGCGCAGTGCTATCTGATAGGCCGTCTCTTCCTTGTCCACATACAGACGGTCGTCCCGCACGTACTCCAGAATCCGCTTCTTGGGCAGCCGCTCGAACTCTTTCACCTGTGCCAGCTCCACAATGTGGGCTAGGATAAATCGTTTGGTGCTCTCGGCCAGGCCACGGCAAGCGTAGGCCTCCGCAAAGTCCTGGATCTCCAAGCAGTTGGCCACATCTAACTGCTGCTCCAGGTAAGCGCAGCAAGCCTCCTTCACTGAAGGGAACTGGAAAAGGTCCGCTGCTTGCAGCAACAGCTCAACGTTCTCCTGCGTGACGGTCACGCGGCCAGTGTAGCAGAAGTCCACCAGCAGCCCCAACGTACCAGCTGACACATCGTGCAGCTCCACCCGTTCAGCTAGGCTCTCCCGCAGGCACCCAGCAAACATGGCACGGAAGTAGTTGCTGGCAGCAGCGAGCACGGTGCGGTGGCATGGGAAGTCCTGGCCATCCACAGCGATAGTCATGTCGAAGAACTTTTGCTCTGCCCGGAGTTCATTGATGCCTCGAAGTAGGTGCAATGCATGTGCGTTGTCGTAGAATGGTAGGGCTGTGGTAGAGCTGGCAGGCAGCAGTGTAGTAGGCATGGTGGCAGTACCCGTGGGTCTCTCCATGCTGTGCTAGCAGCCTCCCTCAGCTCCGGAAGCAGCAGACCATCTGAAAAGAGAACAGAGAAGTCTTTTGGTTAACAGATATTCACACATACCACGCAGAAGCACAAGGACGCGCTATTAATACACCTCTCCGCCTCCTCCGGACACGTGTCTGCCGCCTGCGGTGACCTCAGCTTGGAAAGCCTGCTGTAAACAGGCGCCCTCTCCAGCTCCCCAGCTAGGCCCAAGACGGCCGCTGTGGCGCCTTAACTCTTTCAGAGGCACCTGGCAAGCGAGCATCCATTGTTGGCGTGGAAGCTAAGTTTACAAGGAACAAACTGGAGCAAGAAGAGATAGAAAATTAGATGAAATTCGATCTTAATAGACGCTGAACTCACGCCCTTTATCTGCAGCATTTCTTCCTGGGCCTCTGCTGTACCGTTTCCAGCCTGTGTTTCCGGGCTGACAGCAGACCCCGTGTTGGGTCTGCGTGTCCGCCCACCCTCCGGAGACTGTACGATTGCATTTAGTCATCTGCGGTGATTAGTTAGAAGGGAATGGAGGAGAAGGCCGGAGAAATGGGATCCCTTCTCTTTTCTGCACCACGAAATTCCTCCAGGGGATAGGTCTGGTATGAAACCGAGAAGAGCTGGTACTCCGTATTACAGCGCCTGCTTCCTTTTTAGTAAGTGTCAGCTGAGGGACAGTAAAAGAACAACAGACGTGTGGAGACCTGCTGGCCTTGTCACACTAAACGTAAAACGTCATGTACAGAAGTGTCAGTATTGCCGCTTTAGAAACAAAGTAGGATTCTGAGAAGCAGCAACACTGTCCACTGCCGGTACACTTCCTGAAAAGTACACTCTAATAAACCACTACCACCTGTTAGAACTGCTGGGGTTGTGCCTTTAGAAATAAGGTTTATCTGTAGGTGGCTTTGGGCTTTTTCTTTCTCTGTACAAACATTCACCTCGGCACACAGTACCAGTCTGTGTTCTACACAAACGCTTTACACCTCACTGTGTACAATAACTACGAATACGTTTTGGCTGAGTTTGGTAGACTCCAGACGCTTGAGTACTTGAGTTTACCGGAGTGGGTTGGGTGAGTGGGTAAACAATGAACAGTCAGTATAAACAAGGAAAGGCCACATATGATTGGACGACCTTGTAAAGTATTTCTGGCCAGTCTTGCTTTAGCCTTGACAAGAAGAGAGCCCTTCCACGTAAGTAGTGTCCTGGAACTAAGGGCACTGCGGGAGCCTTAGGCTATGGTTACGAAATGACTTCATACCACTGGGGATATAATGTTCCCTCCAGAAGCCTTCCAAGTACACATCATTGCAATTTAGCAATTAAATCCAAGTGGATACATGATGTGAAGTAAGACTACAATTCCCAAAAGGCTTTAGGTTAAGGTATTGATATAGTACTCACAAACCAATGAATTTTCCCTTTCCGCTCTCTTTTTGTTGTTGTTGTAATACATATAAATTATGCTATGGATACAACATCAATAAGAAAATACACCATTAGTGCAGAGTCCCATAACAAGAGCATTGTAAAGGAATACATTTAATTAATTTTTGGATAACGTAGAGAGTGAGTGTTTGTGTACAAGGTGTCTCCAGGTGTAGGACCGCTCTCTACCAAACGTGGTTCCTGGAGCGCGAAGACTGCCAATGATGAAGTATGACACCTGTTGGTGTGTGAGGACAGCCCTTCACATTTTTTTAGATGCCCAGCACTCCCCTAATTAGGGCTTAGTGCTCGTCATTTTTTGGCCACTAGACTCAAAACGACAATTCCATTTAGGGTAGCTTCTTTTTGTGTGTGCATTTTAGGTTGGAGGCCAGTTCACCCTCAATACCCTGTGGCTTCTTGTCCCCTCCCCTGGTAAGCACCAGGGTGTTTCGTGTCGTTATTGTGTACACATAAACACACTCAAGCAAAAGGTTAAAGGGGCATTATAGTTAGGAGACAATTTAGGTGACAATATAACGTTTTTTAAACTCAAAACCCACCTGAAATTCACCAGTTATAGCTCTCTATAGTAACTATAACTCATCTCCTCGGCATACAGCCTTCTCATCATTGATGTTATTTCAAATTCTAAAGGGATGCTATAAATGATGTTATAAACCATGTCATGAGTGATGTAATATGTGGGGTAATCAGCTGTGCATGGGAAGCAAGCGAGATTAATACCCCAACAGGCATCCAATCCCCGTCGCACATGGCCATTTGACCGTGGCAGCTTGGAGGAGGTTGGCCACAGGGCATGGCCTGCAGCCAAGCCCTGCATACAGCCCCCCCACTCCCAAGGGGTAGCCAA
The DNA here is from genome assembly GCF_964263255.1 of Lissotriton vulgaris. NCBI lineage: Eukaryota > Metazoa > Chordata > Amphibia > Caudata > Salamandridae > Lissotriton > Lissotriton vulgaris. The sequence continues at coordinate 734,317,413 of NC_141693.1, read as the reverse complement.
CCTCCCGCCGCACACAGCATTTGTTTATTGATTTGTTGATCTAGTACTAGGAGCTTGGATACTCAATAACACAAGCTCATGTTTGTCATTGCATACTCCCATCAAAGGATATAGGCACAGTTCGAGGTGAATCTGATTCTGAGGGCTGGCATATATAATTCTGATATATGGCAGAAAAGAGGTCAGCAACCCTTGCAGGTCAGTATCCAGAGAAGGAACCTCCAGTTGAGGGTTTCAAATGTCCTTGAGTTCGACAAACATTACGGCTCCAGATATTTATTTTATTTATTTATTTATTTCCAAGGTTTTATATAGCGCTACTGGAACCGGGGGTATCAGAGCGCTTTACAAGATAGGTAAACAATTACAATAAAGTAATAAAATGGGGGGGCGTGGCCAAGATGGCGGGGTGAGCGGACGCTTCCTCCCGTAGCTTCCTCCCGTAGCCCGGCTCAGCTCGAGCCCCTTTTCTTTCGCTTCTCTCCCCCCGCTGATGCTCAGCGAGTGAGAGGAGTGTGCGGGAGGACCTGGCGCGCACATTGATGTCACTTTGGCCCTAATCGCCTCGGAGGAAGCACTTCAAAAGTTTGGTCAAAGATCGAGGTACGGAGGAGAGCCTGGGAGGCGGAGCGAACTGCGGTGCTGTCCGGACGCCTCGGCTGGGCCTGGTGCTGAACGCTGACGATCAGGAGGGGATCGGACCCGCCGCGTGCCGGAGGATAGCGGAGCCCTACGGGCGGGGTCTTGGTGGCACGGAAGACTTTGGATTTACGATCTGCGCTTTGGCGCCCCGTCTAGCGACAGCGATACCCTGTGCTGTGCAGGCCCCGGCCCCGTGTACGACAACCAGGGGCCTCAACGCTGGGATCGGTCCACCTGGGCCCTTCGGTGAACCTGTGGGACATTGGCTGCGGACTTTCTTTGATCGCTATATTCCGAGGGGACCCCGGTGGTGTCGCCAGCCCGGGCCACTCTACCTGGCCCCGCCCTGCCGCCATCTTGTCCCCGAAGAGCTGGTGTTGTTGGCCTCCGTCGGTGCCTTGGGCTGGCGGGCGCTTGCTGTCGCCTCCGCTACTGAACTAACTTCCTGTGGGACGTGCTGAGGAGGGACCCCTGCTTTGGCTCCCGTCGCCGCCCTGGCCGGGCGCCGCGACTGGTAGTGCCCGGACCGGACCGCCATTTTGTCGCCTGTGGCGCGGCACCCTTACTTGCGGAGTGGTCCCCACGTCTGGCGCCCACCGGCGACTGGGCACCTCTGAGGCGGCCGGACCTGGGCCCGCTCGTCCACTGCAGCGACTACGATGGCTGGGAAAGGCAGCTCGAGGAAGGGGGACCGCACCCTGCCGGATATGCTTGGCAGGGCCCAGCAGCTGCGGGACAGAACACAGCCGTCGCCGGGATCCTCCCGGGCCTCGGCGGATGCGGCTGGGGGCGAGCCACCGGTCACGAGGTCCTTTATGGAGGAACTGTTTAGCTCCCTCAAGGAAGACTTTCAAACGCTGAAGAGAGAAGTGGCCAGTGAGGTCCGTGAAGTACGCAGGGAGGTGGAGGGCCTTGGCGAGCGAGTTGAAACAGCGGAGGCGGCGGGCCAGCGCCGGGATGAAGAGATTGTCCATCTTCAGCAGGACGTTCTCCGCCTCCGGGAGCAATGTGTCGAGCTCCAGGCCCACTCTGAAGACCTTGAGAACAGGTCCCGGCGGAATAACATCCGGGTGCGGGGTGTCCCATCTGCGGACGAGGGGTCCGACTTGGTGGCCTATCTACAGGACCTGTTTCGAGAGATCCTGGGGGAAGATGCAGACTTCCCTGTACGCATTGACAGAGCGCATAGGGTTGGTCGACAACGCCAGTCATCGGCCCCCCCCCCGGACATTTTGGCTTTCTTGCCCGATTTCCCGCTGAAAGAGCGCATCATGGCGGAGGCCCGCAGGAAGCAGCCTTTAACTTTCAGGGAGCGGCCTGTAGCGCTCTACCAAGATCTGTCCACCATCACGCTGCAGAAGCGCAGGTCCTTCAGGATCGCCACTGACTTTCTGCGCGAACACGAGACGCCTTACTCCTGGGGACACCCTTTCCGTCTGATCTTTCGATGGAACGGGGTGCTGCACCAACTGCGCTCCCTACAAGACATCTGTGGGGTACTGGGGCTCACAGCCACGGAGGAGGACGGAGCTACACCGTCGTGGAGGCGCCCGGAGAGACGGAGCCGACGGAGGTCAACGAGGAGACACTCGCCGGCGAGTGCAGGTCGTCCTGATTCCCCCACCATCCGGGCGGACATGGCTGATGCTTTGAGGGCGGCGGCCAGGGACTTGGCCGACTCCAAAAGCGTGGCCTTGACGGCCTAACTTCACTCCGGGGGGAGAGATTCTTAGCCTTCATGATGCTGGGTTTGGGGCCGGGGGCCAGGGGGGGGGGGCGGTTGGAGGGGAGTGGCTGAACGTCCACTTTGCTGTTTCCTACGGACTTGCCCGTTTTGGGGCTTGACTGAGACAATGGGGTGTTTACATTTATTTTGGGCTAGTTGCCATGAGTGTGTTTTGGGAGGGTGTGAGGGCTGTTTTGTTGTTGGGGGGATCCCGTCCGATGTTGTCCATGCCCACGCTTGGCCTGTCCGGGCCTCTCCCGCGCGCCTGCCCCGTGCGCCCCGCCCGCTGATCCCTAGCTTGCTACATAGCGCTTCTGTTCCCCGGGAGGAATGCCGTCCTTAAAAGTAGTGACCCTTAATGTTAAGGGTCTGAATAACCCAGTGAAGCGAAGGGCGATCCTATCATTGTTGGAGGGGACGCAGGCGGATATATGCCTCTTGCAGGAGACCCATTTGCTGCCCAGGGATTGTCATAGGCTGCGCTCCGCCAAGTTCCCCACCCAGTTCTTCTCCTCAGCGGCGAACAAGACTGCGGGGGTGGCCATTCTTTTAGCGGGCTCCTTTAGAGGTGAGGTTCTGTACAAGTACGCCGAACAAAAGGGGAGGCTCCTTGCATATCGCATGCGACTAGGGGGAATAGCTTTTACGGTTGGCTCAGTTTATAGCCCGAATGATCACCAGGATCGTTTCTTGGACTCAGTGTTGGTAGACGTCACGGCCTCTCCGGACCGCCATGTTATCCTGGGGGGGGGCCTTAACATTGTTTTCGACTCTGCTATGGACAGGTCGGCGCAACGCTCCCCGCAGACGGGGGAACTTTCCCGCGCGGTGAAGGATCGGATTGTGGAGATGGATTTGCACGATCTCTGGCGCTCTCTGCACCCCACTGATAGGGACTACTCCTACTTTTCCCATGTGCATCGCACTTACTCGCGGCTGGACTACCTCCTGGTGAGTGGACCACTGTGCACTGCCGCTACAGCGGCGGACATTGGGGTCCTGTCTCTGTCCGACCATGCGCCAGTCTCCGGCGTTTTCAAGTGGCCGGGGGCCTCTCCCCATCGGGGGACGTGGCGCCTTCGCGATACCCTTTTACATAAGAAGTCTGTTGTGAAGCGCATAGGGGAGGTCATTCAGGATTATCTGGTTCACAATGGCAACTCTGACACGTCCCAAGCAACGCAGTGGGCTGCTTTGAAGGCGGTCCTCCGGGGGGAATTTATCTCCATCTCCTCTGCCGAAAATAGGGAACGGCAACGTAAGAGGGACGAACTGACTGCGCAGGTCCGGGAACTCGAGCAGGTCCATCGCCGCACAGGGGCTCCGAGAGTTTGGAGGCAATTGAAAGCGGCGAGGAAGCTCTTATCGGCGCTGGATCTTGATAGGGCGGAGTACGCCGCTTTACGTCTGAAGCATGCCTTTTACTCAGGGGGAGACAAGTGTGGTAAGCTCCTGGCCCACCGGCTCCGGGTCGCACAGCAGCGTAGTGTCGTGAAGGAACTGGTGGGCACGGACGGGGTTGTTGTTTCTGGTGACGCAGAGGTGGCGGAATCTTTTCGCAGCTTCTACGAAGCACTGTATACTGGGGAGCCCTCCTCGCCGCGAGACGCCGAGGACTATTTGGAGTCAGTGGCCCTCCCGGTGCTGGATCCCGCCCAGGCGGACCATTTAGAGAGGGACATCCATGTTGAGGAGGTCATCTCCGCTATAGCGCGACTGAAGCATGGTAAGGCCCCGGGCCCGGATGGCTACACGTCTTTGTTCTATAAGACCTTCTGCACCGCTGTGGCCCCAATCCTGACTCGGCTGTTTAATTCCTTCTCCGAGCCTGGCGCTATCCCACCGGACCTCCTGAACGCAACGGTATCGGTCATCCCGAAGCCCGGGAAGGACCGGGCCTTGTGTGGTTCGTACAGGCCCATCTCACTCTTAAATGTCGACCTTAAGCTCTATACGGGGATTCTGGCGTCCAGGCTTGGTCAACACCTACCGGGACTGGTGGAGGCGGACCAGGCTGGCTTCGTACCCGGTAGACAGATGGTGGACAACACCAAGAGGGTGGCGCATGTACTAGAGAAGGCCTCGCGTATCCCGGGGGAGCGAATGTTGCTATCAGTTGATGCGGAGAAGGCCTTTGACAGAGTTCATTGGCCGTACCTCGAGCTGGTTCTCAGGAAACTGGGTATCGGCGAGAAGTTCCGCACCATGGTCTTCAACTGTTACAAAAGTCCCTCGGCGTCGGTGCGGGTCAATGGGTGTAGCTCCGGTAGTTTTGCCATCGAACGCGGTACGAGACAGGGTTGTCCCCTCTCGCCGCTTTTGTTCGCCCTCTACATGGAGCCGTTTGCTCAGAGGATCCGCACCAACCCGGACGCCATTGGGGTCAAGATGGGCCAATATGTCCACACGGTCAGCCTTTACGCGGACGATGTCCTGCTGACCCTAGACGACCCCAAGAGGTCGCTCCCTGCTTGAGTCCGGGAATTGGACGCCTTTACGCGTGTGGCCGGCTTTAAAATGAATATGAACAAGTCGGTGGCGTTGGATGTGTCACTGGCGGCGGACACCAGGAGAGACCTTCAGCGTCTTTTTCCCATGCAGTGGTCCTCATCTACGGTGCCATACCTGGGGAACTTGCTCGCGCCCACACTGCCTGAAATGGTGACAGCCAATTACACTTCCCTCGGCAGGAAGATCAAGGAGGAACTTGGCCGCTGGAGCAAGGGCCTGCTGTCGTGGCTGGGCCGCATCGCGGCGGTTAAGATGACGGTGCTGCCCCAGATTCTGTACCTCTTTCGCGCTCTGCCTCTCCAGCCCCCTGTAGGCTGGATACGGCAAACGCAGGCTGACATCTCCCGCTTCGTTTGGCAAGGCCGCAAGCCGCGGATGAAGAGGGTACTCTCCACGCTCGCTCCGGAGGCGGGGGGTCTTGGCATCCCGGACCTCCGTAAGTACTTTCAGGCGGCGCAATTGCGATATCTGGTGGAGTGGAGCAGATGGGAGTCCGACAAACACTGGCTTTTTCAAGACCAGGCGGTGGCGGGCCGCACCCTCCAGGAGGTTCCGTTCTTACGCCGCGTGCATCGCCCGGCTAATCTCTACGCCTCTTTTGTTACGCGGGTCCCCCTGAGGGTGTGGGATGCGGTTTGCGAAACTCATGACCTGACCACCTTTCCCTCGCCGTTCACACCCATAGTGGGTAACCCGGACTTTGCCCCAGGGATGGAGCCGGGAGCCTTTTCCCATTGGGTGAGCACGGGCTGTAGGGCGCTTTTCCAGATCTACGGGCCGGACGGCGTGATTCCTTTCCAACAACTTCGACAGGAATTCGGCCTGACGGAGACGGACAGACTGCGCTATATGCAGGTCCGACACTGGGCTCTCCAACCCCAGGTTCGCGACACCGCTGCTCGCCAATTGCAAAAACAACAAGTGATGGACCGAATGTGGATCAATGTCACACATTCCCCCAGTCAAAAGATCTGCTCGCCAAATCACATCATATGAGCGGTGGTTGGTGACCCGGACCTCGGACGCCAAGCTAATTACCGATTTGTATAAATTCCTTCAGCCCCGACGTTCCACTATCATAATCCGGGGAGGGAGCGCTGGCACAGAGAATTGGGTAGGACACTCAGCCATAAGGAGTGGGACAAAATTGCATATCGGGCGCGGCACTCAGCATACCACACGGGACTTACGGAGACCTTCACTAAGGTGTCTACTTATTGGTACTACACCCCGGAGAGGCTGTATGAAATGCACAGACACACTGACAAGGGGTGCTGGCGGGGATGCGGACAGGAGGGTACCCTCTCACACATTCTTTGGGCTTGCCCGGTGCTGACCGCTTATTGGAAGGAGGTCTTGGATGAGGTGGATAGGCACTTTGAGATTGAGCTGCCGCGCTTCCCAGCGTATGTTTTGTTAGGCCTTCCCAATGATCTCATGTACCCGTTGAAGTCCCGCAGGGGTAGACAGATTGCAATTGCGCTAGGCTCCGCGGTCCAGAATATTCTTGTCCACTGGCGCACCGCCACTGTCCCCTCCATTACGGGTTGGTTACATAGGCTCTGGCAGGTGCTGGGTATGGAGAAGATGTCGCTTACAGTGGCTGGGGATGTGGATCAATTTGAGGAGCTATGGCAACCCTTCCTAGCACTACTGTCCACGGAATTCCGGGAGCTCACCTGCCCGAGGTACCTTCGACTTCTCAGGCTGACGCCGCCGGTGACCCCGGTGGATTAGACAGCACAGGGGACAGGATCTTGGGGGATGGGGGGTGGGCTGCTTGGGGCGGGTTATCCTATTGCGGGGCCATTGGACGGGGGTGTTGGGGTGTTGTCTTCTTTTTTCTTCTTTTATTGGGGGTGGGGGGATCGGAGGGGCTGGGTGCGCTTTGATGAGTCGCTGATGGCTATCCGCGCTCGGCTCTGGGTGGGGTGTTGAGGTGTACGCGAGGGTTACTCAGATTGCTTATTTGCCTTACATTTGTTGTATTTTTTTTCTGGACCACTGGACTACTTTTCGCCAACGCTCCTGAGATGCGCTACTTCCTTATTATACTGTATGTAACCTTAACCTCCTATTCCCCTTCCCCATGTTTCTTTTTCTTAATAAAAATGCATTAAACCTAAAGTAATAAAATGTGCATTAAAAACATGAGTTACATAAAATAGGGTAATAGAATGTGCTGGGTGTTTAGGGGCGATGGAGATCAAAAGGGGGTGGGGGTGTTGAAGTTCAGAGGGAGAAGGGAGTGAAGAAAAGGGGAGATGCAGAATGAGAGGCGGGGAGTGAGGTTGAGGAGGAGGCGAGAATCAGGGAGCAAGGAGTGTAGAGAGTCAGACATCAGTGAGGTTAGGTTCCCCAATATTAGTTGTGAAGGAGTATTTTCAGTCTTTTTTTGAAGTGAGGGGATGAAACCAAACAAATTCCCAGCAAGTACTTTTGAAAAAATCTTGGTTTCTGTTGTAATCAGAAAAATTAGTTGGTACAGCGAAACCATCATGTAGTTGCCACTCTTTTGAAATGACGACAATTGTCGTCAAATCTAATTTGGGAGGAAGCACCATCATAGTACATTTGCAGACAATGCATCTTACAATATTCAATCGGAAAGCCTTTAGGGCAAGGTGTTTTGCCAGTCTGCATACCTGCAATGTCCTCTGCAACCTCCTGTTCAGTGACAGGACTGTCAATCACTTCCTTTCTTGGGCACTCAGGGTCCAAAGAGGGATGTCAGTGATAATTGGGCTAGTCTGTTTACGGGTTGATAATTCGTGCTAAGAACACAAAGTCTAAGAGTAGGAGGCAAATGCAGAGGCAATATCTTCTGCCTTACCTGCTAAAAATCCATATGGCACTAAGTTTCCCTTTTCTGTGTGCAAGTTATTATCTATCCCAAGTTTTGTTTTCTCTTTATCCAGGTACTTGTAGTTCGGAATTCATAATGGGAATAGTAAGACTACAAGTACCAGAATACAACGAAAAATAACTTGGCTGACTGAGCCACTCACTCCTTCAATTCGAATACTGAAGAACTATGCAACCCATCCTCACATATATGAGAGATGTGATCACTGGTTTATGTTTTGGGTTTATATATTCCACACATTCATTATAGTTAGTTAGTTAGTTAATGACATTTGTTAAGCGCTTGGTTGCACAGAGAACAGTGCGTCCCCGCGCTGACAGCCCTACCTACAACTCTTCAGCTTAGTTCACAGAGGGTGAGCCGGGCCTACTATGCTGAATTTAACTTGGGGAAAAGGTGGGTTTTCAGCCTCTGTCTGAACCTGGTTTCAGACAGCTCCATCCTCATTTCGATGGGTAGGTTATTCCAGTCATTGCTGGCATGGTGTCTAAAGGAACGTCCTCCCATCCTTGTTCTATGTATCCGAGGTGCCACTAATAGCATGCTGCCCATCGACCTCAGAGGACGTGAGGGGCGATAGACTGGAAGCAGGTCCTGAAGATATGGAGGTGCTTTTTTGTGAGCTATACGGTGGGTTATGCACATTGTTTTATATTTGATTTGTTCCTTTATTGGGAGCCAGTGAAGGGAACGTAATGCATGTTTCCCAGAGGCTCTCCTAGGGAGGTTAAGGACCAGCCTAGCAGCTGCGTTCTGGACGCGTTGTAGCTGTGCCAGGCCTTTTTTGCTAAGACCACATAGGAGGGAGTTCCCATAGTCTAGATGGGAGGTGACCAAGGCATGTACCATAGTTTTTCTGGAGCTGGGGGGCAATAGGTCCAGGACTTTCCTCAGGGCCTTCAGGAGTCCATAGCATTTTCCCGCAACCTTACCAACATGATAGGTGTATGCTAGCTTAGAGTCAAGAAGAAAGCCAAGGTTTTTCACTGTGTCTACCGGGGCCGGGACCGGGCCCAGTTCCATGGGCCACCAGGCAGAGGTCCAGATGGAAGGACCAGGACCTATGATAAGAACTTCCGTCTTATTACCATTAAGGCGGAGACAGTTCTGTTTCATCCAGCCGTCAAGTGCCACCAAGCAGGCCGAGAAATTCTCAGCGTCCACAACTGGATCACGGGATAGATTGATCACCAGTTGTGTATCGTCTGCATAGGAGACTATTGCAACACCATATGACTCCACCAGTTTGGCAAGGGGTTCCATGTACAGATTAAACAAAGTGGGGCTCAAAATCGAGCCCTGAGGAACCCCTTGCCTGAGACATCTTACACTGGATTTACGTGGAGGGCAGTGCACTTGAAATCTCCTGTTCTTAAGGAAGGAGACCAGCCACTCATGTGCAGGTCCGGTTATTCCCTTTTCATTCAGGCGATCCAGTAATACGGGGTGTGATACGGTATCAAACGCCGCACTTAAGTCCAATAGGACCAGTGCGGCCGTGTGACCCTCGTCCGCCTTACTCCGCAGCAGTTCTGTCGATAGGAGGAGGGCGGTCTCTGTCGAGTGTTTGGCTCTGAATCCCGACTGAGACGTGTAAAGGAGCATGTTTTCCTCCACAAAGCTCACCAGCTGTCGGTTAACCAATTTTTCTACTACCTTCGCACAGTAGGGGAGGAGGGAGATTGGTCTCAGGTTGTCTAATTGCGTAATGCGTATGTGGGCTTTCTTTTTTATTGGGACGACTTGGGCCAGTTTCCAGCTCTCCGGAACTAAACATTCATGGAAAGACAGCGAAGCCAAGTTACCTATATGCTTCGCTACCAGAGGGAGATGATTTCGAAGAATTCTCGCTGGTACCGCATCTAAGGGGGAGCCCGAGTGAATGTCCGATAGGATATTGATTAGCTCTTCAGTTTGGGGAACCACAAATTTCCTAAGTTCTTCCCTGACCTTATTTCCGCAGTTAGGGTCGGGCGGATTTGTAGCTTCAGAGTTAGTCTGAAACGAAGCATAGATTTTTTCTACCTTCCCTATAAAGAAATCTGCGATGTCATGTCGGTCGTGGGGGGGACTTCCCCTGAACTCGCTGGAGGGGCAGAGAGTTCCTTCAGAATCATAAAGAGTTCTTTAGATGTGTTCTCCGCACAGTCTATCCTTTTATTATAGTACTCTCTTTTAGCTTTCCTGATCTGGCTGTGGTAGAACCTTAGTTCACTCTTATAGGCTTCGCGTAGAGAGGGGGCATATTCCACTCTCCATCTACGCTCCAAGGTTTTACACTTGGTTTTAGCGGCGCGCAGCTCAGCGGTGAACCAAGGAGCAGATTTCGTGCTCCGAGCCATGGCTTTATGAGTCCAAGGGGCTACATTATCCAGTGCACCTTGCACCCATTCTTCATACATCTTGTACGCCTCTACCAAATTGTCGCTGAGTAATGGGGGTTTCTGTTCAAGGGCTTGACTGAAGGCGTCGTGGCTGAATTTCCTCTAGTCCCTGCGTCTAATGACGGGCGGTTTCTGTACTGGCCCCCTGTTGGGCAGTTTCCTCAGTTTAAACGGGATCAAATAGTGATCTGACCAGAGGAGCTTAATCGGAGCAGAGACACTAATGTCGTCCCAGTTAGTAAAAATTGGGTCCAGCAGATGTCCTGCTTGATGAGTGGCTCTATTGTCAGCTAAAACAAGCATAAGAGTTCTAAGTTCATTGATTAAGGAAACGGCCTCTCTGCAATTGACATCATCCAAGTGCACGTTGAGGTCTCCTACAATCATAAATTTATTATGGAGTAAAGCAGATTGCGTTAGAGCTTCCAGGAGGCTTTCAATGAACGCAGTAGCCACACCCGGAGGACGATAGATAAGGTAGCCCTTAATGGTGCAGTTGGGGCTCACCGCGATAGAGAAAAGTCCTGCTTCACATTTATTAATGGAAGTCGGTTCAAGAGAGACTGGTAGGTCACTTTTGTGAATAATGGCTATCCCTCCCCCTCTTTGATCCCCTCTGTTAATGTGAAGAATATTGAAGCCGGGAGGAAGGGCCTCTAAGATATCAGGGATGGATTGATCATCCAGCCAAGTCTCTGTTAGGAAGACTAAGTCGGGTTTGTCATCTAACAGTAGGTCATAAATGTTCAGGCTATGACGTTTCATTGATCGGCAGTTCAGTAATAAGGCAGATAGTTCATTACCTTCCTTATTCGTCGCTTGGTCTCTGAGGATAGTATGTCCGCAGCCCACACACTTCAGGGGCCATTTATCCACCTGCAGCTTGTGTTCGCATTCCGGCGGCAGCCTCTTGTTCAGCTGTAGTAACGCCTGCCTTGTATAGTTTATAATCCCATGTTGATCTGAGATGGTTTGGCCAGGGGGACGGGGCCTGGGCCGCTGCTGGTCGCGGACGGGCGCAGACGGGCTTGCCTTAGGCGCGCCTTCGGCGCGCAAACGGTGCTCCCGCTGCGCTCGTCCACTGCGCTTGCGTGGGTGGCACATTTAGGGAGAGAGTGGGCGTGGCCAGCAAGGTGGGCGTGGCCTCTCGAATGCCGCGATGGCGGCCTTTCCACCAGCTGTCCCGCGATGCAGCGCTAGCTCCGCTGCTCGTGGGGTGTCTGCTGGCTCTAAGTGTTCTCGAGCTCCGGGGAGTATGATGCAAGTTTTAAAATCAATTTACACACACAATGACAATTTTAAAAATGGCGAGTGAATACTGCCTCCGGCTTCCGCCTCAGAGGTGTAGAAAGTGGCTACCTGCGCTTATTAGTCAGCGCTAGTTAAAGGCGGGGGAGTGGGCGTGGCCAGCGAGGTGGGCGTGGCCTCTCGAATGCCGCGATGGCGGCCTTTCCACCAGCTGTCCCGCGATGCAGCGCTAGCTCCGCTGCTCGTGGGGTGTCTGCTGGCTCTAAGTGTTCTCGAGCTCCGGGGAGTATGATTCAAGTTTTAAAATCAATTTACACACACAATGACAATTTTAAAAATGGCGAGTGAATACTGCCTCCGGCTTCCGCCTCAGAGGTGTAGAAAGTGGCTACCTGCGCTTATTAGTCAGCGCTAGTTATAGGCGGGGGAGTGGGCGTGGCCAGCGAGGTGGGCGTGGCCTCTCGAATGCCGCGATGGCGGCCTTTCCACCAGCTGTCCCGCGATGCAGCGCTAGCTCCGCTGCTCGTGGGGTGTCTGCTGGCTCTAAGTGTTCTCGAGCTCCGGGGAGTATGATGCAAGTTTTAAAATCAATTTACACACACAATGACAATTTTAAAAATGGCGAGTGAATACTGCCTCCGGCTTCCGCCTCAGAGGTGTAGAAAGTGGCTATAAAAATTTGATTCAGCCCTCTGACTCAAGCCAACCATGAGCACTCACAGAATTCACCCCAGCCCATTAATCTATCTTACCAGAAACCTATCTCAACTTGTCAGGAAACACATGTTCTTAAATTCTCCCTTTCCACTCCCTCCCAACAGATTGTACCTAGTCACTAGCCTTGCAGGAACTTTTTTCAACATACCACCATTTCTACCAAGCCCACCATTATTCTGTCACATTTCGCTAGAACTCTACCACAGACCACAGAATTTCACCAGGGACAGACACCGCCCAACGCAGAGGCATACCCAGTGCAGTCTACCAGGACACAGGGACCAACTTGGGCCCCAGGATCTTCTCACATTAAGACTTTTACATACAAGTATGGATGAAAGGTTTTCTATTAGGAGATTGGCTTTCTTTGACAAAACCAACAGTTCAAATATCCAAGTAGGAGGTCATAGAAAGGGAACACACCAGTCATTCCACATAGAGCATTTCCACTCCAACTGTATTATAGGAGAGACTATGTAGAACTCCTGTCTTAAAAAAAGACTCAAAAAGCAAAATCGTACTATTACTCCCGTCATATATATATAGATATAAATAAGAAATTTAAAAGTACCATAGAACAACATAGGCCCATAGAAGACTAAAGGGAGAATTCGCTTTAGTAACATATCAATGTCATTATAAAGGTCCAGATTCCAGTCAATCAGGCTGCAGCACCCTCTAGAACCTTCTCCACAGAAGCTCAAGCCCTCAAATTTTCGTAGCACCAAAGTGACCAAGAGTGCATGAGGAGAAGAGAGCCTCGGAGGGGAGTAAGGGTGGGTCGCATGTGAATCTATGAAAGACACCAATACTGGAGAACCACAGTTTACAGGTAACTTTTGTTCTTCTCCAGTATTAGGGTGTGTTAGATCTCTGGGTCTCTAGTTGGCAGAGGTAAGTACCTTAGACCAAGTAGGGACCCTTGCTTCTAGTCAGGGTGAAGGAATACACACAGTAGATAACCTCCGCTCTCCCTTTAGGTAGCTTGGCGCGAGCAGGCAGGCTTATCCCCAAGGCAATGTGTAGAATAATTACACTCAACACAACAATAATCCCCAATCCACCACACAGGTAAGTATATTTTTATAAAAATATATAACTTTATCTAGTTTCAGCAGCAAGAATCATCAATATACATTCATTACTTCTTCAGGTAAATGATGCACATAATCTTAGTGGTTGCACTGGTAAATAGGAAGTTACTTTATCAAGACTAATAGTCTCAAGTCTCTAATATCAGTAAAAAGGTATGCAACTGATTTGTAATTAAAGCGCTCTCAAAACGAGCAGTTAAACAATGCCAGCGTTGAAGAAATAGGCCACCATGAGCCCCTGGCGTCAGGGACTCCAAGCGCTTCAAGCGCGTCTCACCCGGAGGCTGGAGGGAGGGGGACTTCCTTCCCCGTGCTCGCGGTGACGTTGGGCCCCCAGGCGCACCTCGTGGGTGAATGCTCAATAGCGCTCCAGGCCGGCCGGTCTCAGGACGCTCTCCGCCCGCTCTCGGTTCTCCAGGGAGCAGCGGGGAGCAGAGACGGCAGGCCGGGGGCTGGAGCACTCTGCAGGATCCCTCGGCGAGGACGGGTCGCACGGCGGTCGGCTCCTCGCTGGGGCTTCAGTGCTGCGGGCCAATCCGGTCACAGCGAAACGGGCGAGCCTCCAAAGCACCCGGGAGTCAGCCAATGGCAGTGCGGCTCCCGGGTCAAGCCTGCGATGACGATCTTCTCAATAGCCAATCGCAACACGGCAGCAGTGGTGACGCTACGCCGCACGGGCCAATCCCGTCACGGCGTTGGTGAGGGGGCTCGGCTCTCTTGTCCAATCGGAGAGCAGCGGGCTCGATCTCAGTCGCGTCGGTACCAGCAAGGTACGGGGCACTTCGTCGGGGGTTTACTGACCCCGGGCCGCGATGGTGAAGCTGCACACAGGTCGATTTAGTGCGCTCTGCTCGGGGAAGGCCCAAAAACCTTCGGTCTGCACATAACACGTGTCGATGAACACGGCGACCACACAGCACGGCACAGCAGCCGGTTGGGCAGGCAATGCACAGCGCGGCACCCTCCAGCCAAACAGAGGGCAGCCAGCGCTCCACACGGACAGATGGGCGACGGTCAGGCAAACAGCAGGGCTCACGATCTCTTCAGCCCACAGCAGCTTCAGGGGACACAGCAGAGGCTTGTAGTCCTTGGGCAACCTTTATGTTCCTGGGTTGCAGACAGGGAGCCAGCTCTTCTCAGGCCCTTGGAGATTCAGGTTGCAGACACAGCACACAGCAAAGTCTTAGCAGTTTCAAGCAGGCAGGGTCACAGCTCACAGCAAAGTCCCTTTCTACTCCTCTCCTTCAGTTGGATAGCAGGATAGGTCAGCCCTTAAAGCACACAGCAAGGCAATCTACCATCAGCTCCTTCAGCAGTCCTTCTTCTGGCAGAGGTTCCTCTTGATTGTAGAATCTGATTTTCTGTAGTCAGGGGTCCTTCTCTTATACACCAAAAAGGCTTTGAAGTCTTTGTGCAAAGGGGGCCCTGAGCCCGGTCCAAACCAGTTCTGGGGGTCTGGGGTGTTTCTGGTTTCCTTCTTCCTCCCAGTCCCAGGGACAGAGGTGACAGTCGCCCAGCAGGAGGTGGAGCCAGCTTTGAGGTTAGGCAGGCACAGCCCTTCACCATCAGGTGCTATCTCCTCCCACTTCCCTGGCAGCAGATGCTGCCTTTCATCCACGGAGCTGGCTCAGATAACCCCCTGGGGCTCTGCAGACCCTGTCATCCTCAACCCAGACAGTCAATCCACAAACAGTCCCAGGCACACAGAAAGGTTCAGACAAGAGAACAGCCACTTTCTAAAAGTACCATTCTCAAACACAGAATTTAAAAACAACCTTTACTAAAAGATGTGTTATTAAATTCTGAGTTCAGGGATATCTTTCACTTATGTCCCATCTTGTTCCTATGGGAAGATAGGCTGGGATCCAATGGGACCAGCCTCCCCCATGTTACTCTATGGAGCAAGATAGCCTTACAGCAGTGAGCACACAAAATGGCTGCTGCTCACTACCAGAGCATGTTACCTGCACTAGTACATGCTCTACCTTATCCATGCACTGCACCCTGCCCAGGGGGGTACCTTGAGCCTTCCATAGGGGTGACTGGTGTGCACAGACAGGGAAGGGTTAGGCCCAGCTAGTGGGGACACTGGCCAGGCGGACATGGCAGTCCACTGACTGCACACAGGCCCTGCGCTGGCAGGCCTGAGACATCATTTTAGGGCTACTCATGTGGGTGGCGCAATCTGCGCTGCAGGCCCACTAGTAGCATCTGTCATCACCAGCCCTGGCACACACAGTGCACTTTACTAGGGACTTCATGGTGATACAAATATGCCAATCAGGTATACCCAATCAATATGACAATTTACAGAGGGAGCACTTACCCTCTGACACTGATCAGCAGTGGCAGAGGGTCCAAAGCATCTAAACCAGCAAAAACGAAATCCAGCACAGCATCAAAAATACATGAGTCAGAGGCAAAAAGATGGGGGAAAAACCACGCCAAGGATGTCAGGTCTAACACGTGTCCTCTCCAGCTGAAAGTGGGGAGAACTACCCTACCTCTTGGGAGTCCTGATCACTAAGGCGGAAGAATCTGGACAGACCATCAGCATTGGCGTGTTCTGTACCAGGGTGGTGCTCCACCGTGAAGTCCATCCCCTGTAGGGAAATGGACCACCTCAACAGTTTTGGATTCTCGCCCCTCATATGCATTAACCATCTGAGGGGCCTGTGGTCGGTCTGAACACGGAAGTGAGTCCCAAACAGGTAGGGCCTCAGCTTCTTCAGAGCCCAGACCACAGCGAAAGCTTCCCTTTCGATTGCACTCCATCTCTGTTCCCTGGGGAGTAGCCACCTACTAATGAAAGCCACTGGTTGGTCTTCGCCCTCCTCATTGATCTGTGAGAGTACTGCTCCCACGCCTTGCTCTGAAGCGTCAGTTTGCACAATGAACTCACTTGAAAAGTCAGGTGCCTTAAGCACCGGTGCTGTGCACATGGCAGTTTTGAGGGTGTCAAAAGCAGTTTGACAGGCCTCAGTCCAATTCACTTTCCTGGGCTGATTTCTAGATGTCAGCTCTGTCAAAGGGGCTACAATGGTGCCATAACCTTTGACAAACCGTCTGTAATACCCGGTGAGACCTAAAAAGGCTCTCACCTCAGTCTGGGTCTTGGGGGGTTCCCAAGCCAGAATGGTATCAATCTTCGCCTGTAGGGGCGCCACCTGGCCGCTCCCCACCTGGTGTCCCAAGTACACCACAGATCCCTGCCCTATCTGGCACTTACTGGCCTTGATAGTGAGGCCTGCCTTCTGCAGAGCCTTCAACACTGCGCAGAGGTGTTGCAAGTGTTCCTCCCAAGTGGTGCTCAGGTACCGGGCAGCTCCCAACCGATCTACCAGCTCATCAGCTCTGGGGATGGGGTGCGCGTCAGTCTTGGTGACAGCATTGAGCCCACGGTAGTCCACGCAGAAACGGAGTTCCTGGGGGCCACCAGGTGTAGCAGCTTTCTTAGGCACTAAGACCACTGGGCTAGCCCAGGGGCTGCTGGAGGGCTCAATGACCCCTAGCGCTAACATCTTAGAAACCTCTTCTTTGATGCTAGCCCTGACCTTGTCAGCCACTCTGTAAAACTTCTGTTTCACAGGCAGGTTGTCACCAGTGTCCACATCGTGGACGCACCAGTCAGTGACACCTGGGGTCAGGGAAAACAGGGGGGCGAACTGACCCAAGACTTGGTGACAGTCCTGTTGCTGCTCTGGGGTCAGGGTGGGTGAGAGTATCACCCCATCAACTGACCCATCTTGCTCCTTGGTTGCCAGGAGGTCATGGAGAGGATCACTATCCTCCTCCCCTCCTGCATCTGTAGCCATGAGCAAAGTCACTGCTGACCTCTCAAAGTGGGGTTTGAGGCGGTTTACATGCAACACTCTCAGGGGCTGCCTGGGAGTCTTCAGGTTAACCAAGTAGGTAACCTCGCTCTTGCGCTCCACCACCTCATATGGCCCAGACCACTTGTCACGGAGCGCACAAGGCTCCACTGGCTCCATCACCCACACTTTCTGCCCAGGTTGGAACTCCACAAGAGAGGTGTTCTGATCATACCATATCTTCATTTCCTCCTGGCTACCCTCCAGGTTCTCTTGAGCGAGCTTCCTGAAGCGCTTGGTCTGGTTGCGGATGGCCAGCACATAGCTGAACACATCCTGAGGGGTTTTCCCACGGGATTTCTCCCACCCCTCCTTCACCAGAGTGAGAGGCCCTCTGACAGGGTGGCCATACAGCAACTCAAAGGGGCTGAACCCTAAGGATTTCTGAGGCACCTCCCTGTATGCAAATAACAGGCATGGTAACAAGACGTCCCACTTCCGCCTCATGGGCTCCTCTAGGCCCATAATCATGCCCTTCAGGGTGCGGTTGAATCTTTCAACCAACCCATTTCCTTGAGGATGGTAAGGTGTGGTGAACTTATATGTCACTCCACACACCTCCCACAGAGACTTCATGTACCTAGAGATGAAGTTTGTACCCCTGTCAGAAACCACCTCTCTGGGGAACCCCACACGGGAAAAGATCCCCATTAAGGCACGGCCCACCACAGGGGCTGTGACTATCCTGAGAGGGACTGCTTCAGGGTATCGGGTGGCATGGTCCACCAAGACTAGGATAAACCTGTTGCCTAAGGCTGTCTTGGGGTCCAGGGGCCCCACGATGTCAATGCCCACCCTCTCAAACTGGGTGCTCACTACAGGAAAGGGTTGGAGGGGTGCCACGCACTTCCCTCCGCTCTTGCCACTGGCCTGACAAGTTTGGCAAGACTTACAAAAGGCAGCGACGTGCTTCTTCATCTGGGGCCAGTAGAAGTGGGTGACAAGCCTGTAATAGGTCTTGTCTTGCCCCAGATGTCCTGCGAGAGGCACGTCATGAGCCAGACCCAGTAGGAAGTTCCTGAAGCGCTCGGGTACCACCAGCACACAGGTTGCACCGGGCTCAGAGAACTTAGGCTCACTATAAAGTAAGTCATCCTCCCAGTAGATCAAATGTTCCTTGGACCCCAGGCCTGCTGCCTGGTCTGCAGCCTGCTGCCGCACACCAATGAGGGAAGGGCACTCCTTTTGAGCTTGGCAGAATTCCTCCCTGGAGGGACCACCATCTTGCTGCCACTGGGACAGCTCAGGCAATTCCCCTAGTTCGGCCACCTGTTCCCCTGTAGGTTCCAGGGCATCCCCCTCAGGTTCTGCTTCCTCCTGGACCGTGGGAACAGTGGGGGCTGGTTTCCCGCGCCCTCTGCCCCTTCCTCTCTTGACAGGTCCCTGGGCCATTGTTCCAGGCTCCAGTTCTGCTAATCCACCCTTACTGGCTGCCATTGCACGTGTGGTCACACAGATCCACGCAGGCAAGCCCAACATTTCCAAGTGAGTCCTGTGCTCTACATCCTTCCATGGAGAGCTCTCCAGGTCATTACCTAATAGACAATCTACAGGCAAGGCATCACTTACAACAACTTCCAATATACCGGAGACTCCTCCCAATTCAAATGGAACACGTGCCAACTTGCAGAGGCGCACTGAACTGTCAGCTGCCACCACAGGACGGAGTACCTTTGGAATGATCTGCTCTTCAGACACCCATTGACACCTGACAGATGTCACACTGGCCCCTGTGTCTCTCAGAGCTTCTATCTCTTTTCCATTGATGGTCACCTTCTGCCCATACTTCTTAGTGTTTAAGGGCAGCAAGGTTTCCTGGGCCATCTCTTGGTCTCCTAAAGAGACAAGGGTCATCACTGCTAACCCCACCTCCCCACTAGAAATCAAATCCCCTCCCAAAGCTACACTAGCTAATGCTGGAGTTGGAGCACCAGTGGGTGCTGGAGGTTTCTTTGGACATTTGGGGGCAATGCGCCCCACCTCCCTACAGGCATAGCAAGTAGGTGGGGGCCTGTTGTCCTGCTTGCCCTTATGGGGCCAGGACTTCTTAGACTTGGGGGGTTGAGACTTTCTCCTGGGAACTATTTTGGGGCCCTTTAGAAGACTCCTTTTGATTACCCGTGTCTCCCCCACTCTTCTGCTGGGGACCCTGTCCACCCTTGGCTGGGGTACTTACCACCCCCTTGTGGACCCTGGTGCTAGTCCAGCGGTCCGCCTCTTTAGCAAGCTCACTGGGATCAGTTAACTTGCTATCTAAAAGATGCTGGCGCAGCTCTGGAACACATAAACTACTTAAGTGCTCCCAACTAATCAAGTGACACAACCCCACATAATCAGTAACTTTGCTGCCCTTTATCCAACCTTCCAGTGCACGCGTGTACATACTCACACACTCCACCCAAGTACTTGAATCAAGCTTCTTGAAGTTCCTAAACTTCTGGCAGTACTGTTCTGCAGTGAGCCCATACCGGAGGCACAAAGCCTCCTTCATGGAGGGGTAGGATAAAGTACCTGTTGCTTCTAAGGGTGCCAAGACATCCCTCCCAGAGGCCTCAAAGTGTTTCAATAAACCTGCCCCCCAACTTCTCTCAGGCACTTCATTCATCTTTAGGGCTAGTTCATACGCTCTAAATCACGCATAAATATCCTCACCCCTCTGATAATTCTGTACCAGATCCTTTGGTATGTATACCTTACCCGCCTGTACTGGTTGTGCGCTGCCACCATTAGAGCTGGACCCCCCTTGTTTTTCTTTGATGTCCAGCTCCCTCATGTTCCTTTCATGAGCCAATTGGAGTTTCTTCTCCTCCAAAGCGAGAGCATGTCTTCTCTCTTCCGCCGCCTTCTCAGTTTCAAGGCGTAGTTTCCTCTCCTCTGCTTGGGCCTTGAGTTTAAAAAGCTCAATCTCATGAGCCCTAGCTCTCTGATTATCCTCCAGCTCCTCTGGAGAAATAACCCTACTGGAGTGGTTGCTGCCAGCCTTAGATGCTGACCGCACTGGCAAATCACTGGGCAAAAAAACATTCTCCTGTGGGCCTTCCACTTCGGTAGCTTCTTCTGAGACATGTTTGGCCTCCCACCAGGCCCTCAGAGCTTTCTGTAGCTCTTCCTTGTTTGCGCTGCCCTTCACTGGGCATCCAAACTGTTTGCAGAATTGTTTCAGGATATCCTTTCTGTAGTTGTACAACTCCTGAATTTCGAATTCCACTTCCAATTCTACTCTCACGCTTGCCGCTTTCACAGACATGATGCTTCCTAACCTTTTCAACAAAAAGGTTTCACCAAAAAGAAAAAAATCTTGCACAACCTGTGCTGCTAAACTAGACTAGTGATGTACAAGAGATCACTGCAGGTCAAGTGCAATTATTAGTTCAGAATCCGCACCGCTGTCCAACAATGTTAGATCTGGGGGTCTCTAGTTGGCAGAGGTAAGTACCTTAGACCAAGTAGGGACCCTTGCTTCTAGTCAGGGTGAAGGAATACACACAGTAGATAACCTCCGCTCTCCCTCTAGGTAGCTTGGCGCGAGCAGGCAGGCTTATCCCCAAGGCAATGTGTAGAATAATTGCACTCAACACAACAATAATCCCCAATCCACCACAAACTGAGACCACACAGGTAAGTATATTTTTATAAAAATATATAACTTTATCTAGTTTCAGCAGCAAGAATCATCAATATACATTAATTACTTCTTCAGGTAAATGTTGCACATAATCTAAGTGGTTGCACTGGTAAATAGGAAGTTTCTTTATCAAGACTAATAGTCTCAAGTCTCTAATATCAGTAAAAAGGTATGCAACTGATTTGTAATTAAAGCGCTCTCAAAACGAGCAGTTAAACAATGCCAGCGTTGAAGAAATAGGCCACCATGAGCCCCTGACGTCAGGGACTCCAAGCGCTTCAAGCGCGTCTCACCCGGAGGCTGGAGAGAGGGGGACTTCCTTCCCCGTGCTCGCGGTGACGTTGGGCCCCCAGGCGCACCTCGCGGGTGAATGCTCAATAGCGCTCCAGCCCGGCCGGTCTCAGGACGCTCTCCGCTTGCTCTCGGTTCTCCAGGGAGCAGCGGGGAGCAGAGACGGCAGGCCGGGGGCTGGAGCACTCTGCAGGATCCCTCGGCGAGGACGGGTCGCACGACGGTCGGCTCCTCGCTGGGGCTTCAGTGCTGCGGGCCAATCCGGTCGCGGCGAAACGGGAAAGCCTCCAAAGCACCCGGGAGTCAGCCAATGGCAGTGCGGCTCCCGGGTCAAGCCTGCGATGACGCTCTTCTCAATAGCCAATCGCAACACGGCAACAGTGGTGACGCTACGCCGCATGGGCCAATCCCGTCGCGGCGTTGGTGAGGGGGCTCGGCTCTCTCGTCCAATCGGAGAGCAGCGGGCTCGATCTCAGTCGCGTCGGTACAAGCAAGGTACAGGGCACTTCGTCGGGGGTTTACTGACCCCGGGCCGCGATGGTGAAGCTGCACACAGGTCGATTTAGTGCGCTCTGCTCGGGGAAGGCCCACAAACCTTCGGTCTGCACATAACACGTGTCGATGAACACGGCGACCTCACAGCACGGTACAGCAGCCGGTTGGGCAGGCAATGCACAGCGCGGCACCCTCCAGCCAAACAGAGGGCAGCCAGCGCTCCACACGGACAGAAGGGCGACGGTCAGGCAAACAGCAGGACTCACGATCTCTTCAGCCCACAGCAGCTTCAGGGGACACAGCAGAGGCTTGTAGTCCTTGGGCAACCTTTATGTTCCTGGGTTGCAGACAGGGAGCCAGCTCTTCTCAGGCCCTTGGAGATTCAGGTTGCAGACACAGCACACAGCAAAGTCTTAGCAGTTTCAAGCAGGCAGGGTCAAAGCTCACATCAAAGTCCCTTTCTTCTCCTCTCCTTCAGTTGGATAGCAGGATAGGTCAGCCCTTAAAGCACACAGCAAGGCAATCTTCCATCAGCTCCTTCAGCAGTCCTTCTTCTGGCAGAGGTTCCTCTTGATTGTAGAATCTGATTTTCTGTAGTCAGGGGTCCTTCTCTTATACCCCAAAAAGGCTTTGAAGTCTTTTGAAGTCTTTGTGCAAAGGGGGCCCTGAGCCCGGTCCAAACCAGTTCTGGGGGTCTGGGGTGTTTCTGGTTTCTTCCTCCCAGTCCCAGGGACAGAGGTGACAGTCGCCCAGCAGGAGGTGGAGCCAGCTTTGAGGTTAGGCAGGCACAGCCCTTCACTATCAGGTGCTATCTCCTCCCACTTCCCTGGCAGCAGATGCTGCCTTTCATCCACGGGGCTGGCTCAGATAACCCCCTGGGGCTCTGCAGACCCTGTCATCCTCAACCCAGACAGTCAATCCACAAACAGTCCCAGGCACACAGAAAGGTTCAGACAAGAGTACAGCCACTTTCTAAAAGTACCATTCTCAAACACAGAATTTAAAAACAACCTTTACTAAAAGATGTGTTATTAAATTCTGAGTTCAGGGATATCTTTCACTTATGTCCCATCTTGTTCCTATGGGAAGATAGGCTGGGATCCAATGGGACCAGCCTCCCCCATGTTACTCTATGGAGCAAGATAGCCTTACAGCAGTGAGCACACAAAATGGCTGCTGCTCACTACCAGAGCATGTTACCTGCACTAGTACATGCTCTACCTTATCCATGCACTGCACCCTGCCCAGGGGGGTACATTGAGCCTTCCATAGGGGTGACTGGTGTGCACAGACAGGGAAGGGTTAGGCCCAGCCAGTGGGGACACTGGCCAGGCGGACATGGCAGTCCACTGACTGCACACAGGCCCTGCGCTGGCAGGCCTGAGACGTCATTTTAGGGCTACTCATGTGGGTGGCGCAATCTGCGCTGCAGGCCCACTAGTAGCATCTGTCATCACCAGCCCTGGCACACACAGTGCACTTTACTAGGGACTTCATGGTGATACAAATATGCCAATCAGGTATACCCAATTAATATGACAATTTACAGAGGGAGCACTTACCCTCTGACACTGATCAGCAGTGGCAGAGGGTCCAAAGCATCTAAACCAGCAAAAACGAAATCCAGCACAGCATCAAAAATACATGAGTCAGAGGCAAAAAGATGGGGGAAAAACCACGCCAAGGATGTCAGATCTAACAGGGTGTCTTTCATAGATTCACATGCTTGAATAAGAATAGAAAGCAGTACGCCAACACATGAGTCATAAAAGGCAATAAGAACAAATGCTAGTAAACAAATGCACATATGAACACTGCATATATAGGAAATAACCTTTTATGACAGGAGGCGGGAAGCAACAGAGGCTCACCTTCATCTGAAGAGATTTCGTAGCACCGCTTGACCCACAGCAGTGTCAGCAGCGTCAGCTGTCTCCAGACAGTAGTGCCTTGTGAACGTGTGCCTGCTGGGCCACGTTCCCGCCCTGCAAATCTGATGTAGAGGCACTCCAGCAAATAGGGCGGTAAAGGATGCAACTGCCCTCGTCGAGTGTGCTCGCACCGGAGCAGAAAGAGGCTTGTCAGCCCGTTGATGGCAGAAGGAGATGGCAGAAGAAATCCATCGAGTAATGGATTGTTTAGTGACCGGATGTCCCTTGCGCATCCGTCCATAGGCCACAAAGAGCTGGTGTGATTTACGAAAGGCAGCAGTGCGTTGGATGTAGTATTTGAGACAGCGCTTCAAGTCCAAAGAATGAAAAGAGTGCTCAGCGGGAGACTGAGGGTCTGGGAAAAAAGTCTTGAGAATGACAGGTTCATTAAGGTGGAAGTCAGAAGGAACCTTAGGAATAAATTTAGGATTCGTACGAAGTGTAACAGCGTCCCTTGAGAATTGAAGAAAAAGAGGCTGAATGGTGAAAGCTTGGATGTCGCTCACTCGCCTGGAGGATGTAAGTGCGAGGAGGAGGGAAACTTTCCAAGCAAGGAATTTTAATTCCGCTGAATGAATAGGTTCGAAAGGAGGTTTGAGAAGTTGCGATAAGACCAGATTCAAATGGCAAGCAGGTGGTGAACGCCGGATAGGTGGAAACATCCGGAACAGGCCCTTAAAGAACTGACGAATGATCCGAGAGGAGTACAGGGGTGTGGAACCATCGTGGCGAAAGTGGGAAATCGCGGCCAGGAAGACTTTAAGAGTGGAATGCGAAAGTCCCTACTTTGCCAAATGGAGGAAAAAAGGCAGGATTTGCTCAGGTGTGGCGAGCAGAGGATCGACCTTCTCCTTGTGGCACCAAACACAAAACAGTTTCCATTTCAGTTTATAGGTTTTGACTGTAGAAATAGCGCGTGCATGAGCAAGTACCTCTCTGCACTCGGAAGCAATATTCAGATGTGCAAACTCATTGTTTTCAGGTTCCAAGCGTGAAGCTGGAGACGCTGGATCCGGGTGGCAAATCTGGCCCTGGCTCATGATGAGAAGATGAGGCAGGGGACGAAGAAGAATCGGATTGCACTGGGAAAACAGAAGAAGATCTGTGAACCACGGGCAACGCGGCCACCTGGTTGCGGTTGAGTGGAGTCACAAACAGATCCAGCTCCGGCTGGCCCCACAAGCGAAACACATACTCCAGAGTCGGTTGATGGCGCCCCCACTCGTGATTGTCCGTAGCCGATCTGCTGAGAGAGTTTGCAAGGGCGATGGAGGCACCCGGTACATGAACTGCTGTTAGCTGGACTTGATGGTGAATCGCCCATTCCCAGATCTGTTGTGCCTGTCTGGAAAGCAGAAGAGATCTCATACCCCCTAGCTTGTTGAGGTAGTGCATACTGGTGGTGTTGTCCGTAGGCACCAGCAGTGACTCCCCTTCCACCAGCAGCCGGAAAGATTTTAGGGCGAGAAAGATAGCCAAGAGTTCGAGGCGATTTATGTGCCATTTGCATTGATCTGTCGTCCATTTGCCTTTGACTGACAACCATTCGAGGTGTGCACCCCAACCCTCTAAGGAAGCATCCGTCGTAAGGGTAAGCATGGGATCTGTGTCCTGAAACGGCCGCCCAGTTGCAATGTTTGGAAGGTGAGCCCACCATTCCAATGCGCTCTGAATGCGGGGTCAGGCAGACTTTGTAGTTGAACGACCCTGAGACTTGCCGCCATTGTTTGTCCAACTCCTCTTGGAGGACTCGAATGTGTAGCCTGCAATTGGGGATCAGCAGTATGCAGGACGATGCCATGCCCAGAAAAGATTTTAACATCCGGACAGAAGCGGACCTTCTTGAGCGTAGAAGAGCCACCATATTTATAATGCGATCTTGGCGCTCCTGCGAAACAAACACCTTCGCCAGACGAGAGTCTATTAATGCCCATAGAAAGATCCTTTGTTGTGCTGGACGGACATGCGATTTCTCGTGGTTGATGGAAAGACCCACGGCTTGAAAGAAGGATAGGCAAGTCTGAGTGTGTTGTCTTGCTGCAAGGATAGTTTGGGCCTTTATCAAGCAGTCATCCAAATAAGGGTAGAACTGTATGCCCTGTAGGCGTAGAAAAGCTGCAACCGGAGCCATGATCTTTGTGAAGACTCTCGGAGCGGAACGAAGGCCGTAAGGTAAAACTTTAAATTGGAAGTGTTTCGATCCCACTGTGAAACGAAGGTACTTCCTGTGTCTGTGATGGATTGGCACATGAAAGTATGCATCTTGGAGGTCGATTGTGGAGAGGAACTCTCCGGGATTCAGGAACTGTAAAATTTCCAACAAGGTCAGCATCCGAAATGTTTGGGACTTGATGAACTTGTTGAGGGCTCGGAGGTCTAAGATAGCGCGCCAATCTCATGATTTTTTCCTGATAAGGAAAAAGCGGGAATAAAAGCCTTTGCCTTGTTGTAATCGAGGAACCACTTCGACAGCCCCTTTTTTTATCATAACTGCGACTTGCGCAAACAGTTCCTTCAAATGTGCTGGGGGGGGGGGGGGGCAGAGGTTGGGCGGGTGGGAGGAAATTTGAGAAATTCGAGAGCGTGGCCCTTTAAGATGACATCCAAGACCCAACGATCTAAAGTTATTTTTGACCAATTGTAGAAGTGTTGGGAGATTCGACCTCCAGTTTTCAGGGCAGGAGAACACTTGACCCGTGGAAAGTCACTGTTTTTAGAGGTAGCACCTCCTCTGTAGGTGGTTTTCCTTCTATAAGGTCTGGAATCGGATTGCCTATTCTGAGTTTGATAGGAGTAGCGCTGCTTGTTTTTACCATAGGAGCGGTACTGGGAGGAGCCACGAAAATTGGAGGAAGTACCTCTGCCACGTGCTCCGCGAAAGGGCCGCATCTGGTACTGGAGAGATCCCAGGGCACGAGCAGTGTCCGTGTCTTTCTTGATGGACTCAAGGCATCATCCACATGCTTGCCGAAAAGGGACTCTCCATCAAAAGGCAAATCGAGCACTCTTGCCTGCACTTCAGGCCGAAAAGCCGTAGCCTTAAGCCAGCCCTGCCTCCTTAAGACTGCAGCACCTGCGAGCGGTCTGAAACCCGTAGAGGAAATATCAATGGCACAGTCTATAATTTCAGAGGATATTTTCTCTCCCTCTTGCACGATCTTATGGGCTTCTGCCCTGGAAGATTCCGGAAGTAGGTCAACTAAAGCTGCGATCTCTGACCACATCTGACGGTTGTATCGTCTGAGGATTGCTAAGGAGTTTGCCGCCCTGACTGTCGTGGCAGCCATAGTGGTGAATTTCTTCCCAATGGTATCCAGGCAGCGACCTTCCTGATCCGGTGGCGAAGTTAACGGAGTTGCCGGGTTACGCGACCTTTTTTGAGTGGCTTTCGTAATGACCGAGTCAGCCTTTGGCTGTGACACAAGGCATGCAGGTGAATCCTCAGGTGCCTTATACTTCTTGTCAAGGCGCGGAAGCACGGCCGGGATGGAGTTAGGCCGTTCCATTAGTTTAAGACCCTCCTTCCATATAAAATCAATAATTTGAATAGTATGCACTTGCTTTAAAGGTTGATTCATGAAGTCATAAAGGAAACAGTCTTGTTGTTTGACGACCATGGGCAAATGAAAACGCTTCGCGGCTCTCACCATTAAATTGTGGAAACCCCCAATGTCCACTGGGGGAGAAGCCAGGGGAGAAGCAGGAGGAGGAGACGGGGTCTGGGCCCGATAATTGTCCCAATCTGCAAGGACAGCGTCGTCGTCCTGGTCCGTATCATTGCGGACATCATCATCAGTACCAGGATCTGGAACGACTGGTGATCTTGCCTGAGCAACAGGAAGTGGCTCTTGTGCTGGAGGAGGTAGAGTAGGAGAGGCCTGCGAAGAAGGTGGGAATCGACGATTGTAATCGTCTAACATGTGCTGAAGGTTTGAAATCAAAGACACCGGTATCTGTGCCATAGTAACCTCGTGGTCAACAACCAGCTGGTCATCATTAACTGGGAAGAGTGACCCCCTGTCATCATTGTCCTCATCCTCATAGTTCTGATATTTTATATTGAGCTCCGAAGGACTGCTTGCAGGACGAAAGGTGTCATCAACATAAGACCCATCAGAAGATTCCTCCTCTGCAGACGCAAAGAGTTGAGCAGGGGGGCCAGAACCACCTTGAAGAGGCCTCAAATCCAGCAGAGCAGGACGTTTTACAATAGAAGCTGTCACCACAGTAAAGGTTGTTGCAGTTGCCAGAGAATAGTGTTCCGCCGACGGGCCAGTCGACGAGCTCATGGTCGGAACCATCGTCGAGGGATTCGTCAATGTTGAACCAGGCGTCGGCGAAGAAGCGGAAGCCGTCGACGGAGCCAGGACTTTCCTCGTCGCCGGTGCAGCCCCACGATGAGGTGGTCGTCGACGAGGAACTCGACGTCGACAAAGCTACCGTCAACGAGTGACGCGTCGACGAAGCCTTCGTCGACGAATGTTTCTTTGGCAAGGTCGTCGACAAGACGGATTTCTTCGACGACGATATCTTCACAATGGAGGTTATAGGCCTAACCTCTTGGTTCATTGTTGACGATGCGGGAGCATGTCGTCATCGTAGGCACAACGTCGACGGATCTTGTGGTCATCGACGGGCGCGTCGATGAGCTCGTCGACGAGCTGGCACTCGTTTTAGACGTCGAGGGCACAGAGTGGGACTGCGACGCCAGAGAACCAGGTCCCGTAGGCGTAGAGGTCCCGTGGGGAGACGGACTTTGGAGCGTCCACAAGCTTCTTCTTTTTTAGAAAAGGAGAAGGCATCTCTGTCTCCGACCCGCGTTTTAGAGAGGTCTTGGAATGGCAGGAAGACACACTCTCTGCATCAGACACAGGGTTGTCTGAAGTCTTCAACTTCTGTAGCCACAGGAGACGGGCCACTCTATCCTTTAGGGTCATAGAAGAAAAAGGTCTGCAAAACTAGCAGTTCCTCACCTCATGGTCCAGGTACAGCCAATCAATGCACTTTTTATGAGGGTCCTATGGAACAGGCGAAGTTTTCCACAAGCAGAATAAGGCCTGAATAAAGATTTCTTTGTAGAAGAAGATAAAAGGTTTGTAGATTAAAGAAACTGAGCAGAGCTCAGGGAGACTCCCTTCACACGACGTGCGGTAGAAAATCTGAAGGCTTGAGCTTCTGAGGAGGAGGTTCTAAAGGGTACTGCAGCCTGATTGGCTGGAATGTGGACCATTATAATGACATGGATATGTTACTAAAGTGAATTCTCCCTTTAGGCTTCTATGGGCCTATGTTGTTCTATGGTACTTTTAAATTTCTTATTTATATCTATTTATATATATTATATATTTATATGTATATGTATATTTATGATGTTTTCTATATATCTATTCTAATATAATAAAGAGAGAGCCCAAACCTTTGAGGCAGGTAATCTCAGGAATCACAGCACGAATCACAACACCCAATAGAGCGTTGGAAAGGGCATTTGCAGCAGAAGGGCATAGGCTATGCCATGGGTACTCACAAACTTTCTCACAGGGGCCAAATTTATAGTGTGGTTTGCGGCCGAGGGCCGCACCGGTGGGGGCGGGGTCAGTGAGAAAGGGGCGGGGCTAGAGCAAAAAAAAAACTGTGACCATGAGGTTGAACACAGGCCCCTGCAGCAGACGTCTTCGTCCACTGACTCACCAGATCCAGCATACACACATATCTCTCACTCTCTCTCTCTCTCTCCCTCTCTCTCTTCCTCTCCCTCCCTCCCTATCTTTCTCTCCCTCTTCCCTCTCTCCCTCTCCCTCCCTCTGTCTCCCTCCCTCTCTGTCTCCCTCCCTCCCGCCCTCCCTGTCTCCCTCCCTCTCTCTGTCTCCCTCCCTCTCTCTGTCTCCCTCCCTCCCTCTCTCTCCCTTCTTCCCTGTCTCCCTCCCTCACTGTCTCCCTCCCTGTCTCCATCCCTGCCTGTCTCCCTCCCGCCCTCCCTGTCTCCCTCCCTCTCTCTGTCTCCCTCCCTCTCTCTGTCTCCCTCCCTCTCTCTCCCTTCTTCCCTGTCTCCCTCCCTCACTGTCTCCCTCCCTCTCTCTGTCTCCCTCCCTCCCTCTCTCTCCCTTCTTCCCTGTCTCCCTCCCTCACTGTCTCCCTCCCTGTCTCCCTCCCTGCCTGTCTCCCTCCCTGCCTGTCTCCCTCCCTGTCTCCCTCCCTCTCTCTGTCTCCCTCCCTCTCTCTGTCTCCCTCCCTCTCTGTCTCCCTCCCTCTCTGTCTCCCCCCCTCTCTCCCTCCCTCTCTCTGTCTCCCTCCCACTCTGTCTCCCTCCCTCTCTGTCTCCCTCCCTGTCTCCCTCCTTCCCTGTCTCCCTCCCTCTCTAACTCCCTCCCTCTCTAACTCCCTCCCCCTCTCTGTCTCCCTCCCTCTCTCTGTCTCCCTCCCTCTCTCTGTCTCCCTCCCTCTCCCCTCCCTCCCTGTCTCCCTCCCTCCCCGTCTCCCTCCCTCCCCGTCTCCCTCCCTCCCCGTCTCCCTCCCTCCCCGTCTCCCTCCCTCTCTCCCTCCCGCTGTCTCCCTACCTCTCTCTCCATTCCTACTTCTGCCTTCCTCCCTCCCCCTTCTCTCCCTCTCTCCCTCCCCTGACTCGCCCTCCCCCTCCCTCCTTCATTCTCCCCTGACTCTCCCTCTCTCACTCCCCTGACTCTCTCCCTTCCCTGACTCTCTCCCTCCCTCTCCCTCCTTTGCCCTCCCCTGTCTCTCCCTCTCTCACCCTCCCCTCACTCTCCATCCCTCCCTCGCCCTGGCTCTCCCTCCCTCGCCTTGGCTCTCCCTCACTCTCCCTCCAGCCTCGCTCTCCCACCCTCTGTCTCTCCCTCCCTCGCCCTCCCCTGACTCTCCCTCCCTGTCTCTCCCTCGCCCTCCCCTGACTCTCTTCCTACCTCGCCCTCCCCTGATTCTCCCTCTCTCCCCCTCCCTCACCCTCCCCTGACTCTCTTCCTACCTCGCCCTTCCCTGATTCTCCCTCTCCCCCCCTCCCTCACCCTCCCCTGACTCGCTTCCTACCTCACCCTCCCCTGATTCTCCCTCTCTCTCCCTCCATCGCCCTCCCCTGATTCTATGTCAGTCCACGGAGGCTCAGATTATGCTTCTCTTCACTTTACTGACATAAACAGCAGCCAATAAAAAACTTTAAACTGGCATGACCCCGGAAGGACAACCCCCTCCAACAGTATGCACCAATCACTATCAAGTCCACAGTATATCTGTCCATGTTTATCAATACGACCTCCTCTTTCTTTGCTGCTGCAGCAGCGAGTTAAGTGCCCTTCTATTTTACTTCTTTCTTGGGGGTAATGTGTGTAAGGGCGGTGGTTGTAGACGGCGCGCGCGCGCGTCAGTGATGATATGTGCTGAGCGGACCTCCGCTCGTGGTTGAGGTGTTTTGGTGACTTTGTGCTAATTGCCTTTTTTTCAGGTTTTGTTGTTTATTGGCCCGCGCGGGCGTTTTTCTGTTTGTAGCGCGACCGGCGGTGTACCGGTAGGGGGCGGTGGAGCAGGAGGAGGCAGACGCGAGACGCTCGCGCGCAGGAAGCAGTCGGACCCGGCCCCCACACGCACTGCGCATGCGCGAGGAGCCGACTTTCGTTTTTCACTTTACCGGCTCCTCACGCATCGCGCTTGCAGACTGCATCAATCCTGGCCTCAGTAGAACGCTATACGGAGCGCATCCGCATTAGAGCTCTGCTCTAGGGGAGCTTACAGTGTGCATAATAGGGGTCTCCTTCCACCTAATATTCAGCCTCATTGCCTGTAGTGATTTTGGTTATTTAAGTTTGTGTGTGTGTTGGAGGCTCCCCTGGGCTACTCCCCCCCTTTGAAGCTCCTCCACACCTCCCTGCTTCAGAGCTATGGCGTACTACGCCGAGGAGGATAACCAGTGGGCAGAATACGATGAATATGTAGACTATGAGCCACAGGAAGAGCATCTGGAGGAGAATTTGGTAGAGGCCCTGGATTCCCACGTCCAGGGGTCAGTGAAGACTGCACTAGTCCAGGCTCTTAAGCCTTTTGCTAAACCCCTTAAAAACTATGGCAAGAGAAAGTTCAAATCTGCCGGGATGGGTGGTACCTCTTCTCAGTCCTCGGCCCAGGTGTTGGCCCGGATGGCCAGGAATGTCCTGAAGGACCATGGCTCAATGGCGAATGACACGTCTGGGGACTCTTCCCCGACTCCGCCGGACTCATCTGATTCAGAGGTGGGTTCAGTGGCCCCCAGAAAGAGATCTAGGAAGGTGAAGCACACCCAAAAGGCGGACGTTGGTCAGGTACCCAGGAATCTTCTTTTTAACCCAAACAATATTGTGCACCCTCGGTCCACTGAGTGGGTACCGTGCCCTGAGGTGGCACAATATGTGAGCAACAACCTGCGTCAGGGTTTCGATAATGGAGTGAGGGCCACGTTGCGCTCCGAATGCCCCAGGCCAACCTTGACAGGGAAGGTGGCTGACACACCGGATTTAGATCCCACAATGGCGGCGTTTATGCGCAAGTTTGCGAAGGATCCAAAGAAGGGGCTGGATAGAGCATGGAGAGGTGTCCAGGACAAAATGTTGGATGTCGCCGGTCCCCTAACAAAGATTCTGGACGCGGCGGTGATAGCCAAGGATAGGAATGTGCCGCTGAATGTGTCGGAGGTTCTGGAATGGGCACAGCGTGCCATGTGCTTTTTAGGTAATGCCAATGTGGCCGTGTCTACAGAGCGGAGGCGCTCTTTTCTTATGAGACTTGACTCCCAGCTGGCGGAGATGGCCCCTTCCGAACCTGGTGTCCTAGCTAATGGTATGCTCTTCGGAGACAAATTTGTCAGGGAGATGGGCAAATATGTTGCCACCTTCTCCGCTTTAGACAGGGCCCAGTCCAACATCAAGAGGGTTCTCCATGGTGGTGTTTTTGATAGGGCCGGACGCCCAAGAGGTCGAGGGTCCGGCCGAGGTTATGCACAGACCTCACGTGGAGCAGAGCAGAGAGGCAGAGGTAATCGACGCCCCAACTTCTACCC
Organism: Lissotriton vulgaris; assembly: GCF_964263255.1. Lineage (NCBI taxonomy): Eukaryota > Metazoa > Chordata > Amphibia > Caudata > Salamandridae > Lissotriton > Lissotriton vulgaris. Next base: position 734,284,977 of record NC_141693.1, on the reverse strand, counting down.
CTCCCGTGATAGAGGAGGTCGTGGCAAGGGGCAAAGAGGAGACTATCGTGGACAACAGGCGAACTCAGGAGACTACTCCTACTCAGGTACGACTTCTATGCCCATCAGAGCATATGGTGGGGGGCAGACTGTCACTTTTTCTCCACAGGTGGCGCCAACTTACGAACGACCCTTGGGTGTTACAAACGATACAGGGTTTCCACATAGAATTTTATGCCTCCCCGATGCAGCGGCGGAGACCAGGTCCACTGTGTTTTTCCCAAGCAGAGCAGAGTTTCATCGACGCGGAGATAGGCTCCTTGATCCAGAAGGGGGCGATTGTGGAATCATCCCCACACGAGCTAGGCTTCGTCAGCACCGTATTTGTGGTCCCGAAGAAGGACCAAGGGTATCGACTGGTGTTGAATCTCAAGGAGTTCAATGGCTGGGTCGTTTATCGACACTTCAAAATGGAGGGGATACACCTCCTGAGAGATATACTATTGGAACAGGATTGGATGGTGCGTCTGGATTTAAAAGACGCCTATTTAGCAGTGGCCATCTACCCCCCACACAGGCGGTTCCTGCAGTTTCAATGGCGCGATCGGTGGTTCGAATTTTCCGCCATGCCCTTTGGACTGTCGTCCGCCCCATGGTGTTTCACAAAGGTGATGAAACCCATCGTGCAGACGTTGAGGGAACGGGGTGTTCGCCTCATTATTTACCTCGACGACATCTTGATCTTAGGTCAGTCACCGGAGGTGGTGTCGCTCCATCTGTCATGGACGATCCACCTCCTTCAGGACTTGGGCTTTCTCCTGAACATACAGAAGTCGATCTTGCAGCCTTCTCAGGTGATGGAGTTCCTGGGTTTCCAGGTGGACTCGGTGAAAGCTCAATTACTCTTGCCCCTCAAGAAGAGGGTGGCGGTGAGGAAGGAGTTGAGGAGAGCGCTTGTCTCTCCGACAATCTCGTTGAGGACGTTGGCACGCCTGGTGGGACTTCTGGCTTCTTCGATCCAGGCGATCTTTCCGGGTCCTTTGCATTACAGGGCCCTGCAGCGTTTGAAGGCCTTGCATTTGCGCAAGGGACTGACCTATGCCCAACAGATTTCTCTTTCTGCGGAGGCACGTACGGAGATAAACTGGTGGTTAGAGCATATGGATGCGTGGAACGGCAGAGCCATTTTCGCGGCCACCCCGGAAGTGGTGATAGAGTCGGATGCCAGCCGGTGGGGCTGGGGAGCCCGTTGCGGCTCGGTGGAGACCGGGGGCCGTTGGTCCCGCGAGGAGTTGAGTCTCCACATCAACTGTCTGGAACTCCTGGCGGGTTCTTTTGCGATCCGCACTCTGTCCCCTCAGGGAGTTTCGTGTTGTATTCTCCTCCGCATGGACAATGTGTCCGCGGTACGCTACATAAATCGCCTGGGAGGCACCAGGTCGCGTCTCCTAGCGGAGATAGCCAAGGATTTTTGGCATTATTGCCTGGCCCATCAAATTTCGGTGACGGCGGAATATATTCCGGGGTCTGCCAACGTGACGGCGGATTGGAACTCTCGATACTTGAGAGATGCGAGCGATTGGAGACTGCACCCTCGAATCTTCGGGGCATTGAACCACAAATGGGGTCCGTGTGTGGTAGACCTTTTTGCCTCTCGGCTCAACAGGCAACTTCCCCAGTTTTACAGCTGGCGCCCGGATCCCTTGGCGATCAGCTCGGACGCCTTCCTTCAATCGTGGACGACGGGCATTCTGTATGCGTTTCCTCCTTTTGTCATGATCCCGAGAGTTCTGGCTCAGGTTCGGAGGCAGAAAGCGGAATTGGTCTTGGTCTCACCGTGCTGGAAAGCGCAAGCGTGGTTCCCGGTGGCAATGAGTCTCACCTGTGCAGCGCCGGTGCAAATTTCGACGTTCCCGGATCTTCTCACGGACCCGGTGGGTCTTCCCCACCCGCTGGTCCTTCAGAATCAGTTGTCCCTCATGGCGTGGAGACTTTCCGGCGACGTTGGCAAATGCCGGGAGTTTCAGAGGACACTCTCTTTTTCCTATCTCAGGCATGGGCACCTTCCACCCACAAGCGATATGAGTCAGCTTGGAGACGATGGGTTGGTTGGTGTAACGAACGGCAGGGGGATCCGATGGGATCCGATATTACTGTCATAGCGAATTTCTTATCGGAACTGGCGCGGTCTGGTCTGGCTTATCGCACAGTGAATAACTTCCGATCGGCGATCTCCGCGGGGCACCCGCATGTTGACGGTAAGCCCGTTGGGGAACACCCTTTGGTGTGCAGGGTAGTCAGGGGGGTCCGCTTAGTGAAGCCCCCTCAACCCAGGTATACTGAACTCTGGGACGTGTCAGTGGTCCTACGTTTTTTGGCGGCCTGGCCGGCTAATGAGGGTCTGTCTCGCAAACAGCTCTCAGCTAAACTTACACTTCTCCTCTGCCTGGTTTCATGCAGGCGAGTGTCGGATATTCGGGCCTTGGATTTATCAGGTAGAGTATTCACTCCCACGGGAGTTTCTTTTACGATCTCTAGGCGTACAAAAACGCATACAAAATGTATTGCATATCCTGCATTTCCTCATCACAGTAAATTATGTGTGGTCAAATGTTTGAAGGTATATGAGGATTGTACTAGGGAATTTAGAACTGGTTTTGGTCAACTGTTGATTTCATTACAGAAACCTTTCCGCCCAGTCACCAGTGCAACTCTGGCCAGGTGGGTTACCTGGTTGTTGGGCCTGGCGGGTATTGATACCACTATATTTGGGGCTCATTCTGTGAGAGGGGCTATGGCCTCAAAATCCTTTGGTGCCGGTTCCCGGCTTCAGGATATCATGACTGCGGCAGATTGGTCTTCTGATTCCACCTTTAAAGTGTTTTATCATAAGCCTATTGTGGATGTGGCCTCGGTGGTGGTGGATAAACTTTAAACTAGCATAATCTGAGCCTCCGTGGACTGACATAGAATGAAAAATTGTCTAGCAGACGCGACAAAGAATTTTCAATTCTATTAAGGACACGGAGGCGAGGATTATCCCACCCGGGCTTGCAGGATTGTATTTCATGCAATGTTATATGGTTGATGAATTCTTGTACCCACCCGAATGATTGTTATTGGCTTGTTGTTTTTCCAAGTTTGGGAATGACCATTACGACTTATGTTCTTGTTTCAGGAGATCAGCACAAGCAGACATGAGGTGAACAGTCTCTGCTCTGGAAATCTGTGACGTGGTGCAGGAGATGCCTTCCTCGACGATGGATGCGATGGTTGCCACGTTGGCCTCCGGTCTTGTTGGACTGATGATGTGTCGCAAAGAAAGAGGAGGTCGTATTGATAAACATGGACAGATATACTGTGGACTTGATAGTGATTGGTGCATACTGTTGGAGGGGGTTGTCCTTCCGGGGTCATGCCAGTTTAAAGTTTTTTATTGGCTGCTGTTTATGTCAGTAAAGTGAAGAGAAGCATAATCCTCGCCTCCGTGTCCTTAATAGAATTGAAAATTCTTTGTCGCGTCTGCTAGACAATTTTTCACTCTCCCTCTCTCCCTCCATCGCCCTCCCCTGACTATCCCTCTCTCTCCCTCCCCTGACTTTCCCTCCCGGGAGCCCGCCAAGCCCCAGCAATGCCTTCTTGGGGGCAAAGGGCAGCAAGGCTGGTAAAATTAAAAATATGCATTTTAGCAACTCTGCAAGTCGTGCTCTGACAGCAATGTAAAGGCTGGTCAGCAGCACACGCACACTCCGGCCACCCACTTTCCCTGTGCCGGTGTCCGGCACCGTGATAAGAAAAAGAGTGTTCAGAGTTGTAGTTGGCAGTTTGGTTCCTGTTGCGAAGCACGTTATTTAAGTAATTCTTTCAAGTGCAGATGTACTTGGCACAACGTTTAACATTTGCTGGTTAAAGACGACATACACTGAAGTTCTTAACAAAAGCACCGTCATAGAAAGGAAATTGTGGCAGACTGGAAGAAGCCTCATTGCACGTACTGCCGTAAACTGCTTTTGGGAACAAGTCTGTAAAACCCTGTCAAGATTTTCCACCAGAGAGCCTGGAAAAAAAGCTAAAACACGCCGTTACCTTACCAGTGCCACGAAATTATTGACATGTCATTAAAAAACAATAACTCTGTGCACCAGACTCGCACTGTTTTCTTGAATGGAGCTACTCCTACCACATCATAGTGCCAAGCAGGGTGTACATGCCTGAGCGGACACAAGTATACCTGGGTGCAGGCTGCTGGTGAAAAGAACGACGGCGATGTGCGAAACCTTTTAATTCTTAAAGAATACCTGACGGGTGCGTGGTGCCTGCTGGCTCACTGATGGGGCCCCTGGGCACCCCGCATTGCGGGGACTGCGGGGGGGCCTGTGTTATACCCCTGCCACCCCCTTGTCAGCCCGGGATGAGACAGCTTGCCTGGCGCGCTCACAGCCGCGCCGGAGCATTTCACACGTCTTTAAAGACCATTAACTTTTTAATGAGTCTTTGTTCTGTTTCACCTCTTCTGAAGCCCCTGCAGCTCCACTCTATGGCTGTAATCTCTCAGCCCCCAGAGAGCAGAGCCTCTCCTAGTCCAGGCTGCTGCAACCGGTGGTGTTTACTGACACTCAAGAATTATTATTTTTTTAAACTGGCACATGTCTGTAAGGTCCGCGGGCCGCCAAGGAAGGCTTGCCGGGCCGCCACCGGCCCGCGGGCCGTACTATGAGTACCCCTGGGCTATGCAGACGTCCACCATATACATGTAAAAGGTAAAAGAACCGTGCCAGCAAAGTAGTCCCTTGTGGGCGTGTCTGCGTTGTGCTGTGGGCGTGTGCTGGGGCGTGACAAACGCTTGGGGCGTGTGGTACGTTCCGCCCTTCATGCCATGTCTCATATCATGTGCTGTGGGCGTGTGCTGGGGACGTGTGTGTGGGGCGCGGGATTACGGGGAAAAAAAGCAAGCGTTGTGCCCAATATTTCATTGTTTTTTCTTCCCAGGTTCTGTACATTCCAGCTCCGGGTATCCACCCTGCTCCCTTTAAATACCACTGCACCCCATAATCATAACCCACCCTTACTCCTTTAAATACCCCAACACCCTTAAACACTAACCCATCCTAACCCTATAAATATACCCTGTACCTCAAACCTACCCCTGAACCCTAAAAATACCCCTGTACCCCAAAACCCAAACCTAGCCCTGAACCCTAAAAATACCCCTGTACCCCAAAACCCAAACCTAGCCCTGAACCCTAAAAATACCCCTGTACCCCAAAACTAGCCCTGAACCCTTAAAAAACCCCTGCACCCCAAAAGCCAAACCTACCCCTGAACCCTAAAAATACCCCTATACCCCAAAACCCAAATCTAGCCCTGAACCCTAAAAATACCCCTGTACCCCAAAACTAGCCCTGAACCCTTAAAATACCCCTGTACCCCAAAAGCCAAACCTACCCCTGAACCCTAAAAATACCCCTATATCCCAAAACCCAAACCTAGCCCTGAACCCTAAAAATACTCCTGTACCCCAAAACCCATACCTATCCCTAAACCCTAAAACTACTCCTGTACCCCATAACCCAAACTATATCTGAACCCTTAAAATACCCAAACACCCAAAACATATACCTCAGCACCCCAAAACATATACCCCTATACCCATACTTACCTTATCCAAACATAAAAAAACATGCTTTTACCATTCATGCATTTACGAGCTACATTTGAATCTCTGCATCAGCTCAACATCCTGTGATTCCAGGCAAATCGCTTTGGGCCCGATTCACAGAACTAACTTAAGACAAAATCCTAAATTTACTACTATTTTACTAGGACTTCTAACTTTAGGACTCCTATACTGTGAAAAATCCTAATTCTAAGACTTTCGGTATTCACAGATGGCATTTAGGAGTCATAAAGTTAGGAGTCCTAACTTTACTACTCCTAAATTGAGAAAAATCCTAATTTTAAGGCTTTCGGTATTCACAGAAGGCATTTAGGAGTCGTAAAGTAAGGAGTACTAACTTTACTACTACTAAACTGAGAAAAATCCTAATTTTAAGGCTTTCGGTATTCACAGAAGGCATTTAGGAGTCCTAAAGTTAGGAGTCCTAACTTCTGTGAATACCAAAATGAGTAAGTGCCTTCTGTGAATACCAAAATGAGTCAGTGCCTTCTGTGAAAACTAAAATGGTAGTAAGTTTAGGATTTTGTCTTAAGTTAGTTCTGTGAATCGGGCCCTTTGGCTCCCAGTGCCTACCACAAATGAATGTGTTCTTCTGTAATGTAAATTGTGCTCATGCTATGTTGTCGAGTTCGCGCTATATAATATTGCAAGGAAAAATAAAGTAGGGAAACTCGAGTTCACACACTACTGAACGCGCACTCTTAAGTGCATCAGCAGTGCACTGTGAATCGGAGCGTTTCACAGGCCTGTCACAGACAAGAAATGCTACCTAAACGAAATCCTACAAAACAATATACTACTGGCCGGCAGCAATTCATACCCGAACAACGTCGGGACGGGCTGCAAGTATATATATATTTTACTACTATTTTATGTACCGTGGGACTCCCACTTCGACGACGGGGAATTATTCAAGCATGTGAATCTATGAAAGACACTCTAATACTGGAGAAAGCTTTCATCACCCTCACAAGCAGACGTGTTGCCATCATACAGTCATAAGGATGATCATCATCAAAGCTTACACTTACATCTTCCCAATACATGTCTACTTCCTCTCCCACTCTAAAACTTGCACAACCATGTCTTCTTCAACAGTTACAAAAAAATATCTCCTACTTCACATTTTCTCCTTCTCTTCAGTAGAGAATATCCTCACATAACAATGAGACCTCAAAAAATCATAACATTTTTACGTGAGCTGAAGGTCTTGTGACTTGAATAATCTACTCAACCTAACTAATGTAATTTATGTGTAAGTTATGTCCTATGGGAGCACCTTCAAATATGCTAATTCGGCATTTCTGGTGCACAAAAAAGCCTTTTGTTTGATTTAATAGGCTCATTTTTTGCTAAATGTATAATAAGAATCAAGTTTACATATATGGTACACATGATTCTTGACTTTTGATCACTAATCGCATTGTCATCGGGGCTGGAGCAAGAATGTTTCTCAGTTCATGTTTAAAAACTCATTTGTAATAAATATATTACTAAAGCATGAGTGTTAGCACGTTGTCATTTACAAACAGCACATTTTCTATTGAAATGACCACAAACTTTCCCACTAACGTGCAGTTTTACTGATAAAATATATAGCGTATAGACAATCTGTAAAAATTGAGTTTCAGCAAAAACATCACACAGTTCAAAAAATGTGCTTTCATAACTACTGAAATACATTTGAAAATGTTTGTACAGTTCATTTACAAGCAATTTAAATGTTGTGTGTTAGAAAAAACAGACATCCTACAACCTTTCATTTTACACTTGTTGTACAGCACAATTGTCACAGTTCACTTTACAAAATCTTGTAACTTTGAGGTTCCAGAAAGAAAAGTAAACACCAACGCCATGATGACATGAACAGCAAATTGTAAGAAGACAAAAGCTGGCATCTGACTTCTGTCTCGAAAAGGCGGAGCAAATGTAACAAGATAAAAAAAATTGTAATACATCTTTATTGCTCACTCACTTTTTGAATGAAGAGAACACCTGTTCTTTGTCAGCTCACTGGAAGGGTCAGTAGGCCCTAAAATTATTTCTGTAATAGAGAGCGGGCTAGTAGATTTCTCAAGGCCATCAGTATGATTATGGAGCAAAATTCTATCATCATCCAACCGGAATGAATGCCACAAAATCTCCTTGAATAACCTGGGTTCGCAAAAGAGCCTCGCCTTTTGCCACCTTAGCAACAATGTGATGTATACACCCTTTGTCAGTTTGTTATACTACTTTTGCTGTTACCGCACCTTTAGCAACTTTGCACTGCTTTTGCCAGTGGCCTTTTCTTGATACCTTGGATTGTGAGAGTCATCTATAGGTTTGTTACCCTTCTCCTCATTAACCCAGATCGGGAACATACATCAGTTTTGTTGGCTGTACTTCTATATGATTTACACATTCTCCCGAATCATTACTACTGTGCCTGTCCCATTATGGCAGGTGCACTATATCTTTAACCACTGCAATAAACCTTTCCATTTACCCAATTCCTCTTTCGATGATACACAGATTTTCAAGTATGCTGCATTTCATTGCTGTATTTAACAATTCTGATTTTTTTTCTGACCCGAATTGTACTCATTTGTTACTGAAACCAAATAAGCACCTTTTCATAAAATTGAGAACAGCCTCAGAGTTGAGTTTCCACAACTCCCAAATCAAGAAATTATGAAAAACAATCTGCTCCTTCTAGTGTCCCTAGAATTATCCCACTCATCTTCACACACCTATATTTTCACTAGCACTCCATATAGGAAGTCAGCAATTCCATTTTTTTACAGAAGGAATCGAAATTATTTTATATGCGTACTCTTAAATTTTCGTTAAAATCCTATCAATCATTGATTATGAAAAATATTCTATTTTCTGTAACAAGTCTTCTAGCGGATGCATAATTTTCTTAAGATTACTCATATTAAGACTATATCTCCAGGCGTCAGACTGGTCTATAAAACTATTCGCTAACAACGACTCCCAAATGCTACCTGGTGGCCCCATGCACCTCCTGATCTACAACTGGGCTCATCAGACATGACAGCATTAGAATACATTAGGCACCAACTAGGAGCCATCATTATAATCTGTTCAGGAGCAAACTCTTGAGGATCACAACATTTCCCTGAGTTTTTATTTTTCATACATGATAAATGATTGTTAACTGCTTTCGTTATTTCTTGTGGAAAACATGCCCATTGATAGCCACACAGTTTATTCAGGAACTCAAAATGTGTTAAAGGTTCATTACAAGATGTGTGTATACTCAGATGTGAGTCCCTTGCTCATTGCACCATCAGGATTCAAGCAAGCTGGGCCGACGACGGCTGAAATGCCAGAAACCGGTCCCCGGTAGCTTGTTTCCTTCCCAGTATAAGAATTGGCTTGGTAGTTTGGTTTGCCCTGTTCCCATCATGCACTGGGACAGGAACAGACTAATTTGCATGTAGCCAGGTTCTGAGCTGGGATGGTGCAGTGAGCTAAAAAACGGTGATGGATCAAGCCCTGATCTTTGGACTGGGTAAGAGTGGTCTGCTTAATTCAGACACTCTGTTCATCACCACCCCCTTTTCTGAATCGTATTGCGGTCTTTGGGCAGGAGGGAGACACCGCTGAAATATAGTGCAGGGTTGGATAGTTGCTTTAGAGGGTGGAGGTGTACAGAACAGTTAAAAGCTCTGCTCTGAGAAAAGGAAGATGGTAAAGTGCAGCGTGCACAGAAAGGTAGAGGGTGAAGAGGGGGCGGATATGAGAGAATGGGGAAATGGTTCAAGATGTAAGATTATTGGCTCGGAGGTGATTGGGTTAGTGGTTAGGTCTCCCGAAATGTATTATGGTGGGACTGGTAGGGTTTTTGATTGTATTAGTGAGGCTGGCTATGTATATTGTTGTAACTACTGATAACTGCTCAGAGTTGCTTATTAAAGTAGCCTTTTTTACTCTAACGGGTGTGCACTTTGCTTATATTTTGTCTTTCCTGTGGGATCAGTTGAGTGCCCTCTGCTAATTTCTGGAATGACCTGTTAGTCACAAGTGCGAATCCCACTAGGGACAAACGAGACCCCCATGTAAAAGATTCTTGTGTTCTTTTTCTGAACCCCATGCCTTGCATATTAGCTGACAAATTGTCTTACTAAAATCCAGTCAATCATAGTCCTGAATACTTTATTTGTACCAAAAGGTTTGAGCAGCACTTCTAGCAGAATTGCTATGCACCCATGTGAAACTACATGTTTATTCCTGTGGACCTCCCGATTTCCCTCTTCTTGTTCTCATACAATGTGTCACTAAGCACACAATCAAAGCCAGCAGGGGATTCTGTGCTTTTGCCCAAAGAGTATGGAGGTTGCAGAACTCATAAAATTAACTACAGATGTTGATGTACACTTCTTCCATGCATCTCAGAGGACTGCATCTCTTTCTCCCTGGCATCGTTCTAAAATCTGCCTGCTCAGTCCCCTCTCCACATCACCCCTTTTCCCGCTAGCCCTGGTAATGCAAGCCATCGGAGCTTCGGTAAGGAGAGTTTGACTGTGGATAGAGCGAAGTAGTGTGGCTCACTGGTTAGAGGCGGCAGACCCGAGAGCAGAGGACGGCCCGGGACCAGGGTTCGATTCCCGACGCGGCAGGTTTCCGGACCAGGGTCAGCGGACTCGATAATTCTCTCGCCTCGGTGCCCACTCTGATCAGCGATCACACTCGGCAACTCTGGGCACTAGCTTGCCTCATCTTCACTAACGGCCCCACCAGACCGCCGGGGATGCCTGGTCTCACCCTGGAGATACCCATTAAGGGACCATCTCTCAGGGAAGCCAGGAAGGGTTTCGCAGCGGTCGAAGCGTGGAGGTACCCCTTCGGGAGTGAGCTCTGCGCTATATAAGCACACAATTAATTAATTAACAATTAATAAAGGTATAAATGTGTGGTGAAATATGGTGTTCGGTGCGCGCTGTGCAATCATTCACCCACAAGCTTGTGAAGAGTGGGACAGAGCGGCAGACACTTTTCCCAAAAACACCAGCAGAGACGCTGCTCAGCCGGGTAAAATGGAAGTTCAGAGGAATAACTAATTTAATCTGTGACCTCTATATTGAGTCCGAAAATATGGACCCAATACAGTCGAAATTATTTTAAACGAACTTTGAATTAGAGGATTCCAGATTATATTACAAATTCAAAATCTATTTTTCCCTATGCAAAAACATTTCAAGTACGTAAAATGTTATTTTCGGAAGATGTCTTGCACCTGGTTGTGTCATGATCCTCAGAATGACCCATCACGTATTCTTAGCAGCAGCTGGGCGGGCTATATATTACAAAGCATGCAACATAAGGTTTAATTCACATTTTATAGATGGACGAGGTTTAATCCCGAAAAAAACATTGTCCTTGTTACAAGCCTTTGACAGCACACATGCAACGGAAAGAAATATTTGCACCAAACCACTCTTGGCACATTCCCTGTAAAACTTTATAGATCGTCTGTACTTTTATAGTTGCGGGCCAGTCATATTCAAATCAAACTTGCACTGCGTCCAAAGCAAGACGGTGGGGCATGATTTCCAGGCCACTTCCCACTCTGAACGAGAAACAAGCAACTCCAGGTGCAATGCGGCCTTTTAGGGCCTCACTGGCAAAGTGCAACTTGAGTCCATATTACACAGCAAACTGGGAACGCACATCTGGCACACCCGTGCCATTTTCCACTGTCCTCTCACATCTGCCAGTAGAGATCAATAAAAATGTGTTTTGTATTACTACCAGATGGAATCCGACGATCATTTTCTGTTAAATTGCAAACATTTCTAGTGGCAGATATTCATCCATTTACTACTTAATGTGCCCTTTTCACATAAAATGTTTTCACACTTGTAGCCCTACAAATACTATTTCTTGACTGGACTGCACTCTAGTCTTTTTCAATATCAGCAAACGAAAGGCTCAGTAAGCCTTTTGGGATTTGAACCCATGACCTCAAGGTTTCACACAGATTGCTCCATCAGATGTAATACACCACTGGGTTGTCTTATAGCGGCTGGGAAATCACAAACTCTTACAACACATATATCTATGTTGTCTTTCTGTTCTAAATACTGTACATGCATTTTCCTTGAAAAGGTTTGTCTTTATGTAAGCCACAGCAAGTAACCTACCCATTGGCATGCTGGGTCTTTAAGAGGCTGTACCTAGTATGGGTTTTGTCTTGCAAGGGGATATATTTGTTGTTATGTAAAATGCTCTCGAACTTTACATATTTTCACGACTTAACTTTTTGTCAATTCTCTGGCTTATTTTTGCGAATGAATGAATAAATGGAACTTGTAAAGAGTACTGTTAGCTAGGGATCAGGACATCCTGGAGCAGAAAAAAGATCAGACTGTGATTAGAGCGATTTAAAAACCAAGTTTTCAGATATTTACAAAAAACAGCAAGCGAGAAAGTAGATTTAGGAGTAGCAGGCAAAGCATCCCAATCAGGTAACAAAATTATCAACACCCTAATCCGAAGATGAATCCTTCACACAAGACACACTTCAGTGCCACTGTGCTACATAAAACCACGAATAATTATCCAAAATCCTTTAGATTACTCCTTACATCAAAAACTAGCCACTGAAAAGCGCAAGTCGCCAGTAAATCACAATTTTGTATTCCAGCAAAACACACTTTGCCCCCTACTCCTTTCGAAATCCATAAAATGAGTACCGCTGAAGTGAGTAAGACTCCTTAGTTAATCCTCAAGGACTGAGCATCCTTACTTACTTATTGATGGGCCCAGAAGAAGATTCAGACTGCTCATTTCCACTTAAATCTTTTTCTCATTATGTAATAAGTTTGTTATGACTCCAGCCCTGGCCTGAAGTCCTGATGTTTTCAAGTATATTTAAATATATGTTAAGACTCTGTTTCAACACTATTTGGTACAGCTTATTATTGGAACCCCTTGTGTCAAAGTACTGTAAAATGTGTTTAAATGATTATAAAGAATGTGTGAAAAAATGTATGTGGATGAATATTTCTACATATTAAATTCAAAAGAGGGTAGAATTTGGCGTAAAGGTCAAATCAAGAATTGAGATATTGTCACCAAATGGCCAATGTTATTCTTTGATTCAGGTAGTAAACACTCATAGTACTTTTTCTGTTCACTACCATCATCAACGTTCCTCGAGTATACAAAATCAGATAGATATCTTGCAAATAAATAGTATTGTGATATTCTGAACTTCCAGTTATAGAGCATTAGAAAAGCTAAGAACTATGGGTTACACGGGAAAAGGTTGTAAGAAAAGTACGGCTGCAACCTACCGAGTTAGCTTAAAATAATAGTGGACTCAAACTGTGTCCGTGTGCTTAATTGCTAGGCTGTACCCTTAATCGGGGTAGTTCATGTTATAGATTAAGGAAGGATGAAAGCCTAAATTTACCACACCGAGATCCGCAAAGTCCAAGCGGATTTCTGATGCCGGAGAAATGCTAGCTACGGAGAAAAAAAAATCAGGTTTTTCTCATGTTCTTCAGCCAAAAAAGGGAAATACGAACTAATGAAGCAAATAGGGCTGAGGGAGGTCACTAAGAGTATGAAACAGAAACGCAAACCTGCTTCGTTCATCAATCGTTTGAATCAATGTACATAGAAGCGACTCGCTCACTGATTCTTGTATGACTGTATACTTGTATACTGTATACTCAGTAACACCTCTACTGGGTAAAGCGTTAAACAAAGGGGCAGTATATAAACGACAATGAGTGCATTTTACCCTACTTCACGTAACGCTTTAAAACCACTGTTTTTCTCGTGGTATCTTAAGTCGCCGTGCCTATGATAACTCATCATCACACAGTTTAGATTTTTTTTGCGGCGAAGGACTTGACGATGCAATATACATGGCGCAGACATGCCGATAACCAAAGACACGCTGAGGCTCGCTACTCACAAACACAGGGCCCGGTGGATGAAGGCACAGCTGCCCGCTTTTGCGCAGAGGGCGACCCGGGGCCGAGAGAGTGCGCTGTGGTCTCAAAGAGCCGTTACAGCGCATCGCGTGCCAGGCCTGCTCTGGCCAGAGGCGGAGCAAGGTGTCTGCATCAGGCCCATAGAGGGATGCGAGCTGTCCCAAACCCTGCCCCCAGCCCAGACAGAGGCGGCCCGCTCTAGACAGACACTTCCCACTGCAGAAACGTACCCCTTGAAACAAGGACCGCCTCCTCGTCACATGGCAAACAGTGTGACAGTGACTCTGCGCAACCTCACACATACGCCCGTCGACCATAATGGAAGCCGGAAGTGACGCTCTGTGACGAGCCTGCGCGAGATGCCACCTTCAGCGCGTCACCAGCTGTTCAACGGGTGAAGTCTGAGGCACGAGCTTCCACTATCCGGGATGCTCACGCGCGCAATCTGACCTCCCCCCATCAACTAACTGCCTAAAGCTCGCATTCAGGCTCAACTCTCTCTGCCGCCCTCCCCCCAACAAACTGCCGAAAATTCGAGAGACGTTTGAATGTTTCTAGGAAAATGTCTTGTTAGGAACAGGAAGTATTCCTGACTGTACAGGCGAGCCATAGGGCCATTTTAATAAGACAAGTGAGGGAACCACGGTCGTAGGAGCAACGAGACGACTTCCAATTACTTCTGGGCTTACTGTGGTAGGGCAAGACAGTGCGCAGTCGCAGGTAAACAATCTTGTGACCCCAGGAGAGCAGGCTATTTTATGTGATGATTGAGTGTTTTTCGCTATAAACTTTGTATTGAGGTTTTATTCATTATATTAGATGGAAACCGAAGAGAATCTTATCTGGCAAGATTTTAGTTTGCTCATCTTTATGTAGCGCGCTTATATGTGACCCAAATCCCATGTTTTTTGTGTGACGCAATACTTTCTCAGGAGCATAGTGAACCAATTAAGTAGATTTATGTAATACTGTTACAGACTCTACCACCTGTTTATAGAGTAGATTACGCTCAATATCTCATCTCCCTGCAATCCTATGTAGCCTTAGCGCTTCCGACCCTAGCCCTTATATTTTTTTAGGTTTCGCTTGGCGTTCACTGTGCAGCAGTGTCGCGCAGGTGAAATTTTTTGTTTTCCAGTACTGTGGCTTTAACCCGCCTCTCTCTTCCATTGGCTAGCTCCATAAATGGTGGTGCGGTGAAACTGTTTTGGGGCATTGGTACCTGTGTTGCTGCTCCTTTCTGGACCTCTAATCCCTTGGTGACCATTGCTTTGCCGTGTCTCCCTCCCGCTGCCGCAGCACGTCATCCTGCGGCCGCCGAGCGGAGGGAGACCACATCTACCAGGCTCCCCAGCGCCCCAGCACCAGAAGTAACTTGACCAGATTGGCGCCCGGAGGCGCTTTAAATTCACTACAGCCCCCAAGTCGCGGGAACGCGCCGGGCTAAGCCCGGGCAAAGGGCTGGCCGTCTGGTGCCGTCAGGGTCCAGAAGAGGCCGGGCCGGACTTACCCTCTTATCTCTATGCCAGGACTCTTTGAACTGCATTCCAGTAAGCCGATTTTTACTGCACCATTTTCCATATTTGACTTTATCTTTTGTAAATGCTGCTTGATCACCTAACTCCCTGTTGCTAGTGTAGTGGTCTTTACCGGCTTTAACTATATTTGTATAAACACCTGCACGCACCATGACTTTGCACGCGCCCAAAGAAAAATCTTCACTAACAGGAGGGCCAAAAAGAGGAACACTAGATGATTATATCACCAGGGCTACCTCAGACATAGACAGAGAGATCGCGCTGGCTGAGCGTCGCGCAGAGCGACGTCTATCTGTCGATCTTCTTAAATATAAATGTCCTCCTTCGGGTCCAACACAATTAGTCACCCCATCCCAAAATAGCAAACAAACAGAAAATGAGGGGAACAACTTATCGAGAAATGATAGTATCCCACTGATCTTCCAAGATAGAACTTCCACAACTGAGATAAACGGTGAATCATATACAAACGTCTCAGCTTCCCCCTCAAATTCGTTACTTGAGATGGAAGTATTAGTAGAGACGCTCTCACCCACACTAGAGACCCCCCAAAAAGAGAACCAACGCTGCAAGAATCAAACACGAGCCCAAGGCCCACCACCAAAAAAAAGAAGGAAGAGGGGTGGGGATAGACATGTAAATAAATGTGCAAAAATATGTACACCTTCAATAGATTTAACTAAGAAGCAAACCACAAGAGAATTATTACCTGGTCCTAAAAACCTATTTCTGGAGGGTTCTTCCTTAGAAGGACTAAAGGAAATTATGGAACACCTCCTAAAATCCCTCTTGCTACCTCTTATAGAGAGAGTTAAGAGGCTGGAAGACCAAATGACTCACTTACTGGAAGCCTCCCATTTAAATGAAGAGGCTTTAAAGCAACTTGCTTCTCAGAAAAAGCAAACTGTGTCCAAGTGTCCCACACCAAGAACAACGAAGTCCCGTGGGGAATACCACCCACAAAAACCAGGGCTTGCTCAGACTGCTCCTGTTAGATCGGAGCTGCCTCGACAGCCATCCAGAGAGAAAACTTTAATAGAACCCCCACATTTTCCTATTACAAAAAATACAGTACCAACGACGCTACCTTCATTACATATGGCCCAAAATAATAGAGTACACTATACAGATTTACCCCCTGAAGCAGCCAATTATGTCATTATTTTGACCGGAGTCCCACCTTTGGCCGAAGGCAGGACGGAACCCCATGCCGACCTTAAAAATAAAGTCATACATTGGCTGTGTACTAACAGACCCCTCCCTTCACACATGAATGGAGATATAGTGTCTGTGAGACGGTCCAATTGGGTGGGTCCCCGACCAAAAGATATCGAGGGGGATGTTGTGATAATTAACTTTAGGGACCATAGAGTTGTTACTCATATTACTGACTGGTTCCCAGGGAGAGCTGAAGGCGGCATTTCATCCCGCAACTTGAGCTATTTCTATCCTAAAGCTCTGCTGATCCCCCAAATTTTCCATCATTTCCAAATAGATTTAACTTTTCACAATCTCCCAGTTGTAACACTCAAAACTTAAAATCGAGACCCGGCATCACTAAACTTCCCCCATTCTTCCCACTCAAACGTACTACCAATAACTCCTCTTTCCCTCATTTTAGCAGGCACCACCATACAAATTACAACGCACGTTGGAATATCCCTTTGTATAATCCATTTGAACCACTGTCAAGTCTAGACGACTTGGATTGACAGCCGATGGCCATACAGGGCCCCCACCAATTAGCCCTTCCCCTGGGGAATTTAGAAAAACCAAATGGACATGGGGTTAAACTCTTATCTGACACACCTAGTGATAATATTATTGCATCCATTGAACCTTACGAAACTATCGAAATAGGAAGGTCTTTTCCCACGTATCATGGGGAACCAACTATACGATCACCGGACACCAGGGTATCTTCGGACGTTTTATATATTGCTCCACCTTCCACCCTTAGGGAAGGGGAAATTAGAGACATTGTGATACACAATGTTCCAAATCCTCTTACTATGTCCCACTCAGTTCTGTCCTGGAACGTGGCAGGCCTGGCAAATAAACTTGCTCAACAGTCTTGGCGGGACCTGGTTGATAAATATACCATCTTGTGTCTACAGGAAACTTGGGCCATAGATCCTGTACATTTACTGGGGTACCGGGCCTTTCACTCTTCAGCTTTACCATCCCCTCATGGTAGAAACAATGGGGGTTTATGTATATATCTCAGTAATGTGTGTGGGCTTACTGTTTTAAAACACTTTTTGACTGAAAATGATCAGATTTTAACTCTTAGATGGGGCACCTCTGCTATTATGATCCTAATCAATTTTTATAATAATGCCTCTACCGATTACTTGGATAGAGTTACAAATAATCTGTTCTGTGATGTTTCCTCTATAAAGGAAAGAATAGGAGGGGATTTTTTCCTGGCCTGGGTGGGTGATTTTAACTGCAACATTTGTCAGGACGGCCCGAAGAGCTTGTGCAGCCTCGGAAACCCTTCTGACGACAATCCGAGTCACTTTGCCCATTCAAGGCAGGGTGACATCTTAAATAACCTGTTGTTCTATTTTAATCTCATCTACATAAATGAGTTATGCTCGCCAATAATAGAGTTCCAGCCAACCTACCATGGCAGAGGGTGTAACTCTATAATTGACTTTACCCTCTTTTCCAGTACGCATGTATATTTAATAACCTCATGGGAGACGATAGACGTTATTTATGGAGATCACTATCCAATTTCCTTCTCTATAAAAAAGGTTGAACTAGAGCGGTCCCGGAGGGAAAATAGTACCCTACACCAACAACCGATCACCCTTGCTCGTAAAAACGGTTACACCCTTAAATGGGAAAAGGTTGACCCTGCGGGTCTATTAACAAACCTATTATCTAAAACGAGGAAGGAAATCCACACTTGCCTCTCCCCTAGTGATGACCCCTCAAAAATGTTGGATTCCTTTACCAAAATCCAATTAACCTTAAAACATCTATTGACTAGATACCATCGCCCAGATTCGCATCACCAATCTGGTTGGATCGATCATAATTGCACTACTGCATTAAAATCTTTAAAAAAGGTCCTCCATGCTACTCCTAGATCCCTGTCTTAGATTCGAGAAGCCAGACGTTTTTATCGTCTGGTTATAAAAACAGGGAGAAATCACTAAAACAAGCAGCATGGCAGGCCTTAATTACAGCCTCTAAAAATAGGGATTCAACTTTATTCTGGAAGGTGGTTAATGACCCTATCTTCCGTAATAAAAACAATATAGCGATGATAGATATTGCTATGACTGGTGAAGCTTGGGTCATCCATTTTGAACACCTTTACGACAATGAAACCTCTTCACCACCAGTATCTTCTGCCCTTACTACCAGATCTGGAAACATGGGAAGCGCTTGCAAGGGAGTTTTCCCTTTGGGACTTTCCTTTACTTGTGAAGAGGTCAAAATGGCAATAAGGGAGAGCCCCTCGGGTAAAGCGCCCGGCCCGGATGGCATACCTACTGATGTTTTCAAATACGAAATCGACCTTTGGGCTCCATTACTTACTAACGTCATGAACAATGCAAATTTGGTTGGGCTAATATCAACTTGGACTGAGGCCATAGTGGTCCCTATTTTCAAAAAGGGCGACAGACAAGATCCAACCTGCTACAGTGTCTAGTCAAAGCGGGTGTCATCAGCACCGCACTGGGGTGGCTGAAATCCTTCCTCACAGGTAGAAGCTTTATGGTGCAACGAGGCTCCTGTAGACCAGCAGAGATGGCCTGAGAACAGGGGGTTCCTCAGGGCTCGGCCCTGAGTCCAACTCTTTTCAACCTTTATATGACCCCCTTGGCCGAAGTGGTGCGGGCGTACGGAGTAGAGTTGGTCTCCTACGCAGACGACACCCAACTGCTGATCTCGCTGTCTCAAGCACCATCAACGGCAGCATCTAATTTTAAGGCTTGCATGCAAGCATTAGCTGAATGGATGGACGCACATTGCCTAAAACTAAATGGATCTAAAACGCAGGTAATGGTTGTGGGTGGGAACAACCTGAGTTGGTCTCCAGATTGGTGGCCATCATGTCTGGGTCCCACGCCTGTCCCCTGTAAAGAAGCCAAAAACCTGGGTATATGGGTGGACCCCACTCTGTCCTACGAAGGCCACATTCGTCACCTCGTAGGAAAATGTTTTGGGGTCCTGAAAACACTAAATCGCACCCTGGATTTACTCCAGCTGGAGGCTAGACGCACTATGACCCAGGCGCTGGTGACCTCCCGTATGGATTACGCGAATGTCCTGTTCCTGGGTGCTACAGAACACAGTCTAAAGCGCCTACAGGTCCTCCAAAATACAGCAGCTCGTCTTGTACTACGACTCCCCAGAAGAGCGGCATCAAAACCAGCCTTAGCGGCTCTACACTGGCTATCGATCAAAAAAAGAGTGATGTTCAAGGCTCTCTTAATGTGCCACAGGATACTCCAAGATAAAGCCCCTCCGTATTTGCTAGATCTAGTACTTAGGTATGAGCCAACCAGAGCCTTACGTTCAGAGGGGATGGATTTGTTGACGATCCCCCGTGTAAAAAGAGCAAAACTAGGTGGTCGCTCTTTTAGATATGTAGTGGCAAAAAACTGGAATGCTCTTCCCACATACCTAAGGCTGGAAAAATCTGAAACTAAATTTAGAACAATGCTAAAAACATACTTATATAAACTATAAGCAGCTGAAAAGGCGGTGGGTGTTGGGATGTCTGTATGTCTCTGATAACTTGCTCTCCACAGCGCGGGGACACGCCGGGATGGCGTCACCAGGCGCTTTATAAACTACCTTATTATTATTATTATCGGCCTATTTCCCTTCTAGACGGCCTAATGAAGGTGGCCGGTCCCATTATACTAAAGCAAATCCAATTGTGGGCTGATGAAGGAAACATCATATCAAACTTCCAGTACGGTTTTCGTACTGGCATGGGAACAGTAGAGCAGAGCTTAAACTTGTATTTTTTAATTTCTAAGTATACCCAGGCCAGAAACGGGAATCTTTTTATTACTTTTATTGACTTAAGCTCTGCTTTTGATTGTGTGAACCATAACCTACTTTGGCCCACACTATCCGACCTGGGGATTGATGAAACAATTTTAAATTTCATCAAGGAACTGTACAGGAGTGCTGGGGCCAGGGTGCGCTTTGGCAAGCAAGGCAAGTGTTCGTCCAAATTTTCCATCAAGAGGGGAGTGAGACAGGGGTGCATTCTTGCACCCCTGTTATTCACGCTATACATAAACTCTATTGGCGACCACCTGAAGGGTTTCCCCTATGATTACCCTTAATCTCAGGGCCACCCTGACCCCATACTCCTGTACGCAGACGATGCAGCCATTATGTTGCAAACCAGGTTGGGTCTTCAGAGGACGGTCACAAAATTTAACATCTATATGAAAGATAGGGGCCTAAAAGTCAACACGTCTAAAACATATACCATGGCTTGTGGGCATGGTACCAAGAAAGTACCTTGTCCCATATATCTTGAGGGCAGGAGGATAGAGACTATTGATCACTTTTCTTACCTTGGAATATCCTTTGATAGGAAATGCACTTGGCATACAGCAGTCAAAGCGAGAAAATTAGCCTTTTTGAGGGCAGTCGGTGCACTCCATAATTTTGCGGCGAAACTAGGGGGGAGACCTGTTAAGGAACTAATTACAATATATCAAGCTAAAGGTATATCCACGGCCACCTATGGTTCAGGCATCTGGGGTATTGAAAACATAACATCTATTCAACTTATTGGAAATCAATATCTCAGATACCTGCTGGGGGTCCCTAAATCCTCAGCAAATTACCTTACCCATATTGAACTAGGTCTGCCTTTCATTTCTGACACCATAAACATCGCACCCATCCTCTTATGGCATAAGGTGTGGGTTACCCCGGAGACAGCTTTTAATCGTAAACTGATCTCTGATTGTCTTACTCTGGATGGTGCCAGAAATATTAAATGGCTGTCCCACGTGCAAGCTCTGATGACCGAGCTTGGCCATCCCGAGTTTTTCTCCAGACCATCTAGTATGGAAATGATGACTAGAAAATCACTGAAACAACTGGCCATGAATCATCTAGCCAACAAAATATGGTCCACAGAGAAACTTAAAAACACAGTATTGGCCTTCCAGGAAATTACTATTAATCCAGGGCCCCAACTGTATCTCTTAAGTGATCTAACCTGCTACTCAAGAATGTTATTAACACGGTTTAGGCTTGGAACTTTCTTTCGTAATATTACCTTCCCATCCTGTAACACTTGGTTGAGGGATTTGCCCTCCTGTCCCTGTGATGATTTATCCCCTTAATAAACTTACATTGTATTTTATTTTGTAAATTTTATGTTGTTCCACGGAGGATTATTTTGAAACCAATCCTTAAAGCATGGGGCCACCGCTCCTGCAGAACAGCCTACATTAGACTGCAGCAGTCGGAAAAATTTTCTGTGGCTCAGGCTATATCTAGTTTTTTAAAATTATTGATTAGGTTCAGAAAATCTATGTAAAGTTTTTATTCTTGCACTTTCATACAGTTCCTAAAGCACTTTGTGTTCATTTAATCGGATTTGCCCGCTTTTTAAATTATCAATGATTTTATTCTCTTGTATTTCTGTGACATATTGTGATTGTATGTTTCTTTTTATCTTGTATGCTTTTATGAATTCATTTTTTGAATATCGAATAAAGCTTTTTGAATTTGAATTTGAATACTGTTACAGATTCTACCACCTGTTTATAGAGTAGAATACGCTCAATATCTCATCTTCCTGCAATCCTATGTAGCCTTAGCGTTTCCGACCCTAGCCCTTATGTTTTTTTAGGTTTCGCCTGGCGTTCACTGCGCAGCAGTGTCGCGCAGGTAAAATGTTTTGTTTTCCAGTACTGTGGCTTTAACCCGCCTCTCTCTTCCATTGGCTAGCACCATAAATGGAGGCTAGCCATTGGAAGAGAGATGTGTCAATCATTGTTGGAGCAGATTCGTGGGCGTTTCTGTGTTTTTTTAAGCTCCGCCCCTTTTCTCCGTCATGCAGCGGTGGGCGTTTGTTTATTTTTATTTTTCCAAGGTTTGTTTTTGTCATTCCTCCGAAGATGGCGCCCGGGCAGTAGCTTACTTGCGAAGCTCCGCAGTGCCGTCTTGAACCAGCGGACGTGGCCGCTCCGGGATGCCGGTTTGAAAATTTCGAGTTTGTATATTCCTCCTGTAATGTACCTTTTGCTACCTCGTGTATTTTGTTTGCTCACAATTGTCACTTTTGCCTCATGTAACTTAACGTCTGCTTTTGTAATTTGTTCACTCGTAATCTTCTCATGTCTCATTTCTGTTTCTATTGTGAAGCGCTGAATTTAGCAGTGTCACTGTTGTGTTGTAGAACTCGTCTGCAAGTAATTGCTGTCTGCTGAGCTCGTCCAGTACTGCATCAATGATCTCTGATGATATGTTCTGCACAGCCCCTCAGTTCAGTGATGGCACCCGGTGGGCGGGTCGGAACACGATTTGGGCTGGATTATGCTTCTGCGGGATTTGAGCTGTGCGAGAGCAGGCAGCTTGCGCAGATTCCAGATTGCGTATTGCCACGCCCCACTATACTCACACGGGTCGGCCTCACCCCACCACTGAATGAGTCATGGTGACTGGTTTCGCTTCTGTTGTTGTGCGCCATGTGTTTACTTTCTTTTCCACTTTTTATACGAGAATTAACATGGCCAAAGCTTGTTCTTCGAGCTTCAGATGCTGGCTCAAACGCTATTTGGGGTGCTATGCTAACTAACTAAAGACCGTCTCCTCCCATCCACCCGAATCCAGGCAGGTGTATGTGCCCAGAGGGCTGAGGCTTGCTCGCTCCAGACCTGGCTTACACACCTCGACGGGAGCCCCGCCGTGCGCTCACATCTGACTCTGCCATTAGAGCCAGTGAAGGGCCGGCTTTTGTCATTTCCGTCTCAAAAGGGAGTGTGGGGATTGCTTTTAAGGGAGGGGGATGAGTGGGTGAGGCACCTCTTTTTTGTGCTTAAGCGGGTAAGGGCCTTTATGAGGGCACATGGGCATTTCAACTCACTTTCGTTCAAATTGGGGGGTGCACAGGTGTCTTTATGGAGATCTCGCCTTTTCAGGTTATTTTCTGACAGTAATTTATATCACCTCCCTTGTAGTCTTGAGTGGAAAAGTGAAAGCGAACGGAGGTGGTTAACCCCATGTGGCTGAATTGCTTTTAACCACTTTTGTGGCCTGGCTGAAAACTACCAGTGCTGTTGTGTTTAGCAGTCACCAGTGCCACAGGGCCAGCTCGAACGTGTATGTGCACTTTTTGTGCCCACCGGACAAAGAGAACGTCACACATAAGTGTCCTTTCAGCAGCACCGAGGCTCTGCTGTGGGCGTCAGTACTGTCCTCCCGACAGCGCCGGGAATTGGGTGTCCGTGAAGTCCTGACAGCGCCGAGCTTCTGCTGCAGGCGTCCGTGCCGTCGGTCTCCTGAGAGCGGGCCACTCTGGTATTGTCCCACGCACGCCTTGGCGGCTTTGCAGACGACCCTAGCGCTGTACTATATATAATGTGTGTACCTAGAGCCTGACAGTACCTGCCCGGTATGCGCCTGTGCTGTAGGCCTGTGTCGATGGGGTCCCCCCAGGGCCCAGAAGGGTTTGTATGGGGTGTGGGGAGGGAGAGAATTTCTTCACTCTTCACTCTTCACTTCGTCCTTCACAACAATCAGGCCTTTGTTGTTTCACCTAAAAAACGTTTGTATGTTTTGAATACGTTTGTTGTGAAGAAATGTGACCTGTCAGGGCTGGCCTGCTTTGCCCGGGGGCAGGATGCCAGGTGTGGGCAAGTGCGAGTGTCTCCGGATTTTGTGCGGGGGGTGGGGGATATAAAAATAAGACATAAAGTGGAGCCGGCACAGCAGGGGCTGGCCCAGGCAGGGAAAGGTTCCTGGCAGCCAGATAAAGAAAGGCTTCTTAGGTGTGAGGCTCCCTCGTGTCCGGGTCCCTAACCCCCCCCTTCTGCCCCAGCCCTAGTTCTGGGCTCTTGCCTTGTTGGACTCCTCCAGGGGAGCCTGAGTTCCGGGTCCCTAACCCCCCTTCTGCCCCAGGGCTATTTCTGGGCTCTTGGGGGCGAGCCACTGTTGCAGCCTGCACCTGAATCTCCCAATGGATGCCTTTACTGGGCCCTCAGTTCTTGCGAGTTTTGTTGCTGTGGCCGCCCGTCTTCTCAGCCCTCCTAACACTCCGCAAAGGGACCCCGTGTTCTCGGCTCGCACCTGGGGTTCTTGTCCCTGGTTCCCGTGTGTTCCTTCCGGCTCACACGCGGTCCCAGCGTGTTGCTGGGAATCTCCTGCCGTTGCATTCAGGGTTCTCCCCCCCCCCGTTTAACGCCTTAGAGCTGCCCCCCACACACTCTAACCCCACAAAGTGTCTCCCATTCTGTTTAGGGGTGATCCACTGCTCACTCCTTTTTAACCACCCCAACGCCCCTCCCAGCTCAGAGTCTCTGCCCTCGAGCGCGCAATGTCTCCAGTATGCCCCCTCGCTGCACAGCATCAATACCTCCACGCGCTCCGCTATGCAGCGCCCCTCTGTGGCATTGAGCCTGCTCTCTTGCGCGCCGCCTGACCCGGCTCGAGCTCTGCCTGTGCCCCTGGCCTCTGCACACTGTGCACGGCGCACCGGCGGGGAGCCCGGCCGCTACCTCAGCACCTAGGCTCAGGAAGCGCGAGCGGCTGCCGGGAGGAAAGGAGGGAGGGCTAGGTGAGGAGGAGGAGGGGCAGTTCGAGGCCGCGGGGCAGAGCACAGAAGAACTCCCTGTCCGGTAGCAGCGCCTCCAGCAGCACCCAGCCTCCTGCCCTGGCATGGACAGCCGCCGCCCCCGAGCACCGCTGCCGCCCCTGGCGGCCGCCCTGCTCCTGGTGAGTACATGCCTTCTCTTACAGTGCTGCCCGTTGCTTCAAGGAGCTGTGCCCCCTGCCCCAGCATTGAGATGAGCGAGTGCTGCGGGCACTTTGCAGGGGGAGTCGTCCTGTCAAGATGGGTGCACGCTGTCACGACGACTGGAGGACAGCAGCTGTCAGGAGAGTCTCAGAGTAACTTGGTAGGACGGGTGGACACAATCTGTCCGGAAGAGCTGAAAGTGAATGATGGAGTGTCGCCTGACAAGTGACTTGCCACGACAGGTGGTGTGATACATCACGATGGACTAAAAGTGGCATAACAAGCTGGGGGAAAGTGACCAGTCAAGAAGGGTGGAGAGTGACCTGTCAAGATAGGTGGGAGCTGTCGGCGCCTCCACATTGCCCCGGATGCTTCTTCACAAGTAATTTTTAAACTACATTGGCTCTTGGAATTATGCTCTGGGGCTCTGTGTATGACTGTGTGTGGTTCCGGGTGTGTGTGTGTGGCGCTGTGTGTGTGTGTGGCTCTGTGTGTGCAAATGCAATAGGTCTCACATTTGCGAGAGATTAAGCTATTGGCAATGTAAATGACAATGCCATTTATTTATATGTTTTCAAAACCAACACATAAATAAAAATGTTGTCATTTACAATGCCAATAGCTCTAACTTTTGCAAAGGCGAGACCGTTGCATTGTAAATGCTTGTTTTTTTTGTTGTTGCATATTTTATATAGCGCAAACTCGACCCGAAGGTATTGGAGCGATTTACATGAGCACCGTATTTACATTACACATTCAGGCACGGGGAGATTAAGTGATTGGCCCAGAATCACAGCATGTGGATGCGACCTTGAGGCTCGAACCCTGGTTTCGTGGCAAGACACAGTTGCATCACTAACAAAAAACTGACCACACGCTGTTTGTGGGAAAAACGGTATCAAGTTCATTCATATTCTGTTATTCAGTACACACGTAGGGTTAACTTACAGGTAATCATATGAGTGCAGCGCCATTTATACAATAATGACAAATGTGTGCTAGGCTCCATGTATCAAGAAACACACATAAATGAAGTTTGATTTAGATACTGTATTGCAAAAGCACGTAGAATATTAGAAGTAATTTTCTGATAACACCTGACAGTCAATAAGTAGATGTGAAATCTGACTACTTAGTGGCATGTTTTCGTATGCTTTAACGTGATAAATAAACAACAGAGAACATTTGTATGTGAAAATAAAATTGCTTCATGTGTTAGAAAACAGATAATAATACTAGAATGTGTAACTTGAGCACTGACATTGACAAGAAAAGTAGGTGTTATACGAAGTCAAGTTATGACTTGCACTTCATACAGTTAATTTCTGATGTGCTTTTAAATCTTGTATGCTGTAAATGTAATAGCATACATAGTGCAAAATAAACTTACAAAATGATATGTGAGGTGATAGTGAATATTAAACATGTTATGGGTACCCTATACTTACAAGAACTAATTGCAATTCATAATGAAGTGATATTATTATGCTTAATTGAAGAATGAATGCATCATTCTATGTAATGTGAGATTAATATTTCAGCACAAATTCATTGTGCATGAGCTATATTTCATGAAGGCCTCAAACTTTGCTCCCTTTCCTAGTATGAACTGATGAACCCTTTCAAAAAATTACCACATGTGTTCCAACACTCAAATGCCTTCTTTGACGTTTGTAGCTTACTTGACTAGTCTTAAAATAACATGTGTATTTGTAAAGCGCACGTTCCCCCCATCAACGGGGCATCTTGGCGGTGAAATAACAGATGTATATTGTTACCCAACTCAATGGTACTCATTTTATCAACCTCAAATGGATGAAAGGCTGAGTTGAGTGGACCTGCTGGGATTTGAACCTGTGACCATGAGGTCAAACACAGGCCCCTGCAGTGGATGCATTAGTCCACTGAGCCACCAGACCCGGCAACAAAAGTGTTACTTCCTAGAGCAAACGCTTAAGAATGGACAGACAAGGAATGAGAGCATGAAATCGCCTATTTTGTAAATGGAACAAATGTTCGCATGACTAAACTAAAGTCACTGTAAGGAAATGGCGAGTAATGGATTTCTTAATTCTTCCATATCTGTTTACTCTTACCTACTACATCACCTCATCCTATTGTGAGCAACCAATGGGGCAGAGTGGTCCTTACAAATTTGGTGATGTCAAGGGGTGTAAAAATGGAATTGATGAATTAGAATTGTCTAAATTCTGAACTAAGGTGCATCACCCTTTTTCTCATCTTGCAGTACAGAGATTGACTACTGGGAGTTCGTGAAGAACGCAAACTGTGATGAAGTACTACGATTTGCTATCGGCTGGTATGCTAACTTAGTGAAACCTTATCGTCAGAAAGGGTTCGCGGGAGAGCAACTGTGGCATTGATGCTACAGTGCGGACAGAGGCAGATGATGCTGTCCACGAACTGGAAGTGGTCATTTGGAATTTACTGAACTTTCCTAATGGGGTTGGTAGGAAATGCAACTGATATCCCTATTAAATTATTTTCTTTAGGAAAAAATCTCCCTCGGCTGAAGAAGATATTTCCTTCATATTTGGATCTCGAAGAGTTTGCAAATGCTTATTAAACCTGATCTAATTTAACTTTTAGTTGTATGTTAATTATTTGAAATCTAAAGAAATACAATTTAAGATACATTTCTCTGCTGAGTCTGTCTCATTATTTGTTGCAGCTAAATTCAAATTGAATTGGTTGTTAACTAAAACTAGAGGTGAGATTACTTGGGAGACTGCACCCATTATTGAGTGTTAGCAATTATCTTATTCCAGGTCCTCATATGATATTGTTCATCCTCTAAGTATTCCAGTCCCTTTTAGCACAGAGCAAGATCCATCAGACGACCTAAGAGATTTGATATGGTAGGTAAGGTTTAATTTGGGATGAGATAATAGAAAAAAATTAGCTTATGAGGCCCAACACGTAAACTCTACAACACTTTTTTCTGGTAGCGTGTCAGATGGTTACTGTCTGTCAAAACTGGGATATAAGGGGGATGTGTAATAAGGACACTTCAGATTTCCCCAAAACCCAAGTTCAGTTCTGAAGATGACGAGACAAGTGGTGTGAGAATCAATAGGGTTGTGAAATATTGGTGCTTAAATGTGTTACTAATGAGAATAGGTAAAAAAATGAATAGGGTATTGATGTATTGAAGCTATCAGGTCTGAAGTGGCTAAGATCCTGGGATATACATCTAAGGGTGGTGTTAGTGTGGCATATGCTGAGTAAGTTTGTCTGCTGTTTTGAAGGTGCTGTACATGAGATGTCTTCTGCAGTACCACAAGAGAAGGGCTCTTTGTGAGAGTATGAACATTAAAATCAGTGGAATTTCTCTCAAGTGCACAGACATTAATCTTAAGGATTTTTAGGTGAAGTCGCGCTGGTCGAGATTTTGCTTAAGATCTGATGAATTTATTCTGGTTGTATGGAGAGCTATAATTTCTTTTAGTGGAGCAAACAATAATTTATTTGTGTTTAGTGGGTTGTTTAAGATCAAAGTTGAATAAGTTGGATTGTAAAGGATGGGTCAGTTGCGAGGAGTTGGTTTGATGTCATAGAGTGTCGCAATGTGATAGGTCGGTTGGTGTAGAGCCATGCTGAGACTGGTCGAGGGTGTCAGTGATTGGGAGCCAGAACAATAATAAGGAAGTATATATCTCTGGAAATATGAAAGAGATAATTTGTAAAGGACATCAAAATATTTCAACCGAAATCATGAAAATTCTATAGAATTTAACAACGTTGATACATGGAGATGTGAGTGTACCTACTAGAGAAGGAGTACCGATAGCAACTAAAGGCACACCTGCTTTGTATATGACTTTAGAGAAAGGATATCATGTACTTTGTTAGAGAATTCAATGAAGTATACTGAGAAAAATAGCCCTTTAGCTTTTCCCCAATATGGTACCTTTAATGTACGAATTCCTGCAAATTTAAGGAGACAGATGAATGATACTAAGCCACCACTCAGACCTATGCAATTCAAAGCTCTTGGAGAATGGGAATATGTGGCTCATGAGAAAGAGAAAAACCAGGGGAAATATAAAAACACTAAATAAGTATGTAGCAGCTAAGTGGGACGCTCAACGGAAAATGTGGAGAAAGGATATTGTAGAGGGAGTGCTTATGTTTCCTGAATTGGTCGCAGTAAATAATGAGGGAGAAAAATGCAAAGAAAAAAAACATCTTAAACTCGCAAGCTCTCACAATGACCGGTGAGAGTGGTAATGAGATCAAGTGTGAGTTTTTGAATGAATTATTGCTGAATCAACCTCCATCATATAACAAAGAATAGTCACAGACATGGTCAAACCCATTAGTGGGACTTCAACCAGATGCTCCCACATTACCAAATAGTTTAAATCCTTTCCTGATTGAAGAGCAAATGCCCAGAGGAGTAGGGTTTATTAACCCCATAATACCGAATGCTCCAGATGCGCTTTCAGTTCCAGTAACAATAGAACCTGTGGATCCTTTGAATCAATCAGACATGGGAGGACAGCAAATACATACTTTAACTGTTCCCACTGGATTGGGGGGAGCAAATACTGCTGCACAGGAATTGAGGAGAGATCAAATAACTTCAAATTTGACATTTCTGAATGAAAATATCTCACAACAAGGTAATGCATCAGGAGTTAGCGAAAGGACCATTTGGACTTCTTTATCATCTAATCAAGCAAGACCAACCCCATTATCTAGTATTGGAGAGAGGATTACAGAGACTCCCAATAGAGGAACATGGCAGGAAAGGCTTCACAAGTGGGAATTCAAGGTCCTGAAATGTGTGTCAGCCCACGGACGGAGGGAGCTAGTGGAGGATCACAAGACAGTGTATTAAATCAAACAGTAGGGCCAACCCCACAGAAACTTAAGGACTGGATTAAGGACATAGCTCCTTGCACATTTGACAAGGGTGTAGAAGAACGTAATTTCAAGAACAAGAAATATAAGCGAAAACCCATTTGATGTAGCTAAACTTAAGGTGGAATTGAAAGAAATTATTTTGGAAACCATTAGTCCTGGAAGGATTGTTAGTAATCGGGATGATGAACTATTGCTCGTATGTAAGAATATCACCAGGAGAGCTAGAAATACTCATGAGAAATTGGCTGAAGTTGCACAGAAATATGGGGTGGATATACAGAAATCAAAAACATTACAAAAACCTTATCGATTGGATTTCAGTGACAAAGATCTAGAGAGTCTAAAACCATGAGGAAAAAGATTACAGATTAAAGAATTACTGTCAACACTTAGGAAGTGGGGTGAGTTAAAAAAGATCAGAAGCCAGATGGGCTAAAAAGAAGGAAACGAAAAAGGCAACTATGCCGATGTATCCAATGTTTGAAGGGGGAACTGAAAATACAGAGACGAAAATATTTTCCATGAGGGAAGTGGTAGTAGGAGGGTATGTTCATGTTACATGGACTACACCAGATATATTGTTTTTTACAAATGATTTCCCAAACTTGAGAGAAAAACTAGTTGAATGGTATAGACAAGTTGAGAGATTTGTGAAGGTTTCAAAGGTTTTGTTAAAGGATTTAGATACCTTGTTTGAGATTGTGGTCCCAAGTGATCTATGGACAGAATGTAAGATTGCAGTAGATTGTAGTGTGAGTGTAGGTTTAATCCACTGAATCAGAAGAATGGGCATGTAATGCAGGGTGAATCTATGCAGGTCCAAGCAAGTGGCATGATGTGGAATCAGACTCAAAGACAGAAGAATTTAAATTTGACTATGCCATAAGCTCCTATGCCTCATATGAATGTCAGGTTCAAAAATATAATTCAAACATGGGATTCCATACAACTGTGCAAATTGACACAAGCCCAAAGGTAACCCAGTAATACTTAATACAGATTGATGACAGTGATTCTGATTTATCCCAATGACAGTGCCTGAGAGGGGAGGAGGAATATGGGCTTGGCACATACTTAGAGGTAGACCAGAGTGGTCCATATGTGGATGGCAAAGTGAAAGGAACACCTACTTAATTTCTTGTCAACACTGGTGCTACCCGTTCCATTGTGAGAACAGCGGAAGTTCCCAACCTACCCATGTTGGAAGCAAGAATACAAGTTGTAGGGGTTTCTATCCGATTAATGTCAACCCCTGTAACTGAACCTGTCAAGGTACAAATTGGATTGTTTGAGGATCAGCACACATTTGTGATATGTGATTCCAGTCCAGTGAATTTTTTGGGTCGAGGCTTGTGAAAATTGAATTGTTCCTTCTATTGTACTATGAAAGCAATAGAGTTTCATACCAATGATGAAGAGAATTATATTGAAAATGGCAAAACAAAAGACTGAAATCAAAGGGTTATATCTTTTATTAACGTGACGATTTACCTCTATAATTAAGAGACACAGTGGTATCTGAAGTTTGGGATTTCACTGGAAAAGATATTGGGCTTATCAAAGGAGTGGCTCCAATACTGACCACTTTGAGACCAAAAGCTGAATTTCTTCGAATTCCACCATATAATCTGAGCCCGAGACCATTGCAGGTATTACACCTTTGACTGAGTCATTGATTGAACTAGGTATTTGAGGGAAATCATGGGGAGCCCATGCAATTCACCTATTATGGGAATTCAGAAACCAAACGGAAACTATTGGGTCGTGCAGAATTTGCTCAAAGTTAATCAGATTTTGATACATACCATGTTGTCCAATCATGCCACATCCAGCCGTGACACTATATCAGATTCCATGTGAAGATGAGTGGTTGTCTGTCATTGACCTGTGCCAAGCCTTCTTCTCCATTCCCTTACACCCTGATAGCCAATATTTATTTGCTTTCCGGTTCGGAAATCGTGCCTTGGCGCAGAGTTCCACAAGGCTACACAGAAAGTCCTTCCAAATTCAATCTAATTTGAAGAAAATTTGGAATCACTTGTGATGCCAAATCATTCTGTTCTGGTACAGTACATTGATGACTTGTTGGTAGCGTCAGGTACACAGGAGACTTGCATATGTGACAGGGAATGGGCATTACTGAATTATGAGGCAAGGATTGGGCATAAAGTATCACCAACAAAGTTACAATTTTGCAAGAGGGAGGTGCTTTACTTAGGACATCACAGTGAAAAGGGAGCTAGAAAGGTGTCACAGGATCGGATTACTGCCATTCTGCAGATGCCTCCACCAAACACACAAAAAGAAGATTGCTCGTTTCTGGGTATGGTCAGCTAGTTCGCCAATGTATTCCAAATTTCTCACTAACAGCTAAGCCACTTCAGAGGCTTACAAACAAGGATGTGTCCGATCCAGTTCCATGGAATGATGAATGCATGCACTGTTTTAACGAACTGGGAGAGAGTTTGTGTCGAGCTCCAGCATTGGGAATACCAGACTTTAACAAAAGCTTCACTCTTTTAGCCAGTTAGCGCGAAGGCTGTGCATTGTCAGTTCTAATGCAGTTGCATGGAACTGCGCGCAGACATGTTGCATATTTCTCAGCTACATTAGATCCTGTAGCTGCGTCATTGCAGTTCCTGCAACATGTGTAAGTTTAGAACAGTGTGAGAGCATTGTGGTGGGTCATTCACTGAAAGTGCATGTACCACATTCTGTTGAGATTTTGCTTACTCGTACTTGAACGCAACATCTCACAAGTAGTTGGTTAACTAAATATGAACACATGATTCTGGGTGCTGAGAACGGGTCATTGGTGAGATGTTCGAGTCTGAATCCGGCTACATTGATGCTCTTAGCAGGAATCGAAGATGTGATTGATGAAGCAGATCGTGATTGTTTGGATGTAACTGAGCTGTGCACAAAGCCCCAACTGGATATTTTGGATGTCCCACTACTCAAGTCAGATTATGTGTTGTTAGTGGATGGACCATGCTTATGAGATGCAGGTGGAAACTTGAGAGCTGCTTATGCCATTTGTACGGTTGTGGGAGTGGTGGAAGCTTCATGGTTGCAAGGAGTGTATTCAGCCCAGATGGCTGAATTGATTGCGCTAACCAGGGCTTGCAGCATTACTGAACGATTGAAAGTTACAATTTTTACTACAGCAATATGGTTTTGGGCGTGTCCTTGATTGTGGACATTTGTGGTCTCAGCATGGGTTCATGACCTCTTCAGGTTCACCCATCTGAAACGGAGAGCGTGAAAAATCTACTGCTTTCCCACCCACATTGCAGTGGTTAACCCCTTCGATGCTTGTGACGGAACCATTCCGTCATCAGTCACGGTTGGGCTGTGCTGATTTGTGAAGGTTTCAAATGTTTTATTAAAGGATTTAGATACCTTGTTTGAGATTGTGGTCCCAAGTGATCTATGGACTGTATGTAAGATTGCAGTAGATTGTAGTGTGAGTGTAGGTTTAATCCACTGAATCAGAAGAATGGGTATGTAATGCAGAGTGAATCTATGCAGGCCCAAGCAAGTGGCATGATGTGGAATCAGCAGACTCAAAGACAGAAGAATTTAAATTTGACTATGCCATAAGCTCCTATGCCTCATATGAATGTCAGGTTCAAAAATATAATTCAAACATGGGATTCCATACAACTGTGCAAATTGACACAAGCCCAAAGGTAACCCAGCAATACTTAATACAGATTGATTACAGTGATTCTGATTTATCCCAATGACGGTGCCTGAGAGGGGAGGAGGAATATGGGCTTGGCACATACTTAGAGGTAGACCAGAGTGGTCCATATGTGGATGGCAAAGTGAAAGCGACACCTACTTAATTTCTTGTCAACACTGGTGCTACCCGTTCCATTGTGAGAACAGCGGAAGTTCCCAACCTACCCATGTTGGGAGAAAGAATACAAGTTGTAGGGGTTTCTATCCGATTAATGTCAACCCCTGTAACTGAACCTTTCAAGGTACAAATTGGATCGTTTGAGGATCTGCACACATTTGTGATATGTGATTCCAGTCCAGTGAATTTTTTGGGTCGAGGCTTGTGAAAATTGAATTGTTCCTTCTATTGTACTATGAAAGCAATAGAGTTTCATACCAATGATGAAGAGAATTGTATTGAAAATGGCAAAACAAAAGACTGAAATCAAAGGGTTATATCTTTTATTAACGTGACGATTTACCTCTATAATTAAGAGACACAGTGTTATCTGAAGTTTGGGATTTCACTGGAAAAGATATTGGGCTGATCAAAGGAGTGGCTCCAATACTGACCACTTTGAGACCAAAAGCAGAATTTCTTCGAATTCCACCATATAATCTGAGCCCGATACCATCGCAGGTATTACACCTTTGATTGAGTCATTGATTGAACTAGGTATTTGAGGGAAATCATGGGGAGCCCATGCAATTCACCTATTATGGGAATTCAGAAACCAAACAGAAACTATTGGATCGTGCAGAATTTGCACAAAGTTAATCAGATTGTGATACATACCATGTTGTCCAATCATGCCACATCCAGCCGTGACACTATATCATATTCCATGTGAAGATGAGTGGTTGTCTGTCATTGACCTGTGCCAAGCCTTCTTCTCCATTCCCTTACACCCAGATAGCCAATATTTATTTGCTTTCCGGTTCGGAAATCGTGCCTTGGAGCAGAGTTCCACAAGGCTACTGACAAGGTCCTTCCAAATTCAATCTAATTTGGAATCACTTGTGATGCCAAATCATTCTGTTCTGGTACAGTACATTGATGACTTGTTGGTAGCGTCAGGTACACAGGAGACTTGCATATGTGACAGGGAATGGGCATTACTGAATTATGAGGCAAGGATTGGGCATAAAGTATCACCAACAAAGTTACAATTTTGCAAGAGGGAGGTGCTTTACTTAGGACATCACAGTGAAAAGGGAGCTAGAAAGGTGTCACAGGATCGGATTACTGCCATTCTGCAGATGCCTCCACCAAACACACAAAAAGAAGATTGCTCATTTCTGGGTATGGTCAGCTAGTTCGCCAATGTATTCCAAATTTCTCACTAACAGCTAAGCCACTTCAGAGGCTTACAAACAAGGATGTGTCCGATCCAGTTCCATGGAATGATGAATGCATGCACTGTTTTAACGAACTGGGAGAGAGTTTGTGTCGAGCTCCAGCATTGGGAATACCAGACTTTAACAAAAGCTTCACTCTTTTAGCCAGTTAGCGCGAAGGCTGTGCATTGTCAGTTCTAATGCAGTTGCATGGAACTGCGCGCAGACATGTTGCATATTTCTCAGCTACATTAGATCCTGTAGCTGCGTCATTGCAGTTCCTGCAACATATGTAAGTTTAGAACAGTGTGAGAGCATTGTGGTGGGTCATTCACTGAAAGTGCATGTACCACATTC
This sequence comes from Lissotriton vulgaris, assembly GCF_964263255.1. Classification (NCBI taxonomy): domain Eukaryota; kingdom Metazoa; phylum Chordata; class Amphibia; order Caudata; family Salamandridae; genus Lissotriton; species Lissotriton vulgaris. The sequence goes on along the minus strand of NC_141693.1, from coordinate 734,249,556 downwards.
TGTTGAGATTTTGCTTACTCGTACTTGAACGCAACATCTCACAAGTAGTTGGTTAACTAAATATGAACACATGATTCTGGGTGCTGAGAACGGGTCATTGGTGAGATGTTCGAGTCTGAATCCGGCTACATTGATGCTCTTAGCAGGAATCGAAGATGTGATTGATGAAGCAGATCGTGATTGTTTGGATGTAACTGAGCTGTGCACAAAGCCCCAACTGGATATTTTGGATGTCCCACTACTCAAGTCAGATTATGTGTTGTTAGTGGATGGACCATGCTTATGAGATGCAGGTGGAAACTTGAGAGCTGCTTATGCCATTTGTACGGTTGTGGGAGTGGTGGAAGCTTCATGGTTGCAAGGAGTGTATTCAGCCCAGATGGCTGAATTGATTGCGCTAACCAGGGCTTGCAGCATTACTGAACGATTGAAAGTTACAATTTTTACTACAGCAATATGGTTTTGGGCGTGTCCATGATTGTGGACATTTGTGGTCTCAGCATGGGTTCATGACCTCTTCAGGTTCACCCATCTGAAACGGAGAGCGTGAAAAATCTACTGCTTTCCCACCCACATTGCAGTGGTTAACCCCTTCGATGCTTGTGACGGAACCATTCCGTCATCAGTCACGGTTGGGCTGTGCTGATTTGTGAAGGTTTCAAATGTTTTATTAAAGGATTTAGATACCTTGTTTGAGATTGTGGTCCCAAGTGATCTATGGACTGTATGTAAGATTGCAGTAGATTGTAGTGTGAGTGTAGGTTTAATCCACTGAATAAGAAGAATGGGTATGTAATGCAGAGTGAATCTATGCAGGCCCAAGCAAGTGGCATGATGTGGAATCAGCAGACTCAAAGACAGAAGAATTTAAATTTGACTATGCCATAAGCTCCTATGCCTCATATGAATGTCAGGTTCAAAAATATAATTCAAACATGGGATTCCATACAACTGTGCAAATTGACACAAGCCCAAAGGTAACCCAGCAATACTTAATACAGATTGATTACAGTGATTCTGATTTATCCCAATGACGGTGCCTGAGAGGGGAGGAGGAATATGGGCTTGGCACATACTTAGAGGTAGACCAGAGTGGTCCATATGTGGATGGCAAAGTGAAAGCGACACCTACTTAATTTCTTGTCAACACTGGTGCTACCCGTTCCATTGTGAGAACAGCGGAGGTTCCCAACCTACCCATGTTGGGAGAAAGAATACAAGTTGTAGGGGTTTCTATCCGATTAATGTCAACCCCTGTAACTGAACCTTTCAAGGTACAAATTGGATCGTTTGAGGATCTGCACACATTTGTGATATGTGATTCCAGTCCAGTGAATTTTTTGGGTCGAGGCTTGTGAAAATTGAATTGTTCCTTCTATTGTACTATGAAAGCAATAGAGTTTCATACCAATGATGAAGAGAATTGTATTGAAAATGGCAAAACAAAAGACTGAAATCAAAGGGTTATATCTTTTATTAACGTGACGTTTTACCTCTATAATTAAGAGACACAGTGTTATCTGAAGTTTGGGATTTCACTGGAAAAGATATTGGGCTGATCAAAGGAGTGGCTCCAATACTGACCACTTTGAGACCAAAAGCAGAATTTCTTCGAATTCCACCATATAATCTGAGCCCGATACCATCGCAGGTATTACACCTTTGATTGAGTCATTGATTGAACTAGGTATTTGAGGGAAATCATGGGGAGCCCATGCAATTCACCTATTATGGGAATTCAGAAACCAAACAGAAACTATTGGATCGTGCAGAATTTGCACAAAGTTAATCAGATTGTGATACATACCATGTTGTCCAATCATGCCACATCCAGCCGTGACACTATATCATATTCCATGTGAAGATGAGTGGTTGTCTGTCATTGACCCTTGCCAAGCCTTCTTCTCCATTCCCTTACACCCAGATAGCCAATATTTATTTGCTTTCCGGTTCGGAAATCGTGCCTTGGAGCAGAGTTCCACAAGGCTACTGACAAGGTCCTTCCAAATTCAATCTAATTTGGAATCACTTGTGATGCCAAATCATTCTGTTCTGGTACAGTACATTGATGACTTGTTGGTAGCGTCAGGTACACAGGAGACTTGCATATGTGACAGGGAATGGGCATTACTGAATTACGAGGCAAGGATTGGGCATAAAGTATCACCAACAAAGTTACAATTTTGCAAGAGGGAGGTGCTTTACTTAGGACATCACAGTGAAAAGGGAGCTAGAAAGGTGTCACAGGATCGGATTACTGCCATTCTACAGATGAATCCACCAAACACACAAAAAGGAGATTGCCCGTTTCTGGGTATGGTCAGCTAGTTCGCCAATGTATTCCAAATTTCTCACTAACAGCTAAGCCACTTCAGAGGCTTACAAACAAGGATGTGTCCGATCCAGTTCCATGGAATGATGAATGCATGCACTGTTTTAACGAACTGCGAGAGAGTTTGTGTCGAGCTCCAGCATTGGGAATACCAGACTTTAACAAAAGCTTCACTCTTTTAGCCAGTTAGCGCGAAGGCTGTGCATTGTCAGTTCTAATGCAGTTGCATGGAACTGCGCGCAGACCTGTTGCATATTTCTCAGCTACATTAGATCATGTAGCTGCGTCATTGCAGTTCCTGCAACATGTGTAAGTTTAGAACAGTGTGAGAGCATTGTGGTGGGTCATTCACTGAAAGTGCATGTACCACATTCTGTTGAGATGTTGCTTACTCGTACTTGAACGCAACATCTCACAAGTAGTTGGTTAACTAAATATGAACACATGATTCTGGGTGCTGAGAACGGGTCATTGGTGAGATGTTCGAGTCTGAATCTGGCTACATTGATGCTCTTACCAGGAATCGAAGATGTGATTGATGAAGCAGATCGTGATTGTTTGGATGTAACTGAGCTGTGCACAAAGCCCCAACTGGATATTTTGGATGTCCCACTACTCAAGTCAGATTATGTGTTGTTAGTGGATGGACCATGCTTATGAGATGCAGGTGGAAACTTGAGAGCTGCTTATGCCATTTGTACGGTTGTGGGAGTGGTGGAAGCTTCATGGTTGCAAGGAGTGTATTTAGCCCAGATGGCTGAATTGATTGCGCTAACCAGGGCTTGCAGCATTACTGAACAATTGAATGTTACAATTTTTACTACAGTAATATGGTTTTGGGCTTGTCCATGACTGTGTACATTTGTGGTCTCAGCATGGGTTCATGACCTCTTCAGGTTCACCCATCTGAAACGGAGAGCGTGAAAAATCTACTGCTTTCCCACCCACATTGCAGTGGTTAACCCCTTCGATGCTTGTGACGGAACCATTCCGTCATCAGTCACGGTTGGGCTGTGCTGATGATGGAATGGTTCCGTCACGGCCACACCCATTTACATAGGGGCCCAGCACAGCAGGATAATCTCTTTAGCAGCCAAGGTGTTAAATGTCCAGCCCATTATTAGGGAAATGATTATGTGACGGTTGGTAACCACTATGCGGATGAGACCACACTCAATTGGGCCCTAAATTCTTACATCTTCAATGGGGACCTATTAAAAGAACACACTGATGTCACAGCATGCAGGCTGAGGTTTTCAGTTGTGGAAACATGGAAAGAAATAAAAGCTTTACAGGGTGAAGTGTCAGAAACAAAAAGACAGGGATGGATCAAAGCAGGTTGCACACAAAGGACGGAAGATGAGGTGTGGGTATACACAGAAGGAGGACCTGATTTACCTGATAGTTTGCTGTCACCAGTGGCAACAACGTATCATGGTCTGAACATGTCGGGAGAGATGCTATGATGCATATTTTTCAACAGACATGGTTTAATCCCTGATTCCGAACTGTTGCTGAGGTGTTGTGCCAGAGGTGTGTGATATGTCAACAACAAAATGGTGGAAAGAAAACACTAGTTACAATGAGTCACATATGAAGATCTGGAGGACCCTTTAAAGGAGGCAGCTTGATTTTATCGAGATGCCCCCTTGCAATGGACTGAAATATTTTCTAGTGATTGTGTGTTTGTTCTCTCATTGGGTAGAAGCCTATCCAACCCAGGTTAATGACAGTTTAACTGTAGCTAAACTACTCCTTAGAGAGCTTATACCATGGTTTGGATTTCCGACCTCTTTGGAATCGGACAGAGGATTAATTTTAACAATGAGGTGGTTGCAGCATTACAAATTGAGCAGAAGCTACACTGTGCATACCGACCAGAGGTGTCTGGAGTGGTTGTGCAGGTTAATTGAACACTAAAGTCCAGACAGGCAAAGGTATGTGCGTCCACGTCTCAGAAATGGCTTGAGGCTTTGCCCTTGGTGTTGATGAATTTGAGAAGTATTCCAGGCAGAAGAACTGGACTGTCACACCACACAAAATCATAATGGTGAGTGCTATGAGACAGCCTACTGTCCCAGCTAATCAGCTAGTAAATATAACTGATGATTTGGTACTCGATTACTGTAAAAGTTTGGCTGATGTGGTCCGTTCTGTGTCTCAGCAGGTTGGGTGGCTGCCACTTCACCGCAACAGGATCAGTGCCATGACCTTTGTCCCAGTGACTGGGTCCTGGTGAAGAAACACATGCGCAAATTGTGTTTGGAGCCTCATTGGCGTGGGCCATATCAAGTGATCCTTGTTACCACAACTGCTGTCAAATGTGGTGGTCTGCCTAATTGTGTACATGCTGCCCACACTTGCCGGGTCCCATATCTCCTTGAAAATTTGGTACCTTTGGGATGTGCCGGTGGTTACAGTGAGACGTCCAACTCAGTTCATTTATAGAGTAGGCCGCCAGCTAAATGTGTCTCACAGCACTCATTCAAATGAGGGTCAGTGTCAGGAACCCCTCATCATCTCACTGTTTGCTTCTCAAAATAACCTCTCTCAGGCTATTAAGTGCTTTGGTCATGAAATACCTGCTTTGGAGAAGATGGGAGTCTTTGCTGAAAAACTTCTACTTAAGTTAATCCTGCAGCGATTAACATTACCGCATGGAAAGCCCTCTGATATGGCTATTGCTCTTCTGAGGCACAGTTTGCAGTCTAGCTGTTCTGGCCGCGAGACAAAAGAGAAGCGTTAATGTACATGAGCAAGCTACGCGCGGCGCCCTTCAACTGTGGATTTAGTTGTTGAGGTAACGTTTCTCCTTTGTGCTGTTTCAGCATCCTGTCAGAAGCGGAATTTGTCGTGAAAAAGAATAGTGTTTAGCCCTGCACATATCTGAAAGGCACAGCGGGGAATTCGTCTGAAGAAGAGTAGTGTTCCTGGGAGTTAGAGAACCTGCAGTGAAGAGAAGTGTTCTAGGATGTTAAATACCATTAGAAATAGCTAAATCTACCATTACAAACAAACATCAAATTTGAAACACTGCACTTGACAATTCTTGCACGATTTCGAAAACCATTAGCTTAGAACTTCCAAGAATGCAGTTCAAGATCTTTGGGAGGTGCCACAAGAGCCAGTAGGTTCAAACACCCTGTTGACAGAATGACCAGCATTAAAAACCCCAGAAGCCCCATTTCTGCGCTACACAGAAGTAGCCTACCTGAGCCACAGGAAACCTGCTACCATATTCAGTGCTCATGCAGCACACACACCTAGTGAAGGAATTAAGCACTAAAATTGTATGCCTGCATCCCAAACTATAACAAGAGTCAAATGGGTGCTGAATACTGTACAGAATGTTCAGGTTTCCACGCAATATTCCACCTACGTTAATGAGTAATCTTCGTTGGACCTTCATTAGGTTGAAGAGATCCAAATCCTTATGAAATGGAAGGTAGTCTGAGTAGCATCAAAGCACGAGATGAACAAAAAGATATAACTTTTGCAACGTTTGGTAACGAAAAACACCCCAAATCAGGATTTTGGTGATACATGAAGATCTCAACAAAAGTTTTAAAAAGAAAAGTTGAGAATACTGGCTTTGCACCAGATTTATGCTCTTATAACAGGGGATTGCATGGGCGCCATCGATTTACAGGAGGCATATTTCACTATTTTAATTACTAACAAACACAAAGTTCCTATGCTTCAGAATCCCCAGTTAATTTTACCATTACCAAAAACTGCACGTCAGCTAAAATCGACCCTTGGTATGTTTTCTAAATGCAGGTCAGTTGTGGTAGCTTCCTGATGATGTTGAGCATGCTTGTCTACCCCTGCTTAAATGGCTGCTTGATTAAAGCCCACTCATGCCATAAGGCAATACAGGATTTACATGTTACTTCATAAACCATCTGGTAAACTTCGACATAGACACACACATTCAGCACAAATGATTTAGTACATTGGAGAATTGCAGGACCTAAGGGTCACAAAATTGTATCCCTTGGAAAATAGAATGCTCCTCAAATGTCATCAACTAAAGATGATCTCTAATCAGATGTACCAACAGGTGTCTTCTCTTCTGGGCTCAATTGTGTTGTTAATTTTGTAGTTCCAGACTGCACATGAGGCCTATGCATAAATGTCTGGAGGATGAGCGGTGCCACAGAGGCAGGAACTGGGACTAGAAGCTTTCCACTGTGGATCTTCACTTGCCGACTGGTGGTGCCAATCAAACATGTTAAGAGGAGTATGCCTCCAGATGCCATGTCTTTTATACTCTAGTAGTGGATGGTCACTTAAATGATTTCATGGTATAGTGAAAATTATGAACAATATAAGCATGTCCCTTAAACATGCCAATACTAGTCTACTTACCTATGAAGTCCGCCAAAGGCTCTATAAAACCGAGCTTCATTATGATCCAAACAAGGAATACAATGACAATGTTTAGCTGATCACAAAGGGGGATGAGGTTAAACTTCTCTCCAGAGACGAACAAGTCATCTGGCACTAGCTCCTATCCTGTATTCTGCACATCACAGCAATTCAAATACCACACCTTCACAGAAGCAGATGATCCTCTGAATAGGGGGCTCCTAGACTAGACAGGCACCAATTGGTTCTAAATGACAAAGTACTCAAAGACATTGTCTCAGTTTGGTGAGGACTGAATTGCGACTTGTTTGCACTGCAAAAACATGCACAATTTTGTGGCTACATGTCAAGGTTCCAAGAAAGCATGTTAAGAAGGAATGCTATGAATCAGACTACTTGGAAGTGGTTCTTGTGTATTCCTGACCTTCCGAGGGTGATCATCTAACTCAATCAGCACAGAATGTGAGCAATCCTTATTGCTCCCACCTGGCCACACCAATGGGGGCATCCAATTCATGCCCTTACCTCCCAAGAACCAAGCAGGTGTCTATTGTGTAGGACGTCACCAAAGATCGCACACCACTCCCGTCCATTGCTGAATTTGCCTGTCTGGCTTTTAAGTACAGCCGACAAAGACAGGTAGATCTTCCTCCTTGCAAATGCATGGACTTCTTGAAAGAGGCAACAGCTCCTTCAGTTGGAAGAGACGCAGCATTTGGTCATGCTAACCTACCTTTTGTATTTGGTTAAGAGTCTAGCCAGCAGTTTTCTCGTATAAAAGTGTATGTTGCCACTCTTCTATTATATGTCCCTCTTGGATATGTTTTCTTATTCTGTCAGTAATAAAGGTTTTCTGAACGGTCTCAAGAAAGTGTTTTTACCTGTCTGACATACCTTTGTCAATCATACATTTGTGTAAGTGAATGTTTGAGTAGGTTTACACGTTTGAGAAAATTTACTACTTTTCAGTATTCATAAACTACTAGCGTAAGAAACTAATAAAAAAAAGTATTAAGTCCAGCACTACACATGGTCAACGAGTGGTAGTGCAACACAATCCAATAGAAAATAACAGACGTAGGATCTTAAAATAAAACCCTATAGGACATAATGTTAAATTAAATTATTTAAAGCAGCTAAAAATATAAATATATATGAATCAATGTTAAACATACATACAAATAGCACATATTTATTGTTTAATATAAATATTTTAATAAACTTTTGAATTAAAAAAGAATGTAACAATACATTCTATTAGGAAATAAACTAATATGAAATAATTCTATACATCACTTTTAATCATTATTTGTGCAAATTGAAAAAAATGTTTGGTGGGAGTTTATTTTTTAATTTAAACTCCAGATTTATTCTATTATATACTTCACATTTTTAGAAATGTTGTTCTACCTTTTAAATAAATATATAAAATTAATTTACATTAATAGTAAACATAAAACTATTTTTAATTATTATTTTTTAGATAAACTTCTTTATTTACTTTACCATGTGGAGATCTCCGCTCCTACTGCAGAGTCTCCCTCTGGTGTGCTAGAAATATTTTACAAGCCAACATGCAGCAGCCACAATCCTAGACGGCATTGCTCTTGTCACGGTACACAGATGATGTCCTAAGAGGCAATATATGTTACCTACTGGCGGTCGCCATTAGGTTGTTATTGTTAGGACCATGTTTCCATAGGAAAAGCATTTTTTGACTTGGCTATAACTTTGGTGTCATTTGACCAGTCTTCATGAAATGTTCCCCAAAAAGTGTCAAGGTGGGTTTTATTGTCATGGAAAGTTTGGGGGTGATCCATGCAGCGGGGATCGAGAATTTGGGGCACGAAATATGGCTGTGATTGTAATGTTAATTCCCATAGGAACCTTTAGCCACACCTACAGCCCAAATCGCTAAACGGACTTACAACAAATGTGGTAGGGAGGTAGAAGGAGGTGCCTTTTGCTTATATGGTGTAAATCTGTTCAGTAGTTGTTTAGAAATTGAATTTTCAAATTATTGTGATATCTCTGGCCTCAGATATTTTGCGGAGGTTTCGCAATGAACCGCGATTGCACTCACAAACGGGAATGCTCTGATTGGCTGGACGCAACCTGAACAGAAAGTTGTGGCCACCATTTTATCTATCGGGATGGTTCGTGGGGATGAAAAGTTGTGTGAAAGCCCACTTAAAGGGTTCGGGTTGAGATATTCTGACTCCATGGTTAAGAAATGGGGTGTTAGTGACACAAGTTATGTGTCCAAAATAGATTTTTTTATAGCGTACAATATTCGCGACGATGCAGCGACCGCCAGTGCGGCCCCCCGTGAACCGTCGAGGGGACATTGCGACTATCAACGTCATCATGAATATTGGTGTAAATATTAGTAAATATATATCAGTGAATCATTAATATTTATTGTAAAAGATATTGAGATTCTGATGTTTTTATAGAGTTATTTAGATAGTGAGTTATCTGCTGTGATGGTTAGAATTAATTATAGATATAATTTTTGAAAGTGGTGGTGGCTATTGAATTCCTGCTTTTGTTTTCCATTTTCGCGAAGTGTCTGGGGGGATCGCGATTACTAACATCATCCCGATCCAAACAACCTCTACGAAGGAATGAAGGCCGTCGCCGACTGGATGAAGACCAACCGTCTGAAGCTGAACTCGGACAAGACGGAGGTCCTCATCCTCGGCTCCAACCCTTCAGCCTGGGACGACTCCTGGTGGCCAACGGCACTGGGGGCAGCCCCGACACCCACAGACCACGCACGCAACCTGGGAATCATCCACAACTCAATGCTCTCAATGACCAAGCAAGTCAACGCCGTCTCCTCCTGCTTCAACACCCTCTGCATGCTCCGCAAGATCTACAGATGGATCCAGACAGATACAAGAAAGACAGTCACCCAGGCCCTCGTCAGCAGCAGACTCGACTACGGAAACGCCCTCTACGCGGGAGCCCCGACCAAGCTCCTCAAACGACTACAACGCATCCAAAATGCCTCGGCACTACTGATCCTCGACGTACCACGCCACGGCCACATCACCCCCCACCTGAGAAACCTGCACTGGCTCCCCGACAACAAGAGGATATCCTTCAAGCTCCTCACCCACGCACACCAGGCACTCCACAAGACTGGCCCAGCCTACCTCAATCGAAGGCTCTAATTCTACATCCCCAACCGCCAGCTACGCTCCACCGACCTCTCACTCGCCACCGCCCCGCACATCCGAAGAACAACCACCGGTGGGAGATGCTTCTCCCACTTTGCCGCCAAGACATGGAACACCCTCCAACTGAGCATACAACAGACCCAAGACCTGCTGACCTTCAGGAAGATACTTAAGACCTGGCTGTTCGATCAGTAGCGCTCCCCCCCCCCCCCAGTCCATTGAGACCCTCGCGGGTATGTAGCGCGCTTTACAAATAATTGATTGATTGATTGATTGATCTCTGGGGTCACCGCAAAAATATTAAATAGGTTTTAGAGATGGTTTTTATAGAAACTCTCTAGAAAAACTGGAGTTTAGGGAATACTGTAGGAAACCCCTAGTGTGTAAAATACTGTAGTATGTGTGTAAATATGTATTTTAGACTTTATGAAAAAGACGCGATCATCGCAGTTAACAACGTCATTGCAATATCCCGAATAACCGCAAAAACGGAAAATAGGTCTGAAAGATGGTTTGTAAAGTAACTTAGTAGAAAAATATGAGTTTAAACATGCTTTGAAATAAGTATGTACATAGTAATATGTGTAGGGCAATGTTCAGAATGGATTTTTTAACATATTAATTTTGGATGTGTTGATGGCCATTAAATGTCTGCTTTTGTTTTACGCTTTCACTACGTGTCTGAGGGAATTGTGATTACCGACATCACTGCAGTCTCCGGAATCACTGTGAAAATGGAAAATAGGTTTTAGAGATGGTTGTTCTAGAAATACACTAGAAAAACATGAGTTTGAAGTGTACAGTAATACATCCATAATGTGTAAAATACAGTAATATGTTTGCATACATGTATTTTCACTTTATGGAAATGGTGAGATCTCTACAGTTGTCGTCATTCCAACGTACCAAATAACCACGAAAACAGAAAATACGTCTGAAAGATGGTTTTTAAAGAAACTTAGTAGAACAAGCATTTCTAATGCAATAGGTCTCGGATTTGCAAGAGTTTAAGCTAAATGCCTTTTTATCCGTTTTGATAATTAACACATAAATAAAAGGCATTGTCATTTACAATGCCAATAGCTCAAACTCTTGTAAATGACAGACCTATTTCACTTCAAAGAAGCTGCCGCCATTGTTCTGGGCCGCTTGGAAAGTGAAAGCGAGCATGGCGCGCTGAATGTTATAGGAAAGCATATTGTGCCTGCATTAGGAGAAACTCATTAAAGAAAATAGTGCTTACAGACTAAATAAGACATAACACTTAACAAAAGTAGTAAAAGGGCCAGTTCTCATGGGAGATTACAAAAGATGACAAGGCGGTACACTTAGGAGGGACTAACAAGCCTATTTATGAATCAAAAGCCAGCATTTGCAAAGGACAACTACACAAGCCTATGAAAAAGATGGACGAAGAGTGGGCGGAGCTTCAAGTCCATACTTGAATACAGGTTGTCTTGCTTAGCAACGCATGCGCTGCCCAGGCACGACTAAAAAATATGAGTTTAAACATGCTTCGAAAGGAGTATGTATATAGTAATATGTGTAGAGCAATGTTCAAAATTGATTTTTTTACATATTATTTTTGGATGTGTTGGTGGTCATTGAATGCCTGCTTTTGTCTTCTGTTTTTATAACGTGTCCGCGGGCATCGCAAATATAAAAAATTTAAAGAAAATAACAACACTCATTAATCCACTGAAGAAAATACAAGCTTAGAAAAATATCCCTCATAGACTTATAGAGCCATTTTAGATAGAAAATACAATTTAAAAATTCAATAAAAAATTATAGGTTACATGGACATTATAATTGGGAAATAGAAATTGAAACACCTTAGAAATTCCCTGAAAAAAACAAAGGTTACAGGGACGTAATAGTGAGGTTTTGAAATTTTAAAAAACCTTAGAAATTCACTGAAAAAAACAAAGGGTACAGGGGCGTTATGTTGGAACGTACGCATTCTGCACCGTGACTCTCAGCTCGGACTACTAAACAATGTGCTGAAAAAGTAAAATGTTCATTTTACCTGCTTCCCGCGTGAATGCGGACCTCGAACATAGACAAGAACAAGCGCCTGTGAACGGTAACGCCAGCCAATGGAAAAGAGGGGCGGGGCTTAACCTCGCTAGTGAAACTCACTGAATATCATTAAATCTCACCAGATCGACGGCGCATGTGCGCAGTCTTTCGCAGGCCGAGACCTAAAAAGCAGTTGGAAATGGTAAATTGCTGCCGCTCTCCGGGACCTAACAACACAAAATGTGTATATTGAAGACATAAACGCCGGCCACTTGGTGCATGCAAATATCTTCAAACAGACTACCAAACCCATAAAGCTGCTGTGCAATCTGTGCAAGATATTTGCGGGCAAGTCTCTGTGTGAGAGTCAGCGCTATGGATGCGTTGTAGCTGGGGACCATAAACTCAAATGTCAAATGGAAAATAATAATATTAGATATAATGGGACATAGTCCACTTTTAATGAAATAGTCTCCAGCTTTTTAAAGACCTCAGTAAAACCCCTCACCTATGTACTAGATGTAAACCAGCATGTCAGCGCCACTATGCAGAGGGTCAAGAACAAGGATGAGAGTGGGCAGCCTTGCCTGGGCCCACGCTGCAAGGGGAATGGGGAGATGGTGTTGGCGACTCATATAGCAAGGCCACTCAGCTACAACATTTTGGCCTGAAGCCAAGCTTTTTTCAGGATGGGTAGGTGATAGGTCCACATAAATGAATCAAAAGGCTTCTTGATGTCTAGGGACAGGATTGCTTGGGGGTCCTGCACATTTCTGATTTTGTCTAAATATGCAGCCATCTGAGGTTGTGCCTGGTCACCCAGCATGAATCTTGTTTGAAGTTTGTGTATAAGAGTAGTGATGATCCACTTACCTAGTAGCCAGAACTTTTAAGATTCTGGTTTCCTTTCCAGGGTACATAAACTCTTCAATAATTTTATTTGGCAGGATAAGAAACTGAGAATTTCCCTGAAAAAACTTAAAATGCCAAAAGACAAAGGGGGGTAGGTCTACCTAATTTTAGATGTTACCAGATGGCATTCTTGTGCAAGCAAGGAGCAAATTGGTTCCTTAATCAACAAGAATACACTCCTGTGTAGGTTCATGTGGAAAAATCCATCATTAACAACCTGACACTTTCCGCTATAATGACTATGGATTCTTCGGCCTTTACTCAATCAAAATATATATTTCTCAACACTAAGCGGGCTCTACTCAGCCTTGAGAGGCACTGCAAAGCTAAAATAAAATTCTCCAAATCAAACCTATCATCGTTTTGGTTTAACCCGGCTCTAAAGGATGACTGTGGACTTCTCTTTTGGGAGGACTGGGCTAAAAAGGGTTTGAATTTGGTGCAGGACATTTACAACGGTACTTCCCCGCTCCCTTTTGCCACCATATAATCGCAGGTTGATCTCCGACCGCTTGACTTTTACAAGTTTCTACGCCTTAAACCACTTATCTCTGCCAGAGCCATTGTCCCGCAGCAACCCACTCTATGTACCAAGCGAACTCACATTATGTCACAAGGCCACATGGTATCAAAAATGTATAAACTCATATCACCGTTACCACAGAAAACACATAGAAAGTGTGAGAGGGACTGGGAAAATGAGACAAACTCCTCTTACCTGACTTTTGATTGGGACAAGATTCATCTGACTCCTTTCTACAAGAAAATATCACCGATACTATCCCAGACCAAACTTATGGTGATAAACAGATCTTACTGGACACCTGAGAAACTCTTTAAGCTCAAACTTCTGGACAGCCCCCTTTGCTGGAACTGCAAAAGCACACATGGGAAACATGGCACATATGTTCTTTTACTGTCCGTTGATCCAAACATTCTGGGACAAGATCTTTGCCTACATACATCACACCTTCGACTACCGACCACCCAGGGACTTCACATATATTCTGCTAGGAGCGATTGACCCGAATATCCCTAGGGAACATGACAGACACCTCCTAGACCTTATGCTCACACTATCTTGCAAAATTATCCTGAGCAAGTGGAAGAGCGCTTCTGACGTCTCCTTTGCGCACTGGCAGGAATGGCTGTCTTCCCTGAGGGGTGCGGACAATGACGTTTTACATTCATCCCCCTGGCAAAAGCCTCACTCCAAATTCTGGAGTCTGCTCGACTCATTGGAACTCTGTTATGACCCACCTTAGGTGCACTGCCAAAGGACCCACTATGTCCCTTCTTGGTCGCTGCTGCTACATCGGGCATTACTTCCGGTATGTATGACATATGCCCGGACTCAAGCAGTTTCTTCAAAACTTGTTGCTTCTACTCGATCTCTCCCCCTCTCCTCGTCTAACCTCTTCCCCTCTTCTTTCCTCTTTGTCTTCTTTGTCTTCTTAGTTATTTCCTCTCTATGAGACAGAGATTGTATGTATGGATATCTGATACAATGCTCTCTCTGCTTTACAATTATATGGATCGATTATGTATTTCCCACGGGTGTATTATGTCATTAGCATCTTATTATTTCCTGCTGAATGCATTAACTGTACTTATCCATGCGTTGTTCATCGTATCTCTCATGCGAGCTAATTATTGTATGACTGCCTTCTTTTTCTTTGTAATCTTATGTTCTTGAACTTTAACAAAAAAGATTTGAAATAAAAAAATTAAAAAAAGGTGAAATGGGTCTGTTTGAGGCACACACATTTCTGGATTTGCCTTTTTTGTGGCTAACAGTTATCAGAGGTCTGGCTGTAACTTTCCTATCACTCTAGAATCCTGAAAAACCTATTAAGAAGATGTGGCGCTTACAGGTGTGACAGTCTTTTTGACTGTTCCATGGGGAAACCATTAGAACCCGGTGTCTTTCCAACTTGCATTTTCTTTAGGGCTTCTGTCATCAATCAAGTGCGAGATCCTCAATAATAGCATTTGTCTTCCTCGCACAAGGTCGAGACCTCTAGGCCAGCGGTTCTTAACATTTTGACTTCAGTGGACTCTGACTGATTTATTACTGGAATCTGAGGACCCCCACTGAAGTATTATTGGAAGCCAGGGGCCACCGGCCTAAGCAGGTTCAATTATTTGAACCTCAAAACAATACATGAAAATACAAAAACAATAATACACCATACAAATGCTCCTATATTTAAATATTTAGTTTAAATCACAATCAAATATATAAAACACTTTCAAAGTCTTAGTTTATATGTATATTTTAATTTAAATTATTAATTTTAATACTAATTCATTTTGTAAAATAGTTGCGACTCAAGGGCCCCAATGAGTTCACGGACCACAGGCGGAACACTGGGGAGACCAGTGGTGGCCTCCAGAATTGGGGGTGACTCCCATCCCAGCTGCCGAAGTTAAGAACTTGGGGGTTTGGCTGGATCCTACACTCTCCTTTACCAGCCACACAAAGAAGATTGCAGCTACCTGTTATGGTATTCTGCGAGGACTGAGACCAGTCCTCAAATTCTTTGACCCCCCTACTCGGCAACTGGTGGTCCAAGCCTCCATCCTTTCTCGGCTGGACTATGGGAGTGCGCTGCTGCTCGGAGTGAATCAGGCGGAGGCTACTAGGCTGCAAAGGGTGCAGAATGCCGCGGCGCGGGCCATCGTTGGCCTTCCTAGACGATGTTCTGTTTCTGCAGTCTTGACCTCTCTTCACTGGCTGCCGGTCAGACAAAGAATTAAATTTAAGGCTCTTTGTCTGGCATTTAAGATCTTGAAACTTTCCTCTCCTCCAGCCCTTGCGAATCTTGTTTCCCCCTATGTTCCTACGCGGACTCTCAGGTCGGAATCTCTTCATCTGGCGGTTAAGACCAGGTTCAGACTGAGTAGGATGGGAGGTCGTTCCTTTCGAGTTCTAGCGGCAGGATTGTGGAACTCTCTCCCTGTCCATATTCGTGCCCTGAACAGCCTGACTCTTTTCAGACGCGCCATAAAAACTTATCTGTTCCCAACTGCTGACTGATTCCCTCTCTTTTCCAGCATCGATTTGTTGTGTTGTGGCACTTGATCAGGCGCCAGGACGCCCCTTTGCTGGGGCAGCTGTGCGCCTAATAAAAGTTATTAACATAACATAACATAACAGGTTAAGAACCACTGCTCTAGGGTAATCCAAAAATACCTCAGTGTCTGGTTACATGCTAGACCCCCTGGCTCGATATAGTATCCTGTAATATGTTGCAAAACCTTGTGCAGTTGCGAAGTTGGATATAACTACCTTCCTGTTTTCATTCACCCATCTAGACTCTTCCTTTCTACAACCCAGCCATACCAAGAGTCTACCAGTTTTGTTAACCACTTCATATAATTTCCTTTGTGTCTAGGTAATACTGCCTACCTACATCGTGAGTCAGATTGTGATATTCTGTTCTAAGAAATTCTAACTTCCTATTTTGATCTTACAACCCTGTGTTTATGAAGTGCCATTCAAGTTCCAGAATTTTATCTTCCATTTCAGTCACCTATTTGGCCCTAAGCTTCTTTTGTGTGATACTGTTCTCAGATAAGTCCCGGAGTACCATCTTGTAGGCTTCCCACAAAGTCAATGGGTACTTAACAAATACCATATTTTCTTCTAAATGGAGGGAAGATTCTAGTGAAATCGCGGCCATAACCTCCGTGTCCTTGAGCTTCCATGAATGTAGCCTTCAGTTTAGCTGTCTTTGATCAACATTCTCCCCTAATATGATTCCGAGTGGAGAATGATCCGATATCATTTGTACTAGATAGTTTACCTCCTGTGTGAATGCAAACTCGTCCCCTGGAATAAATAATCCTGTCATAGAAAGTGTTCTATGGAGTCCAACATATATGAACACTGTTTTCTGTAGGGTGATTGAGTCACCTCACATCTGTCATTCCCAAACATGTGGGAGCCTTGGAGGCCCATAAGGAGGTAGTCGAATTGTCCAAGTTGCGACACATCACATCATTGAAGTCTCCATGCATTACATGAATGGAGGCGTCTGATTCCAACAGTATGGGCCTAATTTATACAGTACCCTCCACTGTAACCAGGGTGGTGCATAAATGTTCATTGCAATAATGCTCTACCAATCATATGTGCCTTGGATCCCCACAGTACATCAGTCAGGGTCAATCCATCTTTTGGTAGATTTTTTTTAAGCTAGTATAGCCAACCCTCTTGAGTAATGTATAAATCCTGCATGGTCAAGTGAGGTGTACAGACCGCCATTCAAACATTTGCAACGTGCACCCAGTAGAAGGATTTCTTGTAGCAGCACTAGGTTGGGTGATTGCCATGGGAGATATTGCACCATAATCACCATTTTTGATTTTACTTATCAGGCCAGTGACATTCCAAGAAAGAGTGTGCAACATTAAGGTCCTGGATGCATTCTAAAACTGAAATATTACCGAACTATCCTGAAGATTCAAATATTTGTACCTTGTGCCATGTGATGTGCTATCTCGCATGTTGTAGCGTAAACAAGCATCAAAAAGAACAGTCTCCCTGGCCCCATTTCATTTTTTTACGCCAAGTATAGAACAAATTGCTTCTTCAATTTTGGAAAAGTCTTATCATCCTCCACATGCCTGTAAATCAATACCTGTCCACCTTAGTGTTCCCTATTCTCTCAGGTCATGGACCATGAATAATGCCTTAAGTCAGCCTTTACCACCATTGCGCATAAACCTCAACCTCCCCCGTCCACTAGAACCTCACCCCTTTGCATTCTCCTCATCCTCCTTAGACGAAGCCCCAGGGTCGGTAGTTTCAGTTATTACTGTGCCTTCCTCATCCACCTCATTAAAAACCATCTCGGGTGCCTTGAGTTTTCTGCTGTATTCCCAGTCGACACTGGCTTTGCAAAGACATCTGAGCAGCCAATAGAGACTTATTCTCACTCACCCAGTCCTTGCTTCTTTCAGTGTGTTGAAGAACAGAGTTTTGGAATTAATTATCACCTTCAATTTCGCAAGGAGAAGGCTCATGAATTGCATATCCTTGCATATTCTTTGCTCTCATTTTCCTTTTTAGGTCTCGCCTACGCTGCGTGCATGCGCTGCCTAGGACGACCATTAACCGTCTTTCAGCTCTTTTTCTAAGCACCTACTCGTGCTTGCGGCATAGACCTTGCTGGAGCGCGCCACAAGCATGAGTGTGTGCTTCAAAAAAGAGCAGACTGCTCTCCCAAGCGCGCGCGCCTCGCTCTGCCTTGCTCGCACTTCTTGTTTTCTTTTGCCAGCTCTCTAGCTCTCAGACTCTCCCTTTCTCTGGCGCCTCTTTCTCCCTCTATGTCGCTCCCCCCTTGGTGTCTGTCCCTCTCTGCCTCTTCCCCATCTGTTTCTCCCCTTTTCTCTCTCTCCCCGCGTGCTCTAAATCCTACTTCCTTTCCGGATTATTCTCTTTTGCTGTTCTGTCCACTTTGCACTCATGGGACATGTGATCTTGTTTACCCAATAATTCAGCAGGACTACATGCCCCAGAATGCAAAGAAAAAAAATCTGCACTTAAAAACCTGGTCACGTGTGTAGCTGGAACTCCTAAGCTCTGCTTCAGATCCCTGTGATATAAAAGAATATTGGTTGAACGCAGTTTGGTTCTAGTACGAAGATAGTGCGACCCTCTGACTGATCTCTTTCCATGTAGAGGTGCAGTTGCCATGTTCGTCCCTCCAACCGGCCCCTTTATGCAGCTGTGGCAGATTCCACGAGGCCCCTGGTGACCTTGTTCGGGTCACAGCATCCACGCTCCCCTAGGACGATCTATTTGATCATCCAGGGGTTGTAAATGCTCAGCCCTCTTTTTGGAATTCCGGAATGAAGTTATACCCTCTGCACGAGGACAGCAGGGAGAAGGGCCATCTGTTCTGCATCGTGATCAAGTCCGGCTGCCCAAAGGCCAGGAGCATTCACTGCGGTGCCCAGCAGGTCCGCGAGATTCACGTAAACCCACGTGCCCTGCTCTGGCCAAGTGAGACTTGCGCGAGGGTTCCAAGGTAGGTGTGCGGTCATCCCTGGACAACAAAAGTATTGCTAAGTACCTTTTGTGTAATATTGGAGTGGATTTGAGCTTCAACTCTCTGAGAGACAGCTTGCTCCAACAATTAACATTGTTTTTTATCTGTTTCCATTTTCTTGATTACACATTGAGTTAAATTTTCTAGGAACATTGGTGGCAGTCAGGTTCTAAAAATCTGTAAATCTGGCCCTGAAAATGGTTTTGAAGCCCAATCTAAGCCATTTGATAAGTGTTATTAAGGCTATTGATTTTCATGTATGACGGTCTCCTGTATGGCGGGTGAGTAAAATATCCTTGGCTATTTTCATTGAATTTTATTTCACTGAGATTACGTATTCTAAAGGCAGAACATATTTGTAGTAGTTCTAAAGATGTCTTGTCTTCTGATCAGCCTTATTTAATTCTCAGCATACAGAGAGTCTAATTATGAGTCAGTTTGGGCAGAATTACCATATAGAATACCTCTCTGCCTGATTCTGAGTGGGTCAGTGTTCTTGGACATGGTTTTCACAGGCATTGGAACTCCAGACCCGATTTTACCCAGTGGTATATCCACTAAGCATGGGCGAAGTTTGCGAATCTCGCGTTCGCGAATTTTGCGGATTTGCGAACTCGCAATCCGCAAAATCCGCGAATTCTCGCGAATTTGCGGATTTTTTTTTTTGTGTTCGCGCGGGTTTCTGCCAGTTCGCGAGGGTTTTGTACAATTTCGCAAACGCGAACTTACCTGTCGGGTCGCAAGTTTCGCGAACTTGTTGTTTCTACGTGTCCAGCTTGTTTGGGACACTCTTCTTCATCACTGCCACTCTCTGTCACCACTGCCACTCTCTGACTACTCATGCCATCCTCTGGCCCACCCATGCCACCCTCTGTTTCATCACAGCACCCTCTGGTTGTCCAGTCAGTGTACATTATTGTGGCAAAGCAAAGCACACCTTCCCTGCCTCAAGTGACCTGAATTAATTTGGGGCTGGTTAATGTGTCACAGAATATTTTTTTAGCTGGCACCTGCTTCCTTAGTGCTTCCTGATTAGTGATCTTTTGCACTTGCTAAGTGCTTTCATTGTTGCAAAATTAGTTACAACACCTGCCCTGCCCCAACTGACAATAATGAATTAGGGGCTGATTAATGGATTTGAACTTCCAGCCTGGCTCCTGCTTGTCTCCCTTAGCTGTAATTCAGGACCTTTGTGGCATATGTGTAACTATTCTGAGGTTCAGAGCAGGGTCACATAATAGTTGCAACTGGCAACTGAACTCTGGAGGGGCCCCTCAGGAAGCACTACAGGAAATGGCTACTAATGATGAGCCTGAACTTTTGAACCTGGTAAGTAGTTTCAGTTTTGCTAAGATCGTATTTCTGCAATTTAGCGCTTATTCGCGGGGCGCAAAGTTGTACTGGGAAGCCGCGAACTCACGCGAACAGTGCGAGCAAGCCATAAAATCCGCTGCTCGCGGATTTGCGGATTTTGCGGGAGATTCGCGAATCTCGCGGATTGCGAATTTACCGAAAATCCGCAAAATCCGCGAGCGAAACGGATTTTCCGCCCATGCTTAATATCCACCTGGAAAACTGGCAGCAGCAGCCAGACCTCTTGCCCATTTTTTTCTGGCACGGGCAGCATATTATGCTTTCCCACTGACAGAACTTATCTTCCCCTTCCTTTCCCTACTACCCAAACATCCCCTCCCTCCAACTCACCACACACAAAGACACATTTACCACCTGCTCGGAGCAGTTGGTAAATATGTGTTATTGGGAATTCCTCGTGGGTTATGACTATTAGTAAATCTGGGTCCAAAAGGTTATTCCCCATTTTGTGGGGCTTAACTCATAATTGCACTAGTGTAGTGGTAACGCAATGCAATATGAATTTTGCTTGGAGAGTTTGCACCCTGCAAATACCATGCGACTCGTATTCAGGGTCAGTGTGTTCAAGTAGCTGGGTTGTCAGCAAGGTAGCCTGGATCCACCAATCATCAGCAGATTGAGGCAGCACAGGTACCGATTTTAGGGTCTTATTTACAAGCCCCTTGTGCAGCTGATGCGTCACTTTTAATATGGGAAAAGGTCACGTACCGGCGGTGTAACAGGCTTGTAAATAAGCACCCTTCTTTCTTAGTGTTGCAAAGAGTTGCTTTCGGCTACCAAGCTCCCACATGTGGAGACTGAAGGGAAACCTATGCCTCTCCCATTCCCCTCACTTTCCCTGTTTGCGCCTGGCACACACTAAAACGGGTGCACCAGGTGCAAACAGGGTAAGTGCGTCCTATTACATAGAATGCACTGCCCCAGGGCAGCCGTGAACTGTGAAATATGGAGTGTCTTAGAAGCAGCCGCTCCATGTTTCGCTGTACAGGGGGCAACCCGCCTGCAGTTTGAATGGGGGTTAGAGATCCGCTTGCAAGAGGATGTGTGGGGGTCCATAGGGCCCTCTTTACCCCCTGCAGAGGGCTGCTTTCAGGGGGCGCACTAACAGTGTGCTACCTTTTAGATGGCGCACTGTAAGTGTGCCTCCTGACAGCTTCTTCGCCTGAGGGAAAGGGATTCCCTATGGGGCATGCCTCAATGCAAGTGAGGGAACACCCCCTGCAGATAGCGCTGGTGCTTTGTGTGCGCCAGCGCTATCAGTATTACAGAAGGGGATGCAAAAGCATCTGTGGCCCTTTCTATAATACCAAAGTGCCCCAGGAGCGCACAAAGCATGTGCAAACGCACGTTGCGCTCCCCGGGCACTCTCTGTAATACGGCCTCTGGTGTCTCACCTCAGAGCACGCACCAAGTGAACTGAACTGCACACTAAACTAAATTGTGAGATTTAGTCATACACTATTGTTCCTAGATTGTGTAGCAGCTAAGTGGTGGCTCCTAACAACATTTCCCCCTAATTACTATGTTCTGTTGCCCAGTCTTAGAGTCATCACAGTGACCAAGGCTTTAAGTGGGATGAAAAAACTGGGGGGTCTCTCAAAGGGGCGTGGTCAATGTAATTGAGGGCATGGCTTAAAAACACGTAAGCTAAAAATGTGTGTTTAGCGCAGTGTGCCGCCCGACATGTATGTTGTTGTTCCTGTCATTGCGTCCAGCTATATGATACAAGTCACATCATATCTACAAGTCAGGACTATTGGCTTTGTCAATGGTTGCTAATTGCATAAGATAAACAAGCATTGGCATAGCCAATAGGTCTCGCCTTTAGGACCTTACAAGTGTTTAGCCATGCAACATTTGATGTTGTTGCACCAAGGATATTGTGCTGGATAACTAAACACTTATAAGGTCCCAAAGGGGAGACCTATTGGCTATGCCAATGTTTGTTACATCTTCAAATGAACATTGCTGTCTTTGCACACCTTTGTGTAATCCGGACAGAACATAATCTTAGCCCATTTGTGGGCCACCTTTTTCGGCTCAGTGGATATGGTGAAACCCCAAGCTGCAGTGTAAGGATCAAGGCACCATGGACCCTCTCTATAACAAAGTAAGTTGACCGGGACTCTGGACGCATCTGGGACCGCAGACAATACTACAGGAATATTGCTGGGGAGGCAGTCTTTACAAAGCTGCACAGAAATGCCTTTACCACAAAAGGTAAGTATATTTAAGGGGGAGGGGGTGTGGTACACGTATATAATGTAATTCAGGGTTATGGGTGGGTAAGAGTATTTTAAGGGTTTAGGGGTGGGTTGGGGTATAGAGTGGTATGGGTATTTTTAGGGGTGGGTAAGATATCGAGTGATAAGGGTGTTTTTAGGGTTATGGGGTGGGTTTGGGTATTGTGCCATGAGGGTATTATTGGTGTTTAGGGGTGGGTAAGGGTAGTGGGTGGTAAGGGTGTTTTTATGGGGTGGGTAGGTTATCTGGTGAGAAGGGGGTTATTTAGGGTTTAGGGGTGGGTGAGGTTATAGGGTGGTAAGAATGCTTTAGGGTGTGGGGTGGGTAAGGTTATTGGGCGGTAATTTTTAGGGTTTAAGGTGGGTAAGGGTATTGAGTAATTAGGGTATATGGAGGTTAGGGGTGGGTAAGGGTAGTGGGTGGTAAGGGTGTTTTTTTGGGGGTTGGTAAGGGTATCCGGTGAGAAGGGGGTTATTTAGGGTTTAGGGGTGGGTGAGGGTATAGGGTGGTAAGGGTGTTTTAGGGTTTAGGGGTGGTTGAGGGTATAGGGTCATGAGATTATTATTAGGGTTATGGTGTGGGAAAGGGCATAGGGTGTTAAGCTTACAAAAAATGTGGCATCACTGGCTTCCCATAAAGAGCAAAGCAAAATTATAATTAAAAATATTTTGTATTGCCATGCAAGATGGTAGACAGGCCGAACTTCTAGGAGGCCCCCAACCACCCTAGTTTATCCTGCGGAATCCTGACTTATTTCTGGGACATCAGCCTGCAAGGTGGACCCCTGCTGATTTCCTGCACCCCGATATTTGGCCTGGCATGTTGCTGAGTCCCTCCTGGACTGCACTGGCCTGGACCCCTCGTTATGGCCTTGTAGAACACGGATGGGGTGGGGCTGCAGCAGCCGGCACTGGGGGAGCCCCCTTTCCCAGTGATCTGGCCCAACTGGAGTGAAGGCACGTCTCCTGAGGAGTGGTGTGACTTGTCTAGCAGCCGAGGGGGGGAAGAGTCCGGTGGTCAGCCGGGGAAGAGATTCTAGCTACGGTGGCAGCCGGGGCCTGTGCCTGGTGGGCGCTCCTCCCTCTGTTGAGCTGCCTTGATCATAGGGGAGGTCCAGCCGGGCTCTGCAGCTTCCTGAGGCCTGGAGTCCCAGATGCAGCTTGGAGAAAGGGCTGAGGAGAACAGCTCTGAACGCGGCTCCTCTTCTTGTGGGATCCTGGAAACGCCGGAGGCATGCAAGTCGACGGCGGGAAGACAGGAGAGGCGCTTGTTGAGACCGGGCCTGGTGGGTCTCTCTGGCGCGCAGCTGTGGGGCTGAAGCCAAGGTAATGTACAGCATCGCTGGAGACGATGCCGGCTGGACGGGCTCCGCTACTGCAGCCCCTGCTCTGGATTTGCACACAGCCTGCTGGACACTCGCAGAGGCCAAGAAGTTAGTGTTTGAGGCTTAGCTGAAGCCCCTTAGGTCGAGTTCCCCTATTGCTGTGGAACGGGTGTTGCCTGCATCTCCGCTGGATTCCCAGGACTTGTCATCCTGCCTACTTATTGGGAGTTCCTGGGGGCCCCGCATCTCTTAGTTGTCTGGGCCTCCTCAACTGGCAAATACAGGGGCTGCAATAAGGAAAAGCTAAATGGTCTTGGCCTTACTGACTTGCTGCCCTTGGAGTGCACAGAGGACCCTTGTATTTGAATCTGGTAGGGCCCGCAGTTCTGGGTGAGCACAGAGGCTCCCTCTTATGATCTGACCTGGGGAGAAGTAAACAAGTCCGCCCAGGGGAAAACCATGGAACATTACAAAACCCTGGCACCTGCTGACAGCACAGTACACTCCACATCTCTGGCCGTGAGACCAGGATCCTGAGCCGCCTGCAGAGGAGCCTACTAGGGCTGAGATACTAGAAGCCATTCAGGTATCTAGATTGGCCCTGGAAAACAAAATAGTCTGTGGCCCTCAAAGTCAATTTACTCTGCACAGACCTCCGCATGGTCTCTGAAAAAGTCAGGTTGGCTGAGGGTCCTATTGAAGAGTTTCAAAATGAGGTAGCCACGTTGAGACAGAAGGTCGGCGCAGTAATGTCCAGGTCTCGAGCCCTGGAGGCTAGAGTGGAGGTGAAGTCACACAGCAATAATGTGCGCTTGTTGGGGTTTCCAGAGAGGGTAGAGGGGTCAGCACCTGAGCAATTTGTTGAGTCATGGATTTGGGGCACCCTGAAGACTTGTGATCAGTCCCCCGTGTTTACCATCGAGAGGGCACACCCTGTGCTGTTGGCTCCGCCTCACCCATGGGCCCTTCATAGTTCGCAAATTGAATTACAAAGACAGAGACTGTATCCTCAGGGCGCCCAGGGACACTGACACGGTGTCAGATTCTCACCTCGTATTTCCGTAGGAGCGACTACAGGATGCCACAAAGTTAATTCCCAACTTTCCCCTCTGTTGCATAGTCATCCTGTGCCCTGGGCACCCCCCAACTTTTTGCTGAATTGTACTGGTGGTAACTGACTCTGACTGAACCTGGGCTCTGCTTAACCAGGCCCAGGGCCAGTACTATGCAGAAAGAGACACATTAGAATACAGTTAAAACATCTACATACACTAGGGTACACAATGGTATGATGGGATACCCCTGTGAAGGCATGACCTACCCTTTAGGCCCCTAGTATGTAATAGGGCAGGGGGATTGAAACTACCTAGAAGTCCCTAGTACCCTAGGGCATGGCAGTTTAGAGGCCAGCAGTTCTTTTTGCGCTTGCATGTGTGCACTGCTGAAGCCTGAGGTCAGTTTAAAAGCAACCCTGGGTGCCAGGACTGCTTTTAAAAAGTAAATTGTGCCCAATCTCGACTTTGGGGTTTGGGATACTTAAAAATTTATATCCTACAATGTTTTGGCATATTAGGAACCACCAGGGTCTCCCATAGGTGTCCCAGGGGTGGGGGTCAGATATTTGTAAGGTACACCCTTATAAAAGGAGTTTTATATGCCCTGGGTTAAGTGAAATTTCACATTTCATTCCCCACATCGTGGTAAAATACTGCTCAAATATGACTTTGATGCTAGGAGCACTGTGGAGGGAGGATCTGCAATATTTCTACAGATTAAGAACCCCTAAAGTCTCCCCTATTTTCACATGGGGTGGGGGTCATATAGAAATCAGTGAAGTACTTATAAATTATGTTTTTATAACCCCTAGTGCTGGAAAAATGGCCCAAGTCATTTTCCCCATTGCAAATCCCTGGCCACATAGGTTAACATGACATGAGGTTAGTAACTAATAACTCTTGATAGGAACAGGCTAGAAATACCATTCCAAGACTTCCGAGAATGGTATTAATAAATTGAACAATATCATATTCTTGAATTTCTCTTAAAGTGTACATACTAGAAGTTATAAGACTTTCTTCTTTGTAAGTCCAAATTCAGCCTTCCAGTGGTCTGCCCTGATTGGTCAGAGTTGAGTGAATTAGCAAGGCTGCCTTCAAGAGGTAATAAAGAGCCCCTGGGGTTAACCAGCTCTGCTGGGAGGGCAGTGTGTTGCTACACAGGAAAGCCAGAGCAGGGGGAGGAGTCGTAAATCATGGTCTTCAAAGACAGAGGGATGGCCACAGTGTAAGTTTCCACTCCACACTGTAGACCCCAACCAGACCTAGGATTATTGAAATAAGCCATCCTAGGAAGGGGTGTTTAACCAGCTCTTGACTCTCTGCTGGAAAAGCAGCCATTATGAATTTGGAAGATCTGGTGCACTCTGGGACAAAATAATGCCACACTCTGCAGGATGTGGTCATATTTTTGAGGAGTTGGCCTGTTCCCAGTGACCTCCTGCTTGACTCAGAGAACTGGGAATAATATCTGAGAAGGGCAGAGCCTCTCAGATCTGCTGCTTGAAATTTACTGAAGCAAGAAGTGCCCTGTTGAGAAGTTTTGCTGTGCAAAGATTTCTAAGACCTGACCTCTGAAAACTGCACCATCTGAAACTACAGCCCTGTGGATTATTTTGCTGAAAATGAACTAAAGACTGGACTCCCCGAAAGCTAAAGGTTAAAATAGCTCATCTGGAACATCACCACCCAAATCCGCACCTTGGAGAACCATCAGTGGATTTGTAAGGGCTTTGTATCAGTGGATTGTGGGAACCGAAGTCCTCAACTTTCAAGGACCATCTTGGAGCTTCCAGACCCTTGGAGTGAGTTTGTGACACTTTGGGACCCCTTGAGGAACTTCAAGAAGAAGTTTGGAGAACTTTGGAGCAACTTTGGAAAAAAGCTGCATAGAGGGACCGACTCAACCTGGCCAGCCAGGCCGCCTGCCTTCAACCGCGAGCCGGCCAAGCCATCTAGGTTTGTCCCGCTAAAAGCACCATCAGTCCAAATTCCAGAGTTTGACCCGGACTATAAGAAATTTGAAGCCGGCGAACCCTCACCGGATCTGGCTACATGAAGAGCATTGAGAGACCACGCGAGAAAAAGCTCCAGAATAGTTTCTAAGGCCACTCGTAGAAAAGGTGACCGGGAGCAACCGCGAACGCCAAGCCGCCTGCCTTCCATAGCGTGTCGACCTTGATTCCTGGGTTGCCCCGCTGAAGCGCTAAAGATAAAGTTTCTAAGTCCGTTCCAGTGAAGTTGACCGGGAGTTCGTCGAAAGGCAATCCGGCGAACCCTCACCGAATCCGGACTGGCTTTGAGCTTCGAGGGACCTCGGGAAGAAAAGCTCCAGAAAAGTTTCTAAGTGTGAAGGTAGAAACTGAGACCGGTATCTGCAGCGAGCTGTAGCCGCCCAGGGCTCGATCGCGGTCGACCTAAAACTTTGACCCGGTCTATCGCGAGCAGGCATCTCAATATGGTGCTATAATCTTCTAAGTCCTATATTTTGCTAAATATATGAAAATTCATATCTCCGGTTCCCTACATTGGATGTTTGTTGATTTGGTGTCATTTTAAAGATATAAATATTTCCTATTTTTGTAAATTAGTGTTGGATTTTTATTAGGTGTTGTGTCATAATTATTTACTGAATTAGTGTTTTTAAATGCTTTACATACCTGTCTTTGAAGTTAAGCCTGCCTGCTCGCAGCCAAGCTACCAAGGGTTGTGCATAGGAATAATTTTCTAAGACCTATGCTGAGTCCTACCATGTGTTAGTGGCCTTAGTGCCAGTGGCAGACCTACATTTGCCCCTACCAATAACCCACTTTCCAACAACCTCGAACTAGGAACTCAACTCAGTCACAAGTTTTCAGAGCCCACTGGAGAAGAGTGGATGGCAAAAAATAAAAATAATTGTTCCTCGCACACTGCTTTGGTATTCGACTGCTTATTCCCGCCAGGTAAGATTCTTTCTATAAGAAGAGGAAAGGGAGAATAAGAGATAGCTAATGTATTTGTAAGTACAATAATATTTTATGGTAAAGACATATGTGTGTACCTTATTGCTCCCCTCTCTCTCTTGAGAATAGATTGGAATAAGGGCTTATCAGTATCACTATGTGTTGTTCTAGGAAAACATATGTATAAGATGAAGAACTACTAACTGGTCACTGAATATAGTCTCTGGTATTTTCCACATACCTAACATTATACAATGAAGCAAGGAAATATGTCCCAACCACGAATCACTAAATATTACTAATGACATTCATTAACTACATGTATGTCTAATAATAATGCTGATCCACAAAACAAAAGAGGAAAAAGAAAAAATACAGGACTTTCTCTCATAAAATATGTAAACTGAGTTATGCTTTCCAAATATGTAATGTCCCAACACATTCACCAATCAGCCTTTGTCTTTTTTTCTGTAGGAGTGATAATGCTCACAAGAATCATGAAAGTATCAGATAAGTATCTCTACTTAGTACCTTCATTGCAGCGCATAGGTTGTTACCATGCGTTTTATAGTCACTGATACTTTTAATTTACTTTTATGATTTTGCCTATTCAGGTTTCCAAGTACTCCAGAATTTGAGTGAAACGAAATGCGACGAGAGCCGTCAGGATCGTTGGAGAAAAGAGGACAGCCAATGCCCTAGGAACCCGACGCCACAGTGTGTGAAGACCAGAAAGCAAGAGGTAAGTGAATCAGACGGCAGGAAGCTGCAGGCACGAAAATCACTAGAACATCAAGCAGCTTCCTGACGATGCTGCACGCTCTTTATGCGAGTCAGCTCCACCCCTGCCATGTCCCATAGTCGGATTGCATATTTACAACAAGGGGTGGTGAGGGACAGAGTCTCTGAATTAAGCAGAAAGCTCTCACCCAGTCAAGAGATCAGGGCTAGATCCAACACCGTTTTTTAGCTCACTGCACCATCCCAGTTTCAGAACCTGGCTGTATGCAAATTAGTCTGTTCCTGTCCCAGTGCATGATGGGAACAGGGCAAACCAAACTACAAAAGCCAATTCTTACACTGGGAAGGAAACAAGCTCCCGGGGACCGGTTTCTGGCATTACAGCCGTCTTCGGCCCGGTTTGCTTGAATCCTGATGGTGCAATGAGCAAGGGTCTCACATCTGAGAATACCCTTCCACGCTTAGGGTGGACAAAAATATTTACAACAAGGGGTGGTGAGGGACAGAGTCTCTGAATGAAGCAGAAAGCTCTCACCCAGTCAAGAGATCAGGGCTAGATCCAACACCGTTTTTTAGCTCACTGCACCATCCCAGTTTCAGAACCTGGCTGTATGCAAATTAGTCTGTTCCTGTCCCAGTGCATGATGGGAACAGGGCAAACCAAACTACAAAAGCCAATTCTTACACTGGGAAGGAAACAAGCTCCCGGGGACCGGTTTCTGGCATTACAGCCGTCTTTGGCCCGGTTTGCTTGAATCCTGATGGTGCAATGAACAAGGGTCTCACATCTGAGAATACCCTTCCACGCTTAGGGTGGACAAAAATATTTACAACAAGGGGTGGTGAGGGACAGAGTCTCTGAATTAAGCAGAAAGCTCTCACCCAGTCAAGAGATCAGGGCTAGATCCAACACCGTTTTTCAGCTCACTGCACCATCCCAGTTTCAGAACCTGGCTGTATGCAAATTAGTCTGTTCCTGTCCCAGTGCATGATGGGAACAGGGCAAACCAAACTACAAAAGCCAATTCTTACACTGGGAAGGAAACAAGCTCCCGGGGACCGGTTTCTGGCATTACAGCCGTCTTCGGCCCGGTTTGCTTGAATCCTGATGGTGCAATGAGCAAGGGTCTCACATCTGAGAATACCCTTCCACGCTTAGGGTGGACAAAAATATTTACAACAAGGGGTGGTGAGGGACAGAGTCTCTGAATTAAGCAGAAAGCTCTCACCCAGTCAAGAGATCAGGGCTAGATCCAACACCGTTTTTCAGCTCACTGCACCATCCCAGTTTCAGAACCTGGCTGTATGCAAATTAGTCTGTTCCTGTCCCAGTGCATGATGGGAACAGGGCAAACCAAACTACAAAAGCCAATTCTTACACTGGGAAGGAAACAAGCTCCCGGGGACCGGTTTCTGGCATTACAGCCGTCTTCGGCCCGGTTTGCTTGAATCCTGATGGTGCAATGAGCAAGGGTCTCACATCTGAGAATACCCTTCCACGCTTAGGGTGGACAAAAATATTTACAACAAGGGGTGGTGAGGGACAGAGTCTCTGAATTAAGCAGAAAGCTCTCACCCAGTCAAGAGATCAGGGCTAGATCCAACACCGTTTTTTAGCTCACTGCACCATCCCAGTTTCAGAACCTGGCTGTATGCAAATTAGTCTGTTCCTGTCCCAGTGCATGATGGGAACAGGGCAAACCAAACTACAAAAGCCAATTCTTACACTGGGAAGGAAACAAGCTCCCGGGGACCGGTTTCTGGCATTACAGCCGTCTTCGGCCCGGTTTGCTTGAATCCTGATGGTGCAATGAGCAAGGGTCTCACATCTGAGAATACCCTTCCACGCTTAGGGTGGACAAAAATATTTACAACAAGGGGTGGTGAGGGACAGAGTCTCTGAATTAAGCAGAAAGCTCTCACCCAGTCAAGAGATCAGGGCTAGATCCAACACCGTTTTTTAGCTCACTGCACCATCCCAGTTTCAGAACCTGGCTGTATGCAAATTAGTCTGTTCCTGTCCCAGTGCATGATGGGAACAGGGCAAACCAAACTACAAAAGCCAATTCTTACACTGGGATGGAAACAAGCTCCCGGGGACCGGTTTCTGGCATTACAGCCGTCTTCGGCCCGGTTTGCTTGAATCCTGATGGTGCAATGAGCAAGGGTCTCACATCTGAGAATACCCTTCCACGCTTAGGGTGGACAAAAATATTTACAACAAGGGGTGGTGAGGGACAGAGTCTCTGAATTAAGCAGAAAGCTCTCACCCAGTCAAGAGATCAGGGCTAGATCCAACACCGTTTTTTAGCTCACTGCACCATCCCAGTTTCAGAACCTGGCTGTATGCAAATTAGTCTGTTCCTGTCCCAGTGCATGATGGGAACAGGGCAAACCAAACTACAAAAGCCAATTCTTACACTGGGAAGGAAACAAGCTCCCGGGGACCGGTTTCTGGCATTACAGCCGTCTTCGGCCCGGTTTGCTTGAATCCTGATGGTGCAATGAGCAAGGGTCTCACATCTGAGAATACCCTTCCACGCTTAGGGTGGACAAAAATATTTACAACAAGGGGTGGTGAGGGACAGAGTCTCTGAATTAAGCAGAAAGCTCTCACCCAGTCAAGAGATCAGGGCTAGATCCAACACCGTTTTTTAGCTCACTGCACCATCCCAGTTTCAGAACCTGGCTGTATGCAAATTAGTCTGTTCCTGTCCCAGTGCATGATGGGAACAGGGCAAACCAAACTACAAAAGCCAATTCTTACACTGGGAAGGAAACAAGCTCCCGGGGACCGGTTTCTGGCATTACAGCCGTCTTCGGCCCGGTTTGCTTGAATCCTGATGGTGCAATGAGCAAGGGTCTCACATCTGAGAATACCCTTCCACGCTTAGGGTGGACAAAAATATTTACAACAAGGGGTGGTGAGGGACAGAGTCTCTGAATTAAGCAGAAAGCTCTCACCCAGTCAAGAGATCAGGGCTAGATCCAACACCGTTTTTTAGCTCACTGCACCATCCCAGTTTCAGAACCTGGCTGTATGCAAATTAGTCTGTTCCTGTCCCAGTGCATGATGGGAACAGGGCAAACCAAACTACAAAAGCCAATTCTTACACTGGGAAGGAAACAAGCTCCCGGGGACCGGTTTCTGGCATTACAGCCGTCTTCGGCCCGGTTTGCTTGAATCCTGATGGTGCAATGAGCAAGGGTCTCACATCTGAGAATACCCTTCCACGCTTAGGGTGGACAAAAATATTTACAACAAGGGGTGGTGAGGGACAGAGTCTCTGAATTAAGCAGAAAGCTCTCACCCAGTCAAGAGATCAGGGCTAGATCCAACACCGTTTTTTAGCTCACTGCACCATCCCAGTTTCAGAACCTGGCTGTATGCAAATTAGTCTGTTCCTGTCCCAGTGCATGATGGGAACAGGGCAAACCAAACTACAAAAGCCAATTCTTACACTGGGAAGGAAACAAGCTCCCGGGGACCGGTTTCTGGCATTACAGCCGTCTTCGGCCCGGTTTGCTTGAATCCTGATGGTGCAATGAGCAAGGGTCTCACATCTGAGAATACCCTTCCACGCTTAGGGTGGACAAAAATATTTACAACAAGGGGTGGTGAGGGACAGAGTCTCTGAATTAAGCAGAAAGCTCTCACCCAGTCAAGAGATCAGGGCTAGATCCAACACCGTTTTTTAGCTCACTGCACCATCCCAGTTTCAGAACCTGGCTGTATGCAAATTAGTCTGTTCCTGTCCCAGTGCATGATGGGAACAGGGCAAACCAAACTACAAAAGCCAATTCTTACACTGGGAAGTAAACAAGCTCCCGGGGACCGGTTTCTGGCATTACAGCCGTCTTCGGCCCGGTTTGCTTGAATCCTGATGGTGCAATGAGCAAGGGTCTCACATCTGAGAATACCCTTCCACGCTTAGGGTGGACAAAAATATTTACAACAAGGGGTGGTGAGGGACAGAGTCTCTGAATTAAGCAGAAAGCTCTCACCCAGTCAAGAGATCAGGGCTAGATCCAACACCGTTTTTTAGCTCACTGCACCATCCCAGTTTCAGAACCTGGCTGTATGCAAATTAGTCTGTTCCTGTCCCAGTGCATGATGGGAACAGGGCAAACCAAACTACAAAAGCCAATTCTTACACTGGGAAGGAAACAAGCTCCCGGGGACCGGTTTCTGGCATTACAGCCGTCTTCGGCCCGGTTTGCTTGAATCCTGATGGTGCAATGAGCAAGGGTCTCACATCTGAGAATACCCTTCCACGCTTAGGGTGGACAAAAATATTTACAACAAGGGGTGGTGAGGGACAGAGTCTCTGAATTAAGCAGAAAGCTCTCACCCAGTCAAGAGATCAGGGCTAGATCCAACACCGTTTTTTAGCTCACTGCACCATCCCAGTTTCAGAACCTGGCTGTATGCAAATTAGTCTGTTCCTGTCCCAGTGCATGATGGGAACAGGGCAAACCAAACTACAAAAGCCAATTCTTACACTGGGAAGGAAACAAGCTCCCGGGGACCGGTTTCTGGCATTACAGCCGTCTTCGGCCCGGTTTGCTTGAATCCTGATGGTGCAATGAGCAAGGGTCTCACATCTGAGAATACCCTTCCACGCTTAGGGTGGACAAAAATATTTACAACAAGGGGTGGTGAGGGACAGAGTCTCTGAATTAAGCAGAAAGCTCTCACCCAGTCAAGAGATCAGGGCTAGATCCAACACCGTTTTTTAGCTCACTGCACCATCCCAGTTTCAGAACCTGGCTGTATGCAAATTAGTCTGTTCCTGTCCCAGTGCATGATGGGAACAGGGCAAACCAAACTACAAAAGCCAATTCTTACACTGGGAAGGAAACAAGCTCCCGGGGACCGGTTTCTGGCATTACAGCCGTCTTCGGCCCGGTTTGCTTGAATCCTGATGGTGCAATGAGCAAGGGTCTCACATCTGAGAATACCCTTCCACGCTTAGGGTGGACAAAAATATTTACAACAAGGGGTGGTGAGGGACAGAGTCTCTGAATTAAGCAGAAAGCTCTCACCCAGTCAAGAGATCAGGGCTAGATCCAACACCGTTTTTTAGCTCACTGCACCATCCCAGTTTCAGAACCTGGCTGTATGCAAATTAGTCTGTTCCTGTCCCAGTGCATGATGGGAACAGGGCAAACCAAACTACAAAAGCCAATTCTTACACTGGGAAGGAAACAAGCTCCCGGGGACCGGTTTCTGGCATTACAGCCGTCTTCGGCCCGGTTTGCTTGAATCCTGATGGTGCAATGAGCAAGGGTCTCACATCTGAGAATACCCTTCCACGCTTAGGGTGGACAAAAATATTTACAACAAGGGGTGGTGAGGGACAGAGTCTCTGAATTAAGCAGAAAGCTCTCACCCAGTCAAGAGATCAGGGCTAGATCCAACACCGTTTTTTAGCTCACTGCACCATCCCAGTTTCAGAACCTGGCTGTATGCAAATTAGTCTGTTCCTGTCCCAGTGCATGATGGGAACAGGGCAAACCAAACTACAAAAGCCAATTCTTACACTGGGAAGGAAACAAGCTCCCGGGGACCGGTTTCTGGCATTACAGCCGTCTTCGGCCCGGTTTGCTTGAATCCTGATGGTGCAATGAGCAAGGGTCTCACATCTGAGAATACCCTTCCACGCTTAGGGTGGACAAAAATATTTACAACAAGGGGTGGTGAGGGACAGAGTCTCTGAATTAAGCAGAAAGCTCTCACCCAGTCAAGAGATCAGGGCTAGATCCAACACCGTTTTTTAGCTCACTGCACCATCCCAGTTTCAGAACCTGGCTGTATGCAAATTAGTCTGTTCCTGTCCCAGTGCATGATGGGAACAGGGCAAACCAAACTACAAAAGCCAATTCTTACACTGGGAAGGAAACAAGCTCCCGGGGACCGGTTTCTGGCATTACAGCCGTCTTCGGCCCGGTTTGCTTGAATCCTGATGGTGCAATGAGCAAGGGTCTCACATCTGAGAATACCCTTCCACGCTTAGGGTGGACAAAAATATTTACAACAAGGGGTAGTGAGGGACAGAGTCTCTGAATTAAGCAGAAAGCTCTCACCCAGTCAAGAGATCAGGGCTAGATCCAACACCGTTTTTTTAGCTCACTGCACCATCCCAGTTTCAGAACCTGGCTGTATGCAAATTAGTCTGTTCCTGTCCCAGTGCATGATGGGAACAGGGCAAACCAAACTACAAAAGCCAATTCTTACACTGGGAAGGAAACAAGCTCCCGGGGACCGGTTTCTGGCATTACAGCCGTCTTCGGCCCGGTTTGCTTGAATCCTGATGGTGCAATGAGCAAGGGTCTCACATCTGAGAATACCCTTCCACGCTTAGGGTGGACAAAAATATTTACAACAAGGGGTGGTGAGGGACAGAGTCTCTGAATTAAGCAGAAAGCTCTCACCCAGTCAAGAGATCAGGGCTAGATCCAACACCGTTTTTTAGCTCACTGCACCATCCCAGTTTCAGAACCTGGCTGTATGCAAATTAGTCTGTTCCTGTCCCAGTGCATGATGGGAACAGGGCAAACCAAACTACAAAAGCCAATTCTTACACTGGGAAGGAAACAAGCTCCCGGGGACCGGTTTCTGGCATTACAGCCGTCTTCGGCCCGGTTTGCTTGAATCCTGATGGTGCAATGAGCAAGGGTCTCACATCTGAGAATACCCTTCCACGCTTAGGGTGGACAAAAATATTTACAACAAGGGGTGGTGAGGGACAGAGTCTCTGAATTAAGCAGAAAGCTCTCACCCAGTCAAGAGATCAGGGCTAGATCCAACACCGTTTTTTAGCTCACTGCACCATCCCAGTTTCAGAACCTGGTTGTATGCAAATTAGTCTGTTCCTGTCCCAGTGCATGATGGGAACAGGGCAAACCAAACTACAAAAGCCAATTCTTACACTGGGAAGGAAACAAGCTCCCGGGGACCGGTTTCTGGCATTACAGCCGTCTTCGGCCCGGTTTGCTTTAATCCTGATGGTGCAATGAGCAAGGGTCTCACATCTGAGAATACCCTTCCACGCTTAGGGTGGACAAAAATATTTACAACAAGGGGTGGTGAGGGACAGAGTCTCTGAATTAAGCAGAAAGCTCTCACCCAGTCAAGAGATCAGGGCTAGATCCAACACCGTTTTTTAGCTCACTGCACCATCCCAGTTTCAGAACCTGGCTGTATGCAAATTAGTCTGTTCCTGTCCCAGTGCATGATGGGAACAGGGCAAACCAAACTACAAAAGCCAATTCTTACACTGGGAAGGAAACAAGCTCCCGGGGACCGGTTTCTGGCATTACAGCCGTCTTCGGCCCGGTTTGCTTGAATCCTGATGGTGCAATGAGCAAGGGTCTCACATCTGAGAATACCCTTCCACGCTTAGGGTGGACAAAAATATTTACAACAAGGGGTGGTGAGGGACAGAGTCTCTGAATTAAGCAGAAAGCTCTCACCCAGTCAAGAGATCAGGGCTAGATCCAACACCGTTTTTTAGCTCACTGCACCATCCCAGTTTCAGAACCTGGCTGTATGCAAATTAGTCTGTTCCTGTCCCAGTGCATGATGGGAACAGGGCAAACCAAACTACAAAAGCCAATTCTTACACTGGGAAGGAAACAAGCTCCCGGGGACCGGTTTCTGGCATTACAGCCGTCTTCGGCCCGGTTTGCTTGAATCCTGATGGTGCAATGAGCAAGGGTCTCACATCTGAGAATACCCTTCCACGCTTAGGGTGGACAAAAATATTTACAACAAGGGGTGGTGAGGGACAGAGTCTCTGAATTAAGCAGAAAGCTCTCACCCAGTCAAGAGATCAGGGCTAGATCCAACACCGTTTTTTAGCTCACTGCACCATCCCAGTTTCAGAACCTGGCTGTATGCAAATTAGTCTGTTCCTGTCCCAGTGCATGATGGGAACAGGGCAAACCAAACTACAAAAGCCAATTCTTACACTGGGAAGGAAACAAGCTCCCGGGGACCGGTTTCTGGCATTACAGCCGTCTTCGGCCCGGTTTGCTTGAATCCTGATGGTGCAATGAGCAAGGGTCTCACATCTGAGAATACCCTTCCACGCTTAGGGTGGACAAAAATATTTACAACAAGGGGTAGTGAGGGACAGAGTCTCTGAATTAAGCAGAAAGCTCTCACCCAGTCAAGAGATCAGGGCTAGATCCAACACCGTTTTTTTAGCTCACTGCACCATCCCAGTTTCAGAACCTGGCTGTATGCAAATTAGTCTGTTCCTGTCCCAGTGCATGATGGGAACAGGGCAAACCAAACTACAAAAGCCAATTCTTACACTGGGAAGGAAACAAGCTCCCGGGGACCGGTTTCTGGCATTACAGCCGTCTTCGGCCCGGTTTGCTTGAATCCTGATGGTGCAATGAGCAAGGGTCTCACATCTGAGAATACCCTTCCACGCTTAGGGTGGACAAAAATATTTACAACAAGGGGTGGTGAGGGACAGAGTCTCTGAATTAAGCAGAAAGCTCTCACCCAGTCAAGAGATCAGGGCTAGATCCAACACCGTTTTTTAGCTCACTGCACCATCCCAGTTTCAGAACCTGGCTGTATGCAAATTAGTCTGTTCCTGTCCCAGTGCATGATGGGAACAGGGCAAACCAAACTACAAAAGCCAATTCTTACACTGGGAAGGAAACAAGCTCCCGGGGACCGGTTTCTGGCATTACAGCCGTCTTCGGCCCGGTTTGCTTGAATCCTGATGGTGCAATGAGCAAGGGTCTCACATCTGAGAATACCCTTCCACGCTTAGGGTGGACAAAAATATTTACAACAAGGGGTGGTGAGGGACAGAGTCTCTGAATTAAGCAGAAAGCTCTCACCCAGTCAAGAGATCAGGGCTAGATCCAACACCGTTTTTTAGCTCACTGCACCATCCCAGTTTCAGAACCTGGCTGTATGCAAATTAGTCTGTTCCTGTCCCAGTGCATGATGGGAACAGGGCAAACCAAACTACAAAAGCCAATTCTTACACTGGGAAGGAAACAAGCTCCCAGGGACCGGTTTCTGGCATTACAGCCGTCTTCGGCCCGGTTTGCTTGAATCCTGATGGTGCAATGAGCAAGGGTCTCACATCTGAGAATACCCTTCCACGCTTAGGGTGGACAAAAATATTTACAACAAGGGGTGGTGAGGGACAGAGTCTCTGAATTAAGCAGAAAGCTCTCACCCAGTCAAGAGATCAGGGCTAGATCCAACACCGTTTTTTAGCTCACTGCACCATCCCAGTTTCAGAACCTGGCTGTATGCAAATTAGTCTGTTCCTGTCCCAGTGCATGATGGGAACAGGGCAAACCAAACTACAAAAGCCAATTCTTACACTGGGAAGGAAACAAGCTCCCGGGGACCGGTTTCTGGCATTACAGCCGTCTTCGGCCCGGTTTGCTTGAATCCTGATGGTGCAATGAGCAAGGGTCTCACATCTGAGAATACCCTTCCACGCTTAGGGTGGACAAAAATATTTACAACAAGGGGTGGTGAGGGACAGAGTCTCTGAATTAAGCAGAACGCTCTCACCCAGTCAAGAGATCAGGGCTAGATCCAACACCGTTTTTTAGCTCACTGCACCATCCCAGTTTCAGAACCTGGCTGTATGCAAATTAGTCTGTTCCTGTCCCAGTGCATGATGGGAACAGGGCAAACCAAACTACAAAAGCCAATTCTTACACTGGGAAGGAAACAAGCTCCCGGGGACCGGTTTCTGGCATTACAGCCGTCTTCGGCCCGGTTTGCTTGAATCCTGATGGTGCAATGAGCAAGGGTCTCACATCTGAGAATACCCTTCCACGCTTAGGGTGGACAAAAATATTTACAACAAGGGGTGGTGAGGGACAGAGTCTCTGAATTAAGCAGAAAGCTCTCACCCAGTCAAGAGATCAGGGCTAGATCCAACACCGTTTTTTAGCTCACTGCACCATCCCAGTTTCAGAACCTGGCTGTATGCTAATTAGTCTGTTCCTGTCCCAGTGCATGATGGGAACAGGGAAAACCAAACTACAAAAGCCAATTCTTACACTGGGAAGGAAACAAGCTCCCGGGGACCGGTTTCTGGCATTACAGCCGTCTTCGGCCCGGTTTGCTTGAATCCTGATGGTGCAATGAGCAAGGGTCTCACATCTGAGAATACCCTTCCACGCTTAGGGTGGACAAAAATATTTACAACAAGGGGTGGTGAGGGACAGAGTCTCTGAATTAAGCAGAAAGCTCTCACCCAGTCAAGAGATCAGAGCTAGATCCAACACCGTTTTTTAGCTCACTGCACCATCCCAGTTTCAGAACCTGGCTGTATGCAAATTAGTCTGTTCCTGTCCCAGTGCATGATGGGAACAGGGCAAACCAAACTACAAAAGCCAATTCTTACACTGGGAAGGAAACAAGCTCCCGGGGACCGGTTTCTGGCATTACAGCCGTCTTCGGCCCGGTTTGCTTGAATCCTGATGGTGCAATGAGCAAGGGTCTCACATCTGAGAATACCCTTCCACGCTTAGGGTGGACAAAAATATTTACAACAAGGGGTGGTGAGGGACAGAGTCTCTGAATTAAGCAGAAAGCTCTCACCCAGTCAAGAGATCAGGGCTAGATCCAACACCGTTTTTTAGCTCACTGCACCATCCCAGTTTCAGAACCTGGCTGTATGCAAATTAGTCTGTTCCTGTCCCAGTGCATGATGGGAACAGGGCAAACCAAACTACAAAAGCCAATTCTTACACTGGGAAGGAAACAAGCTCCCGGGGACCGGTTTCTGGCATTACAGCCGTCTTCGGCCCGGTTTGCTTGAATCCTGATGGTGCAATGAGCAAGGGTCTCACATCTGAGAATACCCTTCCACGCTTAGGGTGGACAAAAATATTTACAACAAGGGGTGGTGAGGGACAGAGTCTCTGAATTAAGCAGAAAGCTCTCACCCAGTCAAGAGATCAGGGCTAGATCCAACACCGTTTTTTAGCTCACTGCACATCCCAGTTTCAGAACCTGGCTGTATGCAAATTAGTCTGTTCCTGTCCCAGTGCATGATGGGAACAGGGCAAACCAAACTACAAAAGCCAATTCTTACACTGGGAAGGAAACAAGCTCCCGGGGACCGGTTTCTGGCATTACAGCCGTCTTCGGCCCGGTTTGCTTGAATCCTGATGGTGCAATGAGCAAGGGTCTCACATCTGAGAATACCCTTCCACGCTTAGGGTGGACAAAAATATTTACAACAAGGGGTGGTGAGGGACAGAGTCTCTGAATTAAGCAGAAAGCTCTCACCCAGTCAAGAGATCAGGGCTAGATCCAACACCGTTTTTTAGCTCACTGCACCATCCCAGTTTCAGAACCTGGCTGTATGCAAATTAGTCTGTTCCTGTCCCAGTGCATGATGGGAACAGGGCAAACCAAACTACAAAAGCCAATTCTTACACTGGGAAGGAAACAAGCTCCCGGGGACCGGTTTCTGGCATTACAGCCGTCTTCGGCCCGGTTTGCTTGAATCCTGATGGTGCAATGAGCAAGGGTCTCACATCTGAGAATACCCTTCCACGCTTAGGGTGGACAAAAATATTTACAACAAGGGGTGGTGAGGGACAGAGTCTCTGAATTAAGCAGAAAGCTCTCACCCAGTCAAGAGATCAGGGCTAGATCCAACACCGTTTTTTAGCTCACTGCACCATCCCAGTTTCAGAACCTGGCTGTATGCAAATTAGTCTGTTCCTGTCCCAGTGCATGATGGGAACAGGGCAAACCAAACTACAAAAGCCAATTCTTACACTGGGAAGGAAACAAGCTCCCGGGGACCGGTTTCTGGCATTACAGCCGTCTTCGGCCCGGTTTGCTTGAATCCTGATGGTGCAATGAGCAAGGGTCTCACATCTGAGAATACCCTTCCACGCTTAGGGTGGACAAAAATATTTACAACAAGGGGTGGTGAGGGACAGAGTCTCTGAATTAAGCAGAAAGCTCTCACCCAGTCAAGAGATCAGGGCTAGATCCAACACCGTTTTTTAGCTCACTGCACCATCCCAGTTTCAGAACCTGGCTGTATGCAAATTAGTCTGTTCCTGTCCCAGTGCATGATGGGAACAGGGCAAACCAAACTACAAAAGCCAATTCTTACACTGGGAAGGAAACAAGCTCCCGGGGACCGGTTTCTGGCATTACAGCCGTCTTCGGCCCGGTTTGCTTGAATCCTGATGGTGCAATGAGCAAGGGTCTCACATCTGAGAATACCCTTCCACGCTTAGGGTGGACAAAAATATTTACAACAAGGGGTGGTGAGGGACAGAGTCTCTGAATTAAGCAGAAAGCTCTCACCCAGTCAAGAGATCAGGGCTAGATCCAACACCGTTTTTTAGCTCACTGCACCATCCCAGTTTCAGAACCTGGCTGTATGCAAATTAGTCTGTTCCTGTCCCAGTGCATGATGGGAACAGGGCAAACCAAACTACAAAAGCCAATTCTTACACTGGGAAGGAAACAAGCTCCCGGGGACCGGTTTCTGGCATTACAGCCGTCTTTGGCCCGGTTTGCTTGAATCCTGATGGTGCAATGAGCAAGGGTCTCACATCTGAGAATACCCTTCCACGCTTAGGGTGGACAAAAATATTTACAACAAGGGGTGGTGAGGAACAGAGTCTCTGAATTAAGCAGAAAGCTCTCACCCAGTCAAGAGATCAGGGCTAGATCCAACACCGTTTTTTAGCTCACTGCACCATCCCAGTTTCAGAACCTGGCTGTATGCTAATTAGTCTGTTCCTGTCCCAGTGCATGATGGGAACAGGGCAAACCAAACTACAAAAGCCAATTCTTACACTGGGAAGGAAACAAGCTCCCGGGGACCGGTTTCTGGCATTACAGCCGTCTTCGGCCCGGTTTGCTTGAATCCTGATGGTGCAATGAGCAAGGGTCTCACATCTGAGAATACCCTTCCACGCTTAGGGTGGACAAAAATATTTACAACAAGGGGTGGTGAGGGACAGAGTCTCTGAATTAAGCAGAAAGCTCTCACCCAGTCAAGAGATCAGGGCTAGATCCAACACCGTTTTTTAGCTCACTGCACCATCCCAGTTTCAGAACCTGGCTGTATGCAAATTAGTCTGTTCCTGTCCCAGTGCATGATGGGAACAGGGCAAACCAAACTACAAAAGCCAATTCTTACACTGGGAAGGAAACAAGCTCCCGGGGACCGGTTTCTGGCATTACAGCCGTCTTCGGCCCGGTTTGCTTGAATCCTGATGGTGCAATGAGCAAGGGTCTCACATCTGAGAATACCCTTCCACGCTTAGGGTGGACAAAAATATTTACAACAAGGGGTGGTGAGAGACAGAGTCTCTGAATTAAGCAGAAAGCTCTCACCCAGTCAAGAGATCAGGGCTAGATCCAACACCGTTTTTTAGCTCACTGCACCATCCCAGTTTCAGAACCTGGCTGTATGCAAATTAGTCTGTTCCTGTCCCAGTGCATGATGGGAACAGGGCAAACCAAACTACAAAAGCCAATTCTTACACTGGGAAGGAAACAAGCTCCCGGGGACCGGTTTCTGGCATTACAGCCGTCTTCGGCCCGGTTTGCTTGAATCCTGATGGTGCAATGAGCAAGGGTCTCACATCTGAGAATACCCTTCCACGCTTAGGGTGGACAAAAATATTTACAACAAGGGGTGGTGAGGGACAGAGTCTCTGAATTAAGCAGAAAGCTCTCACCCAGTCAAGAGATCAGGGCTAGATCCAACACCGTTTTTTAGCTCACTGCACCATCCCAGTTTCAGAACCTGGCTGTATGCAAATTAGTCTGTTCCTGTCCCAGTGCATGATGGGAACAGGGCAAACCAAACTACAAAAGCCAATTCTTACACTGGGAAGGAAACAAGCTCCCGGGGACCGGTTTCTGGCATTACAGCCGTCTTCGGCCCGGTTTGCTTGAATCCTGATGGTGCAATGAGCAAGGGTCTCACATCTGAGAATACCCTTCCACGCTTAGGGTGGACAAAAATATTTACAACAAGGGGTGGTGAGGGACAGAGTCTCTGAATTAAGCAGAAAGCTCTCACCCAGTCAAGAGATCAGGGCTAGATCCAACACCGTTTTTTAGCTCACTGCACCATCCCAGTTTCAGAACCTGGCTGTATGCAAATTAGTCTGTTCCTGTCCCAGTGCATGATGGGAACAGGGCAAACCAAACTACAAAAGCCAATTCTTACACTGGGAAGGAAACAAGCTCCCGGGGACCGGTTTCTGGCATTACAGCCGTCTTCGGCCCGGTTTGCTTGAATCCTGAGTCAAGAGATCAGGGCTGAAATGCCAGAAACCGGTCCCGGTAGCTTGTCTCCTTTCTGGTGAAGAATTGGCTTTGTAGTTTAGTCTGCCCTGTTCCCATGATGCACTGGGCCAGGGACAAACTGATTTGCATATAGCCAGGTTCTGAGCTGGGATGGGGCAGTGAGATAAATAACGGTGATGGATCAAGCCCTGATCTTTGGACTGGGTAAGAGTGGTCTGCTCAATTCAGACACTCTGTTCATCACCACCCCCTTTTCTGAATCGTTTTTGGCCACTATAGGTGTGGCAGGGTATACTCAGACATGAGTCCCTTTCTCACTGCTCCATCAGGATTCAAGCAAGCCGGGCCGAAGACGGCTGAAATGCCAGAAACCGGTCCCCGGTAGCTTGTCTCCTTTCTGGTGAAGAATTGGCTTTGTAGTTCAGTCTGCCCTGTTCCCATGATGCACTGGGCCAGGGACAGACTGATTTGCATATAGCCAGGTTCTGAGCTGGGATGGGGCAGTGAGATAAATAACGGTGATGGATCAAGCCCTGATCTTTGGACTGGGTAAGAGTGGTCTGCTCAATTCAGACACTCTGTTCATCACCACCCCCTTTTCTGAATCGTTTTTGGCCACTATAGGTGTGGCAGGGTATACTCAGACATGAGTCCCTTTCTCACTGCTCCATCAGGATTCAAGCAAGCCGGGCCGAAGACGGCTGAAATGCCAGAAACCGGTCCCCGGTAGCTTGTCTCCTTTCTGGTGAAGAATTGGCTTTGTAGTTTAGTCTGCCCTGTTCCCATGATGCACTGGGCCAGGGACAGACTGATTTGCATATAGCCAGGTTCTGAGCTGGGATGGGGCAGTGAGATAAATAACGGTGATGGATCAAGCCCTGATCTTTGGACTGGGTAAGAGTGGTCTGCTCAATTCAGACACTCTGTTCATCACCACCCCCTTTTCTGAATCGTTTTTGGCCACTATAGGTGTGGCAGGGTATACTCAGACATGAGTCCCTTTCTCACTGCTCCATCAGGATTCAAGCAAGCCGGGCCGAAGACGGCTGAAATGCCAGAAACCGGTCCCTGGTAGCTTGTCTCCTTTCTGGTGAAGAATTGGCTTTGTAGTTTAGTCTGCCCTGTTCCCATGATGCACTGGGCCAGGGACAGACTGATTTGCATATAGCCAGGTTCTGAGCTGGGATGGGGCAGTGAGATAAATAACGGTGATGGATCAAGCCCTGATCTTTGGACTGGGTAAGAGTGGTCTGCTCAATTCAGACACTCTGTTCATCACCACCCCCTTTTCTGAATCGTTTTTGGCCACTATAGGTGTGGCAGGGTATACTCAGACATGAGTCCCTTTCTCACTGCTCCATCAGGATTCAAGCAAGCCGGGCCGAAGACGGCTGAAATGCCAGAAACCGGTCCCCGGTAGCTTGTCTCCTTTCTGGTGAAGAATTGGCTTTGTAGTTTAGTCTGCCCTGTTCCCATGATGCACTGGGCCAGGGACAGACTGATTTGCATATAGCCAGGTTCTGAGCTGGGATGGGGCAGTGAGATAAATAACGGTGATGGATCAAGCCCTGATCTTTGGACTGGGTAAGAGT
The DNA here is from genome assembly GCF_964263255.1 of Lissotriton vulgaris. NCBI lineage: Eukaryota > Metazoa > Chordata > Amphibia > Caudata > Salamandridae > Lissotriton > Lissotriton vulgaris. The sequence goes on along the minus strand of NC_141693.1, from coordinate 734,205,101 downwards.
GGTCTGCTCAATTCAGACACTCTGTTCATCACCACCCCCTTTTCTGAATCGTTTTTGGCCACTATAGGTGTGGCAGGGTATACTCAGACATGAGTCCCTTTCTCACTGCTCCATCAGGATTCAAGCAAGCCGGGCCGAAGACGGCTGAAATGCCAGAAACCGGTCCCCGGTAGCTTGTCTCCTTTCTGGTGAAGAATTGGCTTTGTAGTTTAGTCTGCCCTGTTCCCATGATGCACTGGGCCAGGGACAGACTGATTTGCATATAGCCAGGTTCTGAGCTGGGATGGGGCAGTGAGATAAATAACGGTGATGGATCAAGCCCTGATCTTTGGACTGGGTAAGAGTGGTCTGCTCAATTCAGACACTCTGTTCATCACCACCCCCTTTTCTGAACCATAGTCGGATTGCAGCAGGCATGACACACTGCCAGGTATGAAAACCAGAGGATATCCATTTATCTGGATTAAACCAGCAAGGTGCAGGGCACCCGAAAAACATACTTGGAGGTGAAAGCTAAGCTCCGCTTGATGGGCCTTTGTTACATGTTGTTGTACCCAACCAGGCTGAGTGTTATCGTGGGACAACATATTTTTTGATCATCCTGGTAAGTGTGGCGTTGGTAGGGTTCTGGGACGTACTGGATCCTGGAGGCCGGCTGATGTGGAGGGTTCTAACTGCAGAGCTGGTGGAAGGCACAAGACTGAGTGCCGACAGTCCCCTGAGAAGAGTGATCCTTCCAGAGATGAGATTCAGGATTATGGGACCATGGCTCTCCCCTGTCAGTATGGCAAACAGAGTCGGGGGGACCTCTTGAATGCAGGAGGAGGCTTCAATGCAGACGATTCTGAAACATGATGTGGCATTTAATGTTGTATAAACTTCTGCAACTATGTCTAACGGCCTTTGCTTTCCTTACGCAGGAAAAACTTACCTTGTTGCTTATTCCATCTCATGTTGAATTTTAATGGTAGGGGTTTACATAACTGGGTCTGTTGGGTTGCATAATAAACATCTGCTAGGGTGTGCTATGATCTGGTTCTTTTACAAACGCATGGTATTCTGTGTGTGGGTTGTGTCTTGTTGGGTAGCCTCTCCACATTATTGGTAGGCAATGGTTGTGGGGGGGGGTAAGGTTAGGCTGTGGGTTCTGATAGCTAGAGCTCAGCTGCATTCACAGAATGGTATACTGTTGATACGATGCATGTCTGGGTTGGGGGTTTGTTTTTTGATCCCACGGTTTGGGGTGGTTTGTTAATTTTCATTAAGGTGTTGGATTCTCAACAGTGCGCATGTTCTCCTGTTTGGAGGCGTTTAATGTGGAATCTCGGGGGGGGGGGGGGGGAGAGTCAGGGTGTGGCCACCTGCGGGAAATTTTCAATCCCTATGGCTGATCAAATTTGTTTCCGACTCAGATAATGCGTAAATCGGGCTACAGGGTAAGGTAGCTCATGGTGTTAGATCAATCTTTAAGTCAAACCTGTGATGTGGAGGTAGGGTGGTTGCTTTCATTTTATCAATGACATCAGTGAATGAAAGATATATATCAGGAAACAATGGAAGCATCAGTTCCAAAGATGTGGCACAGGCCAACAGTTACCCAATTCGAGGTTTCCTGGTAACAATATTTTAAACAATGCTCAGACTCCACGGTCACTATTCATGCGGCCCAATCAATTTTTTGGGATTGTGTTGTTGCAACAAAGGTACATCTAAAATCGCTTCAAATACTCCTCTATTGATTAAGTCAAAACTCAAACTTTCCGTGTGGCCATTGTCACAGATGAGGATTACTAGTTTAGAATTGATGGCACTCAATCCACAGGATAACTGACCCATTCACAAATCGTACTGGTTCTGCCTGGGTCTTTTGTAGAAAGGGAATACCCTGCTTTTTGGCTAAAGCGATGTCAAGAACATTCCCGGTGGCTCCAGAATCCAGGAGAATCAGAAAAACCTTCCTGCTCTGATTTGTTATACCCAATATTATAGTTATGGTGAAATGTCTTGGTGACTGCACAACTGTTGCAGAAGATAACATGGAGATTTCACTATCTGAACTGCTCGAGGAAGCAATTCCATCCCTCGCTTGCTGCTTAATTTCCCGATGGTGTCTCTGCCATGGTCTTTTTAGGAGTTTTTGGTTTCACTGGACATTATTGAGAAATAATGTGTCCCCCCCCCCCTTTTCCACAGTAAAGACCTAAATTTAGCTTACGTCTTTTGTCCTTCTCTTCTATAGTTAGGGGGCTACGAATCCCATCTATTTGCATTGGTTCAATCCCATAAAGAGACTCGTTAGTACCTGTATCCGTCTTTGCTCCTTGAAAGAATAAGTTCCTAGGATTGTTATCTCCCTTTTCACACCTTTTCTTTCACCAATACAGTGATCAAGCGTTACTACTAAATCAATGTAGTGAATATGCCACTCTTGTGGTTGAGTACCCCATGATGACCGTCAACTACCACCATCTTAAACTGACTTTAGTGTGTTATTTTATTCTAGCCTTAATGTGGAACGGCCCTGCATATGCCTGCTTAGTGAGAGCCGTTACGGAGTAGAACAGTACATTTCGATATAAGCTCCTATTATTGGCTTTGACATGGCCTCATGTCAAACTTGCTCTCTGACTTTATCTTGCTTCACGGCAGTTCTTGCTATTGGCTTTGACATGGCCTCATGTCAACTTGCTTTCTAATTTTGCTCTGCTTTAGGCTTCTGTGTGTGCATGGCAGCGTTTGCATAACTGACTCCATTTTCATAAGTGACGCCATGTTCTGTACTCACACGTAGCTGCAAAGTGGGGAGGGCATGTCTTTCGCTCCTCATGTGTTTTTTCATTCTTCACTTGTTTTTTGCACCTCACTGACCAGACTGAACTGGATATTATCTGTGAAATGTACAACTCTGCCTCAGAGCCAAAATACAGGGGTTTGGCCAGCCACTGTCTTGGCCTTGATGCAGACTGGTACTAACCAGCTCGGTTTTTTCTAATGAAGAGGGGGCGAGACTTTCTAGAAGCTTTGCTTCACGTCAGTATTGGTATTAAAGCTGGGAGCCTCCACGGGCCAGGTGGAAGTTCACCACAGAATAGACATATTGCTGTGGGTTGGTGCTGGAACTTGAGTCCTGACTGAAACTCCTGCCTGGGCTGCAGAAATGGACTTCCCTCCACTTGAGTTGGCAAGGATGTTGCAGAAGAGTCAGTCGGTGAGGTGTTCCTAACCAGTTTTATTCTATTTCTATTCTATTCTTTGCTATTCGTTGACATACTGCATTCTATTTTGACCGTTTATTTCAATTCTCCTTTTGATACTTGGGAGTCTGCCATGACTGATATATTCGGCCTACCTTTTGAAGTATTGTATTAATAAACCTATATGTGTTATATTCCATACATTTGGATTGTTTTTCTTACCTCGCCTTAGGGAAGTGCTGGGTCTTGCCTCGGCCTAAGGGGGTGTTGCAGTTAGGGTCTGTCCTTTTTGCGAAAAGCAGATTCATTACATCTTGACGTCACATTCACAGGATTCGAAAGGTTGGAGTATAAGGGAAGAAATATGTTTTCTAGAAAATCAAAGTCGGACTCCCAGATGCCAATTGAGATTCTCGTATGGGAGATGGCCCCATACAGTGTACTCGCCCATGAGTGGGCTAGTTGTGCTGGATTGAGTGAGAATTGGAGTGCGTGTTTGGCTGACGCTGAGCCAGCCCAAGAGGTTGCCTGTGTGCAAAAAGTGCCTGTAAAGAAAGTTAACAAACTCTCTACATTAGGAAGAAAAGGTTGGATTCTCCTAAACGCTTATAGAACCATGCATGACAAATATGTTCAGTTGCAAAGTGAGTGTGAGAAATTAGAGTAACAGTTTGTTGAAACCAAAATTACCTTTACAATGTTAACTTTTCAGAATAAATTATAGCAAGATAAACTGGAAACCTATCAGACTGTAGCAAAAAAAGCTGCAGTTCGTATCTCGAAAGACAAGTATACGAACTGTAGAGGAAGGGTTAATAAGAAGAAAGTGCGATTAGCCATTGCAAAGGTTGGAATTGACTGGGACCCTGAAACGTGGGATGGAAATATTTGGGATTCCTCTGAGTTTTCGGACTCTAGTGGAGAAGGTGATAAAGTTGACAAGCGTAACCAGGCTGAAAGGCAGGGTGAGTCAGTGGGACGTAAAGTTATTCAAGTGCAACACATTTATCGTCGAAAAATACAGAATGGTCCAAATTTCCCACAGGGGGGTTTCGATGGACAGTATTGAGAATTTTACTCAGCAGGAGATTAATCACATTTCAGACAGATTTTGACAGAAACCTGGATAATCTCTACTTTCCTGGATGGTTCGGTTGTTAGATCTGGGTGCTGCTGGTGTGATGCTAGACCATGGAGATGCAGTGAAATTCTTTACACTCAGTTCAGATTCTACAGTGCAGGAGCAGTTCAGGAATTACAGTGACAATGATCAAATTAGTTTATTGCAGTTGGATGTGATTGGATGTAGTCATAAATACCCGACAGAGTCAGACTGGCCAGTGAATGATAAACCTTGGTATACTTTGAGAGATGCTATACAGAGGCTTAAGGAGGAGGTGATGGGTTGTTGAATGCATCTGTGCAAAACAGGATAATTTGTACTGCTCCTCCTGCATACAAACGAGTGATGATGACTTTGCTGATCAATCAGACTGGTAATACTTTGGCGCAGGTGGTTGAAAGGCAGTTCGTGAGTTAGGAGAATTGGGGGAATGGATGAAAACTGAGAATACACTGTATTGATTATGCCCCTTTCCAAATATATTATTGGAATTTATATTTTAAAAGGAATAACTTTGTATTTGGAAGACGGGTGCTATCAATTTGGATCAAAGAAGTACACTTTAGTTAGTGCTGTGAGAGTGAGTCATTTGAAAATTCCCCCAGTGAAGATGCCTCAGGTTACAAAGGTAATTCATTTGAAACAGTACAGAATTCTAGTTGGGCATGAAGAGATCAGTGCAACTATTCAGGACTTGATAGAGGCAGGGGTGGTGACCCCAATCACTCCGCTTGGAATAATCCTGTGTGGCCCGTGCGCAAAAATGATAATGCTTGGCGCATGACAGTTGATTATCGTAATTTGAACTAGCATACGCCTTCTTTGACCACCGCTGTCCCACATACAGTTACCTTAAGTGAGATAATACAGAAACACCCTGGGACGTAGTATGCGAGTGTGGAATTTGCCAATGCTTTCTTTTCAATACCAATAGCCCCTGAATGTCAAGAGCAATTTAGTTTCTCATGGAACGTAAACAAATGACATTTAAGAATTTACCTCAAGGGTACTTGCATAGTCCCACGATCCGTTACCGGCTGGTGGCAGAGCATTTAGATGAGGTATCAGTTATTCCTAGAGTACAGCTTTGTCATTACATTGATGATGTAATGATACAGGGTGAGACACAAGAACAAGTGCCAACTCAGACAGGATTGTGGAGCATTTGCAGAGCAAGGGATTGGAGATCAATCCCGAAAAATGACAAGGACCCTCTCAGAGTGTGAAGTTTTTGGGAATCCATTGGCATCAGGGACACAGAGAGGTTGTGCCCCAAGTGAGACAAAAGATTAGAGAATTTGCAGTGCCACGAAACAGAAAGGAAGCTCAGAGGTTCATTGGTTTGTTCGGTTTTTGGAGACAGCACATTCCTCACTTGAGTCAGATTTTGGCCCCTTTGTACAAAGTTACGCGAAAGAAAAATGCATTTGAGTGGGGAGAGCAGCAGCAAACCGAATTTGAATTAGCAAAAGAGGCTATTCAGCATGCTTTAGATTTATGGCCAGTATGAGAGGGAGGTGTTGATCTAAATGTGACAGAGCGAGGACCGTACACTAATTGGAGTTTGTGGCAGAAGCAGGGAAGAAAGAAAGTACCTTTAGGATACTGAGCAATTTACCCTAGGGCACGATGTGATTTTGAGACGTCAGATTCCGATAATGCAGTGGGTGATAAGTTTCCCTAAGACTCATAGAATAGGACTTGCACCGGAAGCCAGCGTAATCAAATGGAAATGGTATATACAGGATAGGGCCAGAGTAGGTCCCAAAGGTACCGCAGTGTTGCATAAGCAGGTGGCGCAGGCGCCAATGGTAGACAAAGAGGTGTTGCATGATGTACCGGAGATACAGGAATCTCCTCTACAGTGGGGTAAGCCATTTGGCAAATTGTCCGTGGAGGACAAGAAGCATGTGTTGTTTACTGATGGTTCAGCCAGGTATATAGGAGCTAAGAGGCCCTGGAAGGCGTGGTCATGCAATCCTGTGACCCAGAAATTGTTGACTACTACTGGAGAAGGAAAGAGTAGCCAGTTTGCAGAACTGTACGCTGTGTATCAAGCTTTGAAACAAGAACTGCCAGTGAAATGTCATATTTACACTGATTCGTGGTCCACGGCCAATTGGCTAGCAACTTGGCTTCCCACACGGCATGCTCATAGTTGGATGATAAATGCAAAAGAGGTGTGGGGAAAGGAATTGTGGAAAGAGATCTGGACCATGTTGACACAAAGTACAGTTACTGTGTACCATGTAGATGCGCATTGTTCCACCGACTCACTTGACCGCTGGTTTAATTCCCTCACAGGTGAAAAAGCTAAGATTTCAGAGGCAGAAGTGACAACGCAGGATTCTGACCTGGTTGAGATTGCGAAGTGGGCACATCAGAAGTGCGGACACTTTGGAGAGCTGATTAGTAGCAGGTGGGCAGAAAATAGAGGGATACACATTCCCCAAGACTTCACTAAAACCGTGATTTTGCATTGTCCTGTTTGTCAGCATTCCAGACATAGATCTGTCCCACAGATAGTGTGAGGTCAACTAGGTAGAGGAAATTCTGATAGATACATCTGCCGTGTGGATTCCTCACCTTGTGAATATCCCCCTTGCGCCAGCAACGTTCGGAAAATTCTTCGTAGCACGCCGGCGTGGACGACGTCATAGGAGCACGGCATCGCGCGCGACTCCGTCTGACGTCACCGACTCCTCATAAGGCCCACGCCGGCGTGATGACGTCAGTTCCCTTTTTTCCGCGTCGTCGACGCTAACGGTTTCTGGGATCTACTGCGATACTTTTGTATCTTATCACTGTTTAGCTGTTACAGTTTCTCTGTTGAGATTTACTTCTTCGCCGAGGATGTCGTTGAGGAAGACGGGTTTCAAACAATGTGGTTCCTGTACCCGAATGATGTCGATCACCGATCCGCATTCCGACTGTCTGTGGTGTCTTGGATCGGATCACGATGTTAAGAACTGTCGTTCCTGTTTCAAGATGAACCCCAAGGCTTTGCGAGAGCGGGAGGCGAAGCTTCTGCTTGGTGTTTATTCCTGGGCTATGTACCCCACTGGTGCGCCTGTTGGTCCCATGGGTCCTTTGTCTTTTAATTTAGGTGTGCCCCAGGCTTATGCCCCGGCCCCCTTTATGCCGTTTATGCCGACGCTTTGTACTCCTTGGCTCGGTACGGCGCCGCCGAGGTCGTCTACTTCGCAAGCGGCTTCGCCGACTCCGGATCGGCTTCGTGGTGATTCGGATCGTGGTGCTTCCCGTCCTCAAGCTCCTCGCTCCTCACTCGACGTCGGCTCCGGCGCCGTCGGAGTCGTTGCCGGATCCGTCGACTTCGGTCCGCATGGAATGGTCGAGGCGCAGGGCACAACGCCTCTTGGAGGAGAAGGAGTATATGGACTCCGAGGTTGAGGAAGGAGAGTTGCAAGATCAGGGGGATTGTTTTGAGGACCTCGAAAGCGCAAGTGGCCTGAAACTTTCTCCTGAGTGGGGTTTGCCATCCGTTTCAGATACTCCATCTAAGGACATAGCACCCTATCACGTTGTTATTAGGAAGGCTGCAGATTTGCTAGGCTTGACTTTGCCCACAGTTGAATACAAGCCCAACATCCTTACGGAAGTTTTGCATTCGCCTTCTTCAATTGTAGAGCCTACACTTCCTTTTACGGATGCATTGACTGAGCCAATAAAGGAGGTTTGGAAGAGACCTTTGACTGCTCCTGCGGTTTCCAGGTCAGTGGCAAGGCGTTACAGGGTGGCTCCTGATGACCCTGAATTTCTTTCCTCGCATCCTGCACCGGAGAGTCTGGTAGTGCAGGCCGCCTGTTCCAGCAGGGCTGCGGGCTCTTTCCCTCAGGTGCCGGCAGACAAGGACTCTAAAAAATTGGACCAGTCTGCTAAAAAGATTTTCTCCTCGGGTAGCATGGCCTTGAAATCCACCAATGCTACTTGCCTATTGGGGAGATATGTTCATGCGTTGATGGACTCTGTGAAACAACTTTCATCTAAGCTTCCAGAGGACGATAGGAAGAACTTTAACGAAGTGGTCTCTGATACTCAGGCTGCAGCTCGTATGGTTATACAGAGTGGTATGGACATGGTGGACTCTGTTGCCAGGATTATGGGCTCTACTGTTGCAACAAGAAGAGCGGCATGGCTTAAGTCCTCCGATTTTTCTTCTGATGTTCAGTCTACCTTGTTGGACTTGCCATTTGATGGGACAGGCCTCTTTGGTAAGAAGGCTGACATAGCTCTGGAGAGATTCAAGGACAGCCGGGCTACGGCGAGGTCTTTGGGCCTTCAGACAAGGGGCTCTGCGACTAGGAAGTTCAGGGGATTTGGCAGATCCACTTTTCGTTCCTACAACCAAGGTCAGCAGCAGCAGCAGCAGCGACAGAATCCTCTGTATAAAACCTACAGAGGAAAGCAAAGGGGCCGTGGTCGTGGACGCCAGGCCTCCTCCTCCTCCTCTTCCTCTAATAATCAACCCCCTCCCTCTGCAGCAAAGCAGCCCTAGATCCGCCATTCTGGATCATGTGGCTCCGGTGGGGGGTCGGCTTACTCATTTTCTACGGGATTGGGAATCGGTTACATCAGATCTTTGGGTTCTCAATCTCGTAGAAAATGGGTATGCTCTTCCTTTCCAGGAGTTCCCTCCCAATTACCCTCCTTGCCAGGGTTTTTGTTCGGAGGACCACCTTATTCGCCTGCAGGAAGAAGTCCTGGCTTTGTTCAAAAAAGGTGCGATAGAGGTGGTCCCGGAGCAGGAGAGGGGTCAGGGGTGCTACTCCCGGTATTTCCTGATCCCCAAGAAGGATGGCAGGTTACGTCCAATCCTGGACCTCAGGATTTTGAATCTCTATCTCAAGCAGGAGAAATTCAAAATGCTCACTCTTGCGCAGGTTCTTCAAGCGCTGTTGGAAGAAGACTGGATGGTGTCAATCGACTTGCAGGATGCGTATTTTCACATCCCAATCCTGAAGTCGCACAGGAAGTATCTCCGTTTTACGGTGGGATCGCAACACTACCAGTTTGCGGCCCTTCCGTTTGGACTTACTACTGCGCCTCGAGTTTTCACCAAGGTGATGGCAGTGGTGGCGGCACATCTCAGGAGGTCGGGGATACCTGTATTCCCGTATCTGGACGACTGGCTGATCAAAGCGGAGTCGCCCGAGAAGGTGCTTCATCACCTGCAAGAGACATCGCAGCTGTTGTTCAGGTTGGGTTTTTCGATAAACGTGCCCAAATCTCACCTTGTGCCCTCCCAGCGCAACCTGTTCATAGGTGCGGTACTGGACACTACTGTATGTCGTGCATTCCCTCCTCCACAAAGGATTCGCGACATTCAGGAAATGATTCCTTTATTTCACAATGGAGCGGTTGTTCCGGTCCTGAAGGTCCTTCGCCTGCTCGGTCTGATGGATTCTTGCATTCTCCTGGTCATCCATGCACGCTGGCACATGAGGGCACTCCAGTGGTGCCTCCGCAGGCAGTGGTATCAGCACAACGGAGATCTCGGGGAGTCAGTGAAGATCTCCAGAGAAACTGCAGCAGATCTGTCTTGGTGGGGCGTGGAAGGCAATCTGTCACAAGGAAAGCCTTTTCAGCTTCCACCATTGGTGGCACGGTGATAACGGATGCATCCACGCTAGGGTGGGGTGCTCATCTGGGGGATCTGGAGGTCAAGGGTCTTTGGTCTCTAGAGGAAAGGTTGCTTCACATCAACCTTCTGGAATTGCGGGCCATACGTCTGGCACTCAAGGCCTTCCTCCCTTCCCTTCGCGGTCGGTCGGTCCAAGTCCTGACAGACAACACGACCGCGATGTGGTACATCAACAAGCAGGGAGGAGTAGGGTCGTGGTGTCTTTGCAAAGAGGCTCTGCGTCTCTGGTCCTGGGTTCAGGACCACCAGATTTGTCTGATGGCAAATCATCTGGCCGGAGTCCTGAACGTACGTGCGGACGTTCTCAGTCGGCAGTTCTCTGCCGACCACGAGTGGAGGCTTCACCCGGAGGTTGTTCACGACATCTTTCAGATGTGGGGAACTCCTCGGGTGGATCTGTTTGTCACTTGCGAGAATGCTCACTGCCCGTCATTCTGCAGTCTCCAGTATCCGATGCAAGGAGCATTGGGGGACGCGTTTCAGTTGAGCTGGGGAGGTCAGCTCCTTTACGCGTTTCCTCCCATACCCTTGATTCCTCGGGTTCTGAGGAAGATTCGCCAAGACCGGGCCCAAGTCATATTGGTCGCCCCGGATTGGCCAAGAAGGGTGTGGTACACAGACCTTCTCCACCTCTCCTCTCACCCGCCGCTCCGTCTCCCTCTCAGGGCAGACCTCCTCTCTCAGATGGAGGGGCAGGTTCTACACCCCCACCTCCAGACATTACACCTTCATGCCTGGATATTGAACGGGGCAATCTGAATTCTTTCTCTCTCCCTCACGATGTGGTGGATGTCATTCTTTCTGCCAGGCGCGACTCCACCAAGTCCATCTATTCGTATAGGTGGTCTAAGTTTGTCTCTTGGTGTAGGGAGAGGGATGTTGACCCGTTAAAGGCTCATTTGTCTGATATTTTGTTGTTTGCTCTTTCTCTGGCACGGCAAGGGTTTGCTGTTGCCACTGTCAAAGGTTATCTTTCGGCCTTATCGGCTTTTCTCTGTTTGCCGGATCAGCCCTCTCTTTTTAAATCTCCTGTAGTATTAAGATTTTTGAAGGGACTTACTAATAAGTTCCCTCCTTCTCCCTTTATTGTGCCTCATTGGGATTTGAATCTTGTGTTAACCTATCTGATGGGTTCTCCGTTTGAACCCTTACACAAGTGTCCAATGAGGCTTCTTTCTTTTAAAACGGTCTTCTTGGTTGCAATTACCTCGGCAAGGAGGGTAAGTGAGCTTCAGGCTCTTAGTTCCAAGCCCCCGTTCTTGTCCATCCATGCTGATAGAATGGTTCTCAGGACCAGGGCTGCTTTTCTGCCTAAGGTGGTTACTCCCTTCCACCTAGGACAATCCATTACCCTTCCTACCTTTTATCCTCCCCCACACCCTTCCAAGGAGGAGGAGAGGCTTCATCGCCTGGACCCGAAGAGAGCGGTTAGTTTCTATCTTGATAGGACTAAAGACTATCGTATTGACAATCAGCTCTTCGTCAAGTCAAGTCAAAAGATTTGTATAGCGCGCTACATACCCAGAGGGTCTCAAGGCGCTTGAAGAAGGGTGGGGAATTACTTGTCGAATATCCAAGTTTTAAGTTGCTTTCTGAATGCTAGGTGGTTCTGCATGAGACGAAGGTGAGTGGGAAGTGAGTTCCAGGTTTTAGCGGCCAGGTAGGAGAAGGATCTACCTCCCATGGTGGTTTTGTTGATGCGAGGTACGGTAGCAAGGGCTTGGTTGGAGGATCGTAGCTGGCGGGGGGGTGTGTAGAAGGAGAGTCGTGTGTTGAGGCATTCGGGTCCAAGTTCGTAAAGTGCTTTGTGTGCGTGGGTTAGGAGGCGGAAAGTAATCCTCTTATTGACTGGAAGCCAGTGGAGGTTTTTATGACAAAAAACAACCTAGGCAACTAATGTTTAACAATGTAGTATACATAAGGACAATTGGCTACACATTATTATGAAAGTACATGTTTTATTATAAATTTCTGAACATATAAAAAACAATTGGCGTAAATGTAAAAAAGACAATGAACACAATTAGAATCATACAGTATTGATAAAATTCATACAATTATAACGTTTTATGCAAACAAGGTTTAGAAGGATTAAAACAATTATTATAAGTGGCAGAATGGGCCAGTGGAGGTTTTTCAGGTGACCGGAGATGTGGTCTTTACGCGGGATGTCTAGTATGAGTCTGGCTGATGCGTTCTGGATGCGTTGGAGTTTTTTCTGGAGTTTTGCGGTGGTACCGGCGTATAGGGTGTTTCCGTAGTCCAGGCGGCTTGTGACCAGTGCATGGGTGACCGTTTTTCTGGTTTCGGTGGGGATCCAGCAAAATGTTTTTTTGAGCATGCGAAGAATGTTGAAGCAAGATGATGAGACAGCGCTGACCTGTCTGTTCATAGAAAGTGAGGAGTCCAGGATGACGCCCAGGTTCCGTGCGTGGTCCGTCGGGATGGGTGCTTTTCCAAGGGCCTCCGGCCACCAGGAGTCATCCCATGCGGAGGGGGAGGTACCTAAGATAAGGACTTCTGTTTTGTCTGAGTTCAGTTTCAGACGGCTGTGCTTCATCCACTCGGCTACTTCTTTCATTCCTTCATGTAGGTTGGTTTTGGCGGTGTTAGGGTCTTTGGTGAGTGAGAGGATCAGTTGAGTGTCGTCAGCGTAGGAGATGATGTTGAGGTTATGTTGGCGTGCGATGGCCGCGAGGGGGCTCATGTATACTTTGAAGAGGGTGGGGCTGAGTGAGGATCCTTGTGGTACGCCGCAGATGACTTCAGTGGCCTCTGACTTGAATGGTGGGAGGCGGACTCTCTGGGTTCTTCCGGTGAGGAACGAGGTGATCCATTCCAGTGCTTTTCCTTGGATTCCGATGTTTCTGAGGCGCTGTAGAAGGGTGCTATGGCAGACTGTGTCGAAGGCTGCGGAGAGGTCAAGGAGGATGAGGGCGACTGCGTCTCCATTGTCCAGTAGAGTTCGAATGTCGTCTGTTGCTGTGATGAGGGCGGTCTCCGTGCTGTGTTTGGCTCGGAAGCCGGACTGTGAGGGGTCGAGGGATTTGTTGGTTTCGAGGAAGGCGGCGAGCTGGTTATTGACAGCTTTCTCGATGACTTTGGCTGGGAATGGAAGGAGCGAGATGGGGCAGTAGTTTTTGAGTTCGGTGGGATCAGCTGTGGGTTTTTTCAGAAGGGCGCTGAGTTCCGCGTGTTTCCAGCTTTCCGGGAAGGTGGCGGAGTTGAGGGAGCAGTTGATGACGTCTCTGAGGTGTGGTGCTATGATGGAGTCTGCTTTGTTGAAGATGTGGTGAGGGCATGGGTCTGTGGGGGATCCTGAGTGGATGGAGTTCATCAGGTGGATGGTGTCTTCAGTGGAGATTGGGTTCCAGTTATTAAGGATGTTCAAGGGGGGTGAAGGTCCTGCAGAATGTTGGGTGGGTTGGTCTCCGGGTTGGTTGTCGAAGCTGTTATGGATGTCTGCAATTTTGTTGTGGAAGAACGAAGCTAGGGAGTCGCAGAGGGCTTGAGAGGGGGTGATGTCGTTGGAGTTGGCTGAGGGGTTGGTAAATTCTTTGACGATGTTGAATAATTCCTTGCTGTTGTGGGCGTTGTTGTCTAGTCGGTCTTTGAATGTGGCTTTCTTGGCAGATCGGATTAGTTGGTGGTGTATGCGGGTGGCGTTTTTGAAGGCGTCCCTGGTGCTGGTGTTTGGGTCTTTTTTCCAGGCTTTCTCGAAGGAGCGACAGAGTTTCTTCGATTTCTTAAGATCATCGTTGAACCAGGAGGCGTTTTTGCTGCCTAGTTTGATTTGACGTTTTTTCAATGGTGCTAGGATGTCGGCGCTGTTGGATAGCCATTGGGTGAGGTTAATGGCTGCTTGGTCGGGATTTGAGGAGTGGACAGGGGGGTTTTGAAGAAGCGATGAGGAGATCTGGCCGATGGTGATTTTGTTCCAATTTCTTCGCAGAGTAGGTTGAGGATGGTTGTGGGTTGTGGTCTTTTTGTAGACAAAGTGAACGCAGCTGTGGTCCGTCCAATGTAGAGTTTTGGTGTGACTGAAGGAGATATGTTTGCTGGAGGTGAAGATAGGGTCGAGTGTGTGACCTGCGATGTGGGTGGGGGTAGTGACAAGTTGTTTGAGTCCGAGGTTGGCGAGATTGTCCAGAAGGGTGGTGGCGTTGCTGTCATTGCTCTTTTCCAGGTGAAAGTTGAGGTCTCCCAGTAGAATGTATTCCTCGGAGGGGAGGGCGTGTGGGGTGATAAAGTCAGTGATGTTGTTGCTGAATTGTGAGCGGGATCCTGGAGGTCGGTAGAGGAGGGTGCCTCTGAGTGTGGTCTTGGGATCGGTGTGGATCTGGAAGTGAAGGTGTTCTGCGCTGGTAAGGTTGACGTCTGAGCTGGTTGAGATGCGGATGGAGTTCTTATGGACGATAGCGATGCCTGCTCCTGTTTGGTCGGTGCGGTCCTTACGGATGATCTTGTATCCTTCCGGGATGGCAATGGTGATGTCTGGGGCTGATGAGGCGTTCATCCATGTTTCTGTTAGGAAGGCGACGTCGGGAGAAGTGGTGTCTAGTAGGTTCCAGAGGTCTGTGGACTGAGCGGGTGTTGAGCAGGATGCATTTTAGGTGGTTAGAGTCAGATATGTGTTGTGTGTTCGTGGATGAGGCGTTGTTCTTGGAGCCGTCGAACTTGCAGGAGTTGCAGGAGAAGGGTCCATGGGTGTGTCCGGGAGCGGCTTGGACGCAGTAGGGGAGACGGCCGGGGTTTAGTGCTAGGAGGGTGGTGGCGTCGTAAGTAATGCGGGTGGGGTGGGTGATACGAGGGCCAGGGGGTCTGGCGCTGAGCGCGGTCCAGGCGCGGACGGGCGTAGACGGGCTTACCTTTGGCGCACCTTCGGCGCGGTCGCTGCGCGTGGACGCTGCGCGTTGAGGCATCAGCATCAAATGAGTGGTGGGGGGGCGGAGCGTGGGAGGGGCAGCTGGGAGGCGGGATCTGGGAGGAGCCACGGGCTGCCGAGGGTAAACACAGCTACAATGGAGGCCGGACCCTGAATTTAAACTGGGTCACAGCCGGAGTGGGCAACACGTTTCTAAACACTGTAAAATGCACTCTACACAATCGTCTCTTTCCTGATAAATTAGCAGTAGTGCGCAGCAGGACATCAATATAGTGCAAGCAGGCAGATACCACCAAGCGCCGAGTACAATATAGAGATAAATAATTAATGAAATCTACAGAAAAACGATACCGAGCGCTGAGTGCGCTTAAACAGCAGGCAGGCAGGCAGGAGCACTCTGCATCAAGATTTGCTACTCTCTGGCGGGTAAGGACCCTCCT
This sequence comes from Lissotriton vulgaris, assembly GCF_964263255.1. NCBI lineage: Eukaryota > Metazoa > Chordata > Amphibia > Caudata > Salamandridae > Lissotriton > Lissotriton vulgaris. Next base: position 734,189,797 of record NC_141693.1, on the reverse strand, counting down.
GAGGGTATTAGAGCTCATTCAACTAGAGCGAAGTCTGCTACTTCTGCATTGTCTAGAGGTGTTCCTGTTGAGGACATTTGCAGGGCCGCGACATGGGCTTCCCTCCACACTTTTGCGAAGCATTACTGCTTGGATGCCGAGGTGAGGAGGGACGGCCACTTCGCGCGCTCTGTTCTCCAGGATTTCCTGGTATAGCAGAGTGGTCACCCTCCTCCGGGAGTGGGGACTGCTGTGGGACTCTATTCACAAGGTGAGGAATCCACACGGCAGATGTATCTATCAGAAGAACAAGTTACTTACCTTCGGTAACGCTTTTTCTGGTAGATACAGTATCTGCCTGTGGATTCCTCACTGACCCGCCCGCCTCCCCGTTGTCCACTCTGCTATACCTGGGTTTGTGTGCAAATGTATTTATGATTTTGTATATCTGAAATTGTATAGTTTTGCACTTTAATTGTTTTTGGTTGCATGTACTGTGTACATTGTATATATATATATGTACTTGTTGGTCCGTCCGGGTGCCTCGAAGGCACGGAAAAAAGGGCGGAACTGACGTCATCACGCCGACGTGGGCCTTATGAGGAGTCGGTGACGTCAGACGGAGTCGCGCGTGATGCCGTGCTCCTATGACGTTGTCCACGCCGGCGTGCTACGGAGAATTTTCCGAACGTTGCTGGCGCAAGGGGGATATTCACAAGGTGAGGAATCCACAGGCAGATACTGTATCTACCAGAAAAAGCGTTACCGAAGGTAAGTAACTTGTTCATTACCAGCACAGATTTGGCAAATTGACTATATTGGGCCCCTGCCACCTTGTCGAGGATGTCAATATGTATGCACGGCTGTGGATACATACTCTGGATATTTGATAGCTTTTCCATGTAAACATACTACCCAGTTGAATACATTGAACATGTTAGACTTGCTGATTTTGTATTATGGAATATCATTACAGATTCAAAGTGACAACCGATCTCATTTCAAAGGTAGATTGGTGCTGGACTATTGTGTACAGCACAATATTGAGTGGATTTTTCACATCCCATATTACCCACAGGCTGCTGGTTTGATTGAGCGCATGAATGTTAAAAGATCAATTGAGAAAGTTGTCTGCTGGTACCTTGAAATGTTGGCGAGATTATTTGAGTGAAAGCTTTGCAAATTCTTAATAATAGACCTTTAGCAAATACAGAAACGCCTTTAATGCAAATGTTAACTCCAGCTTTTCAGATTCAGCCTCATGTGGCTACCAATACCATCCTTTATTGGGACACAGTTCCTGGAGCTTTGGCTCCGTACAGAGCGACACTGGATGATGCAGGTCTTGACCTGCATGCTTTAAAACTGCACAGACTGCAACCAATAGCCATTACACTCATTGAAACAGGAGCGAGAATTCAGATACCCCCAGAGCACTTTGGTTTAATTGCCCCTCAATCTGGATTGGCTCTAAAGGGCATCCAAGTGCTGGGATGTGTAATTGATGCAGATTATCAAGGTGAAATTAAAGTCATCCTACTTAGCAGTGGAGATGCTGATCAGATGATACAATCTGGAGACAGAGTTGCTCAAATGGTGATCATGCCAGTGTACGGAGGTGTAGTTAAGAAGGGGACTGCCCCAGCCCTCCTAACTGTACGTGGGGAAGGAGGGTTTGGCTCAACTGATAAAAATCCAGGAGTCAAAGTGTGGGTAGACTCTCCAAATAGACCCCCTGAACAGGCAGAAGTCATTGCAACTGGAAAGGACAATGTCCTAGTGATTATGAAGCCAGGTAAGGAAAAATGGGAACATGTGCCTGCTGATAAATGTTATTTGCGTGAATGAGTAATACCTGGTTTTTTCCACTCTTTTAGATCACTGTATGGCGTGTTTGTGCTCTGCTTGCGCTCGCTGGACTCCTTTTGGCCGTGTACGCAATGGGCCGGGGGGACGAGGAGCCCCTTATCGGGAAGTGTCCAGCCGACCACGCAGACTGACAGCAGTGCTGACTCAGAGGGATATTTGGTCATACCTTACACAAACTGTGCTCACCAGGTCATACTTCTAAATGTCATACATGAAGAGTACTTTGGACGTCGTTTCCACATGCCTTGTAACTGTGCCTACCCCTGTTGATGTGTTGCTGCAGACTTTTAATTTCACTAATGCAAACAGGGCTGTAGAGGAACATGATGTGAGATCTCATTTATCGCTTTACTAATTCTGCCGCTTTTATCCAGACGCTACTGATAATGATTGGAAAAACATGACACAGGTCATAACTTTCAACGTTACTGAAGACTACGTTTGTTACAATTTAATTCTTATCATTGATAAATGTGTTCAAATTCGACTAGACAGAAATTCATCCGTTATGACTTGGCAGGAAAAGGTTTTATGTCAACATAGACACGACAATGTTTGTGCAAATGTGCAAAACAATATGGTGTGCAAACATATAGTATCTGCTGCCAGTCATTTCAGGCATGTCAAGTTGCCTGTAGGGTGGTTATTTTCCTGTGGGAATGTGCCATTATATATATATATATATATATATATATATATATATATATATATATATATATATATATATATATATATACCAGCAAATATCACAGATGGACCATGTGCCTTTACTGGATTAAGTCTGATGATGTTCCTGTTAGATCCATCATCTCATGCTCGAACTATAAGAGAAGCTGTTCCGCTTAACAAAATTTTAACTCTGAATTGCATTTTTTATTGAAATCTGAATACATTAGTTTGGCTGCTTCAATAGTAGGTATTCCAGGCCTAGCAATTTATAACTCTAGAGCCGTTAGTGAATTAGCATGTCTTATGGTGAAAAATATTAATCATACATCGATTGCTTTAACAGAATTTTTATTAGATGCGCGAGGGGCACAGAAAGTAATATTGCAGAATAGAGCCGCCATTGACTATTTGCTTTTAAAACATGATCATGGATGTTCAGATTTTGAGGGAATGTGTTGCTTTAACCTTTCAGATCATTCTAAATCAATTCAGTCCCACAATAATGCTTTACACAAGTTGGCTAAAGATGTCAAGCAGGATGTCGAAAAGGGGTGGTGGGATTGGTTGTTTGGGTGGTTGCCAGATTTTGGTAAACTTCACTCTATTATAGGTGGTATAGCATTAGCAATATGTATTCTAGTATCATTATGTTGCTGTATTCAGTGTGTGCCTAATCTCTTATCTGTGCTCTGTCCCCAGTTAGTTGGTTTTATACCAATATGTTATAGTAGTCATTGATCAAGGGTTGGATCGTTATAAATTTGTTGCTATTCGATTTCTTGATATATGCTGATGGTGATAGTCGATGGTCATGGGATGGAATATAGTGAATGTGCCACTCTTGTGGTTGAGTACCCCATTATGACGGTCAACTACCACCATCCTAAACTTGACTTTAGCGTGTTATTTTATTCTAGCCTTAATGTAGAACGGCCCTCTATATGCCTGCATAGTGAGAACTGTTACGGAGTAGAACAATACATTTCGATATGAGCTCTTATTATTGGCTTTGACATGGCCTCATGTCAATCTTGCTCTCTGACTTTATCAAAGTCAAAGTCAAAAAGTACTTTATTCGGCTAAAAAGGTATAACCATAAAAGCAACAGCAATCATATTTCATTTACATTGCACAGTATTACATCAATGTAGGAGGATATTAAAAACAATACATAGTGTTTACACTATTACAGTTCATTCAAGCGAAGCGACTTCCTAAATTTAAAAACCAGTTTAAAATACTCAATTAATGAAGCCACAGTAAAAACATTGTCCATTTTTTGCAGTACTAAATATGCTAGGCGACATCTATTCACATTCATTTCCTTTAAAATGGGGACAATCAGTTTTCTACGAGGCAGCGTATAGAATTTACAAAAAAATAGAACATGTATATTCGATTGTATAGATATTTCATCACAGGGACATAAAGGGAGTTCTTTGGACCATGAATTCATTATAGGGAAAGTAAATAATCTAAAAACAATGTTAGCTCTAAAACGTGTTAAAAGTAGTCTATCAAAATTACACATATATAAACTTAAGTATGGCTGTAATTTGTCACTTATTAAAATTAATTGATGAGAAGTGACAGTATTTTTATTCGATTCATCAAGCTGTCTTCTATTTCTGAGGAATTCCATACATAGTGTCTTCAGGTCTTTTCTAGGAATATTTGCCATGGAAGGCGGATCATTGTAATAGAGTGAACGGTCTATTTCATTAAGGAACGTTTTAATGTAATTTAGCCATTCAACAACATTTGCTCTCCCCATTTTTAAGACATCCTGTATTATGGCTCGATTTAATACACATTCGTTCACTGCCCATACTCTGTGCCATAGCAAGATGGGTTGTACTCTAATTGTGTCCGTTATATAGGGAATCCCCAACTCATCATGGCATATAGAGTTCGCTGTACTCTCTGGAAGTGATAGGATGTTCTTTAAAAATTTATTTTCGACTATCTGAAGTGACTTTATATTGGTATAACCCCAGAGGCCAGCTCCATACAGTGCCACAGATACACACGTTGCATTGTACACAGTTAAAATTTCCCTGATTGGTTTCATTCCCAGTTTACGTGTAAAACTTTTTAATGCCATGATTGTCTTAGAGAACAAGAGCGTTCGTACCTTCACCGCACTTGACCAAGTACCAGTTTCGTGAAACAAAATTCCAAGATATGGGAAGGTAGATGTTCTTTCTAAGGGGGCATTATTTATGTACATTGTTTTCATTTGTTTTTTGGTGCGCGTGCCACAATTCATTGAAAAAGTCTTACTACAGTTTATTTTTAAATTAAGATCGAGCATAAACTGGTTAAAAGATGTTAACATTTTTTGTAGGGCAATGGGGGTGCGCGCCATCAAAACGGCATCATCTGCATACAGGAGTGTGGGAATAAATCTCTTTCCGATCTTAGGCATATCCACACACTCTTGCAGCAGGCACTTTTCCAGACCATTTATATAAATAAGAAATAGGAAGGGCGCCAGTACGCACCCCTGGCGCACTCCACGGCCTATTCCGAAAGATCTGGTACACTCCCCCTTCTTGCCAAAACGTACAACAGCTGATGCTCCTGCATATAGGTCCCTTAAGAATTGGATTATCGGCTTTTCCACGCCCAATTGTGACATCACGTCCCATAATTTACTATGGGACACACAATCGAAAGCTGATGTGAGATCAACAAATGCACAGTATAGGCGCTCCCTTTTTATCACAGTATGTTTCTGCTGAATCAGGAACAAATTTAATCCCTGCTCTATTGTTCCTATGCCTTTTTGGAATCCAAATTGTAAATCACTAATTACCCCCGCCTCCTCCGCCCAGTTTTGCAATTTAACTAAAATCACTCTACCAAGGATCTTTATTGACGAATCCAGAAGGGAAATTGGCCTATAGCAGGCACAATCTTGTCTGTTTCCCTTCTTGTAAATGGGTACAATAATTGATGTGAACCAGGAAGGGTTCAATCCCCTTACAAGAGCTGCATTAAAGAGTTGTACAAGTATCGGGCCCCATAGTTCGATATTTGACTTGTACAAATCCGCTGGGATTCCATCTGGGCCCGCCGCTTTTCCGCCCTTGGTAGCTCCCAGGCTTTCAACAATCTCCGGTAGTGTTACTTTAAGTTCACTTTCCCCCTCAACTGATTCGCCTTCTGTGTTTACCCCAGTATTTCTTAACTCATCTACTGACGTATACAAGGTGGAAAAATGCGTGACCCAACTATCCTCATTAATCGCAATTTCCAACCGTGCTTTGGTATTTTCGTATGGTAGGGGGGCGTTTACCACCCTCCAGAAGGCGGATGCATCCCTTGTTTGTGAGGCTGTGCAAAGTTCTTCCCATACTCCTTTTTTAATTGCTTCTCTTCTGTTTTTTAGGGCCTCATTATAAGCCTTCCTTAAGGTTCTTATCTCTACAGCATCACGCGGATCCTTATGTAATGCATGTTTAAGCTCTGTTAGAGCCTTAGTACAGGTTTTATCAAACCATCTTGTACCCTTCGTTAAACCATTTTTTGATACTAAAAGTAGGTTCTCTTTGATAGTGGAAGCAATAATATTAAAATTAACCAATATACTTTCACTATCGGAATCCTCATCTAAACAGATCTCAAAATTTTCTGGGCAGCTAATTAACAATTTTTTAAGAAAGTCTTCAGATACCACCTTACTCCACTTGAGGGTGTACCCATTCTGTCTACCTAATGTAATGTCTGAGACAACCTGTATTTGCTCATTATAGGAGGCCAAGAAAAGGTTCTCCATCTCAATTTTTTGCGGTAGGTGGTCACTGAGTGGTGCATCCATTATTTTATAACTAACTAATTTATGACCATAACCATTAGACCATAGGCTAAAGTCTATCGTGGTGGATGCTCCCCTACCAATAAAAGTTGGGTGAAATGGTATTGACTGCTCAGTTAATTCATTAGCAAATCCCAGATCATGATCAAATAATAATTCGTTCAACAGATCCCCGGTCTCTGTGTGCTTAAAATGTGGTAGATTAACATCCTGCTCCAACATTATACCACAAATTCCTTTAGAGCCTTTTGTGCATAATGGACAATTGAAATCACCCCCCCACAAAATCATTACCTCCTTTCCATTGCTATCAGACTCACACTGTAGGTCGATCGCTAACATTTTCAAAATATCACGTGAAATATTAACTGGAATATTATTATAAAAATTTTATAATTACAAAACGCAATCCAGTTTTGGTGTCTATTGCTAATTTGTGGTAGAATTCACACTTAGAATAAAAGCGTACCCTCTCATATACTAAGCTATTCGACAAGTACGTTATCAGGCCACCCTTTGGTCTCCCATGTCTAGCCCCAATCGCAGGTGTACAAAACGTTCTATAACCATTCAAATGTATCTGGTCAGTGGCCCATGTTTCCTGGAGGGCCATGATTTCTATGTCTTTTATCACTCCCTCCCAGTCCGGGTTGGTGATTTTTGTTTTAAGTCCTGCCACATTCCAGAACATTAAGGAACACGTATCTTTTTCCGATGCGTACTTTCAACACTTCTGGTGTCCATTTCTTTGGAATTTTCAACCTCATTTCCCAAGATATTGGCCACATTTAATACATCAATTGCAGGTATTAAGTTCTTTCCAGATTCCTGCCTTGGGGTCACAGCACGCGGAAGAGTCAGCCCGGGACTATCCAATGGGTTACTTTGGGTGGGTAAAAACACAGGGGATTTTACTACCTGGATATCAAACTGTCAATCTACAGCCTCCAAGTTGCTGAATCGATTGAAACAAGGAGTTGGGAACGGAGCTTGTTGGAAGTCCCTCCATTCATTATGTCGGTATTGGTCTGAATAGTTTATTCCCCCTCTCCTTCGTTTAACTATAGACCAACCATCATTTACCTCTTCTCCCCAAGCATTACGAACTGAGTCATGTCGTGTTTTGTTTCCCCATCCTCCATGTGCAGAGTTTGAGCCCCTCATCCAGCTCCATCTATTATCCACATGCTGCACAGGCATGTAAAAGAAAGAAAGCGGCCTTGCCACAATTGTTGCCCCATTTTGACCCTTAGACCTTTCACAAATATATTCCACTGATCTCGGGTTATCAAAAGTTATCACCACACAGTCCCCTTGTAGTCTTTTTGTACTTTTCCCCACCCAGGGGACACGCTCCACCATCTTTAAGTTACTATGCAAGTTAGGTGGGAGGGGGTGGTTTGAGTTCAACCAATAAAACACTTTATTTTTGAGTGCCCAGAATGATTCTTTCATTTGAGTAGCTAGTTCTGGGACACCCGTTAAAATGACTACATATGGGCATGCATCAGGTGGTAAATCAATCACTCTACGTTTCTCCTGTCTTTCTTGGATGGGTTTTTCGACAGAACTAATTGGAATAGTTGATTTATTTACCTCTACAGCTGGAGTAGGTTTAATTAATTTTTTACTAATCACTGAAGTACGCGGTTTTGGTGCAGGTGCTTTTACAGCAGGATTAGTTACTTCTGCTATAGTTATTGTTGTTAATGGTAAATTATTTTGAGGAAGGGTTGGCTGTATGGGATTTTTGGTTGTAGTCGAACGCAGGGCTGTTATATCCGTGTGTATTGCTTTTAATTGTAATTCCATAGCCTGGAGCTTAATTTCCAAAGGGCACAACAGGGCTTTAATTAAGTTTTTTAGTGTTATTATGAAGGGGTCCTCCCTCTCTTTGTTGGAATCTTCCCTGTCTAAATTTGCAACAGTGCCATTAGAAGACGAACTGTTATTAAATATATCCGCCAGTGTGTCATCTAGGGTAGAATCCATGATGGTCATAGGCATTATTAGTGGGCCAACTGCTCCTTCCCCAGCGACCTCTCCAGAAATACCACTTAATCGTTCTGTACTTTGTACAGGTCCTATTCTATGTACAGATGTCACAGTTGTCTTATTTTGATTAGGAATTTGTTGAGTATGCCTTTTTTTTGGGATTGCTCCCTCCCTTGCCCCTTGTGAGTCAACAATCGAATTTTCTGCCTGGGTATCTATTTGTGGGGAAATCAGAGTATTACCAGAAGGTGCCAATTTCTGAGAATCAATTTGAACAGAGTCCCGAAGCTCGGGTTGAGTGATCATATTATTGTGGACCTCAACAAGAGTCAGCTCAGAAGTAGTCTGGGCCGCGGGACGTCCTGGAGTACGTGCCTGCGCAATGTGGCCCATAGAGGACCTCTTTGCTAACGCCAGATCCTGGGACACCCTCCTCTCCATTAGGACTATTCCCTGGTCTATCAACGTATGTGTACGGACAATGAAATCGTCAAGTGTGCCAATCAACTTGGCCCCGCCCGCAGCTGCCTTACTTCTAGTTTCACTAGGCATGATTGTGACAGACCAGAAGCAATAATCCAGTATTCAGGCACTTGCTTAACAGTCAAAGGTAGTAGAAAAAAATCAAGGTCCCTACCAGTCCGTAAAACCACATGGGAGACAGCAAAAGAGACCAAAGTTTTGGGCCCAGCCCGGCCTCCTCCGACCTCGGACGGCCTCAGACGGCCCGCCCTTGTCCCGGGCTTCTCCCGGCGCTGCCCGCGCGCTCCCGCGACGCGGGGGCTGCCTGCTCCTTTTCAAGCGCCTCCGGGCGCGCTGGCAGGCGGAAGTGCTCGCCGAGCAGCCTGCGAGCTGTAGTTCCCCCCGCGGCGTCCTCAGGTGTACTGGACGACTTCGGCGAGGGAGAACAACAGCGTGGGCTCCCCAGGGATGTTTCCTGTGTTGGCGGTGAATAGCGCTGCCCCCAAGGTCCGTTCGGCGCTTTACCAAACCTCTGACTTTATCTTGGTTCATGGCATTTCTTGCTATTGGCTTTGACATAGCCTCATGTCATCTTGCTTTCCAATTTTGCTCTGCTTTAAGCTCCTCTGTGGGCATGGCAGCGTTTACATAACTGACTCCATTTTCATAACTGACGCCATGTTCTGTACTCACACGTAGTTGCAAAGTGGTGAGGGCATGTCTTTCGCTCCTCATGTGTTTTTTCATTCTTCACTTGTTTTTCGCACCTCACTGACCAGAGTGAACTGGACATTATCTGTGGAATGTACAACTCTGCCTCTGAGCCAAAATACAGGGGCTTGGACAACCACTGTCTTGGCCTTGACGCAGACTGGTACTAGCCAGCTCGGTTTTTTCTAATGAAGAGGGGCGAGACTTTCCAGAAGCGTTTCACGTCACTAATGGTATTAAAGCTGGGAGCATCTGCGGGCCAGGTGAAAGTTCACCACAGAATAGACATATTGCTGTGGGTTGGTGCTGGAACTTGAGTCCTGACAACTCCTGCCTGGGCTGCATAAACGGACTTCCCTCAGCTTGAGTTGGCAAGGATGTTGCAGAAGAGTCAGTCAGTGAGGTGTTCCTAACCAGTGCTATTCATTTTCTATTCTTTGACATACTGCATTCTATTTTGACCGTTTATTTCAATTGTCCTTTTGAAACTTGGGAGTCTGCCATGACTGATATATTCAGTCTACCTTTTGAAGTATTGTAATAATAAACTCATATGTGTTATATTCCATACATTTGGATTGGTTCTCTTACCTCGCCTTAGGGGAGTGCTGGGTCTTGCCTCAGCCTAAGGGGGTGTTGTAGTTAGGATCTGTCCTTTTTGCGAAAAAGCAGATTCATTACAATCAATGAATTCAGGACAGTTTTCGGGAGGATCCACAATTTTACACACAAAGTCTAGCATAGACTGAAAAAAACGCAGCAGCACACAGGAATCAGATACCCATCGCTGAACCTTTTTTTTGCAAGTCTTCCGTCTCTTAACTGAATTCTGCCGAGCAACACACAAGAGGAGGCTAAACCTCCACTTCCCTCTGGGCCCTTCCAAGCTCAAGAGGGACCGCAACCCCAGGGGGTGGCCAATGCTCACACCACCTTCACCATAGAAGCGCTCAAGCCTCTCGACCCCATTGCGCACAGAATGGCGAGGAAACCCACCTCCGAAGGATCCAAACCCTCAGTGAACGCGACTCCAGCAGCACCCCTCCCTTCTTTTCATGGAAGGGACCGCGCCAGAGGGCTCTTAAGAAAAGGCTGGCATGACTCGACCGCCAAAAAATCCTCCCACCCAGAGGGTCACCAAATGTCCGACACCCAGGGGAGGAATCCAAGCACACACTACCTGGGAAAAGCACGACCCCCTTTTATCTCCACGCAGAATAGTGACCCTTAATGTTGCAGGGCTCAGCGGACAGCGCGCCTCCCACCTATGAAAGGGGCACTTAACACCCTACCACACCTTCCCCCTGGACAACAGCTCTCCTCGCATCCCTTTGCGCGGGCACAGCGACACCCCTAAAGGGTCTCTCTCTCCTCCCCGAGCATTACACACCCGCCGCCCCGCAAGGATGGGCAGATTTCCTCCCTCGGAGAGACAGACAGCTGCCTTCCCAGTAGGGACTGTCTTTTTGCTCATCCTGGAGCCCCTGTCTGAGAGCAATGCCCCCACATTTCCCTCCGGAAGGGATTGTCAGTACCAATGTTCACAGTCGAAAACTAGGGAGGATCTCCGACTCCAGATACGCAGGGAGTCTCGTTTCCACCTTGCACAGAGATACTGTTAGTTTAACCGGCTCCCCCTCCCTTGTTCCCTCGAGGGAGACTCTCTCATCGGCTCCCCCACAGAGGGCTGTCACCCTCCCACCCAACAGCAGCAGAGTAGACAGTCTTTGCATGAGAAGGGGCGGGCACCCATGAGTCGGTATCCGATTGGACAGGCAAACGCCTCGAGCTCAGCAGTCCAGCCCCTTGGGCGTGTGCCCGCCCACGGAGGAGGCGCAGACCCTCCGTGGGCGTGCCGACTCCAAGCACCCATCCGTCGAAAACACCCTAAACCCCGACACTTGGAAGCAAGTCAGGGCTAAACCTCTAGTGGGGTGTAACATCCCCACCAACCACCTCCCCGCCAGCCTTCGGAGGGGGAAGCCACCCGGCGGTAACCCCTCCTGCCCACGAGTGGTACTCTTTTCGTTGAGGCGGACTGACGCCCACTCCACGGACCAAAACTTCGGAGCAGAGGCACAACTCGCCCCCCCTCTTTGGAAAAGAAGGGCCTTTAGTTAGACGAGTAACCCTTGCGTCCCTGCCAACCCCACCGCCTACCCAGGACAGAAAGGAGGACACCAGCAACGCCCTGCCCTGGGGAGCAGCAGACGGGCTAGTCAAACAGCGTTCACCGCAGACGACAGCTGCAGCCGCACCTCTCTCTGCCGGTGCGCCCCCCACAGCCAAGAGCATAGCACGAGGGGGCGCAGCAGGAGGACCCCACTCCGAAGACTAACCACCCACCCCGTCAAGCAAGAGTTTTACGCTCCCGCCTTTACACATCACTTCCCTGCGCAGAGGAAGGCAGGCGGCGGTACCCTACTCCTGCAGACACCTTCGCCCTTCCAATGAGGGACTGTCACCCCGCCCCTTTCGCCAACCACATGTAACAGCACCCTTTCTCCGAGGACGCAACAGTGACAGGAGCGGGAGAGTACGGGCGGAACACCACCCCCCTCCCCCTTTGCCACCACCGCACCCACACAGCCGAGCCTGCACAGGAAGCAGTAGCGTTGCTCTACAACAGAAGACAGCAGGCACTCGGCTGACAGCACCCGCGCAAGAGCCTGCACGGGCGAAGACTGCACTACGGGTAATCCACCCTCTACGGCGGGCGGGTGGGAGGAGCCATAACCCCACCTCCGCTGCCACCCTCCCGCGACTGGATGTTCACCGGAAGAGGCACCAACACCTCTGAAGGAGAAGCACGACCACCCACTCCAGAAGAGAGCTCTCTCCTCACAAGGACCCGGACCAGCGCCCACACCTAAGGCCCAGCTTATCGGACTCGGGGAGAAGCTTGGCACCCCCTCATTTCTCCCTGCCCACACTGGGCATGTAGGACTGAGTGCCTTTAGCAACGATCCGTGCCAACTATTTCCTGCCTCCTTCTGCCCTCTGCACCGGCTACGTCCCTGGGACCGCGCCGACATGGACACATCCTCCTCGTCTACTTTCGACTCCGAGGTAAGTGTACCCCGTAATATTTTTGGGATTGGGGCATCAGGGTAGCCGGGATCGATATTATTAGACGTGCGTAAGTCCGGGTGTTCACTGCATGTAGGCGTAGTATTTTATGTTCGGGTGGGGATTCTTCCTGATAGCGCTGTAATGTAGTGTTCCAGTTAAGTCACGGTACTTTCAAGGGCCCTGATCCAAATCTAGTCAGATTAATTTTCAGAAAATGCATCGCTGGCCATTAGGGTACCGGTGCAGTGTTAACCTGCAGTAGGTGGCTGAATTAAGTTCGACATGACAACTATATGATGCAGGTCTTTCACCTGCACATCGTGTTAGTTGCCTCTCTGTACCCTAAGCTCCCCCACCCTTGTGAGTCTCCTACAACGTTAACGAATGCGGTTTCATTGAGCACTAATGGATGCGTGGCTGGGTCGTGGTCAGAACTTTACGCCATCTTGCCCCCTTACTTGTTTTTCCTCCTGAGGCAACACCCAGCAAGTGCTCTCTACCCCTTCCGCAAGGCTGGGTGAGCCTTGTGTTCGCAGGCTCCCGTTGGGATCCGGCTTTCTTAGGCAGCCAGATGTGGGCTTCTCTGTGCTATGGTGGCTAGTGCTCGTACACTTTATGTATATTTTTTTTAAAGTAACTGGGCACAGCCGATCCTTCTCGCGAGCTTGGTACAGTTCTTGTCGTTTTCCCATTAGGCATAGTGCTTGTCGTTTTCCCATTAGGCATAGTGTTGCAGTTCCACAGCACGTGCTTCTTTTCGTGCGGGCTGATTAAAATATGCTTTTACCGCACCCACCTTGCCAAAACTATGTTAAAGACTGCTGCTCAGAAACGCTTAGACATCATTCGAAAAGTGGTTCCCCACCCCCACCTCGATCTTTAAAGGGCTGCATGACCAGAAAGGCATCGTTCAAAAACTGGTTCCGCCCCTTCAGACCGCCCCTTCCTATTCTGCTCACGGATGCCCTTTGTGTGTTTTTATTGTAGATTCCCGTGAGATTTCTGGGGTGTTCCTTTGGAAAGGGGGTGGTGGCGGGGTTTATTCCATCCTTAGGTGAATGTCTTTCTGAAAAGGGGGCTGTCGTGCTCTCGCTCGATGGAATGTGGGGGTGCTGAAGTACTGCCCACCGTGGCTGCCAAGTAGAGCTGCAGCTAATTATTTGTGTGATTGGTGAATCTTGGAAGGGTGGGTTAAAAGTTAGATGTGGGGTACTAATAGCTGGGGCGTTGAGTGTTTCAGGGGTGAAGAGGCATCTGTTTAAGGAGGCAGCATAGAATGTTGGAAACATTGAGCGCTCTGACACCTTCGGGTAAAGTCCGCCGCGCTATAAAAAAACGCATACATAAATAAATAATTGTAGGGTGCTGATTGTAGGGGTCATTCGCCAGCCAAAAGCAGACGGCTGTGGTAGGCAGCGGTCATCCCACGCCGGGCTGTAGTAACTGCTCTTGTACTGTGGTAACAAGTGCGATGTCATAGTACCGGTGCATTGGCAGCTCTAAGCGGGTCTCGCCAGTGCCAAAGACCAGATCTGTAGTGATCGACAGCCACGAACCCTCCACCCCATGCTATGCTTGAGTTCTGGGCTGAGAACCCACTACCCCGCCTGCTCTAATACTGGGAGTAACGATCCTGCATTCCCAGCGATGCCTCGTGTCATCCCACCCCTTCGACTCCCGGTGCTTCGATGTTGCAACCCTAAAGCGCAGGACTGTAACAATCACAACTACGCCGATGCCTGGAGTGCGAATGTAACAGCCCCCGACTGTTAAGTGCGGACTGGTTGTAATAAACCTCCGCCCTTGCGTATGAAATGCTCTGAGCCGCCCCCAACGAAACGGTTCCACTCGGCACTCTTCCCACATGAAAAGCTGACACGAGTACCCCTCCCCCGCCGTCAAACTTGAAATACTTGCTATCCAGCCTTGACTCACAGCACAACAACAAACATTCGTTGAAGACCCTGTAGTATAGAGCGATGCGTGATGCTGCCGAGAGCGCGTCACTACGCCCAGGACTCGAGCGGTGGCTGTGGGCTACTGACCTGGCAACTGTCCAGCCAAGCACCGCGCTGAGGCCGAGCGCCGGCGGGAGGGGAGGGACAGCTGGGCCTGTGGCGGAATCCACGAGAAGGAATGCCCACCTCGCGCTCCATTTTGTGTCTGTCCCTGCCTCTGACGTGTTCTTGCAGCACCCACAGACCGCCAGCGTTCACGCCATGGAGGAGATTGGTCCCTGGAAACCTAGATCTCGGCGGAAGGCGGAGGGCACTTGGTCGCATCCTGCCACGCAGGGCTTTGACCTCCGTTCGCGGCGACCTGCTCTTTAACGAGTTACTCTTTCCACACAAAGAATGTCAGCATTGCCCTTCAAATTGCGTTCTTGATTTCTAAATGTAAGACCGACTCGTAGAGGACAGGTACTTTGGCATTCAACGCGACCTGCTCTTCCTTGTATCATCCTCACAAAGATTAAATACGGAGTTCACCCCTCCGGATTTAAAATGTATTGGGGTTGACTGTACACAGACATCTTCAGCAAATGCATTTGCTCACTTAGTTACTGGCGTACTCTCAAGAACTTTTCAATCACTACAAAAGCTTCGTTATTGTACCAGATGTCCCGCTGCACGATACACAGATGTTTTTCACTATTCCCTTGGCAGGAGAGGAGGATATGTTCATGCTCGGATGAGGGTTGCAGGGAGTGACGGCCTTGGGTGGCAGATAGTTGTCATTTTGCGGAAGTGGAATTGGGATGAAATCTGGAAACCTATTTCAATCAATACTGGAATATCCGATAAACACCACATTTCCTGTCGCGTCCAGGGCACGTGGTTCCAAACGGTTACTCTCATTTCGGGTGCTGAGGCTGGGGGGGGGGGGGGGGGGGGGTGGCTGCGCAACTCGTGCTACACTCGTTTTAAAAGCGACCCCCTGCTCATCACAGGGCGTAAAACGCAGGAATCCCCACCCCCCTCCCCTTACACGCAGTCGTCGAAGGACGTCATCGCAGGGACCTCCATGGGCGGCCAAAGGTCTAGCTACGCCGCTGATTTTTTTTTTATGCGTTTTTATACAGCTGATCAGTGCTGAATTTATAAACTACATTTTGAAAGAGATTTTGCTTGACGTGTCCTTGTCGAAGCAGGCATATATGGAGGTCCGTATCAGCTTTTCCTGAATGTATTATACGTGGTGCACCTATACTCTATTTTCTGACCGTGCAATTAGAGATTTACACAAACGGACCAGTGGCACACACATTAGGCATGTGGGAGATGAGGTAAAAATTCATTTCACGTAGATGTTAATACGAGCTGTTGGCCTATACATTTCAAAGTATCTCGTTCCAACGGATACGGAATTATTCTCTACCTGATTTCAAATCAGCAAAAGAGTGTTAATGAAATTCGGCGATTATAATCTGTCGTCATCGGACAGTGGCGCTGACCGTGTCGTGAGTCATCTTGTTCGCGCCCTATATCTGGAAGTTGCATGATCCTTGGGTGATTAAACCAGATCCGCACGTGAGCTTAGTCAAAAGAAATGGAACGTGGCTTCCTGGGATCGTGAGCTAAAGTATATAGTATTATTCACACAAACCACCATTTAAAGAAGGCGTGGCAGCTGCCCAATTATATAAAACGCAAATTTGATGAGACTGACACCCTTTAACTCGATAGTAAACTTAATTTTCTGACAGATCAAGGAAGTTTGCCTTTCTGACCATTGCCGGAGGCGACGAGCCCACGCCTCCAGGGCTGGCTTTTAGAGCAGCATGAGGTGCCTTGTCCCAGCCATGCTCCCATGCCTCCCTCTCCCGTTTTACTGCCGCTTACCCGGTTTGAACACCTTTGCACATCTTATGCTGCTTTCCAGTCCCGCCCTGCATACAATTTGGCTTCCTTAACCTCGTGAATGTCTGAGCAGTCACCGACTTAAGTGGTCGCTAACGGTACTTTGAGTAAAACGGTAGTTAAAGCCACAAAGGAGGTTGCCCGTTGCAAATATGCCTTCAAGCCAAAACTCGTAGGTACGGACAGTCAAAACGCGTTTTACTGAGTTTACAGCTGATTTCTTAGTTGCCCACGGACTGTCAATATTTTACATTTTCTCCACCAAATTGTAGAATTACTTGCCAGAGGTTCTAGATCTGCCTGAATCTACTAGCATAGATAGATTGTGCAGCAGCTTCAGAAAGGTGCGGACGAGGGTCTGTGATATTCTTCATTAGCTCCCCGAGTTCCGGCCAGCCTGAATGGTTGTGTGCGTGTTTAGAGTTTGCAGTGACTCTGTCCAGCCCTAGTCACCCTACCTCTTCTAACTACCAGGGCACGCACTTGGTTAGGCATGAACGCTAAGGTTTTCCTAGGAAAACGGCGAGGGTGCATATAACTTTTCAAAAGCTCATAAAAAGTTGTTGACCGAAGTGTGGAACAGTCGGGCGAGCAAGATGGAGGATTTCACATCCGCATGCACACATTATAGCTAAAGAGAGCTGTTCACAAGCGAGGAAAGACCCAAGGTATACAGTGCATTACGTTCTAGAATTGTAGGGCTCCTTGAGACACACAGTGGGCGCAGTTTTATATACTTTTATTTTTCGCATTGGTCTAAAACATTAAGAGGACTCTTCTCCATCCTCACTACAGATTTGACCCTTTCCCACAGAAATATCTTCATGTTTCTGCAGATTATAGTTTTCTGACTATTTTGTCCTCTACTGGGGAATTTTATCATTTCTAGTTCGATGAAATGAGTATGCGTTATATACATTTTCGTAGCTATAAAACAGCACAATCTGATGGCAACCAAACTTTTAAAACGTAAGTTAATTGGGTCATAGTGTAGTACTCAATTAATCGCCTGACAACTGTCTGGTTTAATACATTTGTTGCAGAAATAGGTGAAACTTACTGCTCACAGGTGTCGATGCGAGTGAGAAGCAACTTGGTTCTTCACCCTTCCAAGGTAAACTAATTGAGTACCCTTTAGAACCTGATTATGAGTTCCCTAGAGCAAAGGGTGTTAGTTCTCCAGAGTTTACAATAGTGGGTACTGTAAACTGCAGGGATGTAAAGTTAACGTGAATTATTGGTCGAACCCTAAGAATCCCCTGAGTAATGATCATGCGCTGTACAGTTTAATGAACCTTCTGGTAACAAGCACTACAGGAAGAAAAAAAAAAGATCACATTGGTGAACTACTGCCTGTTTTAGGGTGCAATGCGATGGTCACTGTCCGATATGCGAGCAGAGGTATACCTGACGTCTTAATTTGGCCATTCTCCAACCATCCGCGCCCCAAGTATACTCAGCGTTTGCCCCTCCCATCCACAATACTTTCATTCAAAAGCTGTGAGTCCAGTTTCATCTGTTCTTTATACGCCTGTGGGGTTGGGACCACACATTCCCTAAGCTTTATACCCCCCAAACTGCTTTTGTGCGATGTGTCTCTGGTTACTTAGCTTGTGTGTGGTTTACATTGTGCAAACCTAGTTACAAAGAAACTTAATTCTCTACAAGAAGGCATTCCTCAGAGTGAAGACTCGGTGTGGAATGGAGAACAGCAGCGGGTAGGTTGAAGCTGGGAAGGTGTCCCTGAGGTTACAGTGGTTCGTCGATGTATGGAGCCACTAAAGCTACTTTAAATTCCCTTTTCACTTGTATGGATCCGCAGTTGCTTATCTAAAAAAAACTACTTTGCGAGTAGCAGGCGGTAGTCGAGTAACGAAATGTTGGTTTGGAGATTCCATGTTTGCATAAAGCAAACTGTAAATCTGACTTGTGAAGCGCTTTACCCACATTTTTAGGCCTAGCTCAGTTCTGTAAAGAACTGACTATATATCTTTTTAAGACGAAGTATATTAACACTATAGGTTATGCTTTAATATGTTTGCTGTTTTTCTCACTCTTCTGAGACTCGCTGGTTATGGTAATTTTTGTGTGGGGTTAACATGCTCACACCTGTATTGTAACCTTAAGTATTTCGTTGGCTTAAACCGGTGCTTAACGTGTTAATAAAGAGAGCTTTGTGTTAAAGAAACCCACGCCCTCCTACCGCGCGTCACACTGCAGTATCTGTCTCCTGTCCTTCGCCTCACACAGTTTCCCTTTCCAAGCGGAAAGACATAGCAATGCCTTCACCACATAGATATCACTTGCAGTAATATTTCATGAATTCTATTGATGAGTTTTAAGTCACAGAAGCCATATTCTGTGAACAGCTCGATTGATCAGAAATAGAAGAAACACACTAGCTTGGATGACAAGTGAGGAACTGCCTTGCCTGATTTGTGTTAAGCAGTTCCTTTTCGATAAAGGTAATATATATGACTAATGGTTGGCAGTGTAAAGGTGTGTGTACACACATCAGTTCCTGGTATAATATGACTTGGCAGTACTCATTTGCTCAGCTTCTAGAAGTCAAAAGGCCTGCAGACTGCATTCATAATTCTGCTTTAGCAAGATGCATTATTCCTTTGAGCCTTCTCAACTTGTGTACATAGAAAAGTGATTGATTTATATAGGCGGTCGAGCTCCCAAATGTAAGATTGCCACACCTTTTTCTGCCAGGCAAGAAGTGACTTTACATGTGTAGTAGACATGCCTTCTTTAGCTTTTACAATCCCGCTTTCTTCTGCTTTTTATGAATTGCAGATTCTCAAGAAGGATTGTATTAGTTTGTCATTTATTTTTGAATGTCACATGATCAGAGATCTTTGTAGGAGCTCTCTGAATGTCCTTTTTCTTTAAAATCTCTCCTTCATGGTTTTTATTTTCTTCTTCACAGGATGGTAGTCCTAACTACAAAAGAAGGAGGACCATTGAAGATTTTAACAATTTTTGCACCTTTGTCTTGGCCTACGCCGGCTACATTCCCTATCCAGATGAGGTATAGTAAACTTTCTTTACAAGCCGCTTATTCAGTATACGTTTGTTCAGCACAAGTTATTAGTGTTCTCTTTGGATCTCTGTAGAATTATGCAAGGTTTTTTTCAATGCATATAAAATGTGATTTGTCACTGACGCAGTGGAGTAACACATCTGCTCCAAGGATCTATGTTTGACCTCACTGAGTCGAGTTGAAATCATGTGAGGGCTCACTCCGCCTTTCATCCTTCTGAGGTTTTTAAAATAATTACCACTGAGTTGTGCAACAATAGCTGGTTGTCAGTAGCACCAAAGACATTCCTTGGGTGAACGTTACAGTGTACAAATAGGCATGTTATGTTATGTTGTCTGCCGTTTGATAGGCTGGTAACTTGTCTCAATCACATAACGTCAAAGGAAAGCCATTACCTAGCAAGCAAATAAGGTATACAGAAAATTGGGTAGATGTGGGGGTAGGTTCAGTTTTTTTGTATGTCCATATACCCGCCCCCTCCTTTCTTATTTTGATTGCTGGGTTCTGGATACATGTTGCCGCTAGCCTAGGGACAGTCCCCAGGGCTAGGATGTCCACTCTTGTTTTGATAGTATTGCACCAAAAAAAAAGAAACCGAGAGATTGAGTGACAGATCTATACCCTCCAGAATTTCCAGACTTGAAATTATTTTTAGAGACTTTTAGGTTGCAGTTTATAAAGACTCGGAGGACAAGAAAAGTCCTGTTTAAGAAGACTGCTTGTAGGACCAGACATACTCAAAATGTCAGCATGAAAATGCAGTGGGGTTCAGAAGTTGAGAAGCAAACAGAATGTATGTGTGTTGATGTTAGGAGAGGACCTAATCATTCTAATCTCTGCTTAATTTTCACTTTATTAACTAGGAGACTCCACTGCGAAACAGTTCCAGCCCCCCCAATAGCACCGGGAGCCCTGTTGACAGTGACAGCTGGGACTCTAGATTCCCTGATCTTCCATCCATGGAACCTGCACCGGCCAAAAAGCGAAAGCGACTGGGAGACCTAAATCAAGCAAGGTCCTATTCACCTGGCCTGAAATGGTCAAAGCTGGGCAACTTCCTGTCAGACAGGAAAAAATCAGATAAAACCAAGAAGAGGAAACAGAAGAAGAAAGAACTCAAGGTGCCTGGAAGTGAAGACTTTGTAAAAGAGGTCACAAAGTTCGAGCCTGTCGGATCCACTCCGGAAACAAGCACACACATTTCACCAAAGGATCCCAGTTCCTTTGTAGAAATAGGCACAAGACTTTCAGGTAAAGAGTCCATCTCCTCCTCAGAAAGAGGCACAAGCCAACCAGCTAAGAATGTCAGCTACCCTCTGGAACTAGGAACCTACTTTTCAAACAGTGGCAGTTCTGCTCTTGCACTAAACAGACTTCTTTCAGGAAGCGATTCAAGCTCTCTCGGGATACGCACATGCCTTACACACAAGGATATCAACTCCTCTCTGGAAATGAACACACACTATTTAGCCAATGCTGCTATTTCCCCTCTAGAACCTGGCGCACACCTTTCATCCAAGGATTCTGCTGCCGCTTTGGAAATGAGCAAATGCCTTTCAACCAAGGATACACGCTTCGCTTTGGAGCTGGCCACACGCCTTTCACCCAGGGAGGCCACCCCCTCTCTGGAAATGAGCCTTTCAACCAAGAATGCAGGCTCCTCTTTGGAAATTAGAACACGTCTCGCAGGTAATGACTTTGGCTCTCTTCCAGAAACACACACACGACTTTCAGGCAAAGATGGGGACTCTTCTCTAGAAGTAGACACTTCAAATGAGGATGTAATTTCCTCCGTAGAAGAGAACACCCCCTGTTCACGGAAAGATGCAATTGTTTTTGCAGGTGAAAACTCTTATTTTTCGTGTAATGTTGATCTCTCCTGTGCAAAAAGTAACATTTCTGTTTCAAGCCATGATACCAAACCTTCTGTACAAGACAATACTCCTCTTTCAGGCAAGGACATGACTCCCTCTGTGGATTGCAATGATTCTCGTTTGTGTGTTGCTGCTATCCCCTCTGAGGAAGCTGCCCCTGAACAATTCAAAGACTTAAGGCCTTCTGTAGAAGGTGCCATTCGCAGCTCCGTGATCGCCGACGGCTCCTCCATTGGAAGCCAATTTCCTATTTCGGGTCATAGTTTGAACTCTAAAGTGACTCAGGGTAGCGAACAGCAGAATTCTACGGTAGACCACCAGACCAGCACCAACCAAATCTTGCCTTCCATATCCAGCCAAGCGGAGCAGAGCAAGGAGATCAAGATCGAGTATGACATATTGACTGTGGGTAAACGGACAGTAATCCGTCAGGGAAAGCAGGTGGTCTTCAGAGACGAAGATGGCATTGGAAACGATGAGGATATCATGGTAGATTCAGGTAACTTGTCATTTATCATGATCTCTGCATGCTTTGCTTACTTGTGAGTACGATGTCGTGTGTTCTTTTCTGTTGTCTTAGATACAAGCTCGCAATGGCTTAAGTCTAATCAGATATTCTATGAGTTTTCTGCAGACTTCTTTTATAATCTCAAAGTTACCAAGTGCTGATGTGGTACAAACAGCTTTAATAGGCCTAACCTGTTTTTACCAATGCTTTAATGTATACGTAGACTGGCCTTTGCGTTTGCCCACGAGGAGTATTACTCTTGTCACCTCGTGCTATTCACTTTTTGGACGCATCCTAGTGCCTGTACATGCATATTATTATACACAAGGCTATCCAGTTTTAAAAAAAAATGTTCATTGCAATTTTTTGTCGGTGCTCTTCAAGTACGAGCCTGGACCTTTAAATGGGGATGTCATAACCCAAAGATGGCCTCCCTAAGTCTTGATCTTGTGAGATGTCAGACTGTCATATACTGATGGCTCACATTCATCCTCCCTCTGGGCCGTTGCTGTTTTTCAGCTTGCCTGGTGCTTCTTCCTATCCTGTTGAAAGGACACTGCTACTTTACAGGTGCAGGAAGACTTCATTCATTATGTCACCGGTCTGCTGTTTGAAAGCCTCAATACAAGATGGCCGTAATGAATTCTCTAGCTCGCAAAACTTTGTTGCCATCTAGCTTTCAGTGTAACAGCTGTATCGTCCTGATGTCAAGCCATTCCAGGAAAGGCTAATTCTTGTAACTGAAAGTGTAATCCAGACTTAATGGCTTTACGAATGCTTTCTGGTGCTGCACTTCACTGTATAACATCTAAGGTGTGCTTGGTGGAATACGTAAAGTTCCTCATCCCTTTTTCCAGTGTCTATTTGCTCAAGTACTCTCTATGGTTCAGCTCATGCCATTTCTAACCCATCAGATAGGTGAAGTTTTTCAAGTAGTTCCTGCCTAAACTTAAATATTTGAGTATTCACAGAATGGCACGGCCTTTGGGCGCTGTGTCCGATTCGCTTTTTTTATGTAAACCTCCACCATCTTCAGTATCCTACCCATTGGTTTTGTCTCTGATGTGACCCCACTTCAGAATATTGCTGTGTTGAGCAACCTCATGCTTTGATCCCCCTCACAGGCCTTAAAAAGTGGCAGATGGGATGCCAGTCAAACCATGGACTGGACTACACTGCTGCTTTGAATGCTCTTGGTAAACCTACTACACACAAGGGTGCCTTTCCTTGAGAGTAGTCGAGATAAGTAACTATTATTCCTACTACCCCCACCGTACGTGGTCGGACCCATCCTCCTCCTCTTTGGGTGCATATCCAACATCATTTATTTAAGATGAACCTGTAAGAATGTCTCTCTCGGAGTTCATGTTTCCAGGTTTGTGTCATAAATTCTTCCAGGTAACAACACCCAGAACAAAGCAGACATTTTGTCAATCCCAACTATGTAGTTAAAAAGCAGCCTAAGCCATCTGGATACAATGCTGGGATATTAAGTTCTAATTTTAGTTGTAACTCCCTCTGTTCCAGGACAGTCAGACCCTTCCATAAGAGATGGTCTTTTCAGAATATGAAAAGGTGATAAAGCCCCATCACCAGTGATTCTGCAAGGTTTTTTATCACATCACTTAAAGTGGCTGTATGTCCGCTTGCTGTACAGCACTGCACCATACTTCCAGATTAGTAGCCAGCTGTGTCTTCACGTGCAGAAACGTAATGCAAAGCTAGAAATCTGCAGTCACCGACCACATGCTTGTCTGAGTTCAGTTTGTAGTATTACAGTTGTCTTCACTTTATCTTTCACTCAGAACGTAAACTATTCTTCGGCACTATAGCTGGTGCCATTGAACACAGCTAATTTGTTATTCATAATAAATGAAACTTTTGTGTGACCATAGCTAATGTCTCCTTTGGGTATTCAGTAGATGTCGTTTCCAATAACCGCTTGAAACCGTGTTCATATTAGACACTAGCCTGAATAAATATGCTGCCGGCTCTACATGAATGCTATGCTACGAGATTTGTAGAGCGCATGGCGACACGGAGGCATCCCATCGCTGAGATAAACGGAAGCACAGCAAGCCTGAGTTCGGGAGTAGATCATCCTGAGAGGTCACCATGGAAAGAGCCAGGTTTTAATGACTTTGCTTCCACCGTCCAGACACCTAATGGCCAAGGGGAGATAATTCCTGCACTATGCTTCCAAGAAGAGAAGCTGCAGCTTCCAGGCTGCAGTGATTGGGGTCGAGAGAGCCCAGTAGGTGTTGGCACAGTGCCACAGTCCCGGGGTTTTATTACGTAGTTTTTTTTGCCACTGCTCGTGTGGACAGTGTACACTGCTCCCAGGCCCCACGCTTTTCAACTGCATGCATCAGGGCTGCCAGAATCCCATCAAAAGCCACTTTCTGGCTGTGTTTAGTTTTTAAAAAAAACAGTTATGTGCACAGGCCTGATTTGTCAGTTCGGTTGCACCGAGGCTACTGAACTAGGCAAACCAACCCCAAAACACAGACTATGAGAAATCCTGCTAGTCTAGCCTTCGTGGTCATGGGACAGACAGCTCAATCCTATACCATTCCACACATCACTTTGGTTAAAAAAAAACTAGGCAAGCACTTCTTTAGTCTTCTTCCCTATATTGTGATTTATCTTGTCATTTCCAAATGCTTATCTTGGCGATTGCGAGTCAACATTTCGACATCTCATTTAGACAGGTATTGTTCACACGCGAGAAAGGCATTTGCTGCATGCTTTGTTCAGAATGTACCATGCTATAAGGGAGCAATCATACAAAAACAGTTGTTTCTGATAAGCAGATATTGCCTGGCATTCACTGAACTTTGCCGATGGCATTAACAGTGGGTAACGCCCTCTGCGGATGGTATTAACTGATGTTAATTGACTGCCATGCAACAAGAACACAAGTCAAACTTGTTGCGGGATTCCTAATGAGAGGAAGGACATTTAAGGATACTTAATAATTGCAAGCGCCCAAACACAGACACACAAGTCTGGCCGCTGCATTTGCCTTCTTCATGTCCCTGCCACTGCACCTAGAAAGCAGGCAGAATGCGTGCGAACAACAGTAGTTAGCCCCAGGATTTAAGCATTCTGATTGCCTAAACCCATCTCAACATTCGATAAAGGATGCTATTAACTCTTGGTTCGTGATACACTTTTCTGTTTAGTAGAGAACATTCTCACCCTTCCTGCTTAAATGCTAAGTAAAAGAAGAGGGACAGTTTTAATGCCTCATAACTTTATCAGTTTGAATATTTTTTGTTATAATGAGGAAGAGAATACTGGAAATTAATACACTTTTTTTTTCTTCTTCAGATGATGAATCCTGGCACCTCGTTACCTGCTTCTGCATGAAACCTTTTGCAGGGCGACCAATGATCGAATGCAACGAGTGCAACACGTGGATCCACTTATCCTGTGCCAAAATCCGGAAATCCTGCGTCCCTGAGATCTACGTGTGCCAAAAGTGTCGGGACACTAAATTTGAGATCCGGCGATCGAACCGGTCGCGATTCGGCACCCGGAAGTTGTTCTTAGACTGAGGACAGTCATGGGTTTTAAGTTGGAGCAAGACACTCTGCCCGGCCAAAAAGCGTCTTAGCAATGCAGATTGCTTACCGTACAAACACTGGTGCAACATGCGTTCCGCTTACATTTTGACTTACAAGTGATAGAGCACTGTTTTCACTTTTTTTCTAAAAGAAAAGAAAACTTTAACCTTTAAAAGCTGCCTTTGTAGCCCTTGATGAAAACCTTGCGATGGCCAAAACTGATGCACCATTTAAGAGCTGTATTTTTTAGCAGCTGATGTGATACACGCACATGAAGATTTCTAGTTTTTGTTTCATCGTCTCGTCTTTTTGTCTGTTTTGAAAAAGGTGGGTTTTTACCACTGGATATTAACCTTCTACTGTGAAAGTGAAGAAGATTTTCTATGGTTTCCTATTTTGCCTGCACAGGTTAACTGCTCAATTTACTAATTTGAGAGTTAACCCCGAAAATACCTTATTTACTTATCCACAGAGGTACTATGACTGTACAGATTTAAATCCCCAGTGGACAAGTTCCAAAACAAGCATACACAATCCAAATAAAATGTAAGCCAAACAGTGTGTCAACTTTATAATTGGATTTTCTCTTGCTAAAATCATTTTATGTTTACGTCCAATTACAAAAGTTATGCTCGGAAGTAGTTCTGCTTTTTGAAGGCCATTTTGCGATGGCAGGTGAAGGGAACTATTCCTGATAAAAAAAATTGGAGCAACCATAAATGCATTCTGAACGAAATGATCGAGTTTCTCTCACATTTCAAATGATATTACAATTAAATTGTGTATCTATGTATAGGTTTTCACTAGTTAGAAAAGACTTTTAGGGGAAAAAATACATTTGGTATAATCTTTGAAGGTGGTCAGTCTCTGGGCATTGTATATTCCTGCACAATGCATTTTAAAAGTAGATCTTTCATTATTGCCATCCTGATATTACACATTTTATGTTTCAAGGTTGCTATGCATTAACAGTCAGTAATATTCAACCTAAAGCATGCAAAGTACTAATACCTACCAAGTACTTATCTGCGATTGCAGTTTTCATAGCTTGACAAATACTTAAATTCGATCCAGTAAACAGGCTGGAATTCTTGGGTAACACATGTGGAACCCGCATTACACTAAAACGCTGATGAGATTGTGTCTTGTGCAGTTTATTATTTTATTGTATGGCGCAGATTCTGGCCACTGGGGTTACAGGCCCAGAGCCCCACTCCTCACAGAGACGTTCACAGCAGAGATTTTTGTAGACCCTCAAAAAAAGAAGAGCCTCAAAGAGAACGGAGGAGGATTGGTTGCAAGTGAATTTTTTGAAGCTACCATTTTTGGAGAACGCTGGTTATACATGTAATTAACTTTTTCTTCTCTAGCTTTGGTTGTCTATAGATTCCTACCGAAATGAATCAAAAGTGACTTTAAAAAAACAAGCATTGGAAATTCAATAGGTCTCGCCTGTAATACAGGAGGATCTCTTTTAGAGTAACGAGGTCCTTATTACATAGTTCACAGTTTTGGTTATTGTGATTAAAAGCTCATAGTATAGCAGCCAGCATTCCACTCCGTGAAAAGTGCCATATGCTCCAGTGACAGAAGCAAACAACTGTCTTCCCCGCGGACATTACTGTCCACACAGGGCAAGAGTCTATTTACACACACCGCATTCCTAAGTTTGGAAACAATTAGGGAGGAGATAAGACTGACATCAAGAGATATATTATATTAAGTACTGTAAAAATGTGTGTGGAAGGGGCGGAGCTACGTGGTGTCTGGTGATATGCGCTAGGAATAGGCGGGTTTCTGAAGTAACCAGAGCAACCCATCCGTCCTGTGAACTGGGTGTTTACCATTAAGTAAAAAGACAATGTACACAAGGAACTCTTTTAAGAAAAACAATATATACTTTGCAAGACGATCTAACTTGCTTGATTTAATCAAAAAGAACAAGAGAAAAAAACAAAAGGGATAAGCGGAAAGATCTTAGGATTGATCATTTAGACACTGTTAAATAAGTATAGAAGCTCACAATACAATTAATCTTAATCGTGCTCACTTCAGCCAAAGTAAGTGTGATTTTATTTAGCAATCAAGGCAGTACACCATACCACATATAGTAAGGAAAATATTACCAATATATACAATTTGAACGTGATTTAGTGAACCCCAGTAGAGTGACCATACCCTAACAGTGGTGCAAGACAATTTGTAAGAAAACATAAGTGGAGGCAGAGGTTATTGGAAGCATAGGAGAAGAGGAGCCTTTAGAGTTTTTTTTGAACATCCGATACTGTAGGTATTTTTTATAGGTTCTCTCTTTATTCAGTCAACAACGTTTCAACCCTCTCAGGATATGGGGTCTCTTCAGGACGGGAGTGCTGGGGACATATTGGAATCAGAGTGCACACAGATGCAGGTATTTCAAGGCAGATATCTATTTATTGTAGTCTGTCAGATATGGTTACCAGGTTAGAATAAACTATGGCATGTGCGCATAGTGATAAGTCTTGGACCTGATGACGGGTATATCCAATTGCTTCAATCAGGTATCAGCGGATAAGGAAGTTGGTCCATAAGTGATTAATTAATTCACCAGACTATATTCCCTTGTATAGGGCAACCCGAATCGGGTTGTGTTACAAAGTAACTGAATTACTAGCGATACAGCCGTCGCGAGTTGCAAAACGTGTATGAGCAAAATGCCGAGTCAGGTCCTGTAGGTGGGTGGCATTGGTATTTTTTTGCCCCCGTTTTATATAGCGCGAACATGACCCGAGGTATTGAAGTGATTTTCATCAGTGCCAGTTATGTTAAACAAGGACAAAGACCGGGGGAGGGTTATGTACTGTAAGCAAACTCCGGAATCAAAACTGATGCAGCGTACCGCATTGGAGTTGGTACTCTGTTAAATACAGTGTAATTTGTGCACGTTAAGTGATCAATGCCAAAACTGCTTTCACTTGGCACAAGTTCAGTGTTCATTGCATGCATGAACCTTCACGAGGGAGTAATTTTGTTCATAAGTTGAAACAAGAGATTCCCCAGCTATTTACCATTCATATCAACAGTGCTATTGTAATAAGTTTTGTGATGACTGAAGTTCTGTGTTCAGTGAGTGTAAAAACATGCACAAGGGAAACGCTGCCTTTGACCTGGGAGGGCAGAAGAAGTGACAAAAGAAAGTAACTGAGCGCGAACCTGCAAAAGGAGCAATTTTCTTTTAATAAGTTGCAACAAGGGACTCCACCATAAAACAAGGCTACCTCTGTCCGTGCTCATTCGCTGTCTGAGTAAGGCAAATGCTGTGTTTGAGCTGGGAGGGCGGAAGCAGCATCAACGGAAAGCAACCTTTAAAGCTACTGTACTAAGTTTGGTGATAAAAGAAAGCAACATTTAAAGCTCCTTGTGTTTGGTGTGCGCACAAACATGCACATGGGAAATCCTATCTTTAAACTGGGAGGGCGGAAACGGTGACGACAAAAAGCAACTGTGCGCATGAACCTGCACAAGGAAGAATTTTCTTTTACTAAGTTGCAACAAGGTACTGTCCATAAAACGAGGCTTCTTCGTCCGTGCTCATTCGCCGTCTGAGTAAGGAAAATGCTGCGTTTGAGCTGGTAGGGGAGGGAGGAGGGTGGAAGCAACAACAACAAAAGGCAACCTTTATGAAAAAAAAGTTCTTCAAAACAGCAGATAACATGCGAGCGTAGGGAAACTGTGCTTGGCTGGTGCTCTTCAGTCTTGACCGGAAGTGAGCTATCTGCTGCGGGAACAACTTAGGAGGCAGCAAAGATGAGCACTGGAGCGAACCAGTGGTGAGTAGCAGGCGGGCAAAAAGTAGTTTTGCGGATTACTAAAGGTCTTGCAAAGAGCGCATGCGTGCCGAAGCTTGACCTAAAAAGAGCTACCCGTGGTGCAGTGTAGTGGTGGATTCTTTGCAAAGGCGAACTGGCCGCCTGTCACATGCTAAGTGATTTATTCCGGTGTTAAACTGGTAATTATGAGAGGAAAAACTGGCATAGACATTATTCATGTATTAAAATTACAAAAGAGCAAGAGGATAATAGCGGCATACAATGTGCTACATATCCTTGTCTATGGGCTCAGTGGACTAATGCATCCACTGGAGGGGCCTGTGTGACCTCATGGTCACAGGTTCAAATCCCAGTGGGTGCACTCAGCGTTTCATCCATCTGAAGACGATTAAATGAGTGCCATTGGGTAACAATAAACTTCTGCTATTCTGCGCCAAGCTACCGATGTGTGAACGTGCGCTTTACAAATACACTGTATGTTTATGTAAACCACTGCAATATAACGTAACATTTTTTTTGCATAATATTGTCAACTCACTATATCATTTGGTTCTCCTTTGCTCAATGTGTGGCCCTGAGTAACAAACCAATACATCAGTGGGTTGCGGATGGCTGAAGTGAGGCTCACATTTGTGGAAATGTACCTTTAATTGAGCACACCGATGCAGGGATCACCCTTCTCTGTCCACGGGTCCGTAGACCAACAAAATAAATATTGGTACCGAGGCTGGAATACAAATAAGTTTATTAATCACTCCTGAGCGGGACTACATCCATACAACACCCTCAAGTGTTCCAGGAGGTAGTACAGTGGAGAAGTGTGGCTCAATGGTTAGAGCGGCAGACCCTGATGCAGAGGTCTGGCCCGGGACCAGGGTTCAATTACCTGCCTCGGCGGGTCTTGGGCTTAAAATTCCACGGACCTGATAATTCTCGCCTCTGTGCCTATTCCAATCATGGAGTCCCACTCTGCAACTCTAGGCAATAGCTTGCTTAATCTCCACAACGGCCCCCACAACGCTAAGGATGCCTGGCCTCCACTTGGGGGTGCCCAGGAGTGGACGCCTCACAGGGAAAGCCTGGATGGGTTCCACGGCGGTATTCGTACAAGCACCTTGAGACCCTTGCGGGTGAGTAGTGCGCTATACAAGTATCAATTTACATTGAATACACAGATTGTGGTGCTTATATAGAGACTTTGTTGCAGAGTAAGCATGTAGTTACAAATAAAAGGTACCGGCTTACACAGGAATAGTTACCGTCAAACCTAAGCAGATGGGAGATCACTTAGTCAGCAAAGTGGGAGGGGGACCAGAACTGCTTACAGCAGCCATAAATAGTCGACAGTTACATCTTGGACCGGGTGCATTTCAGCAGCTACAGGCCTTTGCTCTGCACATATATTGCTTTGGCCCAGTACAGAAGGAGTTAACTAAAACTGATGACTCAAGCAGAATAGAAAGGCAAGCAACAGTTAAAGACAGAAGAATTACATAGCTAACAAAATGGATGCCACAAACAAGATGGCTTCAGCTTTATGCTAACGGAAATTATTTTCGATTTCCACAGACAGCCCTTTTAGCATATGCTGAAGACAGGTTCTTATACTTAAGAAGGAATACGAAAAATATAATTTGTTAATCTGCATCATTTCATTGATTTCTTGATCACTTTCTAATCTGGCATTTACATTCTTAGCATTTTGCTTAGTCGGTATACATTAGGAGCAAGTAGAAACACAAAGGGAACTAAACATCAGGCCGCATTGGATACATAGGCAACAAGTGAAAAGAATAGCAACAAATATATATATAGAGCAGACAGTAATTTCCAGCCCCATACAGTAAACATGTTCCATAGCCATCCAGTCAAAGTCCATGTCCCTGAATCCTGGTGGATTTCAGTGGCTATTTTGTGCATCTTGGAAATTGCATCAAAAACAGAAGGGGCGTGGTCAGGGATGTAAATACAACAGCTACTCCCGATAATGCGACATGCTCCACCACGGTCAGCCAGAATGACGCTGAGGATCATTCTATTTTGGAGCATCACAATTCTCGCAATTTGTAGTTCTTCTGTGATAATTCCAAGCGCCATTGCTGTTTGATTGGTTACAGCCTCTACAACACGTGTCAAACGTCTGATTTTTCGGCTGTTTAAGGCCGCACCAACAAAGAAGAATAGTCCCAAGTTAAAGTCCATATACTGCTGCAGTGCAGTATCAGTTTGATCCACCTCATCATTATTTATTGTCCTCTTGAATCTGCTCTTAGAAATGTCATTATAAAGTTTATAGTCTTTATGGTAGGATGCAGGTGCCAAAAACACAGGTGGAAGCAAAAAGGACAAGTAGCAGCTACCTGACCACCCAATAGGTAAGTGATAATAACCTTTACTTCCGCAAATGAAATAAGTATTATGTGAGGACAAAAAGCTGCTATTGTTCTACGTCCATACAGCACCCTCAAGTGTTCCTGAAGGTAGTACATTGAATACACAGACCATGGTGCTTATATACAGACTTTGTTGCAGAGTATGCATGTAGTTACAAATAGAAGGTACAGGCCTACACAAAAATAGTTACCAACAAACATGGGCAGATGGGATATCACTTAGTCAGCAAAGTGGGAGGGGGACAGAACTGCTTACAGCAGCCAGAAATAGTCGACAGTCACATCTTGGACCGGGTGCATTTCAGCAGCTACAGGCCTTTGCTCAGCACATATATTGCTTTGGCCCAGTGCAGAAGAAGTTAATTAAAGATGATGACTCCAGCAGAATAGAAAGGCAAGCAACAGTTGAAGACAGAAGACTTACATAGCTAACAAAATGGATGCCACAAACAAGATGGCTTCAGCTTTATGCTAACAGAAACCATAAGCAATCAGATTTTGCAGCATCGCCTATCCCATACCTGCTTCTAATCGGATATTGCACATGAAGATGGTAGTATTTTGAAAAGGAATGATCGATAACCTACATTGCTTCCTTGCACGTCCGATAACAAGTTTCCGGCGAAGGCAGTAACTGTTGCAACCATGCCTCTGGTAATACAGATCGCAATCCATCCCCCACAAGACGTTGTAACCTTTGTTGGGGTTACCAAATGTCACAAACAACTTATGCATATTACTTAATTCTTTTGTTCTAGCGAGGCAGAACTTGAAGTATCTTTTTACGTCCAAGCAATGCAGCTTCTGGCTGTTGAAGAAGGTTGAGAAAGAACATTGGCAGCACAATTTCTGATTCAGATGCACTTGATCAATAAATCAAATTTTATTACGGAGAGGAACGCTGGTTGAAAAATCTGAGATGTGGCTCTCTAATGGAGAAGCTTCAATGTTTACCAACACGACTATTCGATGATCTGTAAATGGAAGGTGGCTGTCAAGATAAGAACAAATGGACAGATATCTTATGAATGGTCTTGTAAGTCAAAATACGTTCATAAACCCTGAAAAAAATTGTTCCCTTCACAGGACGGGTTGGGCTGTGCAATTAGTGAACACTTTGAATAGTCCTCTCAAATTAATTTCTCACTGCAAGAAAAGAAAAACAGGTCATCTGAAGTATCTAGTAACTGCTATTAAATGCACTTGAACTAATGAATACTTTTGTCGTGAAAGATCAATATTTATTTATTTTTAACATGGCTAGTGATTAACATAAGAACCGAATATACAATGGTACTGTTTGCTGTAAGTAGCTTATAAACTCTGATCCATGGGAAAGAGAATAGCAATATTTTGCTGTTCTTACACTTAGTATAATTCCACTGGAGCCATCAATTCAGATTTACAGTTGGGCGTCATTGCTCAACCAGATGTCTTACATCTTAAGGAGGGCTCACATAAAGTTCAGCACTGGTCTGCATTATCCTTATGCCAGCCTCTGTTGTATGGTCGCTGAATCGGGAGTACTTTGTTCTGATAGCTTTAGGTCACAAAATCTGCACACATGGTAGTTCACTGTGGGTTTCTTCTGCCTTGTTACACAGTGCCAGTTCACTGTGTTGTTCTACCTTAGTATGGGTCGTACAATGACACCATTAGATTACACGCACTCTTTTGCTAACAACAGAGCAAGCCACCGAAAGAATCTAATTTTCTTTGAAACCTTGCTAGAGTACTCCAACTGTCTACTAAGTGGAGAAAAGAGTATCACAACGATTTTAAAAATCTTTTCCCCAAAAACTTCTATTTTTGGGGGTGGGGGGTGGGGTAATTTATCATACAGGGATTTAAACAAGCAATTTATTGTATAATTTAACATATTATGCATCTACCGATAACAAAACTTCCATTGTTTGTCTGATTAAACTGACCAGCTAAGGAAGACATACAGTCACACCAATAGAGCTAATCTTCATTTTTGGGGCCATCCCTTGCTCC
The DNA here is from genome assembly GCF_964263255.1 of Lissotriton vulgaris. Taxonomy (NCBI): domain Eukaryota; kingdom Metazoa; phylum Chordata; class Amphibia; order Caudata; family Salamandridae; genus Lissotriton; species Lissotriton vulgaris. Next base: position 734,156,160 of record NC_141693.1, on the reverse strand, counting down.
TTCACAAACAAAGCAGATGATGTAAAGGGTGAAGGGTGATCAAGCAAGAAAACACTCTCCAATTTGTACATCATAACCTAAAAGAAAAGGGCGGCAAGTGGCCAACTCCTCCTATTCTTTGAACCCACTTGGTAGAGGAAACATGAGCGTCTATTATTGTTGAAACAAAGTCCACTTGCGTCTGTATATCATTTCTGGCCTGGTTTGTAAACATCGAATGTTAAGTGGATTCCTTGTATATTCGTCACTGGGAGAAGAGGGCAGAATTTCTGATCCCAGGTCCCATTGGTGTTATCCCCACAGTTCTTCAGGCACTGAAGTGCTAGAAACCGTGATCACCTCAGCAACTGGAGCTCCATGATAACCAATTAATATAGTTTCTAACAACAAAGAAGCAATCCGTCCAGAATACAGGCAACACCATTCATTATACAGAATAAAGTTGCTTTCAAGTCTGGTTTTGCCATATTGCACCAAACACCTACCACATTATCATATATTATCTCCCACCAGGCCAACCTGTCCAGCTTGACCGTAACCACTTACTAAAGAAAAAGAAATTAATAATTACTTAGGTTTTTTTGTTTGGAAGAGATGTACTGATTTCGATGCTAAAAATAGTTGACAGGAAACTTATCGAAGGAGTAATTTTTAGGTTGAAGCCTACCAGACACTGCAGCTGTCTGTTTCCTAACAACATCTTTGAGACATTCGGAAAGCTTCCCATGGATTGCATTCAACCCATTGCTTACCATTGGCTTTGTGGTTTGTAAGTCACATTTCCTTGCTTCCTATTTGCTGGCTCTATTTGTTTTAGGCTGTCCAGCTGTCCCTTCCCAAACCCTATTTGCTGTATTTCTCCAGCAGGACTGGGTTTCTGTAAACAGGCCTTGAAATCGCGTTATCTTGTCACATTTGCTGTGGATTCAAAGACCGATTTCAAATGTAAGGCTGACTTCCATGGAGCTTTGTTTACTTTTCTTTCTATTACCTCTCTAAAGATTTATGTGACAGTCATGCTTGCTGCTGATGGAGTGCTTGAGGAAGGCTGTACAATGTTATGTTTTTTTCTAGCACACAACACAATTCAAGTGTCTGTAAATGAGCTGTGCAGCTATTTCAGAACATATCAGAATTAGAAAGTATAAGCAAAGCTTTATTATTTAGTAATTCTGAAGTGTAGTGGAAACTAATATTTTAATATGAGCAAAACAAATCAATACACTAGGTGAGGACCGTTCCACACATTATCATTTGTGAGCTGTATACTTTAATCAGTATAGTTTCAGTTTATTAAGCTTTATTCGATTTTTAAACAAAATCATAAAAACACAGATATACAATACATTTGATAAAATCATTTGGCAACAAAGTTAATAAATGCAAAGTGAGCATAAAAAAGTATTATATTAAAAATAACAAAACATGTTTAAAAGAATTGGCGGATCCGGTGGTACACCAGTAAAATGATTCCATAGGTATATGGTTTAAACCAAGATAATTCAATTCTAATATAAAAGGGGATTTGTGAGCTGTATACTTTAATCAGTAAAACGGCATGTCTGTGCAAATGTAATGGCCATTTCAATTGAAGATGCGTTGTCTGTAATGGCAGTGTGTTACTACACCATGCATATTCCACTCTACATATCGCCACTCCACACTGCATTACTGCACTCTACTCTACACCACTCCATTCTATGCCACTTCACTCTGCACCACTCTGCTTTATGCCAATACACTCTACCCCACACTACTCTAATACGCACCTCTGACTGCACCCTACACCACTCCACTCAGGGGCACTCTGCTCTATTATGCAACACTGCAGTCTACGCCAATCCGTTCTAAACTAATGTGCTCTATGCCATTGTACTCTAGGTGCACCTCTCCACTCTGTGTCACTGCACTCTACTCTGCACCACTCCACTCTATGCCACTTCACTGTGCTCTATACCAATACACTCTACCCCACCCTACTCTACTGAGCACCACTGCACCCTAAACCACTCCACGCCACTCCGCTCTACTATGCAACACTGCACTCTATGCCAGTGCACTCTACACCAATCCACTGTAAACTTGTCTGTGCTCTACGCCACTGCACTCTATGTGCACCACTCCACTCTACTCTGAAACAATCTACTCTACGCCACTGCACTCAGCTCCATTGCAATTAGCACCACTGCACTCAACACCATTGCAATCAGCGCCACTGCACTCTACACCACTTTACTCAAAATCAATACACTCTAAGGAGCTGGTCTCACAATCTGCTACTAACAAAGATGTTTTACTTAGAGATTTTCTTGTTGCAGCACAATCTACAAGTGGTGGTGCACAATAGGTGCTAAGGTTGCAAGATATATTTTAGAGTGCAGTCAGTCAACCTGAGAGACGGAAGAGTACATTTCCGCTAGGGCAAAAATATTTGAGTGGGGGCCATCTGCTAGTAATGAAACCTGGAAATCACAATAAGGGGAATTTTTGCACAGGCATACGCCCATGCCTCTAGTGACGATAGAAGAAACCCAATAGGAAGAGAGAGGTATTAGTGCCTGGCACACTCAATTGCATACAATTAGCCAATAGGTTTTTGACAAAATTGAAATACCTAGAATTACAATGACACAGTTGCCTTCCATTGTCTTAGGGGGACGACCCATCCCCTCTCCTAACCTCAGAATATGGCTGGCATCCGAGTACCATAGGCCAGTGTGGATACGCAACAATTATAAAACCTTGTTTTTCAATTGGGTGATTGACTCCTCTGCACCATAAGCTAAACAGGGTGCAGTTGACAACATGATCAATTATGGTCAAGCATCAGAAGGTTAGGTTAATTGATATTGATTGAAGTTCAGTGGCCTGGCCCACCATCGTGCGTGTCAATATCTATCCCCTCCCACCACACACCTCACTCCCTCTTCCTCCTGCCATACCCACTCTCACATGCTAAGGCGTAGTCACATTGGGTCGGTTAACCGGTATGCTGGGTGAAAGATGGCTTTCTGCTGGATTCTGGTTTCTGTAGGTTATAACCAGAATAAAGGAATCCACGGGTGGCGCCACCACCGACTGTTGCATGAGAGAAAGAGAGTTTATTGTGTGTAATGAAAATTCTGTTACACCCAGGTTCATAGATTGGCTCCAGTTTACTCATCAAAGCCTCTGCGAGTCTACTGCATCGGTCCTTTAATGTTCAATTGATTTGTCCTTATCCTCCAACTTTGGAGGTCCCACCAGAGGAAAGAGTAGAAGTACACAACCTCTTTGATTTAGTACCTGTATCAGTTCTCTTCCTTTTAACAGCTGGGTTCCAGGGTGCCCCACTTCATGGTTGCAGTTGATATTGTGTTGCCTCCTGGGCCACACTAAGTGCACTAGCAGGAGAGTTTGTGGCACATGCCCCGAGCTCAAACAGGCTACTGTGGCTCTTGTGTCAACAGACACTGTTGCTGGAGAGGGCAGAGGTGCACCATGTGGTGGGGGGAGGGAGAGGAGAGCGATAAACGTTGTTCAGCCAGCTTAATTTCTTTGTTAATTACTCCAACTGCCATGTAAAAACCCATCAAGGGTGACAGCAGGAACAGCTTTATAAACTGCTCTCCGGGGGCTTCCACTTCCCTATTTTGAACCAGGACCCAGTGTCAAGATTTTGTATAAAAGTAAAGTATACTCACAGTACCTGGAGCAAACCTGATGAAAAAGGGGTGGCCCAGCCCAGCCTCCCTCCAGGTGATAAAGGCCCACTCTTGGCTCGGACTTCACCCTGGCATGCGCCTGGGTGTGTACCTCGCCTCGTGGGTCCTGGAACGCTTTTAAGCGCGAAGGCTGCAGTGTCTGGGAAGCCCCTCTCAGCAACACAGAATCCTGGTGTTATGGCCCCCCCTCACCAGTGACCACAGAAAGCGCCCGAGGGTCGTGGAGCACTTTTGAGTGTGAGTGCTGCTGCAGTGCCTGGGAAACCCTCAGCTGTAAGGAATACTTGGATCCCCACCAGCCAGCACCCACAGAAAGCAGGTCCTGGAGGCTTTTAAGCAGGAGGGCTGCAGTGCCTGGGAAGCCCTCCTAAGCTACACCGAATCCTAGGGATTGTGGTCCCCCCACCAGCAACCCCATAAAGCATCCCACGGGTTCAGGAGCACCTTTAAGCATCAGGGCTGAAGTGCCTGGGAAGCCCTCCTCAACTGCATAGAATCCTGGGAGTTGTGGTCCCCCCACCAGTGACCACAGAAAGCGTAATAGTCTCTATTGCCGCCTGCCAGGCATGGCAATTGCCACATTTAGAACAGCACCCCCCTCCCACGACAATTATTCAGAGAGAATAGTTGTGGTGTTTTAGAAGTCAGAACACATGAACCGATTTGCCACTTAAGTTTCTTTTCCTACGGTATGCAAAAATAGGTTTCTGAAGAGAAGTGTCACCATCTGTATTAAAAATATGCCAGTTGGACATATTTAAATCTGTGACATGATTCGAAATATTACTGTGTTTAGTGACCACCACAATATTTTCAAAATAATGTTGTGGTCTGGTTTCATTCAGAAAGACAGTCATGGATATAGAACATGGTTAGTTTAAAGGCATGGGTTACTAACCGAGTAGGGTATCCTCTATTATGTAATTCGTTTTTGAGTATTTTAGAGTGTTTCTCAAAGTTGTTGATGTAAGAACAAATTCCTCCGATAACGTAAACATTGTCCAAAAGGTAAGGCTTCTCTATGGATTTTGAGATGGAAACTTAAAAAGTGTAATACAGTGTTACAAGCTGTAGGCGTTGTAAAAAGTTTTCATCAACAAAGATCCAAATATCAACTCTATCCTGGTACGGGTGTTTTTGAAGGTAAAATGTAAGTTGATGTCACAGAGATTTAACCACAGAAGAAACTCCTTTAGTTGCTGTTCAGGTCCCCTTGAGGTCCCTTTGAGATAATGAAAATATTATTATTTTTTTTAAAGTATTTTATTGATTTTCAAAACACACATAAACCCCCACTAAACCCCCCTCCCCCCCCCACCCCCACATCGGCATAGTGCTAATAGGGCACTTTACTTGATATATTGCATGTAGTCATTTCTTCAGTGGAGCGCGTATTCATAGCTTAATCAATATCACAGTAAGCTTCCCAGTCTCCTCTCCTTCTAGCAGTAGCAGCGTCATTACATATATTAAATATACCCCACAACATATGTATAGAGTCTTAACTTAGTGCCCCCGCAATTACTTGCCTCCCTCACCCTCACCCCCCCCAACCCCTGTCACCAGTGTGCTCCAAGTATTCTAAGCCAGAATTTTTTAATCATCAGCATTGTGCGAAGGTGTGTGGACCTCCTTTTGTGTTTGAGTTGCTTTCCGGTTCCTGCCAATTCCGACCCCACTTCCTTTCCCCCTCAGCCAAATCAAACCTTTCTACAACCATTTCCTGAGGAGCCTCTAAAGAGGCCGTGTCCGAGTCCTGTTCTGGCAACTTCAGTAGTACCACCAGGGCCTCCCATGCCTGTGCTGTTTCCATCGCTTTTTCATTATTCGCTCTTCTGGCCTGCCGGAGCTGGACCATACCCTCTGTGGCCGCCCAAGCTGTGAATTTCGCTTTCCATCGTTCCATACTAGGGCCCTGTTTAGATTTCCACTTCCTTGTTAGTTCTCGTTTAGCTAATAATAACCCCAGATCAATGAATTTGCATGTGACCTTAGTTAACGCTGTATGAAGAAACCAGTACAGTATGCATGCTCCCATGTTGGGCTCTATCTGCCTTTCTGTCACTCTGCATAGGGTTTCTACCACCTCCTCCCAGTACGTTCCGAGCTGCGGGCAACTCCACATCATATGCTGAAAATCTACTGCATTCAAGTGGCACCTAGGGCAGCATGCTGAGTCCACATTAAAATATTTGTTTATCTGCTCCGGGGTTAAATATGCCCGATGTAGAACATAGAAATGAATAAGTTGAAATCTAGCATTCCGCATACCCTTCCACGCCCTCTCCACTATTTTAGCCCAAGTCGATTCAGGTATAACTTTGCCCAGGTCCTCCTCACATTTTCCTCGCAGCTGATTCAGGGGCTGCAGCCCCTCTTCTACCATTCGCCTATAGAGGCATGTTACTGCCTTCACTGCCACCGCTGCCATTACCACATATTGGCATGTCAGGGATGTACTTGGTTCTAACAACCCTTCCCTCCAGTGTTTCTGAATCGCAGACACCAGAGCAGCATGCAGCAAAAAATTACCCCTGGGCAAGCCATATCTATCTTGCAATGCCTGAAAGGGCAGGAGGGCTCCCTCCTCATATAGGTTCCCGACCATTTGCAGCCCCAAATCTTCCCACGCCGCCAGTGCCGACCAGTTTCCTCCGTGCGGAAATGCTGTGCACATTCCCAGGTATCTCTGGTGCGTACGGGGGAGTTACGCCTCCCCTACGTCTGCTTCTATTCCAACACGCTCTCAGCGCTTTCTCCTCGTACGTCAATGAATCAGCTCGCAACCGCTGTCCAAGGACCACAAAGGACAGAACATGTAGCAGAAACCAATGGTCCTCTGGGCCATCCAGCCCCCTAAATTCCCAAGCAACCGCCTGCGTGAGCCACTGCAACTGGGCTGCCAGATCGTACAGTTTGAAGTCCGGAACCGCCCAACCCCCCCTCCGCTCTAGGCCTCATCATCATGGTCAATGCCACCTGCCTCCTGCCACTCCCCCACAAGAATCCCCCTACCATGGTTCTGAGCGTTCGAAACACCTGGCCCGGGATCCAAATCGGCAACGTCCTGAAATAATATAATAGTCTAGGCAGAGCTACCATCTTCAGAAGCGCTACTCTTCCTGCCACCGATATTGGCAAAGTACTCCAAAATGCCATGCTCCCTTTGATCCCTCGCACTGCTCTGTTCACATTGCCCTCCAGAAGATCCGCCTGTTCATGATAAATGTTAGTACCCAAATATGGCAGGCAGCTGGGCTCCCACCGTATCCCATCCAGTCTGTCAGGGGCCCCCAGCGCCCGATGCACCGGGAACAGGCATGTCTTCTCCCAGTTCACACACAGCCCCGATATCGCCCCAAACCCCGGCGGCAACGTCGTCACCTTCATTAAAGCCTCGCCTGGAGCAGCTAAAAACATCAGCAGATCATCTGCATAGAGCGATATATAATGCACATCTCCACGGATCTCCAGTCCAGCATAGTGCCTCCAAGATCTAGCTCACACTGCCAGTGGCTCAATCGCCAACTCGCACAGCAACGCAGCCCTGTCGCGTCCCTCGTCTCACTGAGCAGGGTTGCGACACCGTCCCCCCGTCCTCACCCAAGCTGTCGCTGACTCATATAGTATTTGAGTCCATCTCACGAACGCCTCCCCCAATCCCAGGTTGCGCATATCCTGGAAGAGAAAGGGCCATTCCAGACTGTCAAATGCCTTCTCTATGTCCACTGACAGAATCAAGTCAGTCGATGTCGAGTCTTGGCAGCTCTCGGAGTAGCCGTCTCACATTAAAGGACGTGTTACTTTTAGGTATGAAGCCCGACTAATCCCGGTGTACTGACTGCGACATATATGGGAGTAGGCGGGATGCCAGTATCCTGCTCAGGATTTTGTAGTCAGTTGTCAACATTGATAGCGGGTGATATGCCTTCATATCTGTGGCTTCCCTTCCAGGTTTCAGAAGGGGGGTGATAATAACCTCCCTAGTGGTCTCGGGCAGCTTCCCTCCCCGATGCGCCTCCTGATATATCACTTGCAAGCGCGGAGCTAAGCAGGCCGCGTATTTGGAGTAAAATTCTTTAGGGAGGCCGTCCACCCCAGGCGTCTTATTGCGGGCCATATGCTTAATCACACTCCTGATCTCTCCCACTGTGATCTCACCTCCCAGCAGTTCTCCCTGCTCTTTACTCAAGCTCGGTAAAGCCACCTCTTCTTAATACTTCCCTATACCCTCGGCCCCCTGGGCCAGTTGGCTACTGTAGAGCCCGGTATAATACTCCAGAAACAAGCTATTTATCCCGGATTGCGTGCTTACTGTCTCCCCTATGGGGGTTATCAGGCCCAATGTCGATACTCCCCTGGGGACCGGGGTTAGCCAACCATGCCAATAGAGCACCCAATTTGTCTCCCTCAGCGTGCATCCTTGCTTTGTAATTCTTAATCAAAGGAGCGCAGTCTCTCTACCGGAACAGCCACTGCCTCTTTAGCTTCAGAGACCTCCGCCTGCACCCCTGGTTTCCCAGGTCGATCTCTCTCCACGTCCCGCAGTAGGCCTTCCGCTTTCTCTAGATCAATCAAGATCGTTTTCCTTACTCCCACCATCTTACTAAGGCACGTGCCCCTGACCACAACCTTAAACGTATCCCACTCAATTGCCACTGACGATGCGTCCCGCGTTCTCCTCGAAATATTGGTCAATGCCCGTCCCCAGCTCCTCACTAAAGACGGGGTCTTCCAGTGCCTCTTGTAGGAGCCACCAGGTCAGTATGACCGCCCTCTCTCGACTCCATCGTATCAGCACTATCATTGGGGTGTGATCCGATATTGTTCTTGCCAGATACTCGCTACTCATCACTTTGGAGTGAACGTCAGGGGTGCATAATATTGCATCCAGCCTCACATGCAAGTCGTGAAGGCCAGAATAATAAGAATAATCCCTCTCTTCTGGATGCTGGGCGCGCCACGTGTCAATCAGCCCCCAAATCGCCTGCCAGGCGCTTCTTGCTTTGGAGATCCTGTGTACTGGGGCACCAGACAGCGGGAGGTGAGACCTGTCTCGCTCCACATCCGCTTATGGAGTTAAAATCTCCCCCCATTATTGCAGCAGTATTTAGGTATGGTGCTAGGCCCCCCGACAGTCTCTCGAAAAAGAAGGGTTGGTCTATATTGGGGGTGTACACACTGCACAGTGTGATATCCACTCCATTTAGCCGCCCCATCACCGCTACAAACCTTTCCTCTGGGTCAATCAATTGCTGCATTGGCTGAGAAGGGACACCCGCTCTAACCCATACCAATGCATCCCTGGCAAACGCCGAGTAAGTCGTGTAGAATAACTGCCCCCTCCACCTCTTTTTCAGAGCCGCTCCCTCTAACAGGTTAATATGCTCACCCACGCACACAAGGCCCTCCACGGCACCGGACCAGCATACCTGAACAGCCAACTCAAATTCCACGCACCCCAAAGGACCCTACGATCAGCCCAGCTTTCCGACGCCGTGGTCCCTGGCACCAGAAAGACCAGATCGGGAGGCCGCTCCTTCTCCTTCCTCGAGGCCAAAGCATGGAACGCCCTTCTGCTCCACCTCAGACAGACAACATCGCTCCCCATCTTCTCAAGAAACCTCAAAACCTGGCTCTTCGACAGACCCCCTCCTTGATGGAATGGAACCTGCACCCCCCCCCCCCCCCCCACCCCCCCAACCCCTAGCGCCTTGAGACCCTTACGGGTAAGTAGTCGGGCTTTAACAAACTCCTGATTGATTGATTGATATGTGTTTCCTGAAGGAGAGCTTTATGCACCCCTCGACGTACCAGAAATGCATGCACCGTATGGCGCCTCTGCATTGAATGAAGCCCCCTCACATTCCAGGTAATACATTTCACTTCATGTAATGTCCCCATTTGTCAAACATTTCCTTCTCCGCCCACACCCCGCATCCAAGAGCACACCGGTAGCACTAACTTCCCCAACCCTCTGCCCAAGCCCTCCCCAACTCCCTCCAGAACAGGCGCTACTACATTAGAACCCATCCAAACTACTACTCAAATGATCCCCCAACACCCCTAAGGAGCTGACCCACACAAACTTATGGGAGGTAAGCCCTAAGCTTCAGAGAGTCGGACACTCAGTATCCCACCATCCTGCGCTCGACCCCCTTAACACTAATCTAGCCCCTTCCGGAGACATAGAGCTGCAAGACCTCCTCCAAATATGTTCCACAGCGCCCCACCCCCAGCTCTCAATAGTCCAGTACCGACCAACCAAGTCCGTAGTTAGCCCCTCCCTCCACATCCAGCCCCCCAGCCAGTGCACTACCCATGTCCAGCCAGAGTCTACATCACCCATCTACGATCTTATCTGCCGTCCCAGCTGTCAAATGAGGCAACTTCAGGCTCCCAGTCACCGATTGTTCATTTTCCTCTTCCAAGGACCCCCCTTCCGATTCCGTCACAGCTGGGGATGGTCCCCCACCTTCGCGCGAGATAGCTGTGACGGCCTGCAAAGCGGCTGTTCTCTCCTTTTCCGTTTGTGTCTCTGTCGGCTTCTGGGCATCTGAGGGACGAAGTAGATTGCATCGCAGTCTGCGCGGTCGAGGTCCCTCTGTGCCTGCATTCACACCACTCCCTGGTTCTCCGATTCCCGCCGTATACATCTCCAGCCAGTCCCAGGTCTCCTCAGGGCTGTCGTGGATCAACATCTTGTCGTCCACAGTTATCCTCAAGCGGGCCGGAAACATCCCCGAATATTGAATGCCCTCATCTTGAAGTGCCCTCTTGACTGCCACGAACGACACCCTGCGACGCTGGACCTTAGGTGTATAATCCGGGAACAATGTCACCTTGCTATTGTCTACCGTGTATGGGCCCGCTGTCCTGGCTTTGTTCCGTAGTAGATCTATATCCTTGTAATGCAGCAGCCTGGCCACCACTGGCCTAGGCGGTCTCCCGGGGACAAAGGCCTGGCTGGCACTCTGTGGGCCCTCTCCAGCGTAAAGAAGTATGACAGTCCCGCCGGCGCGACGGTCCTCTTCAGCCACCCTTCCAAGTATTCCACCATGTTGGAGCCTTCCACTCCTTCAGGCAGCCCCACCACAAGAATGTTGTTTCTCCGGTTCCTCCCTTCAGCTTCCTCTGCTCGCCGCTCCAGTGACTGTAACCTGTTTTGAAAACCGGTCATCTGCGCTGCCATCGACTTCTGGGCCGGTTCCAGGACTTCTATGGCTATCTCCGTTTGTTTTACCCTGTTGGCCAATTTGACGTGGTCCGCTCTGAGCAACCCTAGACCCTGCGTCACATGCGCTATGTCCAGCTGTAAGGCCTCCCTGGTGTCCGTTATGGCATTCAGTATTTGATCGACCGGTTGCTGGAGCATCCCTTCTGGGCGTTGTTGCAATCCCTCTCGCGCCTCCGTGGCGGCCGTGTCATCATCTCGCTCCGTTGGCGCCCCCGCTTGCTTCCCTCTTGGTTTCCCCATGGTCCCTTAGTTCTAGAGGTCGTTAGATCACCAGGCCCCACTATGAGGCTTCTCCTTTCCGCGGATACCGTTCTTCGCCTTCTGTCAGACTCACACCCCGACAGGGTTGACCTCCAAGCCCGGCCGGGCCTCGACAAACCGCAGTCTCAACCCTCCAGGCAAGCGTCTCTCTAGTTGGGCATCATAAGCTCCTTTCCAGCCACGGGTCCCACTCCAGGCCTGCAGTCTCCAGCTGCGAAGTCTCCCTCGTCATACTGGGCCACAGCACCACTTCAGTGCCCGCTCCTGCCAAGCCCGTCGCACAGCCCCTTAATTGTTTCAGTCTCTGGATTGCTCCTCATGTCACTGCCGCCAGCCCCGTCGCTTCACTGTGTCCTTGCTCCGGTCTTCCCTTGCAATGGTCTCTCTCCGGTTACTCCATATGCTTCCGCGCCTGGCCCCTCATTTTCTCCTCGCCCTGCTAGGCCCCACCAGCTGGCCAAGTATCGCCTCTTCCTCTGTCCTCCAGATTCAGTTGAAATGATCATTTGCTCCTCAAGTGGGGGGGGTCACCCTACGTGTTCGTCCAACCCCACTCGGACAGCAGTTCAATCAATCAATCAGTGACACTTATAAAGCGCGCTACATACCCGTAGGGTCTCAAGGCGCTGGGGGGGGGGGAGGGGTGGTGCCGCTACTGCTCGAACAGCCAGGTCTTCAGCTTCTTCCTGAAGGAGAGGTGATCTTGGGTCAGGCGCAGGTCGGTCGGGAGGGAGTTCCAGGTCTTGGCGGCCAGGTAGGAGAAGGACCTTCCTCCTGTAGTCGCTCTTCGGATGCGGGGGACGGCGGCGAGGGCGTGGTTGGCTGATCGGAGGTGGAGCGCCCTCCAAGCAGGAGGGCGCTCCCCGCTGGAATCGTCTCGTTCTCAGGGATCCCTCTGCCAATCAAGCAATAGCCAGGAGCAGGCCGGCTGCCTATTCCAACAGCTCCTCTTCAATGCTGGCCCCTCCGGGGCAGTCCCCCTCCCGGTCCATCGCCCTGCTCCAGCTCTCCTCCGTGGCTGCCTTGCACTGCCTCTTAAATTACACTCAGCCCCAGGGCTCCAGGTCCCGGCCAGCCCCGCTAGTTTTCACCATCCGTCGCCACAAGAGCAGCTCTTTGTGCCTTACAATACTCCTCTGCACAGCAAGCAGGGTCCTCTTGCAAGCGGCTCCAACAGTCCGCCCTTGCCTCAAGGCCCGACTCGCGGCCCCATTCAGGTGCACCAGCCTTACTTGATCCCCTCCTTCGGGGATGCCACAGTTCTGCCAGGGGGTCAGGGCTGCCCCAGCATCACCAGCTCCCAAGCCTCCGTGAGGCCGCTGATTCCGCTCCTACGCTTGCCTTGCTCTCCACCGCGACCGGGCGCAGTCCATCACCACTCCTCCGCTAGGCGTCCGGACACTCAACAGCCGTTCAGGGCCCCCCTGGATCCACCCGCGGCTCTAGCACTCAATCGCCGTGATTCCCTGCATGGTCACTCATGCCGCCATTTTGCGTCCTCTCGGCCGCGGCCGTCTCCAGGATTCCAGACGCTCGAGAGGCGGAAAACCCTCGCCCCCTCCAGCGATTACCGTCTTGGGGCATCCCCAGTGCTCTCCTCACTCCAAGCCTCAGTCGCGGCCAGCAGGGACACAGACCTCCAAAGCTGCCATCTTGCATCTGCGACTCGGCTTCCCTTCTAGCCGGCAGATCGCTCAAACGCCCCGCTGCATAACACGCCCTCAGAGCGCCAAGTCCTCTAGGCTCACGCCACTGTTGCCCAAGGGGTTCGGGGGTTTCTTACTGCGTCTCTAACCAGGATAAAAGACGGAGTCTGCGCGGAGCTCTGTGCTCACGTGTCCACTCCCATCCGCCTCGTGGCCATGCCCCCCCCCCCCCCCATATGAAAATATCATTAATGTACCTTGACCAATGGATTACATTCTCAGAGAAAGGGGCTGCATGAATTGTATATATGTTTGTCTACAAACACCCCAACATACATGTTAGCTAAACTGGGAAAACAATTGGCTCCCATACTGGTCCCTCACTTTTGTCTCTAGATTGTATTCTTAAACATGAAGTAGTTATTGTTAAAAAATAATTTCCACACTTGTAATAATCAAGCACTTGTAATAATGAAGTAAGTCAGGAGTGGTTCAGAGTGAGTCAGTAGACTATAGTATATAAATCTATGGCCTCTGAGGAATATTTGTATACAATGACTCAACATCTAAAAAGACTAGGAGATCAGTGTCACTATCAATTGCTAATTTTTCAATTTTCTTGATCATATCAGAAGTGTCACAAACGTGATATTGTAAAGATCTTACTGTACGTTGGAGAAAGACATCAGCATATTACAATAGAGGTTCAGTCAACAATCCTAATCTAGATCTTTATCTGAAAGGATGATCTTTATCATTCTTATGTATTTTGGGATGGCCATATAGCACTGCAATTTTAGGATCACAGTTATTCAAGAATTGAAACTCTTTCTCGCAGATTATCCCCTTTTCAAGTGCTGTTGTAGTGATCTTCATAATTTCAGCTGCTATGTCTTTTTGTCTATAAGAACTTATTTTCTCGTAATATCAGTGGTATTGAGCATCATCTCAATCTTAAGATTCTATTCAGAAGTACCAGGAATGACAGCCCCTCTGCCTGCATGCCTTGGTTTTAAAGTGATTGTAGTATATTGGGTTAGAGACTGTAGTGCCTGATGTTCATCATAGGAACTGTTATAACATATTTTAGGCAGGTGTTTAAGGATCTGTTCAAGACCCCATATAATTACTGTTTCAAAGACTGACAGTTCGGGTCCAACCATATCAGAGTGGGATTAAAAGAAGAAGGGGGTTGAAGACCTGATCGGTTAGTGACTTGACGGACTCAACAAGACGGGTGGAAAAATACTTTTTTTGTTTCATTTTGCAAAAGAAGTTATGCAGATTCTTAAACAACCGAAATGTATTCAGACCCATAGGATGATACAGACAAAAGTCCCCTTCTCAAGACAGGCACTTCAGCCAAAGTTAAAGATCTTTTAGACAAGTTAAATATAGGGATAGTAGGAATACCTACTGATTCTACTATCGCTGATTCCTGGTCTGAATGTACTGCAGTTGCTACTAGCCTCTGAACCAGCTCCCTCAATGGTTCCTACGCCCCCCTCTGGTACCATAATGGCATTCCAGCAGTTCAATGGAATTGTCATCAAAGTACTGGAATACATTGAGTCTCTCCAAATGTAGGGGCACCACCAGGGTAGTTAACATTTTCACATAAGCTTGATCCCAGAAGGCAAAATGACAAACAGAAAATGTGGATTGCACATAGCGAGCTGGCAAAATCTCCAGTGGCATATTATAAACGGAACATGAATGAAATTGTCCTTAACCCCTTCGTGCCCGTCGGCCAACGGCTGTCGCGAGCACTACATCCGTAATGCTGCGCACGTCCATTGGCCGACGCGGCCCCGCCCACTAATCAATGCCGCCGCGGCAGAGGTGTTAAGAGCCATGGATGCAAAATACACAAACATGGTGGGCGGAATGTGGAACAAATCAAACATTCACCCCCCCAGTCAAGAGATCTGAGTTAAATCCATCGTTCTTTTGCTCACCATGCCACGCCAGTTTAGACCCAGCTATATGCAAATCAGTCTTGAACCTGCCACTCATGGGAACAGTCCAGCCCGAACTGCCAAGCTAGCTCTTCCCTGTACTAGAAACAAACATCCTGGAACTGGTTTCGGGGTTTCACCCCTCATCATCAAGGCTAGCTTGAATCCAGTGACACAGCAAGCCCTGGACCCACGTCTGCACATACCCGGTGCACTTAGGGTGAGAAAGCAATATACACACAAAAGATGGACGCGGAGTGATGTGTAGTTATGTTATGACGATTTGTATGCTGCACTAATTACCTGTGAGAGTATCCAGGTGCGCATGGAGTTATTGAGGAGCCAGGTATTCAGCCTCTTGTGGATCTCAAGAAGTGAGGAGGAGGCTCTGATGTGTAGAGTGAGGTTGTTACATGTTTTGTATGCAATGTAGGCAAATGAGTGACCTCCTGCTCTGCTTTTGTTAATGCAGGCGGTGTGTGTTAGTGAGAGGGAAGTAGAGCTTAGGTGACAGACAGTCAATTAGAGTATATGCTGCTGTTCAGGTATGCTAGTCCAGTGTTGTGGAAGGCTTTGTATGTGAGTGTGAGAAGTCTGAATGGGCTGCACTTGTGAATGGCGAGCCAATGAAGCGCCTTAAGGTGCAGTGCGTTGTAGGTGCAGCGGGTTGTAGGTGCAGCATACGAGGTTGAGTATGTGTCTTACAGGGGTGTTGTAGATAAATCTGTTTAGGAGTTGGTTGGATATTCCATCATAGAGTGTGTTGCCATAGTCGAGCCTGCTTGTGATGAGTGCAATCATGACGCTCCATCTGGTATTCTGTGGCAGCCACTTGAAGATCTTTCGTAGCATGGGTAGGATGTGGAAGCATGAGGTGCTCACTGCATTGATTTGTGCAGTCATGTTGAGCTTATCTAGAATCTAGGATGATCCCCAGATTTCTTGCGTGGTTGTTGGTTGTTGGTCCTGGCTGCAACTGCCACCAGATGGGAGTTCGATGGGGAAGTCTTATTTCCGAAGACAGTACTTCTGTCTTGTTGAACCTGAGCTTCAAGCAGCAGGTTCTCATCCACTCTGATACTATGGTCATGCGGTTGGTGAAGTTGGTTCTGGTTGTCTTGTCCGTCAGGGAGAGGATGGTGATGTATTGGGATCTGATGATGTCAGTGAGCGGTGTCCTGTGGATGTTGAACAGGTTGGAGTTGGAATATGATTCCTGGGGGACTCCGCAGATCAGGTTGTTGGTCTTTGACGTGAAGGGTGGCAGTTTGAACCTTCGGGTTCTTCCCGTAAGTAAGAAACAGATCCAGTTGGGTGTGGATCCTTGGATGCCAGTCTCATGGAGTCTTCTGATGAGAATGTTGTGGGAGACGGTGTCAAAAGCGGCAGAGAGGTGTTTTCAGCATTCCAGGATGGTACGTGTTAGACCTGGCACCATTTGCGTGGGTCTCCCTTCCATTTTTCGCTTTTGTCTCCTCTGTGTTTGCTGGTGTTAGATGCTCTGGGCGCTGTGCCACTGCCATTCAGTGCCACAGCGTGAATGCTCCCTATTGTAAATTGACTGTATGAATTGGTATAATCCTAATTGACCCAAGAAACATGATAGGAAAGTCGAATTTAGTATGCCTGAGCTCCGAATATTAAAGTGCATCTTTTAGTGACGAATATTTTTATATTCTGTGTTTGAAAATGCCACTTTTAGGAAGTAGGTATTTTCTTGCCTAAACCTTCCAGTGTGCTCAGCTGTTATGTGTAATGGCTGCCTGATTTTGGAGGGTCAGGGCAGGCTGAGCCCAACCTGGATTGAATATAGAGATATGCAGTTGGAGTATGGGGAGGGGTGACCCTTTGATCTGAGCAGGGCTGTGCCAGGCCAGGTGAATGATGGCTCCACCTCCCACTGTGCGTCTGATGGCAGACCTTCTCTTCCTGAAAGGCAGGATGCAGCCTTGTAAACGAAGTGCTCCAGGACGACACCAAACTGGTTCTGGCTGGGTTCAGTGATTTGTGACTTTTTGAGAACAAAGACTTTTGGGGTATAAAGATCTGTGCTAAAACCCCTATACGGTGTGTTACTTCTGGATGTCAAGACGAACCTCTGTCTGTGTAACTAGAGGGAAAGGACTCTGAAACTTATATCCTTCTTGCTGAAGCAACTACACAAGGGCCTGATTTGAGCTTGCCTCCTGCCGAAGTCTCAGGGACATGAGACTTCACCCATCAGCCGTCCGGATTCCTATTTGAGGGGGATTCTACTCGCAGGTGAGGCCTCTATTGAGAATTCCAGAGCCTCTGGTTCTACTGCGGGGAACGCAGGCCGAAAGTCATAGTATCGCTGTTGTGGGCTGCCGCAGCTGAGGAGCTGTTGCTGCTGAGAGCCCGCATTTACCTTCGATTACCAAAGTCATCGTTATCGCTATTGTGGGCCACCACAGTTGAGAAGCTGTTGCCGCTGAGAGCCCGCATTTGCCTGTGTTACCAAAGTCATCGTTATCGCTATTGTGGGCCGCTGCAGCAGAGGAGCTGTTTCCGCTGAGAGCCCGCATTTGCCTGTGTTACCAAAATCATCGATATCGCTATTGTGGGCCGCTGCAGCTGAAGAGCTGTGCCGCTGAGTGCCCGCATTTGCCGCCCTACAAGAATCATTGCTATTGCGGGCCGCTGCAGCTGAGGAGCTGTGCTGCTGAGTGACCGCAGTTGCCATCCTACGAGACTCATCGCTATCCCTATTGTGGGCCCCTGCAGCTGTGGAGCTGTGCAGCAGAGTGCCTGCATTTGCTGTCCTACAAGAATCATCGCAATCGCTAGTGTGGGCCGCTGCAGCTGAGGAGCTGTACCGCTGAGTGCCCGCACTAGTCACCACTTCGAGGATCGTGTTATTCCCTGCGTGTGCCGTTGGGTGCTCGTCTTTAAGCTTCATCCCAGGATTATCGTGAGTGCACGCCGCGGACTGCTACAGCTGGGAGCTGTGGCCGCTGCGAGTCCGCCTGTCATCACCACGGCTTCCTTGTGAGGCTGCGTGCCGTGCCCCTTTAAATCTCAGGTACATTGTGCACCACCTCGAACGAAGTTGGTTCCACACGCTTTTTGAGTGCCTTTATTGCTTTTGAAGTGAATCTGTAATTATGTGCATTGTGGCTCCTTGAGCACTTTTAAGCCTAGTGTTCAGTTTATATAAAGATAGCTATTTTTCTATAACTGCTTGTGGTGTCCGTTTGTAGTGTCTTCCCTGCGTTATGGGTATGGTTATAAATGCTTCACACACTGCCTCTGAGATAGGCCTGTCTGCTCGTGCTACGTTACCATAGGGTTGAGCAGGGGTTATCAAAGGGTGTAGCCCACTTACTCTGACTTAGGAAGAAGGATCCCTATTTGGACCTCGGCGCCAGCTGCTGCCAACTAGAGATCCCCATTTCTAACAGTACGGATGTCATTTGTGGACGTGATGAGGACTGTTTCGGTGCTGTGGTTCTTTCTGAATCCTGATTGGGTGTTGTCCAGCTGGTGGTCTATCTCGAGGTGGGTTGACAGTTGCTTGTTATTATTATTATTATTGCAGTCTTATATAGAGTTTAGCTGTCCATAGGGTTTCCCAGCGCTTAGTTTGAATACTAAACAGCTTCAGAAGTGGTACTGGAGTTATCCAGGTTTTTTGACACTTCAGCAGGAAGTGGAGGATTAGAATAGCAAAACATTTAGCTTCCTGCGGAAGGCAAGAAGGGAGGAGCATAGTCAAATGGATTCCGGGAGGGTATTCTACAATCTGGGACCACGTGCCAAGAGGGAGCGGCCGCCCACCCGGACTCAATTGACTCTAGAAACTGTAAAAAGAGAGCGAGTATGGGAAGGGTGGTAGGGGCTGACAAGGTTTTGTAAATATTGTGGCCAAGTGGGAGTGGGCTGTATACATATAGCACAGTGCCTTGAACTCAATGCGCTTGTCCACTGTAAGCCAATGGATATCATAAAGAAGGCGGGACACAAAGGAGTGTTTAGGGAGCCAGAACAACTGTTTGGCGGCAGAATTCTGAACCGCCTAAATGCATCTGATCACAGTCTGATCTGCTTCCAGATATAGGATATTTCCACAATCTAGCCTGGACAGAATCATGGCCTGTATGACAGTTATCTGGGCTGAGAAGGGAAGTACCCACAGGATCTTTTTGAGCCACCTCATGGTGGCAAGGCATGAGGAGGCAAACTTATTAACTTGGGGCTTGCTGGAGAGACTTGAGTCTAACAAAAAACCATGGTTGTTCACCTTGTGAGTGGGGGCAGGAGGAATTTCAAGTGAAGAAGGGCAGTATGGGGCCTCAAGAGTTGAGGATTGCTACATAGTACCATTACCTCAGCCTTGTCACCATTCAACTTTAGGGAGTTCAAATGCATCCAAGTGCAGACATGGGCGAGGCATGAGTTGAGATCTTCTGAGGAGGCAACCAGTGTAGATGATAATGAGAAGATAATCTGAGTATTGTCTGCATATGAAAAAAGAGTGAGGCCACAGCTTTCCACTAGGTCCGCGAGAGGGCGGTCATATATATTGAAAAGCATTGGGCTATGGGCAGAACCCTGTGGGACTCCAGAGGAGAGTGGGTGTGTGCTAGATGCAATGTTTGTAGAGAAAACCTGAAATATGCAGTCTGTCAGGAAGGAGGATAGCCAGGACAAATCAGTGCCCTGGAATCCCAGATGGATCAATCCTTCGATAAGACACCCATGGGACACAGTGTCAAAAGCCATGCTGAGGTCTAGGTCTAAGAGGATGAGGGCAGCAGTGTCCAGTACTTGCTTGAGATGCTCTGTAACACCCAGTAGAGCGGATTCAGTGCTATGCACAGCCCAGAGTCCGGACTGGGAGGGGGTAAAGGGCATTCTGGGTTTCCAGAATTCCTCTGGTGTTTCATCTTCAATGTAAATGTGAAACAATAGTGTATTGGTATTTGCAGCTGGGAATTTAACCCAGGAGTAGAATACCTCTGTTCTTAATACTTTGTGTGCCTCAACAACGAATGTAACGTCTCCACCCGTTGCCGGGAGACCATACTGTAATAGTTTTATAGTAACTGCATTTCTGTAGTTTTCTGTAATGTTTATAGATTCTACTTCTTCTCCGTTGTATTCTCTGTTATCACCGTTTATGGACATTGTTTTTTTAAAGAAGAATACAATTGGTAAAGGAATTTGTGGAGATAGGGTAAGCACAATGTGGGAAGGGTATTATCCTACAAACTTGAATAAACTACAGCCAATACATAGGGTATACCTACTCAGCTGAGCAAGATTTCCCTACCACCACAGACATCTCCGCTTTGGAGAGGAGATGGGGTCTCTGAAAAATTTCAACTGTACTACTGAGGTAGACCGTCAAAGAAGAACCCAACCTACATTGGCGGCGCCATGTCGTGTAGTTCCCACTAATCAGTAGGATATGCACGTTTGTTGGACAACATAAACTTTGGGTGAAGTGCTTAGACTGATTCCGGGCACCCCCACAGGACATTTTGGCCTAGAGACCTGCTAGCTTACAGTGCCACCATAATCTCCCAAACTTGAACAGGGTGTGAATGATTTCTGGCAACCAATGAACATGACAACCCTGACCCCTCAGGGATCGTGAAAACAGATCAGAACATCTCGCTCACTCACCTGTGCTCTTTCGTTCTCAGAGAAATATACAGGGAATACACAATGAGAAGTTTTCAATGACCTTTGTCCCTGCCTGCAGGGCCGGTCGCTCTACGCACCGCGCGGCTCCCCCCCCCCGTGAGTGCCAGGACCCCTGACCCCTCCACTGCTGCCTCGCTCCAGCTGAGCGCCTGGATTGCTTGTGTTAGTAACTTGTGCCAGTTTCTTCGTTCTGTATTAGATTGTGCCCCTGTTTTTGCCAGTCTCTTGTTTTCTTAGCTGTACCCCTGCTACTTTGTTGTCCCCGTGTACCCGTGATTGTTTTCCCACCGCTTCTCCCCCTCCCCGCTCCCCGCCCCTGCTCCCTTTCGGACCCGCCCCCTTTTCTTTCTGTATCCCATCCATTGGCCACCCCGCTCCCGCCTCCCAGCTGCTCCTCCCTCCCACTTCGCCATTTATGGAGGTCGCCGCACGGAAGCGCAGCGGACGAACGCAGCAGGCACGCCAATTGTGCGCCGAAGGCGCACCAAAGGCAAGCCCGTCTGCGCCCGTCTGCGCCTGGACTGCTCCCAGCGCCAGGACCTTTGGTCTTCAATGATGCCAGCCCACACGACGAACGTACAACGCCGCCATCCTCAACGCACTCAAACCCGACCGGAACCCCGCCTGCTACCGAGCCACACCGAAAAGCACCCACGGACCCTTCACCTGCCAAGCCTGCAAGTTCACCTGCCTCCGGACCATCACCGCACCCGAAAGGCCAGGCACCAGCAACAACCACCTCAAGTGCATCCTGCTCAACACCCGCTCCGTCCACAGACACTCCGTCGAACTCTGGAACCTGCTCGACTCAACATCTCCAGACATCGCCTTTCCTCACGGAAACAAGGATGAACGCCTCCTCAGCACCCGACATCGCCATAGCCATCCCAGACGGATACAAGATCACCCGGAAGGACCGCGTCAACCAGACCGGAGGAGGCATCGCCATCGTCCACAGGAACACCATCCGCATCACGACCAACTCCGACGACACCCTCACCGTCGCCGAGCACCTCCACTTCCAGATACACACTGACCCCAAGACCACCCTCAGAGGCACTCTCATCTACAGACCCCCGGGACCACGCACACAATTCAGTGAAGCCATCGCAGACTTCATCAGCCCGCACGCCTCGCCTCCTCCGACTACATCCTCATAGGGGACCTCAACTTCCACCTGGAGAACAACAATGACAGCAACACCACTACCCTGCTGGACAACCTCGCCAACCTCGGACTCAAACAACTGGTGAACACCCCCACCCACTACGCCGGCCACACGCTTGACCCTGTCTTCTCCTCCATCAAGCACATCGACTTCAGCCACTCCACCGGACTTCACTGGACTGATCACAGCTGCGTCCACTTCAGCTTCAAGAAAACCACGACCCACCACCACCCGCAACAGGTTCCCCGCAGGAGCTGGAGCAAGATCACCGCCGACCAGCTCACCACCTCCTTCAGCCAGAACCCTCCCACCAACACGACGGACCCCAACAAAGCAGCCCGCACCTTCACACAGTGGCTCATCAACTGCGCCGACGACCTCGCACCAATGAAGAACTCTCCCAGCAGACACAGCAGCAAAAAAGCATTGTGGTTCACAAACGAACTCAAAACATCCAAGAAAAACTGCCGCACCATCGAAAAAGCCTGGCGCCAGGACCATACCACAGAAAACATGACCGCCCTCAAGAACGCCACCCGCACACACCACCAGCTGATCTGCACCACCAAAAGGACATCATTCAAAGGACAACAACACCCACAACAGCAAGGAACTCTTCAGCATCGTCAAAGAGCTCTCCAACCCCAGCGTCGGAAACAACGTCATCACACCGCCGCAAGACCTCTGCGACTCACTCGCCTCCTTCTTCCACCGCAAGATCGCCGACATACACAACAGCTTCGACGCACCAACCACGCACCCAACCACCGAAACAACGCCCCCCCACCACCACCCTCTGCAACTGGACCCCGGTCAGCACCGAAGACACCACCCGCACGATGAACACCATCCACTCCAGATCCCCTACCGACCCCTGCCCCCACCATGTCTTCAACAAGGCCAGCTCCATCATCGCACCCCAACTCCAGGAACATCATCAACATCTCCTTCAACACCGCCACCTTCCCGGAGAGCTGGAAGCATGCCGAGCTCAGCGCCCTCCTGAAGAAACCGACAGCGGACCCCACCGACCTCAAGAACTTCCGCCCCATCTCGCTCCTCCCTTTTCCTGCCAAAGTCATTGAGAAGACCGTCAACATACAGCTCACCGCCTTCCTCAAGACAAACGGATCCCTCGACCCCTCACAGTCCAGTTTCCGAACCAACCACAGCACTGAGACCGCCCTCATTGCAGCCACCGACAACATCAGATCCCTACTTGACAACGGGGAAATAGCTGCCCTCATCCTCCTGGACCTCTCTGCAGCATTCGACATAGTCTGCCACCGCACTCTAATACAGCGCCTCAGCAACATCGGAATCCAAGGGAAAGCACTGGAGTGGATCACCTCGTTCCTCGCCGGAAGAACCCAGAGAGTCCGCCTCCCCCCGTTCCGATCCGCGGCCAGCGAAGTCATCTGCGGCGTACCTCAAGGATCCTCGCTCAGCCCCACCCTCTTAAACGTCTACATGAGCCCCCTCGCAACCATCGCACGCCAACACAACCTTAACATCATCTCATACGCCAACGACACCCAACTGATCCTCTCCCTCACCAACTACCCGGCCAACGCCAGAGCCAGCCTACACGAGGGAATGAAGGACGTCGCCGAATGGATGAAGAACAGCCGCCTGAAGCTGAACTCAGACAAGACGGAAGTCCTCATCCTGGGATCATCCCCCTCCGCCTGGGACAACTCCTGGTGGCCCCCCGCCCTGGGCACGACCCCCAAGCCAACTGACCACGCACAAAACCTGGGCTTCATCCTGGACTCCGCCCTCTCAATGACCAGACAAGTTAACGCAGTATCTTCATCCTGTTTCAACACCCTGCGCATGCTCCGAAAGATCTTCCGTTGGATCCCCACCGAAACCAGGAAGACGGTCACCCAGGCACTCGTCACCAGCCGAATGGACTACGGGAACACCCTCTACGCGGGAACCACTGCCAAACTACAGAAAAGACTTCAACGCATACAGAACGCCTCTGCACGACTCGTCCTGGACATCCCCCGCCACAACCACATCTCCGCCCACCTGAGAAACCTGCACTTGCTCCCCGTCAGCAAGAGGATCACGTTCAGACTCCTCACCCACGCACACAAAGCTCTCCACGACCATGGCCCCAAGTACCTCAACAATGGCCTCTTTTTCTACATGCCCACCCGCCAGCTGCGATCGACCAGCCTCGCCCTCGCCACTGTACCACGTATCCGCAGAACCACCGCCGGAGGAAGATCCATCTCCTACCTGGCGGCCAAGACATGGAACTCCCTCCCCATCCACCTGCGGCTGACCCAGGACCATCTCTCCTTCAGGGAGAAACTCAAGACCTGGCTTTTCGAGCAGTAACAGACCCCTCTCCCCCAGCGCCTTGAGACCCTTCCGGGTGAGCAGCGCGCTATACAAATTGTTCTGATTTAATATATTTATTGAACCAACATTATTCTTGTTTAAAATACAAGTGCTGCAATAATCAGTAGACAGAAGCAGATTAAATTGTTTACAAGCCCCAAAAGAGTAAATAGCAGATATAGTTCTAACATGGTGCTAACACAATGTATATAAGCAGGCATATAAAACAAGAAGGTAATCTTTGATATTATTGACCCGCCTACGCCTTGGCATTTTTCACACTAGGGTTAGCTTCCCAAAAATTAACAACTGGTCCTGCACCTTATGTCTATGCCCGTGTGACAATATCTCTGTTCAGTCGACAATCCATGTTATGTTTTTTTGCAAGTCTTATTCTATGCCCAGGAAAAAATGCATATTACCAATTTTAGTATTAAATCTGTTTATTCAGAGCAAAAAGTATACCGACCTGTGCTCGAGGGAGCACCGGCCACACAATTACAATGCATAGGTGAAAACACATTGGGCACAGTTAGCAGTCAGAGTCATTAAACACAGCAAGCCGCCTACAACCCAGACGGGCCGGCCGTGTCAGAAAGTAGTGCAACGTGTCGGAAGCTGAAAGTAGCTATGTTTCCAATTCAAGCCCCAAACAACCCCCCCTAACAACCCCAAACGACCCCCCCTACTCCCATCCCCCACCCCCTTCTTGTCTGTTGAGTAATTCCCCCAAAACCCCAACCAACCTAGCTGTCCGAGAGGGACAGTTCCTAAACCTGTCCACTCTGTGCTTTACGCCTGCAGGTCTTCAATCGTACGCTCAGGTAGCGGAGTGTCCGCGAGGTGCAACAGTCGCAGGTATCGGGGGCAACTCAGCTCCCGAAATTCCCCGGTGAGCAAAGACAAGAATGGCCGCCAGATATCTGCGAACTCCTCGCCCCGCCCCGCCGCTGTCAGGGACAGCTTCTCCATCCCCAAAACCGTCCAAAGTCAGTGCAGCCAGCCCAGGTGAATGGGGGGCTGGGGGTCTCTCCATCGTGCTACAATGTTCTGCACCGTGGCACCTAGCGCTATGGCAATCAACCTACCCCTCATGGTTTTCAAGGGATACATTAGTGCATTCGGCAGACAAGAAGTACATGGGCCGGGAACCTAGGGAGTTGGGTGTCTAAGTGTGCATCCACGAGGTCTAGAATGGTGTCCCAGTAGTGCCGCAGCCTCTCACAGCTCCAAAGTAGGTGTTCGAGTGTGCCCCGTTCGCCACATCCCCTCCAACATCGATCGCTGGTCTTGGGATCCCATTGATGGATACGCGCCGGGGTATGGTACCAATACATGGCCACTTTAGTCAGGGTTTCGGTGAGGCCGGTGTGGTAGGCCGAGTGTCGGGCTCTGTGATAAATCCCTTCCCACTCCTTCCGCTTAAGTTGCCTCCCCAGGTCCTCCTCCCACCTGGCTTTCCCCGGATGGTAGGTGTATATGTGAGGGAGGAGCAAGTGTTGGTACAGATCGGAAAGTAGTTTCTTCTCTGACGTGCGCGTGAGGAGCCATTTCTCATAGGGAGTAAGGAAGCGCTGCGCCCCTGGCCGAACTGAAGGTTGGAGGACCCAATGCCGGACCTGTAAGTACGGCGTCCATTCCAGACATAGCGCGACAAATCCGCTTGCGTCTTCTGGAGCCAGCCCGTCGGGGGCGCAGGGGCAGGGTCTGGAAGATGTATAGAATTTGTGACAGAAGGGTCATCTTGACCGCTGCGACACGTCCAAGCCAGGAGAGTGTAAGGCGATTCCACTTCCTCAACGTCTCACTTATTTGTGCGCCCAATTTGGTGTAATTGGCTTCCACCGTTCCCCGCACCGTCGGTGCCAGTAGAACCCCCAGATAGGGGACTGTGGAATTGGACCACTGCAGAGCAAACTCAGCCTTGGCGTCCGCTAATACGTCGGGGGGTAAGGACACATTCAGGGCCACCGACTTCCCCACGTTGATTTTAAAGCCCGAGGCCTGCGCAAAGGAGTGTAGTTCGACTAGAAGGGCCCGCAAAGACTGCATAGGGTCCATCAGGGAGAGCAGAACATTGTCAGCATACAGGCTGATCTTGTGCGTGTCGCCCCCAAAGGGGATGCCCTTAATGCGTTGGTGATGTCTGACTCTCTGCGCCAGTGGCTCCATATAGAGCGCAAACAGGAGAGGGGAGAGTGGGCACCCTTGCCTGGTCCCCCTTCCTATCGGGAAGCGCGGGGAGGTGTGGCCGTTGACCCGTACCGTCGCAGTGGGCTGTCGGTAGCAATTAAATATCCGATTTTGGGTAGTCTCCCCTAGACCGAATCTCTGGAGCGCCTGGTCGAGATAGGGCCAGTGCACCCAATCGAAAGCCTTCTCGGCATCGATAGCCAGGAGCATGCATCCCGGTCTCGTGCGCGAGTCCGCCTCAATAAGGTGGAGGACACGTCTGGTGTTGTCACTCGTTTTCCGCTGAGGGATGAAGCCTGCCTGGTCGGGTTCGATAAGTTGTTGCATGTATGGCGCCAGTCGGCTTGCAAGAATACCCGTATAGAGCTTAAGGTCTATATTCAGTAGAGAAATTGGCCTGTAAGATCCACACTGAGTGGGGTCTCTACCGGCTTTGGGAATCACCGATATCGCCGCCTCTAGAAGATCTGGGGCGATAGCCCCAGCCTGATCAAAGGTATTGAAGAGGTCCCTCAGTAGGGGGGCCACTTGTTGGCAAAAGGTCTTATAAAAGGCCGCTGAGAAACCATCGGGGCCCGGAGATTTCCCCAGGGTGAGACGGGAAATCGCGGAGATGACCTCTTCCAGACCAATGGGTCTGTCGAGGAACTGTGACTGCGCCTCGGTCAACGATGGGAGAATTGCCCCGTCTAGGTACTCGCCACTGCACCCTACGTCCAGCCCGTCCGCTTCATACATATCGGCGTAAAAGGACCCGAACGATGCCGCTATGGCAGCATCCTCGGTGAGCACCTCACCCCGAGCAGTTCGGATGGAGTGGACATGTCTCTGCTGCCGCTGTTCCCGCAGCTTACATGCTAGCAGTCTCCCGCAGCGGTCCCCACCTGTGTAGTAGGCATGCTTCAGGCGTATAGCTGCGAATTCCGCTACGTCCTGGTCAAGTGCGGCGAGCATCTTCCGCTCTATGCAGAGCTGGCGCCACGCCCTGGCCGCTCCGGTATGTTGGTGCAACTGCTCAAGTTCCTTTACGCGCTGTGTGATGTCAGCCCTTTTCTGCGCGCGCTCCCTATTGTTGGCCACCGCCAGGGAAATAAACTCGCCCCTAAGGACCGCTTTCAGAGTAGCCCACTGGGTAGCTTTGGTGGTGTCACCGTTAGCATTATGTGCAAGGAATTGGCTGATTGCTGCCTTGATCTTCTCCACTGTGGCGGTGTTCTGCAGCAAGCCGTCGCGTAGGTGCCAGTGTCGCTGCGGGCTGGATGTATCGGGCACTAAGAAGGATGCAGAGATCGGGTAGTGATCCGAGAGCGAGGCCGGATGTAACTCCACCTCGTGCGCGCGAGATGCCAGTTGAGCGGAGCAAAGCAGGTAGTCTAGCCACGCATAAGACTTATGGGCTGCCGAATAGTGTGTATATGCTGTGTCGTGGGGATGAAAGTGCCTCCACAGATCCGTAAGACCCAGATCTGCAAGATGTGCATGGCCCTCTGTCGATAAAGCCCCTACCTGTCCCACCCTCTGGTTGGAGCGATCTTCGACATTGTGGAACACCAGATTCAGATCCCCTCCCAATAACAGGTGTTGGTTCATGTTGGCTGTGGCTGTTTCAAGCGCAGAGTGCAAAAATCTTTCTTGTCCTTCATTAGGGGCGTATATGGAGCCTATGAGTAGTGTCTGGCCTGCCACAAGGAAGCGAAGGAGTAGAAGTCTGCCTTTAACCTCCGCCTCCTTCTGCAGCACTCGGCCCGGAAGGATCGCGCTACCAGTATGGCCACCCCAGCTACTTTCTTGGACGCGGAGAAGTGCTGCACCGGGAAGGCGCGGGACCTAAGTCTGTGGTGGTCCTTGGATAGCAAGTGCGTCTCCTGCAGAAGGCAGATGTCCGCCCGTGAGTGCTCTAAAAGGGAGAGGATCGCCCTGCGCTTGTTGGGGCTATTAAGTCCCCTGACATTCAGGGAAAGAATAGTCAGCGGAGGCATGCTACCAGATGTGGACTGCGTGCGTGTTCGTGTGCAGTGCGTGTCGGTGGCTCGAGAGGTAAAGGTGCAATGAAGGCATTCAGTTTCGGCGGACAAGAAGGTACCCCCCCCACCCTCCCCCCTCCCTTCCCTTCAAAAGACAGACCCACCCTAACCCCAACCAGCATGCCCCACCAAGCCCATCCCGCCCGCACCCAACCCCCCTTCCCCCCACCCCCCCCAACAGGATCCAAACCTGGAACCAAAGAAAACAAACCATAGTCCCGGTCCCGGCGGACAACACCAGTCCGTGGAAGGTCTCTGCAGGAAACGTGGCAGTGGCGGCGCCACCCCGGCCCCCCCGACACCCCTCCCGCTAAGGCAATGTGTGATGGGCGACCCCCAGCATGCTGCTCATGGGGGAATGGCGGTGTCCCTCACCACCTCCTGGACTGCTGCCGCTTGTTCCTGGGCTATAGTCTCGGGGTCTGGCTTCAGGCGCGCCCCACGTCTGCGCCGTCGGCCCACCCTCTGCCAGTCTGCCTGGTTGCGTTGTGCCGCTCCGTTTTGAGAACCGTGGGGTGATCCATCCTCTGTGTCTGAGAGGTCTGGCAGGTCGATGTTCAAGAGGGCGCAAGTGTCTCTGAGGGAGCGGAGTTGGTGCAGCTTCCCCTGCCATTTGAAAATGATCCGGAACGGGTGGCCCCAGGAGTACGGTATCTCTTTTTCGCGCAGAAAGGCAGTCACAACTTTAAATTCGCGTCTCTTCTGCAACGTGATAGCTGACAGGTCCTGGTACAACGCCACATTCACTCCTCGAAACTGCAGAGGTTGCTTCTGTCGGGCTTCCTGGAGGATTCGCTCCTTCAACGGAAAGTCCGGTAGATAGGCCAGGATGTCAGGCGGGGGGGCCGGGGCCCGCCGCGGCAGGCCCACTCTGTGAGCTCGGTCAATACGAATAGGGAAGTCCTCCGCTTCACCTAGTATCTCCCGGAAGAGGTCTTGCAGGTATCCTGTCACGCTATTCCCTTCGGCGTTCGGTGGGACATTCCTGACCCGTATATTATTTCTCCGGGAGCGGTTTTCCAGATCTTCAGCGTGTGCCTGCAGGCCGACTTGTTGCTCCTGAAGGCGAAGGACTTCCTGCTGCAGGTGTACTAGCTCTTCACTGCGTGCGTGGCCGGTCTCCTCCACCGCCGCCACCCTTTCCCCCAGTCCATCCAGATCCCGACGGAGTTCTCGTTGTTCTCCAGCAATGTCCTGTTTAAGAGCCTGGAAGTCTTCCCTGAGGGTGTTGAATAGCGATTCCAGAAAGGTGCGGGTGATGGGAGCATTGTGCTCTTCCTGGTGTTGTGTCCCGGTATCAGCCGGTGTGGAAGGGGGCGTCTGAGTCTTCCCCCCTTTGGTAGTAGGCTTGTGGAGCATATCCGTGATGGTGCGATTAGTCCGGCGACTTGCGTTGGCCATGTCGCCTCCCGGGCCCGGACCGCGTCACACGCGGGCTCAGGGGGAGTTCGCTCTTACCCCCCAAGGGGTCACTCGGTCCACCTGCTGGCGCCGCCGCCGCCCTCCGCTTCCTTTGGTCGTCACCTCTGATCTGGGCCCGTCCGCTGTGTACACCGTCTCCCGCTATGGGCAAGCGGTCCACTCCCAGGCCGGCCCCACCTAGCGTCTCCTACTCCTCCCGCCGGGGACTCGAGGTCCCTGTCCCCCGAGATGTGCGGCCCAGCCCTCGCTCCAGCTCGGGCCCTCCCACACTCCAAGGCTCTCCGGGCAGCAGAGGGAGCGCGCACGGGGGGTCCTTCTCCTCCGGCACGCTCGAGGGCCCAATCCGCCCAGCTGGCACCCCCAGGTCCGGAGCCCTTGCTCGCTGCCCCAACTTGCTCTCATCAGGCTACAGGGGACCCCCCCCGCTCGCGGCCAGGTGTGAAGGCCTCAGGTCGGTCCCCCAGGCTAACAGAGCGATGTCCTGCCGAGGCGGGCAGTCCTAGCGCCAGCAGCGAGGCACCCGTCTTGCCCCCCCGGGCCTGCTATAGTCTGCGCCGCTTCTGGCTGCTAGCTTCGCGCGTCCCTCAGGAGCGCGCGATCTCACCTCCCGCTCCGGTGAAGTCCAGGCCTCGCTTGCTTGGCACCAGGTGCCGTGGGAGGAGCCCCTTCCTCTCTCGGGGTCGACGCCGCTGTTGTCGGGACCCTCCGGGTCTATCCGGCTGTGCCGCCGCACCAGGCCACCGGTGTCCGCCAAGCTCGCTTAGGCCCAAAGCCGGGGCCTCGATTTAGGTCTCCTGCCGGTGGGGGGTGGGGCGGTCGTCACTCCCGGCCGCCGCCGGTGCCCCGCGGGGTTGCTGGATCTCGGCAGGTGTCTGCCGCTTGTCGGACCCCGCCGGTGAGGCCAGGCGTGGCCGCGCCACTCGCAGGACCCACGGTGTCCAGTCAGCTAGGCCTCGCAGGGCCGCCCAGGCCCGGAACCGGGGACTCGAGTAGACTAGCTCGCCGGCTGGGAATCGGGCGGCCGCCGCGCCTCACCGCCCAGAGGGCCTACTCTCCTCTCCGGTCCTCAGCTGGGCCAGCAGCGCCCTTCGCCTGTCACTCCGCCAGCAGACCGTAGGACGGTCCTTCGCTCACGCCGGCCTGGTCCGCTCTCGGGGCCC